>NC_140590.1:479852861-480452861 GCF_964204655.1 Triturus cristatus | reverse complement strand
GCCAGGTCCTCTTAACCCATAGAAAAATGGCCAGAGCAGTTGGTCCCTACTTACAAGGAAATAGGGAGATTAGGTGGGCTCAAGGGTGTATGAATGCCGAAAGTTGACAGCCGGATGGGCCTGGCAGTCTTTATGGTTGGCCAACCTGAATTTTGGATCGAGTTGGGTTCATCACAGAGGAACTTGCCAGACTTCACCCGCAAAGACACCATCACCTGCACAACTGCTACACATGGAACTGCTGCACCACAGGTGATAGATAAACTGCAGCATAAAAAGCCGACATAACATAACTACATTGGACCAGTATTCCTATTATGTGAGTGAAACAGCATACTGAAGAGGCCTGGCAGTAACCGACAGAAACAGACAGATTGAAGTGGCTATGATGCTCTTAATTTAGGAACATGGAGAGATGGGATGTCCTAAGATGTCTTTAAGGAAAGGAAACTGACACAGTAGACAGGCTAGATGCCCATACAAGATGGAAACTGGCAATCAGGATGAGCCCAGAGGCCGCTTTGAGGGACAAATGTGCATTCTGGAAGTCAACGATGCCCTTACGTAAGGGAAATGGACAGACTGGATTGGACAAGATGCTGTTGTGTGAGGACAACTGCAGACAAGAGGTATCTGGCAGTCTATAGGGGCATAGGCAGGCTGCATGGCCCAATAACCTTGTTTGAAGGAAATGGACAGACTGTATGTAACAGGAATGCCATGATGTAAGGATAAGAGGAGTTTGGAGGGACTTGTTGTACTCTCTATCTGCCTTCTGTATCCATATCCTTGCGGTACAATTCTCCCCCTTCAGCTCTGTGTGAAGAGCTTCTACAGTGCAGCCAATATATGGTGAGTTTGGCAGTGTGACAAGCGTTTTGACTTTCAAGAACCAGAGCTGCCTGGGTGAGTAACCCTGCTGGAACCACTTGAAGCTCTGATGCCCCCGCTTGAACCTCTCACATATTCTCTGCTGGGCACCATCAGTGATAAAGGATGGCTCTGGGGCGTCTCTGCACTGTGTGTAGAGGTCCCACGTGATAACAAGTGGCTCACTTCAAGTGGAGCCGGTACCAGATGTGGTGGGTGTCAGATGTGCCAGATGCTGGTGTTTCTGTAAAATGGGTCACAACCCAGATGTGAAAGTAGGAAGCTGCCTAGGCAAAAGGGACAAGACATCTCAACCGAGACCTCAAATCTTACTCACTGGCTTTCGGACTCACACACTATGGGAAGCTGCCCCACTCCTGACTAGTCTCAGACGCCCTGTAGACTGCAATAGGGGCTCATGTGCTATTCACCAGCAGCCTAAACATATCACCTTCAAATCTCCCACCCAGAGGCCATAGGAGCTTGATGCCTGTGAAGCAGTTCATGGCAACCTGTAGGAACTGCGAATGCTAGATATATTTCTCCAGGGAGTCACTGCTCCGACATCCATTGAACGTTCAAGAACTGATGATTTCAATGGAATCTAAATCAGTCTGCCTAAGTAGGTCATTCTCCATCTCCGCAGACACCAAACTGATAGAGCAGGCCTATTGTTGGGTGTGAGTTGCTTGGAATGTATCAATCAATTTTTAATTATTTCTATTCGTCTCAAACCAAATATCAATTAAGTGCTTATTCCCTCTAGAGCAATATAGCCGATTATACCCCGAATAGAAACATGTGGTTATCCTCTCAAATGCTTTTGGAGCTTCCTCAGACAAAGTGAGCCCACTGTGGCAGGTCTTTCTTCACGTCCGTGAACCATTGACTGGGAAATGCACACCCAGTACACCTATGAACCATTCATGATATGTTCAAATTCAGGAAAAAAGCTGAACACCCACCTTTAACCCCCAGAAAGGTCCTTTCTTTTGTCTTACTTCATCTGTTTGGTTCGATCTCCTGGAACCATAATTCCTCCTGGCAAAGAAGAGCTACATAAAACACCATTAACAATAACAGCATCTTAGCATGGAGTAGAGAGGACAGATGCTAGTGACGCCAATGCCGATTCTACCTCTATACTTGATTGCATGTTGAAAGTGTAGCCTGTGCTCTTCCAATGTTATACCTCCATTTTTCAGGCACTGCCAATCAATAGGTCATAACTGCACCCATCCCGGCATTCTCCCCAGGATAATTCCAGCTGCTTCTACACTCATTCCAGTCTTGTTCATGCCATGTTTCAGTAAGGTAGAGGCAGTCTACAGAGCTGACTCCTTTACCAGTCCGGGGTATCTACCATGCAGAATCCAGTCTCTTGACAGCAACTCTTCTCGAACAAAAGACAGGATATGCACAACAGAATAACGCAAAGTTTAATACTGCACCCAAAACAAACAAAACCCTTTTCCGAGATTAGACAGATATGGGAAATGAAATGGCGAGAACTAAAATCACACTGTCACATGGAGAAGCTAGATTTGGTACTACAACCTTCTTTTTCTGCAGTTAGCAACAGAACAACCAAGCCACGTATCTTTTAGGCTCTGGTATTTACTATTCTGAATGATAGTTCAAATAGGGTTCAATGACAGCATATAATATATGTCTGTAATTCCCAAAGAATGAAATTAAGGCAAGAGTGCTGGACCCGATCTTCATGTCCAGCAAAAGATCAAATACAGCCATGCCACAGAAATTACCTGGACTGATCATTCTATCGTCCACTTGTCCATCGCAGGATCACAGTGCACCGCCACCAACCCCATCAACACCCCCTTCCACAGATGGAGAAAAGTAACACAGACCCAATGGATGGACACCCTCAACACCACCTAGCCGCATGCAACAACCAACCTGGAACAAGCAGTCCAGTTCGTACCAGCCAAACCTGCAGCTCAACCAAACAGACTAGCTGGTACACATCTCAACTCAATACCGTTAAATACAACTGCAAACAACTGGAGAGAAAATAGCACTCCGGTAGAGACACTACAGACCAAGCTTCCTTCAAGTCAGCCCTCAACGAATGCCACCAACAACTCACAGGCGTGAAAAAGAACGCCCTTTCAAATTGCATCGAGGCAAGCTCCAACCACACCAAGGAACTCTTCACCATCGTCAGAGATTTATTCTGCCCCTCAGCCACCGAGAACACGATTCCCCCCTAACAGGAACTATGTATGGCTCTTGTGAAACACTTCCACAACAAGGTATCCACCATCTACAGGAAGTTTGATCCCATACCCACCGACATCCTCATCCTCCTCACTCCAATGGAATTCTCTCCCGACCAGCACCTTACCGCATGGAAACACCTCACCACACCAGACACAACAGCAATCATGAACTCCATCCACTCAGGAGCACACACAGACCCATGCCACCACTGTCTCTGCAACCTAGGAAGCAACAATATCTTCCTCCAACTAACCACCATCCTCAATGCATCCATCACCACAGCCACCTTTCCCGATGCATGGAAACATGCAGAAGTCTGACCCTTCCTCAAGAAACCCTCCACCGACCAGAGAGAAACTCATAACTACCACCCTATCACACTGCTCCCTTTCCCTGCCAAAGTCTTGGAGAAGGCCATCAACTGGCAGCTCACAAAACACCTGGAGAGAAACAACCTGCTTGACGCCTCCCAATCCGGTTACAGCACTAGGTACAGCACCAAGACTGACTAGATCGCTGCCACAGATGAAATCCGCACCCTATTCGACAGGGGAGAATTGGCAGTCCTGATCCTCCTTGATCTCTCAGCAGCCTTCAACACCATATCCCACCACACACTCATCACATTGTTTTCTTTTTGTGGGATATTTACTGTGCTGCTGCGTGAGCTATTGCACAGAAACTTTCCACATTGCCTTCTAACTTAAGCAGGATAACTTGGGATTGTGTTGTGACTTACTCTGTCTAGGATTGTGGCCCCTACTTGGAAAGAGTGCATACCTCTGCTAAGTAGAGACCCGATGTATAACAGGAACCCTTCTCCACAGGCCATCCTACAACTGCGGTACAAAAGAGGGTGGTGATGGACGGAGCATCAGAACCAATCAAACACTCACACCCAGTCAACAGATCTGGGTTTGATCCATCACCGTTCTTTAGCCCACTCTGCCACCCCAGTTCAGACATGGCCATATGCAAATCAGTCTGACCCTGTGCCTCATGGGAACAGTCCAGCCCGAACTGCCAAGCCATGCCTTCCCTGGACCGGAAACAAGCTTCCTAGGACCGGTTTCTGGCATTTCAGCCATCTTCAGCCAGGCTTGCTTGAATCCAGTGGCAAAGTGAGCAAGGGACTCACGTCTGAGCATACCCTGCCAACTTATGGCGAACAAAGCGGTACAAAAGAGGGTGGTGATGGACGGAGCATCAGAACCAATCAAACACTCACACCCAGTCAACAGATCTGGGTTTGATCCATCACCGTTCTTTAGCCCACTCTGCCACCCCAGTTCAGACATGGCCATATGCAAATCAGTCTGACCCTGTGCCTCATGGGAACAGTCCAGCCCGAACTGCCAAGCCATGCCTTCCCTGGACCGGAAACAAGCTTCCTAGGACCGGTTTCTGGCATTTCAGCCATCTTCAGCCAGGCTTGCTTGAATCCAGTGGCAAAGTGAGCAAGGGACTCACGTCTGAGCATACCCTGCCAACTTATGGCGAACAAAGCGGTACAAAAGAGGGTGGTGATGGACGGAGCATCAGAACCAATCAAACACTCACACCCAGTCAACAGATCTGGGTTTGATCCATCACCGTTCTTTAGCCCACTCTGCCACCCCAGTTCAGACATGGCCATATGCAAATCAGTCTGACCCTGTGCCTCATGGGAACAGTCCAGCCCGAACTGCCAAGCCATGCCTTCCCTGGACCGGAAACAAGCTTCCTAGGACCGGTTTCTGGCATTTCAGCCATCTTCAGCCAGGCTTGCTTGAATCCAGTGGCAAAGTGAGCAAGGGACTCACGTCTGAGCATACCCTGCCAACTTATGGCGAACAAAGCGGTACAAAAGAGGGTGGTGATGGACGGAGCATCAGAACCAATCAAACACTCACACCCAGTCAACAGATCTGGGTTTGATCCATCACCGTTCTTTAGCCCACTCTGCCACCCCAGTTCAGACATGGCCATATGCAAATCAGTCTGACCCTGTGCCTCATGGGAACAGTCCAGCCCGAACTGCCAAGCCATGCCTTCCCTGGACCGGAAACAAGCTTCCTAGGACCGGTTTCTGGCATTTCAGCCATCTTCAGCCAGGCTTGCTTGAATCCAGTGGCAAAGTGAGCAAGGGACTCACGTCTGAGCATACCCTGCCAACTTATGGCGAACAAAGCGGTACAAAAGAGGGTGGTGATGGACGGAGCATCAGAACCAATCAAACACTCACACCCAGTCAACAGATCTGGGTTTGATCCATCACCGTTCTTTAGCCCACTCTGCCACCCCAGTTCAGACATGGCCATATGCAAATCAGTCTGACCCTGTGCCTCATGGGAACAGTCCAGCCCGAACTGCCAAGCCATGCCTTCCCTGGACCGGAAACAAGCTTCCTAGGACCGGTTTCTGGCATTTCAGCCATCTTCAGCCAGGCTTGCTTGAATCCAGTGGCAAAGTGAGCAAGGGACTCACGTCTGAGCATACCCTGCCAACTTATGGCGAACAAAGCGGTACAAAAGAGGGTGGTGATGGACGGAGCATCAGAACCAATCAAACACTCACACCCAGTCAACAGATCTGGGTTTGATCCATCACCGTTCTTTAGCCCACTCTGCCACCCCAGTTCAGACATGGCCATATGCAAATCAGTCTGACCCTGTGCCTCATGGGAACAGTCCAGCCCGAACTGCCAAGCCATGCCTTCCCTGGACCGGAAACAAGCTTCCTAGGACCGGTTTCTGGCATTTCAGCCATCTTCAGCCAGGCTTGCTTGAATCCAGTGGCAAAGTGAGCAAGGGACTCACGTCTGAGCATACCCTGCCAACTTATGGCGAACAAAGCGGTACAAAAGAGGGTGGTGATGGACGGAGCATCAGAACCAATCAAACACTCACACCCAGTCAACAGATCTGGGTTTGATCCATCACCGTTCTTTAGCCCACTCTGCCACCCCAGTTCAGACATGGCCATATGCAAATCAGTCTGACCCTGTGCCTCATGGGAACAGTCCAGCCCGAACTGCCAAGCCATGCCTTCCCTGGACCGGAAACAAGCTTCCTAGGACCGGTTTCTGGCATTTCAGCCATCTTCAGCCAGGCTTGCTTGAATCCAGTGGCAAAGTGAGCAAGGGACTCACGTCTGAGCATACCCTGCCAACTTATGGCGAACAAAGCGGTACAAAAGAGGGTGGTGATGGACGGAGCATCAGAACCAATCAAACACTCACACCCAGTCAACAGATCTGGGTTTGATCCATCACCGTTCTTTAGCCCACTCTGCCACCCCAGTTCAGACATGGCCATATGCAAATCAGTCTGACCCTGTGCCTCATGGGAACAGTCCAGCCCGAACTGCCAAGCCATGCCTTCCCTGGACCGGAAACAAGCTTCCTAGGACCGGTTTCTGGCATTTCAGCCATCTTCAGCCAGGCTTGCTTGAATCCAGTGGCAAAGTGAGCAGGGGACTCACGTCTGAGCATACCCTGCCAACTTATGGCGAACAAAGCGGTACAAAAGAGGGTGGTGATGGACGGAGCATCAGAACCAATCAAACACTCACACCCAGTCAACAGATCTGGGTTTGATCCATCACCGTTCTTTAGCCCACTCTGCCACCCCAGTTCAGACATGGCCATATGCAAATCAGTCTGACCCTGTGCCTCATGGGAACAGTCCAGCCCGAACTGCCAAGCCATGCCTTCCCTGGACCGGAAACAAGCTTCCTAGGACCGGTTTCTGGCATTTCAGCCATCTTCAGCCAGGCTTGCTTGAATCCAGTGGCAAAGTGAGCAAGGGACTCACGTCTGAGCATACCCTGCCAACTTATGGCGAACAAAGCGGTACAAAAGAGGGTGGTGATGGACGGAGCATCAGAACCAATCAAACACTCACACCCAGTCAACAGATCTGGGTTTGATCCATCACCGTTCTTTAGCCCACTCTGCCACCCCAGTTCAGACATGGCCATATGCAAATCAGTCTGACCCTGTGCCTCATGGGAACAGTCCAGCCCGAACTGCCAAGCCATGCCTTCCCTGGACCGGAAACAAGCTTCCTAGGACCGGTTTCTGGCATTTCAGCCATCTTCAGCCAGGCTTGCTTGAATCCAGTGGCAAAGTGAGCAAGGGACTCACGTCTGAGCATACCCTGCCAACTTATGGCGAACAAAGCGGTACAAAAGAGGGTGGTGATGGACGGAGCATCAGAACCAATCAAACACTCACACCCAGTCAACAGATCTGGGTTTGATCCATCACCGTTCTTTAGCCCACTCTGCCACCCCAGTTCAGACATGGCCATATGCAAATCAGTCTGACCCTGTGCCTCATGGGAACAGTCCAGCCCGAACTGCCAAGCCATGCCTTCCCTGGACCGGAAACAAGCTTCCTAGGACCGGTTTCTGGCATTTCAGCCATCTTCAGCCAGGCTTGCTTGAATCCAGTGGCAAAGTGAGCAAGGGACTCACGTCTGAGCATACCCTGCCAACTTATGGCGAACAAAGCGGTACAAAAGAGGGTGGTGATGGACGGAGCATCAGAACCAATCAAACACTCACACCCAGTCAACAGATCTGGGTTTGATCCATCACCGTTCTTTAGCCCACTCTGCCACCCCAGTTCAGACATGGCCATATGCAAATCAGTCTGACCCTGTGCCTCATGGGAACAGTCCAGCCCGAACTGCCAAGCCATGCCTTCCCTGGACCGGAAACAAGCTTCCTAGGACCGGTTTCTGGCATTTCAGCCATCTTCAGCCAGGCTTGCTTGAATCCAGTGGCAAAGTGAGCAAGGGACTCACGTCTGAGCATACCCTGCCAACTTATGGCGAACAAAGCGGTACAAAAGAGGGTGGTGATGGACGGAGCATCAGAACCAATCAAACACTCACACCCAGTCAACAGATCTGGGTTTGATCCATCACCGTTCTTTAGCCCACTCTGCCACCCCAGTTCAGACATGGCCATATGCAAATCAGTCTGACCCTGTGCCTCATGGGAACAGTCCAGCCCGAACTGCCAAGCCATGCCTTCCCTGGACCGGAAACAAGCTTCCTAGGACCGGTTTCTGGCATTTCAGCCATCTTCAGCCAGGCTTGCTTGAATCCAGTGGCAACTACAACTGCACAGCGTGGGAGTTATGTCCTTAAGATCCCTGCCACTTTGAGCAGGACTTTATGTTTGCTATAATTTGCCGATACTCATGTGCTCCATTCCTCTAATAGTCATGATCTGGTGACAAGTAGTCTTCTTTCCCAACCTGGAAATATTTCCTATCAATTGGCTTTTCTCCATTGTGAATCCCAATGAGCCTCTGCTTTACCTGGCAGAGCTTCATGTTATCCTCTGTTCCACATGACCATCACTCATAATATCTTCTCTTCACTAGGAGATTGCTCTGCCTGCGGGGTGTAGCTTTGGAATCATCTCAATTGCATTTGGTGGGAACTTTCTTTCCCCACTGTTCCATATCAGGGGGATTTAAATTTGTTAAGGTTAGGTGAAAGGGATGATAGGTGTACCTTCTGTTTCCTACTACTGGCTTTCACTATATTTTGTTGGTGGTGTGTCCATGCTATCCATTGCTTTGGATCTCTTTTGGTGTTTGGTGCATGAGTTAAGTCCAAGCTTGGGTGGAATAGTCACCCTTTAAAAGCCTGGCATCTGTAGTTGAGCTGAAGGGATGGCACGTTGCCCACTAAATGTTCTGAAATAGTACTAAAATGGCCATAAGTCATCTACATCTTTAGAGGTATCCTAAAACAAATTTTGCATGCACCTCACTGCCACATAATGAATCCCCTGATAGCAGGCATCTTCACCTAGAGGCTTCAAGTGGTACTTGGATATCCAGTTACACGTTGGCATTGGGAGAGTGGGGTATTTTCACTTTCATTGTACACAATTCTACTTCTCAGCAGCCCCTCCATGTGCAGTGCCAGGACCAATAAAGGTCTACTTTCTATGCCAATTGCTAAGTCAAGAGAACAGCTGAACAACCATAATTAGCCATCAGAGTTGCCACTAATTAGATGGCAGCTATGTCACATTAATGTTCTATATTTTAATATCAGTGCATCCAGGGCCGGCTTTAGCACTGTGGGTGCCCAGTGCAGCAATGTTTGTTGGCGCCCCCTAATGACCTCCTCTGCCATGGATTCCCTCACCACCACCCATTAACAGTGCCCCTTAAGTCTGCATAACCACTCTCTCTCAGATGCATTTAATTACTTTTATAGTACCACTCATACCAGTGTAGGGTGTCAGAACACTTTACATCACACACACTACACACAGCTAATCAATCACATGTGTGTAAATCAGTGTATAGGAAATTGTATGTAAGACAGAGGACTACAAGGTGTAGGAGTCACATGTCATCCATACTTTTAGACTGTATAGTTTAATAGTGCTTGGTCTGAAGAAGCACAAACTATGAATTTAAAATATACCATCATGGTTGAGGGTTCTCTTTATTAATCAGTATTGATTTATACCCAAATTAACCATTTTCTCAACATTAGGATAATGAAAAACTGTGGGAAAATATCATAACGCTCTATTCTATACCTTGTAGTTTGCATGCAACTCTTTGACAATGGTGAATAGCTCAATGTTCTATGTTAGGATTTTAATTTATAAACTGCAAGTAACAAAAGGATCTCTCTGACAAAAGCAGTAACCTCCTGACCTATTTACAGTATATGCACTTTGTGATTTGCATGGTAAAGGATCTTCAAATGATCAGGACACACGCAGTAATTTCACGTTGCAGGTTTATTAACAACACCTCATCCATCAGCAGCCGATCAGCAACTGCCAGATGAGAGACAGAACAAAATACATTCAAAGTTCTATGTTCTATAGAACTTACATAACAGAGCTGTCATGAAGGAAGATACCACACATGGAACACATTCTTTGCAGCAGGCATATTAACCCACTGCTATACCTTACCATGAGTCAAAGGTTCCAGTAGACAAACCTCGTATCACTCTCTAGGAAGAAAATTATTCACCAGAGTTATCTTGACATTTTTATTGTTGCCTAGTCAAAGAACGCGGCAGCAGGTGCTTTTAAAACCATACTATACTTTCAAACATGAAGCCCCCACCGAAGTCAGCGCAGAGTGTGGTCACACCAGTCACACTGGTCGCGCCACCCTGAGTGACTCGAACAAGAAAACTGCACAACCAAAGAACGAGACAGTAGGCTCTTTCCAAAAGATCTTATCATGTCCTCCAAGACTGAGTGGTCTCCGAATTCTCAATCAGCACTCTCCTCCCACGATTGGACACTTCCTAGACTCCAATACCAAGACTTTACATTGGAGCCATTCCGGCTCTCATTTCTTTGTATTTGCAGTAGCTTTGGGGATCATTATCATGTCACCCTGGGATGCCTTGGAGGTTCTGGCATCCGTCACAGTGAGAGACAGAGATTGGGCGTGAACACTTAAGATGGCGCTCACAGCAGCCTGTTACAACCTGGCTTTATTACATTGTGATTTATTGCAGTCATATGACGATCAGTAGGACTAGGAACATCTCCCTTGCAATATTAAGCGCTATGCCGGTAGCTTATGCATGGGTTCATACGTGGCTGGCTTATTTAGCAGCTACCTTTTAATTTTTTCTTGTCCTTCGACTTCCTTGGCACATGAGATGTCACTTCCTTAGCAGCATTTCTACTGTACTTAGATTACTTCTCAGCATGGATGTCCATCTGCAGATGTCTATCTATAATCAACATCTTCCTCTGACGCATAAGACATCAGGTAAGAAATGCGTCCATTACTATCGATAATGGCATTACTCCTAGTCCTACTCCCTCGCCTTCATTCAGCACAAGTGAGGCCCCGCCTCCCACCCAGACCTACCCCCAGCCCATAAAAACTCTGCCCCCCCACCTCCATCTGTACATAAACAAGCCGAGCTAGCACTCAGATGTACCGCACCGGGAGGGAGGGTCCTTGAAGGAAGGCGAGGGAGTAGGACTAGGATTAATGCCATTATCAATTGGAATGGACGCATTACCTCCCATCCCTCCCTCACCTTCCTTCAGCACAAGTGAGGACATAGCAAGCAGAAGAAAACAGAGACGGATAACTGAGTGATAAAGAACACCAAAATTTAATAACGTGCCCCTAAATACAGCAGATCAACATCCCTGGTCCCGCATAGAGGACAAGACCCTGTGGCCCAGAACATATCCAAACGCTCCAGACCAGCACTCCGATAGTGACGGACAAACGTAGAGGGAGAAGACCAGGTCGCAGCAATACAGATCTTCACCACAGAGGTACCCAGCAACTCAGACACCGTAGCCGCCATACTGCGAGTGGAACAGCCTGGAACCCCGACAGGAGGATCCACCCCTTTAAGATGGTCAGCTATCAAGACCGTGGACTGAATTCAACAACAGCATAGCAGTGGAAGGTTTAACACCCCTCTTAGCCGGACCAAAGTTAACAAACAAAGAGTCCCCCTTCCGGAAGGACTCCACAACCTGCAGGTACCACAGCAAAGCACGCCGCACATCTAAACAGTGCAAAACGAGATTCCTCAGCCGAGGAAGGAGCCGGGCAGAATTCAGGCAAAGTCACCTCTTGACTGAGATGAAACGTCGAATTGATCTTAGGGACAAAGGACGGAATCGGTACCAAAACCACCCGATCCGAAAAGATCTTGTAGAAAGGAAATTTACAAGACAAAGCCCCCAACTCACCCAAGCGTCACGCCGAGGTGATGGCTACCAAAAAACAAGTCTTAAAAGTCAAGTCCCAACTCAAGACCCTCAAGGGGCTGAAAGGGAGGACCTGACAGGACATCCAACACCAGCTGCAAATTCCACGAAGGGAAGGACCTGACAGTACGGGAAAACAAATTCAACAGACCCTGAAAAAAATGAGGCATCAGACCCCCGTCATCCCACAAATTACTCCAGGAGCCCCTAAAAGCCTGAATAGCCACCCACTGCACCCTCAGAGAAGCCACCGACAACCCCAGATGAGCCCCATCCTGAAGAAACTGCATCACCAAAAAGAGGTCAGCAACCGTGGGATCAATTTCTTTAGCAGCACACCAGGCGGAAAAGGCCCGCCAATGACTGGCATAGGACATCAGAGTGGAGGACCTACGGCAAGCCTGTAAAGTAACCCCCAAATGGTCAGGAACCCCCAACACAGCTAAGCCCTGCAGCTCAACCGCCACACCACCAGGTGTAACCTCCGCACGAAGCTCAGGGGAAGGGCCGTAAACTCCAAACGGGACAGAACCACTGGAAGGACCCACTCCCTGTCGCAACACAACCCGGTCAGGAGAGGAAACCAATTCGCCCGAGGCCAACAGGGCGCAACCAACAACACCTTAGCACAGTCCCTCCGGACCCACATCAAAAAGGCCCGGAGCAGCGGAAAGGGGGAGAAGGCATACAGAAGACCCCGAGGCCAAGGAGAGGTCAAGCTGTCGACCCCCAGAGCCCTGGGACACCGGCCCAGAGAACAGAACAGGGCATTCCCCGGGTCTGCAAATAGGTCCACCACCGGAAGGCCCCAACGACCCACCAACTGGCCGAACACACTGGGAAGGAGAGAGAAATCCCGGGACGAAGGAATGTCCCTGCTCAATAGATCCACGCGTACATTGTCCACCCCCGGAATGTAGAGAGCAGACAGACCCAGCACCCAGACCTGAGCCCACAGAAACATGTCACTGGCAATCAAGTTCAAGGACCTGGACCTGGTCCCCCCTGACGGTTGACATAGGACTTTGCCATCAGACTGTCCGTCAGAACCATCACCCAATAGCCCCGCAGAGAGTCCTGAAAGTGCACCAGGGCAAGCCGAATCACCCTCAACTCCCGCCAGTTGGAGGATCTCTGGGAGTCCAGCAGGGACCAACACCCCTGAACCTGATCCGACCCCAGCCACGCACCCCACCCGGACTGGCTGGCATCCGTAGTCACCACAAGTGGCGCCGGAGAGGCCTATAAAATCCCTGCCAGAAGCTGACGCCGGCAGAGCCACCAGGAGAGCTCCCCCCGGATCCGTTCCGCCATGGGTATCGGGGACAACAGACTCTGAGACCCCGGAGACCAACTCAACAGGATCCAGTTGGCCAGGCGGAGAAGGTGAAAACGAGCCCATGGAACCAGAAACACCACGGAAGCCAGATACCCCTGCACCCGCAGCCACTGGACCGCGGGTGGAGCATCCTGGAACATCAAGGCCTAAACCCCCGACTGAAGAGAGACCAGGCACTTGT
Organism: Triturus cristatus; assembly: GCF_964204655.1. Taxonomy (NCBI): domain Eukaryota; kingdom Metazoa; phylum Chordata; class Amphibia; order Caudata; family Salamandridae; genus Triturus; species Triturus cristatus. The sequence continues at coordinate 480,439,494 of NC_140590.1, read as the reverse complement.
CGAATAAAGTAATATGGCCGAGCAAAGTTTGAAAACGAGTCCCAAGAGGGGGCCAAAGAAGACTTTACCCAGTTCACCAAAAAAACGTGTCCCTGAAGAACTTCCAAGGCCCTCCCGACCTGACCGAGCAAACGAGACTCCCCTGCAGCATGCAGTAAGAGGTCGTCCAGATAAGGATGAATGAAAACCCCTTCTGCATGAAGGAGAGCCACGAGGGGTGCCAGGACCTTCGAGAAGACCCTGGGCGATGACTTGAGGCTGAAGGGAAGGACACAAAACTGAAAATGGGCGTCCCCCACAGCAAATCTCAGGAAACGCTGAGAAGCAGCTGCGACTGGGACGTGGAGCTAGGCGTCCCAGTCGCAGTCTTGCAAATGGCCTTCTTGGCAAGCAAACAGGACACCTCGTCCAGCAGAGCCACTCTGCGAGGACCGGACACAGACACAGGAGTCAGCCGAACCCCAGAATCCGGCGGAACCTGACAAAAGTTGATCAAGTAACCATGACCCACAGTGCTCAGGATCCAGCCATCTGAAATGTCCTGCTGCCACCGAGGAAGGAAATGCCGAAGATGACCACCCACTGGCAGCGAACCGTCCAGACAGTAGTTGTCAGGGATCCTTCTTGGCAGGGCCCTTAGGCGTGGAGGCAGCATGCTTGCGAGAAAAACTGGGCTGAAAAAGCCGCCTGCGGAAAGACTGACGAGACTCATACTTGGGGGAAGACCGAGGGGCCCTATTCCAAGGTTTACCAGATGGAGCTGAACCGCCTTTATAGGGCAAAGCATGCTTCCGTTCCTGAAAAGCCTTAGCGATCATAGCAGGCAATTGGTCCCCAAACAGAGCCTGTCCATCAAAAGGCAACTTCAACAAAGCCGCCTTCTCCCCAGGATCAGCCTTCCAGTTCCGGAGCCAAAGGGAATGACGTGCCGCCACCAAAGCCCCAGTGGACATAGCCGAGGACTTAATAACGTCAGGCGAAATGTCCACCAACAGCCTAGCCTGCTGCTCCATAACAGCCCGAAGGCCAAAGCATTCAGAGCCCTCCTGAACAGCGGCCGCCAATTTCTCAAAATCCTGCACCAAAGGCTGTGCCGAATAAGCAGAGAAAAGGCTAGCCCTCAGCGCCAATTTCCCAGCAGCAAAAGACCTCTTAAGGCCAGAGTCCACCTTTTTTATCAGTAGCATCAGCCGGGGTACAATCCTCAGGCTGAATCACCGTCTTGCCAATCAGAGTGGCCAGGATAGAGTCCAGCTTAACATTATGAGGCAAGGGGTCCACCCCTTCCAAAAGGTAAAGTTTCTGGAGGAAGTGAGGGACCTGCAATTTATCCACCTCATGCTACTCCCTCATCACCATTTCCTTGACTGGGCTCTGAAAGGTCATGCCCAACCAGGCGGGAGTAGTATACTGAGGAAAGAGAGTTCCACCTATCACCCCCAGCTGGAATGGAGGGAACCCTAAATTGATCACACATGCGCCAGAACATCCCACCTCTCCTCCCTGGAGACATACTTGCCGCCAGAGGAGGGAGAAGGGCTCTCACCATCCGACTGGGAGACATCGTCCGCAGGATCCAAAGTACAAGGACCAGAAGGACCAGAAGGCACCAGACAAGCTTGAAGGGCCCTGGTCACCGCCGCCTCAATCATGCTCTGCACCTCCTCCTTGGACATGAGAGGCACATCACCGACGGAAAGGCCCTGGCACCTAGGGCGCTTATGGGGAACTGGAGAACCCTCAGGAGAGGAAGAAGAGGAAGAAGACACCAGGTTGCGACCCATGGCTGCAGAAGAATGGAGAAGCAACTCTCCATCAACCTATATGGAGGAAAACCCACCAGCCAACAACCAATGAATACACTGGCCGGAAAACAGCCTAAAACAGGAAAAACCCACCAAAACGTCAGCCAAAAGAAAAGATCGGGTACAAACCCGTCCCACCAGGTCTCCGTGAAGAATGCAGTCAGGGAAGAGAGGCAACCAAGACAGCCCAAAACGGAAATATTACATCCCCAGCCACAGGAGGACCGCCGAACACCCTTGCGGCTTCCCGAGCAACCGCTCCGCTCCCATACCACGAGAGAGACGAGGAGAGGAAGCACCACCGGAAGAACGCTGCAGCGGGCTCCGCTGTCGCAGAGAACCAGTACGAAGACTCCCCGGCACCGCCACAGGGAGGAACTGAAAGGTAAGTCTCACTAGGGAAACAGAAAAAAACATGTGGGGGCAGGCAGAGTTTTTATGATCTGGGGGTAGGTTTAGGTGGGAGGCGGGGCCTCACTTGTGCTGAAGGAAGGCGAGGGAGGGATGGGAGGTAATGTGCATTGAGGGAACGCACGGAGCACATATCGGCTGGCATAGCTAGAGCCCATTTTCTTGTCTACACAACCTTCCTTTGTTCCCCCCCCCCCCCATTTCTCCATCACTTGGGCTTGGGGTATTATTGCATTTTTCATCAGTTTTTGGCGGGGATTAATAGTGGTTGTCTGTCTCGATGATCCCGGACAAGCAAAAGGATAATGAGAGGTCCGGAGCCATACGTTTAGAAGCTGAAAACTGACTTCATCTGCTCTATATATGGAAATCCACTTATTCTTATCTCAGTTTACAAGCTCTACCCAGTGCCAGCTACCTCCTCCTCTTTGAAAATGGAAATAATTCCTCTACTGCACCAAGCACAGTTTATGGAATTTCAAATGTGTTAAATGCTATGTTTTATGTTTGTAAAGCATGCTGACACACATTCCGGGAGCAGTCCTACAGAAAAATGTAAATAGTTCCTGATCCCATCCCTTATCCAAAGCAAACAGGACTCAAACAAGCTGATAAAAAGAAGCCCAGTGTCAAAGTTAGATTAATCGCAAAACCAACTGAAAGTTTACATGTCATACACAGCAATACAGCAAAAGCGAAGACATCCTCCATGGCTGTCAACTAGGCTTTAAGCATGTAGTCGTAAATAAATTCAACACCCCCCAACATTGATTTAAATGTGTAATTTACTTATTTAAGTGTTCGTAAAGCACTGGCTTGTGAGAGAAGTCCCTCTAGTGTTGTTGTAGTTCAGCTCAAATGTTAATGCCACAGTATAGCAGGCGACCCTATAAAAGATGAGCACAGGTTCAACTGAAGACTGCTCAGTTGGTGACTTCCTGGAAGGGAAGCCATGTGCTCTTCGGGGACTTTTTCTTTGTAGTGAGGATAAACAAACCCAAAATTTTCATCGTCGTCCATAATGTGTGTGTTTGTTGCTGATTTGAGTGATCATGGTTGCCTTGCTTGATGTAAGGACATGATTGGGCATATAAATTAGAAATCAGGGGAAACATCGTGTACAACGCATGTGTTACAACGCGTGCCATTACAACAAATGTTTACAATGCGAAATCCATTACAACGCATTTCATTACATCGCATAATCCATTACAACGCATTCCCCAAAGTAACGCCCCGGCGGAGTTAGAATTGTAATTGCGTTGTAATGGATTATGCGTTGTAACGAGATGTGTTGTAATAGATTTTGCGATGTAAAAAATGTGTTTCAATGACACGCGTTGTAACGCATGCATTGTAAAGTGTCATATTCGGAAATCAGGCCTTTAAAATCCTCCAATGTTTTGAAGACAGTACAAAGAAGTTGGAATTTAATTCTCTGAGCCACTGGAACCAAAAAAGCTCTTTGAATTTTGGAGACGTGGTGCAATTTCTTTGAGTTAAGACACACTCGACTGCCTTTATTTTGTCGGCTCTGTAATTATGAGAATGTATCACCATCTACGCTACAGCATAGATAATGAAAAACTATTCAAGTCTCTATTGCACTAAGGCCCTGGTTACGTCAATACAGCAAATCAATGTGTGCAGTAAAAGGATTCTTCTTAGCCTGAGTTAGAAGAAGGTATTTCAAGTCACTTTTGATTTGATGGTTAAAGGAAAGTTTCACATTGAACTGCACATCTATGCTCATAACTATGTGGGTCGTGGGTGGAATGGTTCTTGGTTCTTTTGGCTAGGCAAATGGTAGCTTGTTGTTAGCCGGGCCAATGGGTCTCATAATGTCCATCCAAAATTAGCAGGTGTGTCAGAGGGTATCTCCTTGCCACCCCGCCTGTCATCTGTTTCCCCGTGGAAGAGAATGAGCTTATTCTAATTTCATAGCTCCTGTTTGTCAGAAAAGAATGGAACCAATAAAATATCTCACCAGTGATCAATTCACGAGCCAGTTCTTCAGCCTCTCCGGTACCATTTTGTGCTGCTGGTCGAGGAGAACTGGAATTCCTTGCTGGGTGTCCCATTAAGGGAGGAGCTTGTGACAACTGTAGTAGAACCTTCAATGTCATTTAACATGCTAGCATCCTAAAGAAGGGAATACCACTACATTCTCCTTTAGAATGCAACAACCCATTGATGCACCCCACATTCACTAATGTATCTGGGTATCATCACCCAGACCATGTTTCTGGCTGCTGATACAGTGTGGGAGAGGGTCATTCCATGGGTGGGTCTTTCCATCTAAACACAGCCTTTTTATTTTGGCACACCAGTCAAGGCCCTGGTCTGACACCAGTAACAAAAGTGCACAGCCATGTTGTACTTTGCATTCAGCACTCTTCTTCAAGGCAGATTCTGAAAGCGCCTTTTCTCCTCAATGCTCAGTATATAGTAGTATGTAGAATATAATTCCGAACTGACCCAACTTTCTCTGCAAAATGATTATTCACTATACCCCTAAATGCACACTCAGATCTTTGATTGCACACAAATGCACGTCTATGTGGCAAGGATACTCAGACCACCTGAGATACGACTGAAAAGGATCCCAGGAAATGTAAAAAGGCGACAACTCACTTCCACCACCTCCATATGTGAGTGGACCCTTTCTTGACTGTCCCTGCCTGAGCGACAGCGGCTTAACAACATGACACCATGAACTGCAATCAGTAATGTATTAGTGTCCTCGAGTATCAATGCATAAACCCGCAGAGATCGTGAGTATATAACATAAAATACACATATAAACAAACAGGGAGCGCAGAATATTCAACCAAACTAGGAGCAACAAAAACGTGGATTCCCACCATGTTTGCAAGTTGAATATCTGCCATGTTGCCTCTTGATTCTGATCTAACAACTGCTGATAGAACGCTGCCAAGTTGTTGTATCAAACAGTCACAAAGAAAATGATACACCCTTTCTGCAATGCACAGTGCTTGGGTGAACTATATTTACCCACTGTAATCCTAAAGTATTGTATTGTAGTTATAAAGCGCTTACAAACCCTGAGGAGACATTTAAGCACTTTTTGGCGGGCAACCAGCTGCTCTGGATCCCAAGGTTTAGTGGTTAATCCGGTGGTTATTGGGTTTAGTCTTGTGCTCGCAAGATAAATATTCATTGCATCTACTCCAATTTCTTTGTGGTGGTTTACATTAACAGGAATTGAGTGTGATCATTAACAGCGCCATACTGGCCGTACCGGGCATCAGGAGTTTCCTAAGAGGCAGGAAGGGTGAGGGGCGCTTTTTTCCAGTGGTGGAGGGTAGTTTAGTTACTGAGGGATGTTAGGTTTCGCTGAGCCAACGCATGCGCTGCTCTGCGAGAAATTTAGTGAGTGGCTTTTGAAAGTGCTACCACAGGCTTTTCTTGGCCTCAAGCTTGTGTTCACGCGAGCATGCCCGCGCACAGCCGCCATGTGGGGTTCTGTCAAGGCTCATTCAGCCTTGCGTGCCTCTCTCCGTCTTGCTCTCTTGCGCTTCAATTCCCTCCCCTCCCCCTCTCCCACCACTGATCGCGTCACTCTGCTGGCCTCCACTCGCCCCCACCCCCCCGCCTCTCTATACTGCAGCATGCCACTCTCTCCTTTTCCCTGTTAAACTTTTTGCTTCTTTAGTCTTCTTTCTATCTTTATTTCTGTTTTTTCTTTCATACACTTTCTCTCATACAGCTTTTCCTTCTCTCTAATGACTCACGTTCTTTCTCTTCCACAAATCAATAAACCAGTCAAATAGATACTGTTTTTCAAATTCATAAACATGATATTCATATCCGGTTCCATTAAACAACGCGGGGGAATTCTCATTTCATATTTTTTGAGATGTAAGCTTAAGAGCAAACGTGCAGGAAAATTATACAGTTTCATCGATTTTCACTCCAAATAAATTTCCCGTTTTTTGCCACTGACTCGAGTCCGTACTCCTTCCCACTACTCTCACCCATTTGTAGCAGCGTCGAAAGGCACTTTAGGAGCTGGAAGCTGCGCCAGGGGCTTGTAGCCAGAACATGATTCCCAGCGCCTTCCAATACCACGCTGCATTCCCAGCAGTGACACTGACCTTGTCTCAAAACACTTGAGACATTTCAATCTCTCTGTTCATTGAGTCGACACGCTGTGCATTGTGTTTAATGATGCACAGCATTTAATGCACTGGAGGGAAGGCTGCTCGGCGACGGCTTGAGAGCCACCAAGCTCAACAAACTCACTTTTTTTTATTCAATATTTACATTTCATATAATTTGAAGTGTGTGCTGTGTGCACCTTTATTAAACCTCTGTAGGTAAAATAATTGCACATTTTCATAAAAGAGAGACAAGTGATTCGATAGAAACTTGCCTCCACGCCCCTCATGTTATCATTTCCTAAAGTGATAGCTGAGACATTAGTCATCTTTCAAATCCTTGAATCTGACAGAATAGTCACATCTGAGAAGGGGACAGGCTTCTGTCCCGGGCCTTTGATGGCTTCAGATTACTGTTCAGAGGCTCGGAATATGCTTCATGCTAAGACTCTTATTTCCATAGAGAATGCCACGGTATCTACATTAAGCGATGCTGTTTAAAGATAGGCTTGTCACTGTAATTGATCTTGAGTCACTGCTTCCACTGTCAGAGCTGTCTGTTTCTTATCCTTAATCCTCATCACTTTGATTGACTCTCTGAATCGGGGGGCTGGCCTGGCTTCACCTTCCCGAAGTCGTACTGGGAAATTGGAAGGGACACGTTCAGTGGCGCTAATCTTCATGGGAGATCGAAGCCTCGGTCCAAGGGGCTTGGTTTCTTGAGAGCTAAACTGTGACCGTCCACCAGGATGCTGGTCCTGCACAATACTTTCTATAGTGAAGAATATGGTGTATTGATTTATCCAATTATTCGCCTCACACCCAACTGTTGGTGGTGCACGGTGCCCTTAGACGATTTCAAACTACCTGTCTCTTAAGGTTACCTTTTATCCTCTGAGTACGCTTTTGACTACTGGTGCCTTATGCAAGTGTTGCTTTACTCTGTCGTCATACACATCTTGTGTGCCTGTACGCTGGTTATTTGTAAACGCTCATTGGGCTCAAAGGGCTTCAGCCCCCCCACCCCTCCCGTCGTGTGGCAGCCCGGGCTGAGTCAGCTTCCCGGGCACACACACAGCCGCACCCGAGTACTTCACAGGTCTTTAAGACCATTTGCCTGTTAATGAGGCTTTGTTGTGTTTTTCGCGCCTTCCTAGAGCCCCTCCATCCCCATTCAGCCTATTGCTGGGAGTCATTTTATCTTAGCTGCATTCTTCCCTTGGATCATGTTACTAATGACAGCGCAGTTGCTTGGCTTTCACTTTTGCGGTCGCGTTTTTTTGTTTGTTTTTGTTTCTAAGTTTTAAGTTACATTCCTAGTGGGCTATTTCAAGTTGCATATAACAGCGCCACCTACCGGCCGCATGTCTCTGGTCGCTCCTAGCTGATTCACTCACTCAAGGGCAACTTTCAGGGAACAACAGTGAATATAGTTGGAAAAAAGTGTCAGTTTTCAAGCCTGTAATACACCTTTCGAGTCAACATTCCTTTAGAATATACCTGCCAAGGACTCCTTTCACAAGCTGGAAAGAGAAACTGACGGACAAAACCTACAACGAGGCGGAAGCTCAAATTCCTTCTCCAGGTGGTAACAAGCACTTTAAGTTCTCTATTTTTATTTATTTGCGATGCAGCCTCTTGGTTTTTGTCTGCATTTTCAGATGGATTTCCACAGTGCAATTAAAATACTGGGAAATCTAGTTGTTTCGTATCTGTAACCACCTCTTTGTGCGCGTATATGGCAATTGTTAACACGTAGTTGAAAATACCACATTAGGACACACTCATTGTTTGCTGGCTAAGCCTTTTTTCCTCATCTAACTCCTTACAAAACAAGCATTTGCAATGCAATAGGTCTCACATTTACGCAAGTTTGACCTATTGACATTGCAAAAAACAATGCCTTTAATTTTTGCTTTTAAAACATAAATAAACAAGCATTGGCATAGCCACTAGGTCTCGCCTTTGGGACCTTATAAGTGTTTAGTTAACCAGCACAATATCCTTGGTGCAACAACATCAACTGTTGCATAGCTAAACCCTTATAAGGTCCCAAAGGCGAGACCTATTGGCTATGCCAATGCTTGTTTAGCAGTGCTGCACTATCTGCCCCCGAGTAACAAAAGCAGCAGTGCTTCACACTTGGGCTAGAATCCCCCCGCCTCCTCCTCTGCCCCTGGCTGGTTCGACAAAATTGCCAGGGTTGCTTTGAGTTCCATTCTGGCCCTGATCATTAGTGGGAGTGGGGAGGTGTGTGACTTGATGTAGATGGTTGGTGGCATACATTTTTGGATCTCATATATTTTGAATTCACTGTGGGATTTATGCAGCAGTTGAGTTTTCTGGCAGCAGTCCACTGCGGTTTCCTTCACCATCAATGCTGTGTGACAGAGAGAGTGCACATGGCTGTATCTGAGTGGAGATGTAAAGCACAATAGGGAAAATGGAATCAGGGAAGAGGGTGGATGAGAAACTCAAAAGGAGGCGGAGGATAAAGGAGACACAGGAATGGGAGGCAGCAGACATGCGCCCACAATACAAATAGAAATATACAAAAAGTGATGGAGGAAATGGTTAAATTAATCTCAGCCACTAGTAACTACTGGGGTCTGCATTCCAGTTCATTGTTGGACCGGGATGCCGCCCAAGTAATTACCAGGGCTGAGATTATTTCAAGCATTTCCATCCATCACTTTTTGTATACTTTAGTGTGTCACCCTAAATGGGAGGGATATGCACAAATGTGGGATCCATGCCCACGGTCACTGGAACCAAGCTATAGCTGGCTGATGAACCCGAAATAGGGTGAACCCGGTCCTGGGTTGCTTGTGTTCTGGTTCAGGGAGGAACTGGCCTGGCAGTATGGGCTGGACAGTTCGCATTGGAGCAGGGTCAAGAATGATTTGCCTATGGCAGAGTCAAAACTGAGGTGGCATGGTGTCAAAATAACTGGACTAGGATGCGGCCCGAGTAATTAACCGTGGCTGACATTAATTCAAGAATTCCATCCATTACTTTTTGGTATACTTTAGCTCTATACATATATGGTGCACTGCACCACTGTGCCCCTTCAACTGGGTATGATAGACTGAGACTGGGATATTGTGTTATATTACACTGAATGTACTGGTCCCAGCGCAGGCACATACACCCCTCTGCAATGTAAATAATGCATTAGTGAAAGGGTGACCAGCTGTTTGAAGCAACTTGTCTGTCTTTAGCTGTGCAGGTAACAGACCTAGCCTTGAATTTACAAGTAGGGGATGGGATACATTCTCTGGGAGAACAACCCCCACCCCTTCCCCCCAGAGTCGCAGACAACAGATTTATAACTCCCTAGTGTAAGGTCAATGTACAAATGCAATTTAGAAGTTCAGATGGACTGCAAGCTGTACACAACCCACTGAGCATTACAGTGTAGGAAGAATCAGTCCCACAAGATGAGAACAGGGACATAGTGGGACCCCAAACCCTTTTTAATTAGTGGTGTATACACTCAAAGATGACATTAAGGAACAGGACATGTATTTTAAAATGTTTATTTTAAAATACTAACAGTGCATAAAAAGTGACAGGCACCACACAGAAAATGAAATGCAAGGCAGTGAAGCATGTCGTGGGTAATAAAAACAATCAGAAAAACTGTAACGCTGTTGGTTTCATAATCATAACAGCCTCATGCTATTCTTAAGCTAAAGCAATACATAGCAAGGTGGTCCTCGACTTTTGAGATGTGTTTAGCAGCATACTTGTATTTTCATTATGAAATAGCAGTCTTGCTATTTCCTAAAACAGCTTGTTCGAGGAAGAAATATAAATAGAAACTACCTGAAGGGCACTTTTCCCCACTGTTACCTACGACTGAGACTTGGGCTGGAAACTGGTGTGACTTCTGCCCTGACGCGAAGTATCCCTTTAAAAATATGTCTTGATACCTGGGTTTTTATAGGATCCGATTATGGATCTTAACTTATATTTTGAAAACAATGATATGACTAGCAAACACTAAACCCACAGAAAGACAAAGCAATCATGGCGACAAATGTGTCAGCTCATTTTTCATATTGCTAAAGCTGGTACATTGGATGCAGACTTTTTAACATTTCTATGAATGTTTGAAAGTGTTTATGAAAGAAATAGAAAGTCTGAACAAGGCAGAGAATGGAAATGGTAGAGTCTGAAAGGGCAAAATGATGGAAATGGAAGTACTGAACAAGGACTGTCACAGTGTTCATGACAAACAGAGTTCCTCCTGCAGGGATCTGTAGTGAGTGATTCCACCTGCCTTCATGGGATCCCTCTTTTTCCATTTTCAAGGTGTACCCTTTAGGGACACATCGACTATGACCACTGTTATGCTATGTACAGTAATCGAGCCTACAGGCGGTCTCTGTGCCTCTGTGCTGCATCTGTAATATGACATGGACACAAAGACAAAGAGTTCACTCATTTGCATGGGGCCACAGTCCCATGTAAGTGAGAATACTGCACATTTTGATCGCTTCAGAGCCCATTTAATGGCAGTGTGATCTGTGCTACAGAAGGGGCTGCCCAAATGTCTGTGGCCCCTTCTTGTAATACCAAAGTGACCCAGGGGCACAAAAAGCAGTTGCACATACCTGTTGTGCTCTGCGGGAACTTTCAATAACACAACCTGTTGACTGCGAAAAGGTAGTGGCTGAAACAGTGCAAACTCTTATCTCCTAACTCACCTTTATTTTGAGGGACCCAACTGCCTCGGTATGATTTTCACGCTCCCATGAAGCCGAATGTTTCCTGTAGACTTTACTGGATCTCAGCTTATGTACAAACCTTTCTCATTCTCCTATACGTTGTTCATGTTGATTGACTCCAGTGGCATGTCTTGCTAAAAATATTGTCTTTTTGCTCTATCAATAGATTATATGGTACAGTAGATGACAGCAATGCAGAAGCAAAGCAATCAGCAATGTGGTAGAGAACAGAAGGGGGCAGACTGGGATTTGGTCAGGCCAAAGATGCAAAGCCTTTGACAGAGGGTGTCCAGAGTCAGCATGAAATGGCCAAATAGCATAGCATATGTAGAGCAGTACAGAAAATACTTTAAAAACATTGACTCTTCTTGCAAGGCTGGAGAAAATGTTGGGTGCAAAAACTGCCCAAGAAAAATACTGTCACTGCATAGTAATAGTATGACTCAGGGCATTTTTATGCGTCCGATTACACTGTCTCTACTGGCAGTTAATGTGTGGCTTTGGTCTAACTGACTGGCAAAAACACTCTATGCCCTCATTATGAGTGGCACAGTAAATGGGACTGATTTTCCCCACCCCGCAACTACAGATACTAGTGGTACTGGTAGTTCTGGTGGAGCGTAAAATCCAGCCCATTACAAGTTGACGGTCCACTAGCAAATGAGGAATTGCTTTGGGAATTAGTAGTTCCAGGTCCAATTCCGCTGGTATTTCCTGATTTTCCTCTTTCCGTTCACTTGAAGATTTCAGCTGTTTCCATCAGCTGAAACGTCATGATGAAAGTAAAGAGATCTGCAGAGTTTTGGCAGATCTCATAATTCAAATAAGGCTGGTAGCTGCTGCTATCAGCCCTGCTATTACCAGCCTCATCAAAGACAAGAGGCCACTCTTAATAAGGGCCCTTGTATTTCATTTTGCACACTATCTACCAACACAAATTATTTTTTCTAGGAAAAAACCAGAGTGCCATCACAATTCATACAAAATTTTTAAATGTTGAATTGGCCAAAAACAGCATTTACGACCAAGTTCGCCATAGCTGTGGAAATCGGATTATGTAAGTACTCCACCATCTGATGACAAATACAGTAAATATATATATCTAAATATAGATACATATAGATACCAATATATGTAATACATTCATTGAAAAAAAATCAAAGGTTTATGCCTAGGTATAGGTAGGAACACTTTTTTCTAATACAAACCAAGCTTAAACTACACAAACGTTCAATATTTTAAAGTTATAGTTATAACTTTCATTCACAATTTATCCACCACCTTCAAATTATTATCAGAAGCACACCTCGTTACAAACTCTTTTCAGCTCGCTTACCAGACATATCGTCAAGTGGAGTGTCGTACAGTACAGTGGAGGAGAGGAGAGTATCGCGGAGTGGAGTGCTGTGGCATGTGGAGGAGTGGCGTATCATAGAAAGAAGTTGAATGGCGTGCCATTGAGTGTCATACAGTGTAGTACAGTGGCGTAGAGTGGATTTGTATAGAGGGTCTTAGAGTGGCATAGAACATAGAAGAGTGTTGTAGAGTGTTGTGGTGTGGAGTTGCATACAGTATAGTAGAGTGTCAGACAGTGGAGTAGCATATAGCAGAGTATGATGCAGTGGCGTAGAGTGGGATAAAGTGTAGTAGGATGGAGTATAGTGGAGTGGGCAGTATTGAGTGGAGAAAGTGTCATAGAGTGGCATTTCGTAATCCATTGTGGCGTAGAGTGCAGTAGATTGGAGTGGCATAGCATACAGTCCAGTAAAGTGTCATAAATTGGAGTACCGTGTTGTACAGTAGGCTGTAGTGAGGTGTTGTACAGTACTGGAAAGTGATGTAGACATCAGTAGTAGAATGGCATACAGTCTAGTTGAGTTTTGTCGAGTGGAGTGGTGTACAGTACAGTACAGTTTTGTCGAGAGCAGTAGAGTGGATTGACATACAATGTTATAATGTACAATAGCATAAAGTGGAATAGAATTGACTACTGCGTCATAGGGTAGAGTGGAGCAAAGAGGTTGCAGTGGCATACAAACAGTTGCGTGCAGTGTTGGATAGTGGACTAGAAAATCGTAGAGCGGCATGGAGTGGAGTATAGGGTTGTACAGTGGCATACAGTATAGTACAGTGTTGTACAGTGGAGTGTAGGGGTTTAGACAGGAGTGTTGGAGATTGGAATACAGTGTAGTAGAGTGTTGTAGAGTGGAGTTGCATAGATAACAGAAGTGTGTCAAACAGTGGAGCTGTGTAGGGGGATTCTTGTATGATTGCGTTGAGTGAGGTAAAGTCTCGTACAGTGGAGTAGTCAAGTGGAGTGGTGTAACGTAGTATGGAGTAAAGTACAATAGAGTGTATTGGTGTGTCGTATAGTAGAGTGGCATGGAGTGTAATGTAGTGATGTAGCATAGGTAAACTGTTATAAATTGGAGTGGGGTCTCGTACAATAGAGTGAAGTGCTGTGTCATATACAAAAGTGTCAACGTGTGGAGTGTACAGGCATAGAGTGGATTAAAGAGCTGGACAGTGGAGTGTACGAAGATGGAGTAGAGCAGAATGTTGTAGAGTTCCATAAAGTGTGGACGACTTTTATAGAGTGAAGTTATATAGAGTGGAGCAGAGTAACATACAGTAGAGAGGCGTAGAGTGGAGCGGAGTGGTGTACACTGCAGTGGAGTAGTGTGGATTACTGTAAAGTAGAGTAGTGTACAGTGGATTTCTGTAGAGTGGAGTGCTGAAGAGTGGAGAGGCATAGAGTGGAATAGCATAGAGTGGAGTGGTGTAGAGTGGAGTAGGGTACAGTGGATTAGCGTAGAGTGGGGTGGTGTACATTGAAGTGGCATAGTGTAGAGTTGCGGAAACGTATAAATTGGAGTGGCGTATTATAGAGTACAGTGGGGTGCTGTGTCGCACAGTGTTGGAAACTGTCATAGAGTGGATAAGAGTGTTGTTCAATAGAGTGTACAGGCATAGAGTTGATTACAAATTTGGATAGTGCAGTGTACGGGGTTAGAGTGGAGTAGAGTCTAATGAAGTGCCATAGAGTATAGAAGAGTTTTGTAGAGTGGAGTTATATAGAGTGGAGTAGAGTACACTGGTGTGGCACAGGGTGGAGTAGCGTTCAGTGGAGTAGTGTACAGTGGAGTGACACAGTGGAGTGACATAGACTGGAGTGGTGTAGTGTGGAGGTGTGTACAGTGTAAGAGCGTGGAGTGTAGTGGCATACAGAGGAGTTGCATACAATGTGATAGTGTAGAGTGGAGTCTCATACAGTGAAGAGGCAAAGATTGGAGAAGCGTAGAGTGAAATAGCGTATAGTGCAGTGGCATACAATGGCATTGCAAATGGATGTATGTGAAATTTAGCAGCAATGTAGATTATGGTGTGCAGAGTAACCCAAAACAGCAAATTGCGCTGCCTTCAATTTCTCCAGATTTACCAATCAGCGCAGGGCCACCCATGGTGGCCTTTTTTTTTTTTTGTAAATCTGACTTAAGTGTTGTGCCCATGCAACACTGTGCGTTATGTAAGGGTACCACAATCCAGTAATAAAGCTAGGCCTTAGTTATATTTTGCGGGACAACTTTGCTATATACCATGGTACATGGTGATGGCACATCAGCATATAATTGGGTAATGGCTCTTTTTAGTACACTTTGGCTCTGGTCAGTGTCAGGGCCTTAGATGTAGGTAAGTAGTAGATCCCTACCTATTACAAATTCATTAAAGTAGTAATGGGTAGGTAAATGTATTTGTATGTTTTACATATTTTCAAATAAGTTTGCGGTCATGTACTGTGGTAGTTTCACAAAATTTTGTGAAATTCTGCGGAAGTATGGTGACAGATGTCACTAAGTTTAAATGCTTTATAATGTAAAAGATACTTGAGCTACTTAACTGCAGTACTCAATAAGCACCATCTGTGCACCTTAATGTATAATCCTGCCAAATGTCACATAAATCGGTTCAGCCATTTTTACACTACATAAATAGTCTACGGAAAATGCATTGGTGAAAAAACAAGTTTTGGCACCCCCCTTTTATCTGAAAAGGACATGCTACAATGCAAACTTTTACAACGCAACGCATGCCTTTACAACGCAGTTTTTACATCGCAACATCCATTACAATGCATGATTTTACAACGCATGCCATCACAACGCACTTTTTAGAAACTACACTTACAACGCATTCCATTACAACACATACCATTACAGCGCATAATACTTTTAGGTGAACAGTAGGTAAGTGTTGGATAGTGTATGGGTAAAATTACTATTTCCAATTACTTACCTTATAATGTGTTGTAATGGCATGCGTTGTAGTGGCATGTGTTGTAATGGCATGCGTTGTAGTGACATGTGTTGTAATGGCTGCGCTGTAATGGCATGCGATGTAAAGGATGTTGCGTTGTAATGACTGCATCGTAAAGGTAGTGCGTTGTAATGACTGCGTTGTAATGGTTGTTTCCTTTTTTATCTTCGCATTCCCTTAATGACTCATCACAAAAATGACCAAAAACACAATTTATAAAAGGGTCACAGGGGGCTATAAGTTTAGGGACTACCACACCTCCAATCCCCATGAAATGCTACAACAACTAACAGAAGGTGCAAAGTCCATACAAAGGAAATAGCAGGCCACTACGCGCTGTGAAGGAGTGCAAGGGACGCCTCGGATCGTTAGTACACCACCCGACAGGAGTTAAGAGTCCATTGGCCCACCCTTACTGGCGGAACTTCGTCATTTGTGACTCTAGGGAATCTCAGACTGGGCCCACAATCATGAGCCAAAGGCTCTGCTAGATGCACAGCCTGATACTTCCCAGTGAAGTACTGGGTATTTTAGACCCAGCGGTGCAGGGGCACACACCCTATGACTTCTGGGTTCACCCTGTTCCAGACCTACAGAAACACAGAGTCTTCTGGGTGAAGTCAAAGATTCGTTTATTGGCTGCAGACCAATTACAGGTATCCTAGAAGTACAACAGCGTGTATGTTCTCAGGAGACTGCTGAAAATCATAGGAACGGGCTTCTCCTTAAGTACAAAATATCATGCTCCAGGCACACATTCCTTGGTTTACGATATGGCCATTATAAGTATACATTACAAACGAAAAAGCAGAGTCATGATGACCATCCCACATTCCAGTTCGGCCAGCCCACAATGATTTACACAGTAAGGTTCAGATCCCACATTTGATGTCAATAGACCCCCCAATAAACATGAGCATCTCCTGTTTTGGGAAACAAGTCATAAAGCAGGAACAAGCAGGTGTGGAAGAGATTAGCCGGGGGATTGTATAGAATGAAAGGGTTTTATGACGGGTCAAGCCCTGATGCTAATCACAGGTGGACGGGGGAAGGGGAGCTCGTGAGACCGGTTTGACCTGGGGCAGCAGAGCCAGCTGCCCAGGTCACAGAGAAGTCAGAGGAGAAGCCCATGTACTGTGAGGCCCGTATTTACTCCATTATAGCCTATGTGAGGGCAATGACAAGATGGCCACTGCTTCCAAAATGGAACCCGCGTAGTGAAGCAGAATAACGTGTACACAGTGCATTCATAGCTAGAACGATATATAAAGCACTCGTACATGCCGCATTTACCATTTGCGGTTTGCTAATACCAAGATAGACAGGGGTAGAGCCCTGTCCCCTACGCGGTCCCGAATATTAAAGTACGACAGACCCTCCTTTTGCCCTTACATAGGCAATCACTATACTCATCTTAATCCGAATCTAGGTCAATGTTCACAAAGTCATGGAGATGTTGCTGTAGCATCATCCTATTACTTAGTTCGTCCCTCGATACAGGTTTCCTTACACATAAGGTAGCACAGAGGCCACATATCGCAGGAGCACACTGTATGCACAGACAGAACAGGAAAAGAATGGCTAAGATCATTCCAATGACCATCAGAACTTTCCAACCCCAGGCAGATATCAATTCCCAGAACCACCCCACCAGTGACCAATCTCCCTTATCCACGTGTATGGATTCAGATATTTTATGGAGTTTGGAGATGGCTTGATACACTGTTGGAGCATTATCTGGTATGAAAATGCAGCAACTGGATTGGATGACCTTGCATACCCCACCGCGGTCTGCAAGAATAACGTCTAGAACCATGCGGTTCTGCAGAGTCATAAGGCGATCCGCTTGGAGCTCAGCCGTCAGATTACTAAGGGCACCAGCCGTTACATTGACAGTGGATTCAACCACACGAATCAGTTGTCTCAGGTTCCTACTATTGACCATAGGTCCCCAAAACGGCAGGAAACCCAAGAAGAAGTCTCCCGCTTCCTGACCGGCAGTATCCTCCTTACTAATCACACCTCTCACAACTCTGGTCTTGTGATAGTCAGAGGCAGCAGTAAATGTCGGCGGTAGCAAGTTCGCAATATAACATGTGCCCGAGAAATCGGGGGGCAGCCATGTATATGCTCGATCATTACAGATGAAATATGTGCCCTTGGCAGCCAAAAACGCAGGGGAAAACTGTGACGGGAAGGTGTACGTTTCAGTACAGTCACTTCTTCCCAGTTGAGCTCTAGGATTCTGACCATTACCCTGTAAGCAGAACCGACCCATGTGGGGTACGACCCAGATTGGAGGTGAGATTTTTCCCTGTCTTTCACCCAGACTAATACTATACCCCGTCGCGTTCCATCCTACATAAGGTCTCAACTCTTCTTTGGGAATGGATGAGTATGCATCGATATCCCTACTCATATCGGCAACTCCTTTTATCAAAGCCTTATTATTGGTGATAGGTCTGATGGAACGCGGTTGGCGAGGGGAATATGTATCTAGAGCATAGAGAAACATGGTCTGGAATGCCCATGACGATCCATTGTAACTATACGGCAGCACCAGGTAGGGAATACCCTTGTTAATGGTATGTGGCATTAACCCACACACCCAGCAATTGGTCGTATTCATTACCAGTTGGTGCTGGTGCAAGAGTTGGATAAACAAGTTATTTACGAACTCTGATCGTCTGGTCTGTTCGTGCTCAGGCAAAGGGTGAAAAGAGTGAGAGGAGGCAGTAGAAAGAGGTATAGGCTGTTCAGTGGGTTCAATGGGCTTTTGAGCGGAGAAAAACACAAATCCTACAATAAACATTGTTATGCTACACAGTGTAAAAAGGCACAAAAAGACAAAATATTTACTTTTTACAATTCTACACATCCTTGCGTTAAAGTTCATTTCCTCAATCGGTCTCTCCATCTTAAAAAACTCCATCCTCTACTCGGGCCGCTCGCGGCGGATGAGTTTCTTCTGCTAAGGAGTACGCCTGTCAGTCCAGGGAAACGCCCTAGACCAACCAGAACCGTTGACCTAGCGTCTTCGGCCTGTACCCCAAAGTCTTGGCACCGCGACCCTGCGGCAGAACCCGGATGGTGGTTCGAAAAACAAAAATCAAGAAAGTCCTTCAGATGGGAGAGCAAAAAATGTTAAAAAGGAAATAGTGAGGAAATCTTTATTTGTCCATGGGCCTAGGTCTCAAATTATAGCGGAGACGGCCAGGTGCTGTTTGGTCTTGAAACAAAAGTTCAGGCTCAGTGGTGTCCAGTCGATTTGATGGTGGCACAGCTTCCTGCAGAATATTGTCACTCTCTTGGTCTGAAACTGTGTCTTTTATGCGTGCGTCACTGAATGGTACAAAACGAGGTACAGTGTCCGTCTCAGAGTCGGCGATACCCTCCTTGACCCACAGGTCATATGGCAGAGGCAAGGGGACTACTTTGCAGTGGGTACCATGGATCCAGTGCTTCTTCCCTTTCACTCGCACTGCTGATCTTGTCGAAAGAAGAACAAGATGAGGGCCAATCCAGCGAGGCTCGTCGTTGCTCTTTCGCTGGAAATTTCGGACTAGCACCCACGTACCAGGGTTGATAGGGTGTCCAGGAGTTTCAGAGGCTTGAGGGAGAGTATCATGTACCTGTTGGTGCAAAACACGCAGTTTAACAGTCAAATCATACAGGTAATCAAGCAGTACTGGATGCTCTATCTCACTGAACTTCGTAGGCCTCGGTACACCCCATACGTTGGCCGGACGGCCAAAAACAACCTCGTAAGGGCTAAGTCCCACTCGTGAGTGTATGGTCATTCTGGTGGACAAGAGTGCTAAAGGCAGAGCGTCAGGCCATTTAAGACCGGTGCTCGCCTGGATTTTGGCCAGCTTGAGCTTTAAGGCTCCATTGTAGCGTTCTACTAATCCAGCTGATTGGGGGTGATTTGCAGCATGGAACTTCTGCTTTATCCCTAGCCCTTCACATACATTCTTCATCACTTTACCCACAAACTCACTTCCATTATCACACCACACCATTCTTGGCATCCCAAACCTAGGGAAAAATTCCTTCACAAGGGCTTTGGCTGTGGATAGGGCAGTGTTATCTTTCAGAGGATAAGCCTCTATCCATTTTGAGAAAGCACAAACAACCACCAGTACATATTTCAGGTTGTTGCATCTTTCCATGTGAATAAAGTCCAGCTGCAAAACTTCAAATGGACATGATGGGGGTGCAAAGTGACCAGCTGGAGTTGGGGTTCCCCTACCAGGGTTGTACTTCAAACATACTATGCAATTCTTGACCACATTCTCTGCACACTTGGGAATCCCAGCATTCTGCCATACTGGAGCCAACAACTTGCATATACCTTTCGTACTGATATGTGCCATTCCATGTGCCATAGTAACCACTGGAAGCACATATGCATCAGGCAACAACCATCGCCTATGTTCTGTCAGATCAATCCAACAACCATTCTCATCCAACTTACCCATACTTTCTCTCCACTTGCTTAACTCTTCCTCTGTGGCTTCAGCTTGAAGCGACTTCACACTCTCTATTGTGTTCTCACACATTCCCACATCATTAACCCATCTTGCGGGGCCTGCAACATACATTCTAGTCTTCACATTCTGTGCTGTTTCTTTCGCGGTCTCATCAGCAAACGCATTCCCACGTCCAACATCATCTGTGACTTTCCTGTGCGCACTGCATTTCATGATCGCAACTTGCAACGGTAGGGTCAGTGACTCAAGGAGATCATTCACCAACTTGCCATTCCGAATTTTAGCTCCATGCGACGTCAGGAACCCACGCTCCTTCCACAGTCGCCCAAAATTATGAGCCACGCCAAAGGCGTACTGGCTATCTGTGTATATATTTACTCTCATTCCTTCAGATAACACGCATGCTCTCGTGAGGGCGATTAATTCTGCTGCTTGGGCCGAATTATGTGGCACTCGTGCAGTTTCCACGACCGTGTGCAAAGTCGTGATAGCATATGCAGCAGTCGTGTCACCATTAGGGAGCTTGAAACATGAACCATCTACCCATAAAGTGCCATCACACTCAGTCAGGGGAGTATCTTTTAGATCTACTCTCCCTTTCGTCTCTTCTTCTGTTCTGAACAGACAGTCATGTTGCTCAATCTCATCTGAGTCTGCTGGAATTGGCAACAATGTAGCTGGATTCAGCGTATTGCATCTCTTTATGTGTATGTGATTTGCTAACAGTGTAAGCTCATAACCTGATAATCGCGCACTAGTCAAGTGTTGTGTCTTGGTCCTATTTAATAATGTGTCTACAGCGTGTGGAACCATAACAATCAATGTATTGTCCATTACCAAACCAGCAGATTGTCGGATAGACATTGCTGCAGCAGCTGTCGCTCTCAGACAGCTTGGCAATGCCCTCGCTACAGGGTCCAAGGTTGATGAAAAATATGCGCATGGGCGCGGTCTGTCGCCAAAAGGCTGTGTTAACACTGATAATGCACAACCATCTTTCTCGTGAACATACAATGTAAAAGGCTTACTGTAGTCGGGGGTACCCAACACAGGTGCTGAACATAATGCATTACGCAATTCCACAAAACTTTTCTGGCACTCTTCAGACCATGGGATAGGATTCGGTGTGTCTTTGCATGTTAAGGCTACTAAAGGTTTTGCCAATAAAGAAAAACTAGGGATCCAATGCCTACAGTATGAAGTGATGCCCAAGAAAGCACGCACTTCTCTCTGTGTTCTTGGCACACTCAACTGTGCAATGGCTTGAATTCTTTCTGGGGTCAGTTTCCTTCCCTCCTTCGATAAGAGATGACCTAAGTAGGTCACTTCTTGTCGACAATATTGCAGCTTAGAGAGAGACAGTTTGTGATGGAAAATAGATAAATGACGCAACAGTGACAATGTGGCTTCTTTACAAATCTTTTCAGTATCCGCAGCGATCAGTAAATCGTCCACGTACTGAATCAGGATAGCGCCACTAGGTAAAACAAGTGCATCAAGCTGCGCTTTCAAAGCTTGACTATATATTGATGGACTTTCACAGTAGCCCTGGGGAGCGCGTTTGAAGCGGAAGCTTCGGCCTCCCAGACTAAAACCAAAAATATCTCTGCTCTCTTCTGCAATTGGGATGCTAAAGAAAGCATTCTTTAAATCAATCACTGAAAACCATGCAGCAGAGGCTGGAATCATCGTTAACAAGGCGGTTATATCGGGGACAACCGGAAACTGTGGCACAACAATCTTATTAACCTCTCTGAGATCGATCACAAATCTGTAAACAGGTGGCTGTGAAGGATCCGTTCGTTTTAAGACAGGTAAAATCGGACTATTGCAAACGTTGCCTCTTGTCTCTTCAATCACACCCTTATTAATCAAGTCGCTGACAATGTCTAACAATGCTTTCTGCCCTTCATTAGAGATCTTGTACTGGGGAATACGTGGCAGTCTGACATTAGCCTTTAAAGTCACCACATATGGCGGTATCTCCAAGAGGCCCACATCATTGGGACCAGTAGCCCAAAGGGCATCCGAAAGGGATGACAATTCAGGCGGCATTGTGTTTTTAGACAAGTACATTGGGGAAATCACTTTCTTGCCTAATGTAAGTTGTACTCCTGAAGGAGAACAATACAGTGTAGCATGCAATCTTTTCAACAAATCTAATCCCAGCAAATTCTCACCACAACCTGTTGTCAGAATCAGGGGTGCTTTCAGCTCGCAAGGTCCAACAGAAAGTGACATGGGACTAGAAATCGGATTCCTAACTGGGGCGCCAGAAAAACCTACCGAAACATTGATATCGCCAGACAAAGGTGCGCCAGGGAGTTTTGAATGCATGATTGAACTCTTTGCAGCACCAGTGTCTAGCAGAAAAGGCTCCGTTACATTTGCTGTAGTCACCTCAACATACGGTCCACTCTGATCCACTGGCACTGAAACAACTTCCTCTCTCTGTCTATGGCTGTCCTAGTAATCATTATTTTCTGCATCACCGTCCTCTGCATAATAATCATTATTATAATACTGGGCCGTATTACTAGTCGCGTTAGCTTGCTGATCAAAGCTATTGATGGTATTTTGAGGCGGCAGAGGACGCGCGTTCTGGGGAACACTTCCACGCCCTCTGCCTCTAGGAGCTTGCTGACCACCCCTACCTCTTGCGCCATACATATTGCCGTTACGCTGCATCAATTTAGGGCAACTGTATTTAAAATGACCTTCCTCTTTGCAGTATGAACATTGGTTGGGACCTACAGGGACACGTGGTTGATAATACCCATTCATTTGCTGATTGTTCTGAAACTGTTGGGGTTGGTGATAGACACCTTGGGGTTGCCTATAATTATTCTGACCTCCACGTGGCGGATAGGCCTGCTGTAAAAGGACCTTTGTCTTTAGTTCCTTCGTTTTCTTTTCTGTTCTATCTTTCTCGTCTTTATCTCTATTTTCATAATACTGTGCAGTAGCCAGTATTTGCGCTGAAGAAGATACAGCCCAAGAACTTTCTGAATCTTTTAACTTTTTACACAGGTCAGGAAGTAAATTCTGCACAAACTTATCCACAAACAGCCGTTGGCCACCCTCAGTACTCATATCCTGCCCACTGTGGTCAATAAACGTTTCTTCAAACCTAGTAAAGAAGTCTGACACTGTCTCATCTTTCTTCTGCTTGCACGCAGATAACTTGTCCCAATTTACGCGCATCGCAGGCATTATTGTCTTCATATACGTGATGATTCTACCAGGCAGTTCAGCTACTAAAGGTTCTGGTTTCGCACCACCAGTTTGTCTAGCATCAGCAGCAACAATGTTAGCCCATGTATCCCCTAGTTCTGCATTGTGATCTACATTACGAATTGATCCCCATAGAGGCTGTGGAACAACATTACCAAACAACATGTCTATGTCGGCCAGATTCATAATGCATGACCCTGCCGTCTGTGACAACTCTTTATAATAACCTGCTGGGTTTTTACGGGGATCAGGCAAGGACTGCTTAAGCGCTAACACCTCAGAGCGCTTCCATGGAACATGCACCCAAACACGCTGGAAATGCGCTGCCACAGCGGGGTTACCACCGGCAGCTGCAACCGCTTCCTTCCATACCGGGGGAACTTCTCTCATAGGGTATTGTCGCGCTTTTACCTTTTTCCCCACAAGGACATCTTGTTCAAACAATGACTGTTGGCAATCATCATTCATAAAGGACAATACGACCGCAACTGCTTTATCTACTCCACGGTCCACAATTATACCAGTTCCAAAATCGAACCTCACTCTACACAATTCCTGCGGGTTCGGATTTTTACCACTATCCTCCAATTCTTCACAGAGAATTTCGCACATTTTCTCAAACACATATCTCTGTTTTGGGGCATCCCATTGATGGAAAACGTTGACAACTGATTCCACATCATACAGTGAAGGAAAAACAATCCATCTACGCGCCATGTTATCTATTACCTTTTTCTCATCGGGGTTAGGCAATTGGCTACGCAATTGCTTACGCTGTAAACCAGGAGTCGCACCAGATGACTCAAAGAGAGGAGACATTAATGTAGTAACCACATTAGCTAAGCGCTGTCGCGCTGAAGGAGAAGCTGAGGCGAGAACAGGGGGAAAAACAGAGGGAAGAAAAGAGGATGTAGAGACAGGTACTGGAGTGGTGGAAGGAAGAGTGTCAGGGGAGGCAGCTGCTGTATTAGGCAAAGTCGCAGGAAGTGCGGGGGCAGTTGGAAGCACAACTGGCGGTCCTTGAGAGGGCTGCGCTACATGGATAAGAGCCGGCTGCAAAGCAACTGGCGGTTGCGGCAAGGCTTGCAGTATATTCACTGGAGGTGGCATATTTACAAGCTGGGGAGGCGCCGTGGCATTTTGAGCATACGGGGGTGGCGAACTCAACAAATGTGACATCAGGGGATCTTTCTCCTTTTCTTCTAACTCATTCTGCTTAGAATGTGGTAAAGCTGGGTAACATTTGTCAATCCCTAACTTGTGCTGCCTATGCAATTGCTCACTCATCTGCTCCTCCTCATTGTCTTTAAATTGTACAGCTGCTTGCATTACTGTCATACCTTTCTCTCTCTTATTCTTTTTCGCTAACTTAATTTCCTTTTGTTTGGCTTCCTTTCGCCATAAGCGGAAAGAGTCAAACATCGCCGGCCGGGCTTTCTTCTTAAACAATTTAATTTCCAAATTATCTAAAATATCGGTATCAAAACTACCATTTTGGGGCCATTTTAAAACACCATCTTTCCTGGTGTAGTGGATCCATACTTCGTTATATGCAATGGGGCCTACACCATGTTTTACATAGAGCTCATAATTTGGAGTTCCAACCGGAGGAACCGGACATGATTCCCCTAGCTGGAAATCTTTTCCACAACCCAAACAGAATAATCTACCAAATAGTCCAGAACCAGGCATCTTTGCTCGCTAGTCTAGATCCAAACGTCAAAGGATTATCGATTACGATAGTCTCGTGAATACATGAGTCCTCTGGCTTTGGCGTTTGCAAACTCCAAATCACTAATTCAAATGATCCCGAAGGATACCAAAACAAATGGGAGACGCTCCACTTATACTTAACTGAATATTGTTGATCGATGGCGTCACCAGAAGACTCTCTCGATTGTTTCGCTCTCTCAGATTCGTCAAGGGTCCAAAACAGGTCGATTAATCAGGGCAGCAGTCCTTCGTAGCCGTCGGGACGCGGAGAACCTCGCAGAAAAGACTTTCAGACCACGTCGACATGCAGGGGTCGATGAAGTGGCGGCCTTCCTCCGGAATTTCCACACGAAGCTCCTCACGAACCTCTGGCTTGGACTGGTACCGCTGAAATCGTCCCGAGTTGGGCGCCAAACTGAAGTACTGGGTATTTTAGACCCAGCGGTGCAGGGGCACACACCCTATGACTTCTGGGTTCACCCTGTTCCAGACCTACAGAAACACAGAGTCTTCTGGGTGAAGTCAAAGATTTGTTTATTGGCTGCAGACCAATTACAGGTATCCTAGAAGTACAACAGCGTGTATGTTCTCAGGAGACTGCTGAAAATCATAGGAACGGGCTTCTCCTTAAGTACAAAATATCATGCTCCAGGCACACATTCCTTGGTTTACGAAATGGCCATTATAAGTATACATTACAAACGAAAAAGCAGAGTCATGATGACCATCCCACATTCCAGTTCGGCCAGCCCACAATGATTTACACAGTAAGGTTCAGATCCCACATTTGATGTCAATAGACCCCCCAATAAACATGAGCATCTCCTGTTTTGGGAAACAAGTCATAAAGCAGGAACAAGCAGGTGTGGAAGAGATTAGCCGGGGGATTGTATAGAATGAAAGGGTTTTATGACGGGTCAAGCCCTGATGCTAATCACAGGTGGATGGAGGAAGGGGAGCTCGTGAGACCGGTTTGACCTGGGGCAGCAGAGCCAGCTGCCCAGGTCACGGAGAAGTCAGAGGAGAAGCCCATGTACTGTGAGGCCCGTATTTACTCCATTATAGCCTATGTGAGGGCAATGACAAGATGGCCACTGCTTCCAAAATGGAACCCGCGTAGTGAAGCAGAATAACGTGTACACAGTGCATTCATAGCTAGAACGATATATAAAGCACTCGTACATGCCGCATTTACCATTTGCGGTTTGCTAATACCAAGATAGACAGGGGTAGAGCCCTGTCCCCTACGCGGTCCCGAATATTAAAGTACGACACCAGAAAGAAAAATGCTCCTGCCAGGGTGTGCACACAAACCCTGAGTACACTGTTGTCAACTCTTTACATTTAAGTTCACATGGAGACTACTTTAGTTTGAGGGCTCTTTTAAGGGTTCAGAGTCACCAGATTACAACCCCCTTGTTGAACTTTGTTTGTGTAATCTAGGTGTAATTTAATTTTACTCAATCAAAAGGTGTCTTTGTTTCCATGTTGGGGTTCAGGATGGTTGACAACTATCTAAAATATCTTATATAGATAAATATTGTGCTTCTTCTTGAACCCTGATACATTTGGCAATGACGAAACAGTTTTTGAAACATCACTTGATCTACCTGCAACAGCATGCCAGTGGGTGTCTTCTTTAGGTCATTGACATTTTAGTTTTTTAGGTGTATTAGATTGTTTAAAGTTATATGTATAGAGTTTGGACAGATGAGTATCAATATGCAACTTGTCTGTTTGCCCTTACATTTAAACAGAGCGGTGCCTCCATCTCCGAGCAGTCAGCCAGGTGAGGTGAGGCGTTTCTCCCACAAAAGGCTGGGTGAGTTCAACAATAGCACGTATGCTTTTTTGTTCATACCAATAATTTTGGGTTATTGTAAAGATGGCAGTGCATAATGGGCACTGTTGAATAGCGGCCATAAATGTTGTGAGTTATGTGTAAGAGTTCTTTTTTCTGATGGTTGATTCTCCGGATTCTCTCTAGGAAAGAAGACATAGTTCTTTCGTCCAAGCATGAGATTGCTTGTCCGGTAGGGTGGCCTTTGCCACAAGTTTATTTGACGTTTGTACTTCTACCATCTTAACTTCTTTGTTTATAAATCACAATTAAGGTGTTTTTCCTGCAGTAGCTTTAATTTATCCACCTAGTTTTTGGTCCTGAAGAAAGCCGGGTCAAGTGACCACAACGGCTGAAACATGTCGACCACATAAAACCACGCCAAGAGTTAGTCTATTATTTCAAGACTATAGGTTTTTTTAGATATGGAACCTGGGTAATTTCTAATAAACATATTTTTTGCCCAGGTCTTCATTTTTAATACACTTTCACGCTTGAGCACTGCACACCACCGGAGTCCTCAGGGTTTGAGTGCACACCCTGGCAGGAGCATTTTTCTTTCTGGGAAGTATCAGGCTGTGCATCTAACAGAGCCTTTGGCTCATGATTGTGGGCCCAGTCTGAGATTCCCTAGAGTCACAAATGACGAAGTTCTGCCAGTAAGGGTGGGCCGATGGACTCTTAACTCCTGTCGGGTGGTGTACTAACGATCCGAGGCGTCCCTTGCACTCCTTCACAGCGCGTAGTGGCCTGTTATTTCCTTTGTATGGACTTTGCACCTTCTGTCAGTTGTTGTATCATCACAAAAATGTACATCATTTCAAAATGTAGAAAATGCTATAGGTCTGGAGAGTTATCAGGGAGCTAAAATCCGGGGAATTTTATTCTCTGGGAATACTGCCTATAACTATAGAGATGCAATCAGATTTATTGTGATTTCTTTCTTTTTGCCTATTCTTTGTTATGCGATTGTTTATTGGTTTACATAATCATGTGACCATAAATGCGTTGTTTAGTTGTTCGTGTAGTAATTCTGAAGCTTTACCTATACAGTCTACTTTATTTTTTCGGCTTCTTTGCTACCTTTAGTAGTTTTGTGCTACATATAAAGCTCAAAATGAAGTAAAGTCAATGATTGTTGTTGTTATATAAATTGAGATTATAATTTTTTTGCCAGTGGCCAATGATAATGTCCTCCAAATAGTAGTTTGTGTAGATCAGCGCTAGTTCACTTTTATTATTTTGTTTCACAGGGGTGCATAAGGAAGAAGGTTTTTGCTTGGAATGTTGGGCACAGTTTTGTTTTGTGAGCCAGGGAGCATGCAAAGATAACTTATGTAGATTAAGATGTATTCTATTTGTTGTGTATTCGTTTGTACGTTTCCATTAGAATGTGACCATAAATGGGTCTTTCAGTTGTTCATGTAGTAAATCTGAAACTTTACATATGCAGTCTAGTTTATTTTTTGGGCTTCTTTGCTCTTTTATAAGTATTATACTACACAGATATCACTAAGTAGTTGGCCCTTTTAACTTTCATAACCATTCCAAAATGTCACATGCAATATCAAATAGAATCATCTACATAGTCAAATATACATAGCTGTGACATTTCATTAAAGTCTGTTCAGCTGTTTTGCCACTATGTGAAATACAAAAGTCTATGTAAAATGCATTGGCGTGTAAGTGTGGTTTGGGACCCCCCCCTTTTTCTCTTTACACACCCTTGACCAAAGTCAGCCAAACCTGAAATTCTTCACCAATGTAACGGGTATAATGGGTTTGCAGTATTGTGCAGCTTCATCAATTGTGTGAAAAGCTTTTAAGGGACAAATATCCGATAAATTCCTATCTCTGTAAATCCTAATTATAACTACAGAGTGGCTGCCACCACTCTGTAATATACACACATATTCATATATATATATGAATTCACTGGAAAAAACAAAGGTTACAGGGGCGTTATAATTAGGCCCAGATTTCACTTGTACAAAACCTGTGAAATTCAGCAGTTATAGTTACCTGCGCTAACTATAATTTACACCTCTGCAATGCACTGCTTATAGCCTCACATATTGCATCACTCATGAAATGGTCAGTGACATCACTCATAACATCTCAAATCTAATGTTTTTGTGTGTTAAACGCATATACTAAGGTACCACAAAAGTTAAATTAGTATACTTTAGGTCCTACTAATGACTGATTACTTTTTTTAACATAGTTTATTTGAGTCACTGTTTGAGTGTATGTATCTGTGTGTGAGTGACTGTACAGGTGTGTAAGTGGGTGTGAGAGTGGCTGTATGGGTGTATAAGTGGGTAGCTGAGTGGGTGACTTAGTGGCTGTGTGAGTGGCCATATTGGTGAGTGAGTGGGTGTGTCAGTGGCTGTATGGATGGGTGAGTGAGTGACTGTTTGAGTGGCTGTATGGGTGGGTGACTGGGTGTGTCAGTGATTGTATGGGTGAGTGAGTGGGTGTGTGAATGACTGTATGAGTGAGTGACTGAGTGTATAAGTAGCTGTATGGGTGAGTGAGTGGCTGCTTGAGTGTTTGGTTAAGTGAGTTGGTATATGAGTGACTGTATGGAAGCGTGAGTGTCTGCGGGATTGGCTGTATGGGTGAGTGGCAGTGTGAGTGATTGTATGGATGTATGAATGAGTATGTGGGTGTGTGAGTGAGTGTGGGAGTGGTTGTGTGGGTGAATGAGTGGCTCTGTTGAGAGGCTGTATGGATGAGTCTGCAAGTGTGGGAGTGACTGTATGGATGAGTGACTGGTTGTATGATCAGGCTCTCTAAGTGAGTCAGTGGGTGTGTGACTGGCTCTATGGATAAGTGAGTGTTTGTGTTAAGTATTTGTATGGGTCTGTGAATAGGTATGTGAGTGGTTGTGTAGGTAGCTGAGTGGGTGTATGAGAGGTTGTATGGGAGTGCGAGTTGATGTGTGAGTGGCTCAGAGGATGATGTCATCAGTGATGTCATCAGTGATCTCATTTGAGTCTGAGAAATCTTACTGTGGGAGACTTATTTCTGGCAACAATAGGGGTTCTTGGCCCCTAACAACCCTCAGCTGCTAAGGGTACTTCTTCCCCAACCAGAGTGGATGAGAAAGGGGGCGTGCCAGGGCTTTATATTTGCCGGGTCTCACCAGTGCTGAGCACCCGCAGTTTTTTAAAGGGGGTCTCGAAACGGGTCTCTACGGGCTCTGTTTTGTGCCCTAGCACAGGCGGTCCATTTTTTTCCAGACTACAGTGATGGCAGGCACATCGCTGTGCGTGCTCACACTGCTCACTTCTCACTAGTGGAGAAGTTACGGCATGACGTCATGCCAGGTGAGCGTTGTAGGGGAAGGGAAATCCTTTAAAAGATTCATTTTCTCTCCGTATTTCCCTTCTCTTTTTAAAACTCAGTAGCAGCAACTTTGTCGTGATGTCACCAGGGTTTTAAGTGGAAGTTTTTTCAATATTATATACAAGCCATAGTTGCTGCTTATGCAGCTAACAACCATTGACAAAGCCAATAGTCCTGACTTGTTATAGGTATGATGTTGCTTGTTGCATCATATATCTGGATTCAATAACAGAAACAGCAAATTACACGTCGGGCGGCACACTATGCTAAGCACAGATTTTTAGTTTACGTGTTTTTAAGCCACGTCCTTAATTACATTAGCCACGCCCCTTTGAGAGACCTCCCAGTTTTTTCATCCCACTTAAAGCCCTGGGTGTGGCCTCTGATGAGGTCTGAGCAATTCCGCTGTGGGTGACTTACTTGTGGCAACAATAGGTGTTCTTGGCCCACAGCAACCCGTAGCAGCCAAGGGGACTTCATCCCCCAACCAGTAGTGCACCAGGAGACGCGTTTACAGAATGGTTGAGAAAAGGAAAGGGCCTTTTATTTTTTAAAGTGTTTTTTGGCCCTGCCAGAGTCACAGGTGGACCCCACCACCACACCTAGGGGCTCAGGGTATCCCTACCCTACCCCCTTTTCTTTTATTTGAACATTTTTTGTGGGACTCAACTGAATCCAAGTCCCAAGATGGCTGCCAACACTTCCTGGTTGAGGTTTTGGCAGCCAATCAGATCTCACCATGAGATCTATGCTTAGGCTCCGCCCAGAAATCCTTATTTGCTTTTCCATAATATCTCAAAAACGACTGAATAGATTTACACCGGATAAATGAAAGCATGACTTGCGAACCAAAATCTATCTTTCTGTCACATTTGGTGTAATTCACCCCCTCCACTCGACCAATTTCTCGGCCGCTTGACGGATCACCCTGAAACTTTCCATGTCAACAAGACTCACTACAACACTTTAAGGGGAACATTTTGTGAAGATTCATCAAACAGTGCCAACGATATATGTAAGTCAAAAAAATGCTTTTTTAATAGAAACATGGTCCTAACTATAACTACCTATTGGCGACCGCCAGTAGGCAGGGCTTTAAGTGGGCCGGGTCTCATTGGTGCTAAGCACCAGCAGTTTTTTAAAGGGGGCCTTGAAACGTGTCTCTATTGGGCTCTGTTTTGTGCCCTGGCACAGGTGGTCTGTTTTTTCCCGGACTGTAGTGACAGCAGGCACTTTTATGTGCGTGTGCTCACACTGCTCACTTCTCACTAGGATGTATAATGTTACAGCGTGATCATTTAGATCGCGGTACATGACATTGCTGTTTTTACAATGCAAGTCGTTACAACGACTTGCGCTGGAGGGCGCTGGACTTAGGAATAGTATGATTTACTATTCCAACTCCAGCCTACGTACAGTAGTGAAGGTGTTGGAATAGTAAATCACACTATTCCTTAGTCCATAGCGCCATCCAGCGCAATCCAGCGCAAGTCGTTGTAACGACTTGCATTGTTAAAGCAGCAATGTAAATGTATTGCGGTGTTTTGACCGCGTTGTTAAGGTCATTTTCCTTCTCACTAGTGGAAAGGTTACGGGATACGTCATGCCAGAACAGCGTTGTAGGGGAAGGGAAATCCTTCAAAGAGAATAATTTTCTCTCTTGATTTCCCTTCTCTTTTTGAAACTCCGGAGCAGCAACATTGTCGTGGTGTCACCAGGGCATCAAGTGGAAGCTTGTTCAATATTATCTGCAAGCCATAGTTGCTGCTTATTTATCTTATGCAACTAACAACCATTGACAAAGGATAATAGTCCTGACTTGTTGTAGGTATGATGTTACTTGTATCATACGTCTGGATGCAATGACAGAAACAGCAAAATACAAGTCGGGCAGTACATTATGCTAAGCACAGATTTTTTAGCTAACCTGTTTTTAAGCCACGCCCTTAATTACATTGGCCACGCCCCTTTGAGAGACCCACCAGTTTTCTCATCCCACTTAAAGTCCTGCCAGTAGGTAATAGCTATGTGTGCGTGTTCATCACGCTATTAGTGATGTAATAAATTAGGACATAAGTAGATCATGATGGGATTGTAAGTTATAGTTAGATCACTACATTATAGCTCAGTGTTTGAGTTCTTTAATGTTAGCTCGTGTCTCATTCCAAAACCTAACTATTATGCCACTTTATTCATAGACGTTTTCAGGGATTATGTATATTTATATGATGGACTACAAGTGAAGCGGCTGAAGGGGTTTGTCGCATTTTATTTTGGAGCCAGAAGAATAATAACTTTATAAATCCCATCCTCTTTCTTCCCACTCCTGTAGGTCTGTTCAGTGGCTTAATAAGTACCTCATCCTCCCACTAAGGGGAGCCAGAGACTACCGCGTATGTGGCCATTGCACGGCAAAGAGATCTGTGACACTGTAGCTTGCATCCAGATGTTGATGGTAAAAGCTTGCTCACTGGACTATCTTCGTTCTGCTTTAAAAAAAAAGAAGGAAAAAACAAGATACGCGTCCACCCTAACTATTTACTGTTTTTTTTAACAGAGTTCTGCAGAAAAATGCACAATCGAGTAATACCACTAAAAATGCAAGTGGAACGTCTCCAAATGATGGCTTCACATGTTTTGGTTGTTAATTAACACTGAAGTATTTTGGAAACGCATTTCCTTGTATTTAAAGTCTGCTGAAAAGCTTACCGCATTTGTCATCACACAGTCTTAAAGCGCAGAGTGTGAAAGAAAGCCATAATCTTTGTTCTTGCTTAACAGAGCTTTACTACCGCCCAAACAGCTACAGCCTTGGAAAAGTTGCTGAGCGCAGCGAAGAGCTCTGCATTCCTGAACTTAGAGGGAGGGGGCGGGGCATCGGACATGGCTTAATTTTGCTGTAACTATGGTTGGGTGTTAAGTGATTCCAGATTTCATGTTTGTGTCGGGACTGAGTTATGACCCATGCTAGTGCATGTTAGGTAGGTTAGGAGCTCAGCAGAGCATGGTCTGGGCGTTTGAAGTCTGCAGACAAATACAAACTTGCATTCAGGCATTTATGCTGAGACTGCCCAGCACCGTGTGTTTGGTTCAGATTCGGGTGGGTGAAATTTAAATTTGCCTGCAACGGTTTTTGAAGTTAGCGAACTTCTTAAACACGGACAACCCCACAAACCTCTTTGAAAACGTTTTGGTGAAAGAATTTTCCTGCAATTCTTCTATTAAATATGTTTTTTGCCATTATTTTTTCCACAAATATGCTTTCACAAAATTGTTTCGATCACAAGTTGAACTTTGGAATTTTTGACAAGTTGGCAAAGTGTGTGGAAGGAAATGTTCACAACTTCTCACACCCCTAGGGAATGGTCTTTGGCTGCCGCCCTCTATGACTCTGCTCCTTCCCGCTTCACACCCTTTTAAAGGGGCCATTCAACTTTCAGAACAGCAATTCTTTTCACCCACTTCTATACGCTTACAATCACCAACAATAGGCAAAATATCTGAATAAACAGGTGCAAGTGCTCAAAGTGTTTCACAAGTGTTCCTCAGTGCTGAGGATGATGACTGGTTACTGACTGGTAATATTCATTAGTCCGAGTCGTAGATCTCCCCGTCACAGTCATTAACGCATAAGCAATAGCTCCTCCCACAGAACGTCCAAGCAAAACTCCTTTAGCCAATCCCTACCCTTCAGGCCACTCCCACATCCCGTGGCTCATAACCTCTGACCCACTGCACCACATCCTGTACCACCAAGCACAAGAGGCCGCACAGGGAGGGAGGGATGGGAACCAGGACTGTGACGGGGATGTCTACGACTCAGAGTAATAAATATTACTGGTAAGTAACCGGTCATTACCGCCTCGTCAGTCCTCCCTGTCACAGTCATTAACGCATGAGCAGATACCAAAGCAGGAATCGGCTTCACATA
The DNA here is from genome assembly GCF_964204655.1 of Triturus cristatus. Taxonomy (NCBI): domain Eukaryota; kingdom Metazoa; phylum Chordata; class Amphibia; order Caudata; family Salamandridae; genus Triturus; species Triturus cristatus. The sequence goes on along the minus strand of NC_140590.1, from coordinate 480,405,548 downwards.
GAGCATTAAACAGACATTATTAGCACCAGCAGAAAGTCACACCACCTGGACAGAATGCAACACAGCGTCCCCAAAACCAGCAGGCCCTGTCCCACCCACCACCAAATGAGAATGGGACATAAAGGTGTGCAGAGTACTCCAAGTAGCGGCCTTGCAGATCTCAGCCAATGACGCCTCCTGAAAACAAGCCCAAGAAGCAGCCATACCCAAGTCGATCTCCCTTACACCGATCCAGGCACCAGCAGCCAGCTAGCCTCGTACAGCGCCCACACAGCCCAACCTCAGCCACAAACTGAGAGTCGCACTAGAAGGATTCAGACCCTGGCCCACCAGGCCAAAGGTCACAAAAAGATAATCCACCTTACGAAAACGTTTAGTACAAACCAAGTACACTTCAAGAGCCCACTTAACATCTAACCAGTGCAGCTGCACATCATCCTCCGTCAGAGGATCAGGACAGAACATGGGCAGAACCAGAACCTCCGAGCAGTGAAACGAAGAAGGGACCTTAGTAGCAAAGGAAGAATCAGGCTGGAGAATGACCCGATCCGGAAAAAAACTCAAAAAGGGCTAAGAACAAAGCAAGGAGCCAAACTCCCCAAACCTCCGGGCCAAGGTAATAGCGACAAGAAAGATCACCTTGATCATCAGAAAACACAGAGTCACCTCCCCCAGAGGATCAAAAGGAGCGGACTGTAAAGCCCTCGGTACCAATGGAAGATCCCAACCAGGCGTAAAGGTTTTTACTACGGGCTTTTTGAGGAAAAAACTCCTCAACAACTGGGACACCAAACAAACAACAGGCTCACATGCCTTACCCCGAAAGGCCTGCACCGCCTCCCACTGGGCCCGTAAGGAGGACACAGCTAGACCCAAGTCGAAGCCATCCTTTAGGAAATCCAAGAGAGGCACCAGATCCACCTCCATAGCAGACCAGCCCCGATCCGCACACCAACCCCGAAAAGACACTCAATGTCGAGCATAGGACTTAAGAGTCGAAGGGTGCTGGGACTGCTGGATAAACAGAGTCACCTCAGAAGAACACCCCATGGCCACAAGGGCCATCCTCTCAACAGCCAGCCCCCTAAATGCAAGGAGACGAGACAATACCGGGACAGAGAAGGATACGACAGGGGACAAGGAAACACTGGCAACGGCCAGCAAGGGCCCACCTCCAACCTCAACAATAGAGGGAACCAAGGTCTCCAGCTCCAGGCAGGCGCCACTGGGATTACAGAAGACTTGTCCCACTTGACCTCCAGCTAGACCTTTGGAATCAAGGCAATCGGAGGAAAGGCATACATCAAGCTCCCCTCCCACCGAAAGGACAGCGCATCTACTCTCCAAACTGAGTCCGACTGAACCAGAGAGCAAAACCTCTCTCTCAAAGGATTTCCCGGGGCAGCAAACAGGTCCACCACAGGGACCCCAAATATCCCCATCAGCCCCACAAACACATCCAGCGTCAAACACATGTCCAAGATGGAGGGAAACAACCTGCTCAAGCGATCCACCTCTGTGTTCAAAACCCCCAGCAGATACAACGCCCTCAGAGACAACAAGTTCAACTCTACCCACCGGCAAATCTGCTGCACTAACAAGTTGAGGGAAGCCACCTTTGCACTCCCCTGGTGGTTGACATAACACACCGAATGTATGATGTTACAAAGCATGCATTTACAATGCCTGCCTTTACAACGCAGTTTTTACATCGCTACATCCTTTACAATGCATTTTTTTACATCGCATGCCATTACATCGCATTTTCAGAAACTACCTTTACAACGCATTCCATTACATCGCATTATACCTTTACAACGCATACCATTACCATGCATACCATTACATCGCATTTAAGGTAAGTGTTGGATAGTATAGGGGCAATTATTACTATTCTAACTCCAGTGAATGCAACAGTAGGGTAAGTGTTGGATAGTGTAGGGGTAATAATTACTATTCTAACTTCAGTGAGTGCAACAGTAGGGTAGGTGTTGGATAGTGTAGGGGTAAAAATTACTATTCTAACTCCAGTGAGTGCAACAGTAGGGTAAGTGTTGGATAGTGTAAGGGTACTATGCGTTGTAATGGTATGCATTGTAATGACTTGCGATGTAATGCCTGCGTTGTAGCGACATGCGTTGTAGTGACATGCGATGTAATGGCTGCGTTGTAATGACTTGCGATGTAAAGGATGTTGTGATGTAATGACTGCTATGTAAAGGTAGTGCGATGTAATGACTGTGTTGTAAAGGTTGTTTCCGAACACACCACCACCGTGTTGTCCGTCCTCACCAGCACATCCCGCTGTAGGACTCAAGGAAGAAAATGAGTCGAGGACAACTGAACCGCCTTCAATTCCCTCCAATATGAAGAAATCTCTGCTTCCTGGACTGACCAGATCCCCTGAAGAGACTCCTGGGCCAACACAGCCCCCAACCCAGCTTGCTGGCATCCGTAGTCAGCACCAACCGCTCCTGGGACACAAAGCCCTGCAAGAGGTTCGGATCCACCAGCTACCCAGACAATTCCCAGGAAATTTCTACACCCCCTGGAATCAACTGTTCGTAATCCCCAGAACATGATTCACCAGAGGGGACAGGTGCAACCAGGCCCAAGGAACAATCATCACTGTAGCGGACATCAACCCCTGAACCCTTAACCACTGCCAAGCCATGGAAGAAGGGGAGAGCAACACCTTTCTCAGCTCGCATTCCAGGGTCAGTCTGCGAGGCGCCGACAGGAAAACCTTCCCCAGCTTGGTGTTGAAGACCCCCCCCAATGAACAGCAGTTCCTGAGTGGGGCACAGATGGGACTTCTCTAAGTTCATAATCCACCCGAACTTCTGTAGGAGCCGGCAGACATCCTGGGTATGTGATTGAGCCTTAAGGAAAGAAGAGGAAGAGATCAACCAGTCATCCCAGTAAGAAATTTTGATAAAGCAACGGGGCCCCTGCTAAATTGATACAACACCCAAGCAGGGAATCAAATATTTGTGAAAAGGTAGGACACCGGGCATAGTGTCAAATTCAAACTTGTTGCCTATTAACTCCCATGGAAAATAAAATTACTAACAGTTAGATTACAAGATTACTTGCATGTATCACTAAAATGTGTTGTTGCAAATAACAAAGCAAACAAATTTGTATGTTTATCGTTTTTCTCTTTAAGTAATACTAAATGTGAGTATTTTTTGTTAATTTTTGTTTTCTTATTTTACAAAAAATGTATTTTACAATCAATTAATTTCTCTGTATAAACATGTACATTTATAGACCACAATGCATCAATAAAGTCTCTTTATATATACAGACTGATTCATAAAAAGTGCAAGTTAAATCTAGCTGCGGCATGATTAAATATTCAAATTCAAGATGCAGTGCCTAATTATCATAACATGATCATTTCAAACAATAAATATTTCCAAGACACAATAGATATTTTTCCTGTTCAAGTTATTACTCTATGAGCAGCGGAAATACATGGGCAGTAGGTAGACAACGCGTTTCGGCTAGGCCTTCGTCAGGAGCCCGATCAGGTTTGTGCACTATATACAAGAAATATAATAAAACAATTACAAAATAATAAATATATATGAATTAAAAAACCTATTTTAGGTTAGGGAGTCAATATAGCAATCAAAAAATAATAATACGCAACTATACAAATCTATATTATAATTAAACAAGAAAGATCCTAGTCTAAGGTCTCCAAATCCGACTGAGAAAAACACCTCCATTGTGGTATCTTTAGACATGGGAATACAGCAAAACTGGTCTGAAAGTGATATTAATTCAAAGACCACTGAAATTTTGAATGTGTCTAAGATTTACATGAAGAATGCATACCTTTTGTTTTTTGAAAAAGTAAAGCGGTGACTGGATGTCAAGAAGATATCTGTATCAATCCTATGTCGTGGATATCTATGCCTAATGGAAGCATGAATGCGTCACAATTACTTTCACAAGATTGAATAAGTGTTAAGTCAATCTGCTCGACTATTTTTTTGTAAGTCTGTAACATATACCTGTTGCGATTCTTTGCTTGAGCCAGGCACATGAACTTTGAAGGTGTTCTTCTTCACTTCGTTATTCTGACATAATGATGATTTATAGACAAGAAGGATAAAAAAGTTTGAGTCAGAATTCTAGAGGGTGTATATTTACGAATTCCAGTTTTTGTATTCTATCTATATTGATTACATTATCGACACTAACAATTCAACTCTATATCTTGCTATTTTATATGTTTATGTTATCAAAATTACTCCTTTAGCTCCATATTTTTAAATTTATAGTGTCACGAATACTCACTTCCTTAAGTGTAATCAGTTGAAGTTCAACAAGGCATCTGATAGTGTAATAAAGTCTCTTTTTGCCAAAAGTGGACAAAATGTATCCTTTCTTCAAGGGGAAAGACGAATCTGAGGGCCTGGATATAACAAAAGTACAGCTTCAATAGCTCCTTCTATTGGGATATTGCTATACAAGGTCTCTATATCCATAGTGATCATGTATTGGGAATCATTACAGAAAGGCGTGTTTTCCAACAAATTAATGATATGCCGAGTGTCCTGAACAAAGGCTGGAGTTTTGATGATGTGTTTGCATAATAATGCATCTACGTATTTTGCTAATGGCTCCGTCGCTGATCCAATAGTGGTGACTATTGGCCTCAGTGGAGGATCACCAGCATTCTTATGTATTTTTGGTATACCGTAGATGCTAGCCATTCTGGGTTTTGCAATATTAAGGAAAGTCCATTCCTTATCACAAATATCTCCATTTTTCAAAGCTTTATTTGTAATTCTGCGGATTTGGGTGACAATTTGAGATGTAGGATCTCTAGTAATGGGATGGTAATATCTTCTATCTCCCAACATGTCATTCATTTTAGAGATATATGTAAAAGTATCATACACAACAATTCCTCCTCCTTTGTCACATGCTTTGATCTTCACACTGGGTGTCTGTTTAAGGTTCTGCATTGCTTTGTATTCTTCTTTATTTAGATTGAATGACGTGGCTGGTACATATTTAGTGATATTCAAAATTTTATTATATACCACTTTTTCAAAGACCGCCAATTCTGGTGGAAGTGTATCTAATGTAGGTGTAAACATTGACTGCGGTGCCAAACCTGATAAGTTAAGGGCTCTCTCTTGTGGGTCTATGCCTGCAAAGAATATCTTCAATCTTATCTTTCTGAAGAAAGCTACTAGATCCCTAAATAGCTCGAATTTATTAAGGCCTGAATGGGGAGCAAACGTCAGTCCTTTAGATAACAAAGCAATTGTAGAGTCAGATAGTGGTGTGTTACTAAGATTGAATACAGGTAACACATTCAATCTCTCCAGTATTGTGCATTCCGGGTGACCAGATATTGATTGTAATCCATCACTGGATCGACCTGGAAGCGAGGTTGGAATTGTGGTGCTGGAAAGCGTGACTGATATTGGGGTCTCCAATTGTTGCGTCTGGTAAAACGCCTCCCTAAAAAAGAAGACTGTCTGCCTCTCGGTCTCCTGGGATTGTAGCTGTTATCTCTAATGAAGTTTGAGATAGTGAAGTACCCGGTAATAGTAATTTAATACATAAAACCATTTACATGGTAAATTGACTGAACTAGTATCAGACCATCTAGTAGATCGTAATTAGTGCTTTAATTCAGCACACACGAATCTAAGTATGTTCGTTCATATCTGATTGAGAACTTTTGTTATATCCAGGCCCTCAGATTCGTCTTTCCCATTGAAGAAAGGATACATTTTGTCCACTTTTGGCAAAAAGAGACTTTATTACACTATCAGATGCCTTGTTGAACTTCAACTGATTACACTTAAGGAAGTGAGTATTCGTGACACTATAAATTTAAAGATATGGAGCTAAAGGAGTAATTTTGATAACATAAACATATAAAATAGCAAGATATAGAGTTGAATTGTTAGTGTCGATAATGTAATCAATATAGATAGAATACAAAAACTGGAATTCGTAAATATACACCCTCTAGAATTCTGACTCAAACTTTTTTATCCTTCTTGTTAAATGGTAGCGGCAGTTTCAGTCGATAACCTTTCAAGTATTTGCCCGGCGGTAATCGCCTCTCATACCACTCGATAATTTACCAATGAAAGAGGCAGGCGCCGGAGACTGGAAGGCAGGAAACAAAGTTTTATTCCGTCGGAGCAGAACACATCAGATCAGACAGCAAGGTATCGTCACGAGGTGCTCTAACCGCATCTCTGAGACCTGGTCTCTTATACACCGGTTTATTGCTTTATTACACATAGTACATTCTTGAGATTCTCTTGATGCATGAAAGAACATCCCCTGAAGCCCCGGCTCAGATCCGATCCCACACATAGTTACAGTAGAGGTTCCCACCCTACCCGCAGTGGGAGATGGCTATCGCGCAGCAGGGAATTCCGCTAATTCCCGGGGGTGTGTGCAACCGGCCGGGTCTCAGGGGGTAGGGGCTTTGATCTACTGTAATCCCTTTGATGCGGGGTGTTTCCCTTACAGTAGGGGCAATAAACTGCATCCGCAGGGCTAGGTGATGGCCTGGGACCAGTTCGGACAATGGGGCGCAGATGAAGGGGGTTATCAAAGGAGAGGCATGACCATGTGTGGGATGTCGGTCGGATGTGGTTCCGTAGCAGGGTCGCGCAGAAGGAGAGGGTTTATGGCCTGTATGAGAGAGCGGGGGTGGCCGGCGCGCGGGGGATGCTCGCAGCGCCAGGGGAAAGCGCTGGCGATCGAGAGTGAGCGGGGAGAGAGTGGGGTGCCTAAAATGGCGGCCGTGCATTCGCTGTGCGTGGCGCTGGGGAGAGGCAGATAATGTTCAGTTTGCAAGCTAAATTTCCACAGTCCTCCCTTTTAACATATCTCGCCAGCTTGTCTAGTTCGGATTTATCCCCATAATACTGCGGACTTCCACCTCATAAAGGGCTTTCATCCGCTCTGTTTCAAAGTTCAAAGTCTTAGGGCAGATGCAGTTCATAAAAAGCGAACATAAAGGTGGCAGATACTGAATCCCCAAGCAACATCCACATAGTATCACAATCGGTATTAGGATAAATGAAAACAGCCTCCATCCCCAACTTTTAATAGTGTCCCAAAACCAACTCCCCAGCGACCATTCTTCTTGCTCTTGATGGACCTCTGTGGACAGTCTGTGGAGGTGTTCAATTGCTTTGTAGACTGAGGGTGAGTTATCTGGTACGTAGGTACAACAGCTGGACCCAATGATGCGGCATGCTCCTCCACGATCAGCCAGAACCACATCTAGAACAAGGCGGTTCTGAAGAGCCACCAGGCGGACGGCCTGAAGCTCAGCGGTGTTGTTGGCGAGGGCGCCAGCTGTAATGTTCATTGCTGTTTCGACCGCCTGGGTTAAGTGGCGGATGGCACGGCTGTTTGCCATCGGACCCCAGAGCGGAACAAGACCTTTTACTGCGTCCAGGAACTGTGCTCCGGCGGAGTCGGCTTGTACAATGTCTTTGGCACGTTTCTGTCGGTGATGGTTTGCTGGAGCCACATATGTCGGGGGAAGGACGAAGGCGATGTAGCAGGCGCCTCCCCAACCTTTCGGGAGCCAGGTGTAGGCCTTAGTACCACAGACGAAGTACATATTCGGGGAGGCAACAAAGGAGGGTGGGTCAACTGAGTCCAATGTTCGGGTGATGAGGCAGGAGCTGTGGCCCACCAGCTGTGCCCCCAGGCCTTCGAGGCATACAGATCCAGTGATGTTGATGACGGACAGGGCCACTGTTAGGGTGGCGGCCGTCCGTTTTCGGAGGTAAGAGAAGGTGGGTCTGGCTGGATTGTTGAACACTTGCATTTCAACTCGTTCTTTGGCGGGGATGTCCATGTGAAAGGAAGTGTTCGATCTCAGAGGGCAGAAGAGGGCGGAAGTTCTACCAGTTTTGTTCAGCCAGAACCCATGGTAGAAGTGTGACATGGTTCTGCCGGAAGTGGCATTGTCCTTGTAGCTCTCCTGCAGGAGGATCAGCCAGGCGAGGCAGGAACCATGGACAGAAAAAGGTGAAGGGATGAAATGGATTGAGTGCCCAGTGGCATGGGGTAGCAATCCACAGATCCAGCAGTTAGTGGCGTTGGTGGCAAGATTGTGTTGGTGGAGCAACTGCACAAAAGAGTTATTCCAGAACTCCTTACGCCTTTCTCGGAGTTGGGGTGAAAGTGAGATCAGATGGTGTTCTTTCGTGGTGGTAGGTTGAATGGTGGTCAGCAATGTCTTATGAGCGGGTGTGCTCTCCTCCATGATCCAGAAGGTGACCACGAGGAGAAGGCAAAAGAGAAGGGAAATGAAAAGTGCTATTGTCTTAAAGCTGTGCATTCGGTCAGTCTTTGGGTTTTTGTAGTGGATCTTCGGACGTCCGGTTGCTTCCATCATCTTCATGTCGGGCGCTTCCATCACCTTCAAGAGACTCGGTAGCGGGCAGAACCACAGACTTTGTTTTAGTTTCTCTCCTGGTGGCCTTTGAGGTGACTAGGCTACCGCTCTGAGATTTCCACTTAGCCTGTGGTCTGCTTAGCCGAAGTTCTCTCCTTTCGTCGCAAGTTATACCCTTCTTTGGATGGCACAGTGGGATCGGGATATTCAATCAATTCAAGTGTCTCTGTATCCGGGCAGCGGCTCAGGGATGGTCGGTCTTTGTCCAGAAGTTCCTCTTGGGCGGTGATGTTGTCCGTGGTTGTCAGGGTCGGTGATACCTTCTTGCAGTGGTGTGCATGCAGCCAATTGCGTTTCCCCTCCACTCGAAGAGCTGTTCGGGTGGTGATCAGGACTTGCAGGGGGCCCGTCCACCGGGGCTCCAGACTCTTGGTGCGCTGGAAGTTACGCACTAAGACGAAGTCACCAGGTTGGATGTCGTGCCCGGGGCCCCTGGAAACATCGGGAATGGCGTGCAACACCTGCTGATGGATAACAGACAACGTCTTAGTTAGGTTTTACAAATAGTCAGACATGAGGACGTCCGGGACGTCGTGGATAGATGTTGGTTTTGGTGCAGTCCAAAGGTTCATGGGCCGCCCAAAGACGACCTCGTAGGGGGTTAAGTGGTGTTTGGTGGGGGTGGAACGCATTGATAGCAATGCTAGTGGGAGAGCGTCTGGCCATCTTAGTCCTGTGGTGGCGACTATTTTTGCTATCTTAAGCTTCAATGTGGCATTGTGTCGCTCAACCAGGCCTGCAGATTGGGGATGGAAGACCGCATGGAATTTCTGTTTTACACCCAACCCTTTTAAGATGAGTTGGATAACTTCGGCTACGAAGTGGGGGCCGTTGTCGCTCCACAAAATTCGACAAAGGCCGTATCGGGGGAAGAATTCCTTCAGTAGTACTTTTGCGGTAGTCATAGCGGTGTTGTCATGGGTTGGGTAGGCTTCCACCCACTTGCTGAAGGCACACACAACGACAAGTACATACTTTAAACCTTGGCACCTTTCTAGCTGGACATAGTCCATTTGTAGGACTTCAAAGGGGTGATTGGGGACCCCAAACCCTCCCCGGGGTACAGCAGTTCCTTTCCCAGGGTTGTGTTGGAGGCATACTAGGCAATGTTGGACCAGACGTTTGGCTGAGTCTGGTATTCTGTCGTTGTGCCAGACTTTGGAGATGAGTTCGATCATGGGGGCAGACCCTATGTGTGCGGGGGAGTGTGCCATGGTCAGCATGGGGATCAAGTATGAGTCGGGTAGCAACCATTTGTTCGAGTCTTTAGTCCGCCAACAACCGTCATCGTCCTTCAATCCCACCCGGGCCCATTCAGTTAATTTGTGTGGTGTGCTGGCTAGTTGGATATCCCTAATCGTTTCCCTAGCATCCTTCCATTTCTCAGTTTGTGACCTGGTCACGTACATGCGGGTCGTGGACCTATTCTCGGCTGTGGTTCGGGCAGTAATGTCAGCTAGAGCATTTCCCTGTCCTATAATGTCTGTCACCTTCTTGTGTGCCTGGCATTTGATCACAGCTAACCGTGTGGGGAGGAGGACTGCTTCGGTCAGGGCAGAGACTAGATCTCCATGCAGGATGGGTGTGCCATGAGAAGTCAAGAATCCCCTCTCTTTCCATAAGAGCCCAAAGTGGTGAACTACCCCAAAGGCGTACTGACTGTCTGTGTAAATGTTTGCGGTTGTCCCTGCTGCCAGGATGCAGGCTCGTGTGAGGGCAATTAGTTCCGCCGCCTGTGCGGATCGCTGTGTGATGCGGGCTGTCTCAACAACTGTTCGAGCCGTGGTGACTGCATAGGCAGCTGAGGTGGTGCCATCGGGGAGCTTGATGCATGAGCCATCCACCCACAGTTCTCCGTCAGGGTCCGGGAAGGCAGTATCCCGGAGGTCAACCCTACTCTTGGTTTGTTCGTCGGTGAGGGTCACGCAATCATGTATAGGGGATGCATTGGGGTCAGCGTCAGGGAGAGGTAGTAGAGTAGCTGGATTCAGAGTGGTGCATCGTTTCAATGTGATGTGGGGTGCAAGCAGAGTCAGTTCATAACCAGTCAGTCGTGCGCTAGTCAGGTGTTGAGTCTTGGTTTGGTTCAGGAGGGTATCAACAGCATGGGGTGCCAATACTGTGAGGGGGTTCGAGAGCACGATCCCCTCACTTTGCCGGATAGAGACAGCAGCGGCAGCTACTGCTCGAAGGCAGGCGGGCAAAGCTCTGGCTATGGGGTCAAGAGTGGCAGAGAAGTAGGCACAAGGGCGTTGCTTAGGGCCTATGGACTGGGTTAGGACAGACAACGCACATCCCTCCCTTTCGTGGGTGTAGAGGGAGAAAGGTTTAGTGTAGTCTGGGGTTCCTAGGACTGGGGCCGAGCAGAGGGCGTCTCGTAATTCTTTAAAGGAGGATTGACATTCGGGTGTCCAGGGTAGGGGGAAGGGGGTATCTTTAGCCAGCAGGGAAAGCAGAGGTTTTACGATAAGACTGAAATTTGGCAACCACTGACGACAAAAGGAGGTGAGGCCCACTAGGGACCGCACTTGCTTCTGAGTTTTGGGAACAGGGGTTTCTAGAATGGTTTGAATTCGGTCAGGGGTAAGTTTCCTCCCGTCTTTGGATAGTAGGTGGCCTAGATACGTTACTTGGGGCTGGCAGAATTGCAATTTCTTTCTGGAGACCTTGTGACCGTTCTCCGCAAGGAAGCGGAGGAGGTGAATGGTGGCTGTGACGGCAAGTGGAGTGGTGTCGGCCGCCAAAAGAATGTCATCGACGTACTGTATCAACACCACTCCATCGGGTAGTTGGACTGCATCCAGTTGCCTCTTGAGGGCTTGGCTGTAAATACTGGGACTCTCAGTGTAGCCTTGGGGTGCCCTGCAGAATCTGTATGAACGGGCTTTTAAAGTGAAGCCGAACAGGTAGCGGCTGTCTGGGTGGATGGGGATGGAAAAGAATGCGTTCTTGAGATCAATAACAGTAAAGATGGTGGCAGTGGATGGAATCAGGGTGAGGATGGTGGTGATGTCTGAGACCACGGGGTACTGGGGTATGACTACTTTGTTAACCTCTCGCAAGTCAACAATGAAACGGTAGGCTTTCTCATCCCCCTCGCCTTGCTTCTTTACAATGGGTAGGATAGGGCTGTTGCAAACATTACTGACTACTTCTTCTACCACTCCTGCCTCGACTAGGGACTCGATGATTTCCACCAATGCCTTCTCGCCTTCGGGTGATATCCGATACTGTGGAAGCTTTGGGAGCACTGCGTCCGGTCGGACGGTTATGTGTACCGGGTCGATCACCATGCGCCCTACATCTGAGTCGGTTTTAGCCCATAGATGTGAAGGTAATGTGTCGAGTAGGGACATGTCAGCATCGGTTATAGAGAGCATACGCCGTGTGTGACAGGGTCTGGACAGATCTGGGTTATCGTGTAGGATGACTCGAACTCCGTCTGGGGAGCATCTGATGGTAGCTCGAAAATGTTTTAGCAAATCAAGTCCCATAATAGCATCGGGGGTGTTGGAGGAGAGCAGAAAGGTCGTGTCAGTGGTGTTATCTTCTAAGTCAAAGGAGATTGGTGCTGATAAGGGGTTAGTGGAGGGCGTTCCATCGAAGCCTATTGAGGTTACATGTGAGCCAGAAAAGGGTGCCCTAGGGATCAGTCGTTTGGATAACGCACTACATGTCGCCCCAGTGTCTACCAGGAATGGAGATTTTGTGCCCAAGACCTTAGCAGTGACGTAAGGGCCTTGCTGGTCAACACGGAGTTCGACTGGATCCCTCCCTTGCCCCTGGCGGTCCTATGCGAAGTCATGGGTGCTTTCATAGTCGGACTGCTGACACTGGTTTTGTCGGGGGCGGTCAAAGGTGTTTGGTTTGCCTGGCCTGACGTTGGTTGCGTCGTTCGTGTGCCCTCGTCCCTGTCCTCTGTTTCTGGGGTCATATGCTGTGTCTCTGGGATCCCTATTTTTGTTTAGTTCCATAAGGACCGGGCACTGGGATTTCCAGTGTCCGAACCCTCTACAGAACGCACATTGGTTCCCATCTAAGTCTCTCCGTCCGTTGTAGGGTGCAGGTGTATGGTCTCTAGGGGGTAGCTTTCTAGGGGCGGTTGGGTGGTAATTCTCTTTCGGGGGTTCCCTTCCTATGGTCACCCCTTGCAACTGTGCTATCATTACCCTCTCCTTCAGTTCCTTTTTCTTCTTCTCTGATGCCCTATCGTTCTCGTTTTTCTGATTTTCGTAGTATTGGGCCATCTGGAGAATTGCTGCGGGTTTGGAGGCTGCCCAACTACTCTCGCTGGTCTGTAGTTTCTGGGAAATTTCTTGTGTCAGACCCTTCACATAATTCTGGACAAAGAGGTGGTGTCCGGTTGCGGTGGTCATGTCTTGGCCACTCTAATCGGAAAACACAGTCTCGAATCGGGAGAAGTATTCAGACACATCTTCCTGGGGTTTCTGGCGGCAAGCCGTCACTATCGACCAGTCTACCTTTCTTTCTGGGATTAGAGTCTTCAGCTTTTGTACAATCTTGTCTGGGAGCTCTAAGATGGCTTTCGGGGGTTTCTGTCCTGGTTCTCGCTGTTTATCTATGGTATCGAGTTGTACCCAGGTATATCCGAACGGCTCAGCGTGGTCAACTTTCCGGATTTGTTTCCACACATCAGCCGGCAGACATAGCCCAAAGAACAAGTCGATATCTGCTAAAGTCATAATCGTAGAACCTAAGGCTGTACCCAATTCAGTGTAGAAGGCAGTCGGGTTCTTTCTCAAGTCGGGTAGAGTTTTTCTAAAGGTCAAAATATCTTGCCGGTCCCATGGCTGGTAGACCCAGTTATATACGACCCTTCCCTTCGCATCTTGGTGGTTGATGTCGTCATGTGTTCCCAGACCTCGTGGGGGGACCCAGTAGGGGGCAGCTTCTTTAATGGGCATCATGGCATCAGCCCTTCCTTCCTGGGGCTTAGTTGCTATGGGGGTTTCTGCTTTGGTGGTCTGTCCATGTTCTTTAAGGTGTCGGTAGACCTCGAGTGTACGAGTGAAGAGGTTCGTAACGTCGCCCTCTCTTTCCTCTCCGATGTCTACCTTCCTATATAGGGCTGCTAAGCCCTCGGGACCTTTATCGTGGTATCTTTCCTCATATGCATTCAGGGCGTGATAACAGAGCCGTACGACGAAGTGTCGTCTGCGGCTGTCGGCATACGAGTTATACACGTCTGCTATATACTCCTCACTTTCTTTTCGCTCCACCAGTGTCCCTACTATCTTATCAATTCCTGCTCGTTCATCCTTTGTTAATCGATTCATTCTGGTGGACTCTTTCCTTCCCATCTCATGGTCATCTAGCGTTATAGCCGACGTTGGGTTTGGCACAAGAGGCTCAGCCGGCGCGGAGGCCGTGAGGGCCGAGGCCCCTGTACTGCTTTCGATCGTGTTCGGGGGTTGTAGGTGTTGCACTACTGACTGGGAGGGTGCATATGGAGGGGGCATGTAAATGATCGGGGGACCTAACAGTAATTCATCATTCGTTCGCTGCTTGGAGGACAACTCAGGGTAGAGCAAAGAAGGAGTCCTAACAGCGTACTCTCCTGATGTTTCGGGCTCCTGTCTTAGTTTAGTTTCCCTTCTCTCCTTTATTTCTTCTTCTAACTTTCTAGCGGCAAGGTGAGCTGCCTTTCGTAATTCCTTTTCTGCTTTTACTTCTTCCCTCTTTTACCGTTGCGTTGCTTCTTTGCGCCACATGCCAATACTGTCAAGCATAGTAGGCGTGGTCTTATTGCTACGCAGGGCTATTTCTAGCACTTCTATCTTATGGTCGTCAAAGGATCCCATCAGTGGCCACTGACTCTCGGGGTCCTTCTTTGTATATTTATGCCATAGCTTGGTATAAGCTACGGCGACTAGTCCATATTTAGTGAACATGTCCTTATTAGGGGTGCCCTCCAGTGGAGCCGGATGGTTCACCTCTAATAAGCGGTCCGGGCAGAACCAACTACCAATCAGTGGGGAGAAGATAGGCATGACGGGTTTCAACGGGGACAAAAGTCAGCACTACCTATCTTTTCACTGCTTGCAAAGACTAGACAGAATATCTCTCTTCTTCGTTATTTGTAAGCAGAGAATACCTCCAAAGAACCAATATCGAACAACTAGTGTTCGGACAATCAATCAATCAATCAATCAATGGGAGATAAAGATAGGCATGACGGGTTTCAACGGGGACAAAAGTCAGCATTACCTACCCTTCACTATTTGCAAAGACTAGACAGAATATTCCTATTCTACGTTATTTGCAAACAGAGAATATCTCAAAAAGCACTATTCTCCAAAACAATCAATGTTCGGACAATCAATCAGTGGGGAGATAAAGATAGGCACGACGGGTTTCAACGGGGACAAAAGTCTGCGTTACCTACCCTTCACTATCTGCAAAGGGAGAGAGAGAGAGTATTTCTACTCCTCCCCGTTTGTAGACAGCGAATATCTCAAAGAGAACAATCAATGAGCACAATCAATGAGCAATACTAGTATTCAAAAATTTTCGGACAATCAATCAATTATTTCGCAATTTGTCGTGTGTCACGACCTTACCCGGACCGCGTGGACAGTTTCTCGTCTTCCGCCTCCAGCGCCCGATCGTCCTCTACTCTCCGTATTTGCCGCGGCACTCCTGATGGTTCCCAGTCAGGACCGTAGATCACTCGAGAGAGGTCTGCTCGGAACCAGTGAAGTTCGGATGATCGGCTGCCAGACGAGGGTCTATTGGGCAGGAGCTCTCCCGATCGTTGCAGTCGTTCACTCTGTCGTCGGGACCTCTCCCACTGGATCCACGTGTCGCTGATGGGCCCCACGTTTGGGACGCCAATTGTTAAATGGTAGCGGCAGTTTCAGTCGATAACCTTTCAAGTATTTGCCCGGCGGTAATCGCCTCTCATACCACTCGATAATTTACCAATGAAAGAGGCAGGCGCCGGAGACTGGAAGGCAGGAAACAAAGTTTTATTCCGTCGGAGCAGAACACATCAGATCAGACAGCAAGGTATCGTCACGAGGTGCTCTAACCGCATCTCTGAGACCTGGTCTCTTATACACCGGTTTATTGCTTTATTACACATAGTACATTCTTGAGATTCTCTTGATGCATGAAAGAACATCCCCTGAAGCCCCGGCTCAGATCCGATCCCACACATAGTTACAGTAGAGGTTCCCACCCTACCCGCAGTGGGAGATGGCTATCGCGCAGCAGGGACTTCCGCTAATTCCCGGGGGTGTGTGCAACCGGCCGGGTCTCAGGGGGTAGGGGCTTTGATCTACTGTAATCCCTTTGATGCGGGGTGTTTCCCTTACAGTAGGGGCAATAAACTGCATCCGCAGGGCTAGGTGATGGCCTGGGACCAGTTCGGACAATGGGGCGCAGAGAAAGGGGGTTATCAAAGGAGAGGCATGACCATGTATGGGATGTCGGTCGGATGTGGTTCCGTAGCAGGGTCGCGCAGAAGGAGAGGGTTTATGGCCTGTATGAGAGAGCGGGGGTGGCCGGCGCGCGGGGGATGCTCGCAGCGCCAGGGGAAAGCGCTGGCGATCGAGAGTGAGCGGGGAGAGAGTGGGGTGCCTAAAATGGCGGCCGTGCATTCGCTGTGCGTGGCGCTGGGGAGAGGCAAGATGGCGCAGATAATGTTCAGTTTGCAAGCTAAATTTCCACATTCTTGTCTATAAATCATCATTATGTCAGAATAACGAAGTGAAGAAGAACACCTTCAAAGTTCATGTGCCTGGCTCAAGCAAAGAATCGCAACAGGTATATGTTACAGACTTACAAAAAAATAGTCGAGCAGATTGACTTAACACTTATTCAATCTTGTGAAAGTAATTGTGACGCATTCATGCTTCCATTAGGCATAGATTTCCACGACATAGGATTGATACAGATATCTTCTTGACATCCAGTCACCGCTTTACTTTTTCAAAAAACAAAAGGTATGCATTCTTCATGTAAATCTTAGTCACATTCAACATTTCAGTGGTCTTTGAATTAATATCACTTTCAGACCAGTTTTGCTGTATTCCCATGTCTAAAGATACCACGATGGAGGTGTTTTTCTCAGTCGGATTTGGAGACCTTAGACTAGGATCTTTCTTGTTTAATTATTATATAGATTTGTATAGTTGCGTATTATTATTTTTTGATTGCTATATTGACTCCCTAACTCTAAAATAGGTTTTTTAATTCATATATATTTATTATTTTGTAATTGTTTTATTATATTTCTTGTATATAGTGCACAAACCTGATCGGGCTCCTGACGAAGGCCTAGCCGAAACGCGTTGTCTACCTACTGCCCATGTATTTCCGCTGCTCATAGAGTAATAACTTGAACAGGAAAAATATCTATTGTGTCTTGGAAATATTTATTGTTTGAAATGATCATGTTATGATAATTAGGCACTGCATCTTGAATTTGAATATTTAATCATGCCGCAGCTAGATTTAACTTGCACTTTTTATGAATCAGTCTGTATATATAAAGAGACTTTATTGATGCATTGTGGTCTATAAATGTACATGTTTATACAGAGAAATTAATTGATTGTAAAATACATTTTTTGTAAAACAAGAAAACAAAAATTAACAAAAAATACTCACATTTAGTATTAATTAAAAAGAAAAACGATAAACATACAAATTTGTTTGCTTTGTTATTTGCAACAACACATTTTAGTGATACATGCAAGTAATCTTGTAATCTAACTGTTAGTAATTTTATTGTCCATGGGAGTTAATAGGCAACAAGTTTGAATTTGACACTGTGCCCGGTGTCCTACCTTTTCACAAATATCCCAGTAAGAAATACCTGGATCCCCTGAGAATGCAACAAACCCACCAAGGGCACTAACACCTTAGTAAACACCCTAGCCAAGGCAGAGTTACTAAAGGGAATACCTGGAATTGGTAAAGATCGACGCCCACACAAAACCACAGACACCTCTGGGATCCCTGAGATCCAGAGAAGCCAGTTAATCCCCCATTGACAGGAAGGGCAAAATCATCTGTAGTGACACCATTTTAAAGGACCGATGAGGGATGTACAAATTCACACCCTCCAGATCCAGAACAGGACGGAAGTCCCCATTGGGTTTTTGGATAAGTAACAGGATCGAGTAAACCCCCCAACCCTGCTGACTCACAGGCACCCTCACCACGGCCCCTTTGGAAACTAGGTCCTGAACCCCCTCGAAAAGAGCCCAACACTTGACCTGAGATCTGGGAAAAGGGGTAGCCTCGGAACACTTCACCTGGTGGGTCCCAAATTCTATCTGATATCCCAGTCTGACAATCCGTAGTACCCATTGATCCCTGACAAACTCCTCCCAGATCGGAAAAAAAAGACCTGAGGCGACCCCCAACCGGAGCCCCCTCCGAACCACTCCCATAATCATGATTTTGAAGGACCTGAAGAACTGGAGGAACCCTGCTAACCCCCGGACTTGTAAAAGGAAGGGACTACCCGGCCAGGTCCCCTGCCACAAAAGGGCTGGGCGGCCACCTTCAGTTGAAACGCATGCCCAAAAGCCCGTTTATAACCAGAAAACTTACCCTTCCGCGACAAGCAGACCGGAGCCAAAAACTTTTTGTCCTCCGCTGTCTTTTTTTATCAAAGCCTCCAATTGTTCCACAAGCAGTTTGGAGCCCGTGAAAGGAATCCTCATGAGAGCAGCCTTCTGTGCTGCCTCAGCTTTCCAAGGCTTAAGCCACAACAGTCTCCTAGCTGCCACCGAGGCTCCAGTGGCCACCGAATCAGCACTAAGGGAATCAAGGGACAAGTCATCCAAGAAACGCAACTGCTGCTCCAACATTGTCAAAGACTCAAGGGATCCTCCTCCTGTCACTCCTGCTCCAAAATACACGGACAGTCCTTTATCAGAGACTGCACCAGATAGCTAGTGTAAGCGACAAAACGAACCGCAAGGTTGGAAACCGCAAAGGACCGCTTCAAAGCCCCTTCAACTCGCTTGTCCCCAGGATCAGAAGGAACTGCATCCTCAGACACTACCAGGCTCTGAGACACCAGTCCCGCCAGCAGTGAATCCACCTTCACGCAGAAGGAAATTCCTTCGAGAACCCCTGCAAAGGATATCTTTAAGCCAGAAACCGGAGAAAAGTATGTTTGTCAATATCCTTCCATTCCCCCTCCAGCACATTCCATACAGACATATGAACAAGAAGGCACTCAGGCTCCCTCCTTTGATAATTGGTGAAAAAGTCCTCCGACTCATTAACCTTGAGGGATCAGGGAACCCCAAATTGTCCCGCACATGTTGCAGGATACTGTGAATGTCTTCCCCTTGGACAAACCGACCCTTCACCTCCTCATCTGATTCTTCATCCGAATCAGGGACTACCGGGGCATCCACCTTCTGCCTTTTAGGCCCCTTGGACTCCTTAAACTGAAATTCCGCAGCCACCCCGGCTTCAATCATCTTCTGCACCTCAGAAAAGGAAGGAGCAGAGGAGGGCACAGCCACCAGCACCTGCTCCTCCAGGTGCTTACTCTTCTCTGACTGTTTCCCATCCATGACGAGCAATGGTCAGAGGAACACCCACAACCTATATAGGCCGACCAATCAACCACAGACCCTGTAATGGCCAATCAGAGGAAGCCCATTTATAAACCAGCCAATTCCCTATTGACAGCAGGCGAACCCTCGACAGCAGCCAATCAGGGAGACCCAACCTTACTAAAAACCAAGGACCGAACCAGGTCCAGGCCCTATGCGCTCGAAGCAGAGCACCAGACATACGCCCCCCCCATGCAGGCCAATCACCAAACCGGGTGGTACATGTAAGTAAAATAGCCAGACAAGAGACTCCGTGAAGCAATCTTGCCCCCACAGAATCCAAAAACCAGTCCATAGCCATGCAAGCAGGACTAGTGGGAAAACACAGGCCCCGGCCTTCCCGCAGGCCAGAGAGAGCACAACCGCCACCGTGAACTGGCCCTCAGAGACCAGTCATGATTATCTGAGGCAGACATACCAAAACGGAACTCGCGGCTCCCAGTCGCAACTGCAGCTGAGACACCATGCCCCAAATTAGGTAACGCGAACCTGCTCCGATGGCACCCGTGCCTCCAACTGAAAAAATAATCCGTCAACGCAGAGCGTCCCTCTTTCCCCAGAGGAGGGACATCCCCGCAATGCCCCAGATGTGCTGGTAAAGCACGGCTACAGCATTTCACAACAAAAAACCCCAGGCGGTCCCGCTGAAGCAGGGACTGCACCCGTAAGGGAGCATCCCAATAACAAGTCTGGGATCAGGGGTAGTGTCAGGTAGCAAAATTGTGGGTCAACAGGCAGGCAACTAGGAAAGCATAGTCCCGCTACAGCAGGATCTTGAAGCACAATCCCACACACCGGTCACCACAGCAGACTGCCGCACACGCACCTGAAACCAAGAACTGGAGGCAGCAGTCACCTCCAGTGGAGAGTCTTGCGCGGACATGTCCTCAGAAAAAAACAACAGGATGTACTGCAGTGGGTCAGGGGTTATGAGCCACAGGATGTGGGAGTGGCCTGGAGGGAAGGGATGGGCTAAGGGGGTTTTGCTGGACGTTTTGTGAGAGGAGCTATTGCTCATGCGTTAATGACTGTGACGGGAGGTCTGATGAAGAGGTAATGAATGCCAAGGATGTCTAGGGTTGATTCCATCCCATGCCTCATTCTTCCACCACCCTACATATCCTGTCTTTAGCACATTCCTTCTAGTCTGTTTTAATCTCTGCCTTCTTTCTTCGTCACAGATTTTCCTGACCTTCTCTTCCGCCTTCTTTCTTTGTTTTCTTCCTCCTGTCTCTTAGTCTGTGAAAAGCACTAATGAAAAATAAATCTGCAACCACCTCATAAAGACATATTGTGGCCTTACTAAGAATATACAGGGGCTTGGAGCCCACCCACTACTTACCATTAGTTGGTTGTGCTGTCACTCTTATTTGCCTGCTTCTGATTCGTGTCCTAGCTTGTCAATCTTGTGGTTGTTCCTCCTGTGGAGCCTAGCCTCTTTACCAAATCTTTCAATTGTCTGGATTCTATGCTTCTCCACTTGCTTTTCAAACACTATTTTTGTCTTTTTGGATAAGCACTCTGCAAGATTGAAAGTGTTTCTCTAGCTGACTCCCTCATTTACTTTGCTTACTCTACACATTGAGGATCGGGGATACAGCATGGCTAAAAACCATTGAAAAAGCAATAAGTCTCAAAAATGAAACCAATTGCCTTTGCGAATACTTGTTTCCTCTAGGTTCTGCTACTAGTTTGTTAGCTGGCAGTTATTAGTTATGAGTTTGATTGTGCCTCGTATTGGTCACGTATGACTGCTCTCTGGATGTTATGTTTATAGTATTAGCAGGACCTGGATCTAAAACTCATCACTACATTGGTGAATGACAGACCTCACGGGGCTCTCCCAGTGGCCGTGATAAATAAAAATTGGAACTGGCTACTAGGGCCCCTATTATAGATAGGGGGCACTTTTCCTGTGTGCGACACAACACACATTTAAGCAGGTGCACCAGGTGCAAACAGGAAAAGTGCAGCCTATCATGTACAATGCTTTGCCCTCTGGCAACTGTGAACTCACACTGCCCCCAGTGCAGCGCATACAAGAGAAATACGCAGCAGCTGTTTAGAAGCTGCTTGGTGTTTCTCTGTGCAGGCAGCACCCACCTACACTTTAAAGATGGATTTGATATACCTTTGTAGGCAGCTGCAGTGAGTGACTGCACCCACCTGCAAGGGAATGTCTGGGTGGTCCATGGTGCCCCTTTTCCCCCACCAGAGGGCTGTCATCAGGGCGCGCACTGACAGTGCGCCACCTTTTGAGTGGCACACTGTCAGTGCGCCTCCTGACAGCTTCTTTGCCTCTGTGTCTGCACCTGTAATACAATGCGGGTGCAGAGGCAAAGTGATTCTGTGGTAATGAAGTTGCAGGAAACGCAGGAAAACATAAGCAAAGAAGCTTTATTGACGACAGGGACTGCGTAGCAGCCAACAGAACAGGCAAGTCAAAACAACTGCTACACATATTCAAACCTTGAGTTCCAAGTTCTGTTGTGGAATGCACACGCGCCAGTACCCACGAGGGGGTGAGCATTCCACAACAGAGAATAGCACAATGACGGAGACTACCACAGATTCCCTCATTTGCATGCCCCTTGCACTCCTCGGTGCATGTTCTGTAATAGGGCCTCTGTAGTAATGCCATCTAAACCATAACCAACTTTCCAGCTACATACATGTGCTGGTCACGAACTTGATCTTGTGCTCATGGAACATTAAGGTACTTAAAGCTGCTTTGGAAACGCCAGATATGCTACCAAAATTAAAAACATTTGCACCATTTACTTACAGGAAACTTGGACAGTAGAGTTGTCACCAATCGAGGACTTTATTGGGTTGTTTCCCTCTGCAATTCTACCCAACCGTGGTGGTCATCTCTCTGGTGGTGTTGCCATCTACATCTATAATTCCATTGCTATTCTAATTTTACAATTAAATTGTGTGGGACACTTCAAATGCAATCTAATCTCTAACAAAATATCATATTAATATGCAGTAGTTATGTCAATCCCAAAAAGTGGAAGAAAAAAGATTACCATTGAAAATTTAGTTGTAGATGTCCAGGAAATTTTCATACATAATCCAAGCCCAACGTGGAATCTTACAGGAGATTTTAACTCCAATTTATTTAGACGTGACCATGACACAAAATTACCAGACATAGACAATATATACTGGTATATCCACCCAGCCATAGTTTTAGACATTAAAACTAACAAGAGTCAATTAACTGCACAATCTACGCTTTGGTACTGTGAAAAGCCTCTTCAAATCGGATAAACGTCCACCCTACACTCATATTGCCCCTCAATGGATAGCCTTTTTGGACTACATGTAGGTTACGTTTAAAGATTTTAAACTCATTTTGTATTTTTTCAATTTTTCCTACTCTTTTAAGTGACCACTTCAATCAAAAAGTCACAATATCTTGCAATTAGGAGCTCTATACTTCACAGAGAATGTCAAGTTCCAATGCTGAAGTAGAGTGCACTAAGAAACTCAAATACAAGTATTACAGTCAGAAGAGTTGTTGGAGGTGATACAGCAATGCATTCAGAATCATTTAAATAAAGATCATGGTTTGCACTCAGCTATTAACAGATGGCCTCATTTCACTGATGAGCCATTTGAAGATGCCTCTAAGATATCTGAAAGCTCTGCCGTTTCTAATCAATCTCATTTTCCTACCTCTAGATTGCCCACTGATGATCAATTAAACCATAAGAAGTTGAGGATAGCATTACGCAAATCCATGAGGCAATGGATGTGCACCACGGTGATCGAACCCTAGGAATAGAAGTTAAACAGTTACAAGTTTCCTACTGGAAAGAGCTTTGGCAAATACAAAAAAGCTAAAGAAGAACAACAAATGACCATGATGCATGAAGCAGCTAAACGCAAAGAGTCACAGACATTCTGGTTTATCATAAATCTCTGTTTAGCCAACCACAGGAAGAACAGGTAATGAGTATTCAATCTGTTGTCTTGATCAGCAATGTATCATGCTCACATTATGATAACACTGCCCTATAAGATCAAATCCGAAGTTCACAGTTTTATTTCAAAGTTAAAGAAGACCCACTATCATTGAGTGCTGTAGAGGTAGCCATCAAATCTATCTGCACAGGGTAGCACCGGGCCCAAATGGCATTCCAACCTTCATTTTCAATTGAATGACAAATCAATTGAGTAATATTTCATGATCCCAGTGTAACACATGTTTTACAAGTGGCAATGTTCCAGACAAATGGAGAGGCTTCCTGTAGGTACCAATTCACAAAAAAGTGTCAAATAAAGTCCAACAGAATTTTTGCCTTATTGCGCTATCAGATGTGCAAGGTAAGATTTATGCAAATTTCTGGTACAAGATCATGGGAATTTGGGCCAAATAGAAGAGCCTCATTTCTTTTTTTCAAACAGGATTTCCAAAAAGCAATAGTATTGATGAGAACTTGCTAACTTTCTTTACGCTTGTGGAAAACACCTTGGAAAATCAATGTAAACTGCTTTATGCGGCCTTTATTGTCTTTACCATCGCTTTTGATAAAGTAAATAGAGGCAAGCTCTGGGCAAAACTTGACAAATGCAGTATTCCTCAGCCTTTGTTGAATGGAATTATAAGTTCATATTTCATCATGTGGAGGAGGACCAGACTTATCTCCCATTGGATTACTGCTTTTTAACTGATATCTGTCTGATATTAGCACTGCCTCTCCAGTGGTAGGAGCTTGCTCGCCTAAGCTTTCTAACCAAAAAATAACATTCTCCAATATGCTGATGATACTACCCTGCTAGATCAAACGGGAAACTGGACTCCAAAGGCAACTGGATCATTTAGCTAGTTACTGCATGGTCAAACATCTTACAATCAGCACCTATAAAGCAATGGTCATTGTCTGCAGGAGAAGGAGAAACAAAAAGTGCCTATGGTCAATAGACTAATTGAGAGAGTCACAAACACTGAATATTGTTAGAGGTATGGTCTAATGAGAGAGGGCGGGTTTGGCCCCATACCTCAGCAATCAGGAATTCTGTAACTTTTCTATACCGTCTTCTTGCGCTTATTAGAGAATGTCTCCTGCCCTGACACAAACCTACTCTGTAAAGCCATGGACTCCAAACTTTTGCCAGCTTTTCTGTAGGGTATGATTGTTTTCAAAGACATGTTGGGGGATGAGCTTGAGACAATACAATGTAACCACTATTGTTATGCAGACCGTATTCCTAATGTTTCCTCCCAATCACATTTACTATTGGAGCTCAGTTTGGTTGACTGCAAACTACTTCTTCAAGGCAGATTCCATTCATACTATAAAAAGTTAAGGAGGGCAGAGGCCAAGACCCTGAATCACAGTCTAGGGGCAAAGGTAACGAAACGATGCTCTGGGTGGTTGGTTTGTTTGGATAAATCTTTAGAGCAGCTAGAAGCCAGGGACCTTTGGAAAAAAGGCCTTCCTGAAAAAAAGTGTTTTTTTCCCAAAATCCTGAACAAACAGGCAAAATTGTTATCTGTCAAACATGACTCTGAGGACGTGAGTAAAACATCTCATGTCAAGCTCGCTGTTCCAGTCTATCAATCCCAGAGTCAACAAACTATCTGAATTAGCCGTGGCCACCTGAGCATAAAAGACCCTGATGGGACACCACTTTGGGCTCATCTCCCAAAGAGCTTTTTGGTGTGGCAGACTTGGAAAGGACCCTGATCGATCATGTCGCCTGTGCGGGGCAGCTTTTGAATCACTAATCCATGTTATTTGTATTTGCTCCAATCTAGTGGCCACTCGAAAATATTGGCTAACACAAATGTTTAGATGTCTGTCCATCCGATCCAACACAACTGCAGTGAATGTTGGCATGAAGAGCGATTGAGGGCAGTTGACGTCTCTATTTTGTTTAGTTTTTTTAAATATATGAACATTGTTTCTAAGGAGATGAACAGTTTATGCTGACAATCTGTGCTTGCCAATCGTGATGTTCAATGCCTCACAGCTGGGCCCCAGTGTTCTCATCCGTTCTGGTGTTTTACGATGGATCTGATTGAAAAACCTGGCACTTTGGCACTTTATGCGAACCTTTGCTTTTTGCTTAGACTTGTAGTAACAATTTTATCGAGCACTTGGACACAGAAACTGACCCGAATGGAGCAGAAAATAGACTCCCTAGCGGCCGATATCCTACACCTGCAACAAGAACTTCTCAACTGGATTAAGCCACCTTGCTCATACAATCCGGGTAGCTACGCACCTTCCCCCACACAGCCTCTTTCATGGCCCCACTTGGCACCCCATGGCCCGCCATTCCTTTGGGGAGTCAGGCTCATCGACCTAGCCGAGCTCTCCGCCCCATTTCAATACGCGAAGCAGATGAGAGCAACAACTCTTTCCTCGCAATAAGGTAGAATACGGCTTCTTTCGCAATCCCTGTCATAATTCGCACAAATAGAATCCCTAGAACTATCCACTTGCCCAGTCCCCCGGCTCAATACACTTCTATGCACACAGCACACACCAACTTTGAGGCTCTCCGTCCTCTATCTTGCATGCTTATGAACTGTAGATCAGCAGTAGAACACGCCACAGACATCGCCAAAGTTATACTCGCTGAAGAAATAGACATCGCATTCCTCACAGAATCCTGGCTCAATGACCACTCTACCCCCAATCTAGACCTACTCACCCCTCCAGGATACAACATCATCAGGCACGACAGACCACTCAAAACAGGTGGCGGACTAGCTATCATTCATAAAGAAGGAATATAGCTTACCACATTAAAATCCACAGAATACCGGACTCTTGAGTACCTAGGTGTTGAACTTACAGTCAAAGGCACCACGCTCATCAAATTTCACACCGTCTACCATCCTCCTGGTGAGTGTACCCTCTTCGCTGAAGAACTAACCGACCTAATAACACGTTTCTCCCTAGCAGACACAAAAGACGTGTTCCTGGGTGAATTCAATATCCACTGGAACAACCCAGAAGACACCACAGTCCAGAACCTCTCCAACCTGCCTGAAATAACCAACCTCAAATAACTCTGCAATGAACCAACACACATCAAAGGAGCAACTCTGAATGCGATCATCACCAAAAATGAGCTGGTCTCTCTCAGATCGATTTCTCCCATTGACTGGTCTAACTACCACCTCATACTGTTTAATATTGACTCACATGTCAGATATCAACCAATACAATCTGACAAACCTAAGCACTGGACCAGGAACATCAAAGAAGTTCCTATAACCGAACTTGAATCCAGGATTCATTCCCACTATGACAGCCGATTACCTTACAGCTCACATTAATTTAACAATGACGAAGGTATTAGATCAAGTAGCGCCACTCAAACTCAAACACTTGAGATCTATCAAATCTAAATCTTGGTTCAACGTAGATCTTAATAGCGAAAGACGACAACTCAGGCATTTGGAAAGGACGTGGAGACTAAACCCTTCGACTTTACACCTAGCGCAACTTAGATCTGCTCGGTTGGCATATAAAAAGCACATTTTTGGAGAAAAGGCCTCTTTCTTCCGCAGCCAACTAGACCAGGCGAAGAATAGACCTAGAGAACTCTTCAACATTGTTAAAAGTCAAACAAACGGCACATCCCCACATGAAATAATAGCCACCAAGGATCGATGCGAAGAGATGTCCAGCTTCTTCACAGATAAAGTCACAAAAATTGAGCAATCCTTCATCCAAATCTCAAATCCTCCTTCCCTCACAACCTGCCCACCTTTAATCACCCTTGACCAAACAGAACAAAATCCTACCAAGGACAACTAGATCCGCCTCCAACTGAAAAATGATGCTAATTGGTCGGACTTCAAACTCATGTCAGAAAACAAGGTCTTCAATATAATTGCAAGCTTAAAGCCTACTTCCCACACAATGGAGCCACTCCCATCCACATTAGTAGAAATACTCAACCACATCATTGCCCCTTTCTGGACAAAAATCATCAACTCCTCTCTCACATCAGGCTGTGTCCCAGACTCCCTTCAACTAGGACAAATCACACCCATGCTCAAGAAACCAGGGGCCGACCCCAACGAGCTCAACAACCTCAGGCCTATCTCCAACCTCCCGTTCCTAGCTAAAACATTGGAGAAGTGCGTTCTCCAACAACTTAACAAACATGTTGATGATTTCAACCTCCTAGACGACTTTCAATCGGGATTCAGGAAAGGTTGTAGCACCGAAACAGCTATGCTCAATATTTCAGACGATATCCACAGAGCCTTAGATGAAGGTGAAGCTTGTCTCCTCATCCTCATTGACCTATCAGCGGCATTCAACACACAAAATCATCCAGCTTTACTTGAGACATTGAAGAGGCGCTCTGGCATTAATGGTATAGTACTAAAATGGTTCACTTCCTTTTTTCAGCACCGTTCACAACAAATTAAACTGCTGTCTCTCTATGCCAACACAAGTCACACTTGGGGTCCCGCAAGGCTCAATTCTCTCACCATCCTTCTTCAATCTCTTCATGGAACCCCTTATAATTATTCTGAAACAAGCAGAAGTTGAATACCACCTATGTGCAGATGACACACAAATCTACTACAAAATCAATTCACCCAGTGACATCCGACACCTCAGTGTCACACCAACCAAGATCCAAACTTGGTTTAACGCAAACCACTTAAAGCTGAACCCGGACAAAACGGAATTAATACTGTTCTCTCCGAAAAGTAACCACTGACCAATCCAAGACTGGCTCAAGAATCTTGATGCCCTAAACTGCTCCCTCGTCCTATCCAAATCGGTAAAGTTACGAGGCATTACCCTAGACAAGAACTTATCAATGAAGGACCACATCAAAAACTCTGCAAAAGGTGCGCTTTACTCACTAAAACACCTCAAGAAAATTAAACCTTTCATTCCCCAGGATGATCTAAAGACAATAGTGCAATCCCTAGTCCTCTCTAAGATGGACTATGGGAACGCCATCCTAACAGGGACACCAAAAGCTCACCTAGCCCCACTAAGGTCAGTCCTTAACATGGCAGCTTGACTCATAACTGGTGTAAAAAGATTTGAACACATCACACCAACCCTCAACGCACTCAACTGGCTTCCCATGGAAGGTAGATGTATTCACAAATTGGCCTGCATCACACACACAGCCCTTCACTTACATTCCCCCAACTACCTAAACAGAAAACTGGTAAAAGCAGGAAAAACCAGAACACTGAGAAGCTCCAACTCACTTCTTCTCATCCCTCCGAAATTGAAAAGGAAACCCACTCAGTGCCGATCCTTTTCTGGTAACGTACCTGTAGCGTTTTACTTTATGCTGATTAGCATATCAGCGCGCTCGCGCTAAATAACCACAGGAGCCGGTGATTTGCGTTTCACACGCGGCTCCGACTGACTCGCCGAGGCCACGCCTCTTTATTTTATATATGCGCACGTCTGACGTCACGCGTCAGCGCTAGCGCACCCCGGCAGCGCGGAAGGCTAGAACGCCTCGCCGCGCGCCGGACATTACACTCCTTCCAACCTTTATCAAAACAACAAATAATTGACACAAAACAAATGAACGATGGATCTGTTACCAGTCTGCCAGTCCTTGCGGGTTACACCAGATAGTCAGCCAGCTGGGACGATGGTGCGGGATTTCTCCGCAGGCCATAGCGGGATTGGCCGCCTCTGGATAGGGCCACCTCTGGGGTCCTGCGCTTTGGGGTGCCGTGCTCCTCCCGGGACAGGGAGCAGCTGGGCAGGTTACCCCCAGGAGTGGCTGGCAGGGACTGGGAGTCACGATCTCTGGGATCACCATCTTCATCCGGACGTTCCTCCCCCTCCTGGTCTCCGCTCAGTTGGCTTGGGCTTCGTCCCTCCGGCTCGAGCCCAGGACGTGAAGGTGTCTCAGGATGGACTTTCTTGAAGAAGGACACATCCCGGGTAACAGTTTCAGCTCCTCTCTGGGCGGTCACCATCGTGCCTGTCCGGCGGGTGACAGTCCATGGTCGTGGTTCGAAGGGGAGTCTGAATTTGTTTCCAGGGTATCGGTCCTTGACGTACACCTGATCTTGCATTTGGATCATTGACTCCTTGGCTCCTCTCCGTCTGCTGGCTTGATCATTCGAGCGAGTCCGATTGGCCAGAGTCTTCTCATTACTGGCCTGTACCGGAACCCAGGTCGGATGGTGGGGGAGCGTGTCACTCACTATTCTTCCCATGGTGGCCGTTCCCGGCGCTGCCTCTGTTGTGACGTGGGGGGTCATCCGGTATTCCCTCAGGAAACTATAAATCACCCTTTCCAACGGAGATCCGTCCGCCATGGCTATGCGTATTGTCTTATTGAGGGTTCGCATAAATCTCTCCACCTCTCCGTTGGCTTGGGGCCAGCGTGGTGTCACCTTGCGATGATGGATCCCTCAACTCTTGAGGTACTCTGCAAACTCTTCCCCGTGGAAGGGGGGTCCGTTGTCGGTCTTGACCATTTCAAATATGCCATGAGTGGCGATGGTTTTCTCGAACTTCGCAATCACCTCTGTGGCTGTCTGGCTCCCCACTATTTCGACCTCTGGATATTTGGTAAAATCATCGATGATGACTAGTGCATAACGTCCATCTGGGAGGTGTCCGAAGTCGGCACTCACACACTCCCACGGCCTCTGGGGGTTTGCTTCGGTCACCACTGGGTGAGGGCGGTCCGGCTGTCCTGCCGCTTGGCACCAATTGCAGGTTCTCACGGTCTGCTCTACCATAGCGTCCATGCCAGGGAACCACACCTTGGCTCTGAGCCTGCCCTTGGTTTTCACCATTCCTTGGTGCCCCCTGTGGGCTAGGTCTACCGCCTGCTGGGCGAGGCTGGCCGGCATGACCAGTCTGGGGCCTCGTAGAAGTCATCCTTGGCCGTCAATGGACAGTTCTCCCTTTATCCTCAGGATGGATTCCAGCGTCAGCTTGGCTTGGGGTGTCCTCCGATCTAGCGATTCTTAGATGGCCTTCCAATCCCCTCACTTGACGGCATCCGCCGCTGCTCGCAGACATTCATCTCCTCTAGACGCTTCGATGATTGCAGCTAGACTCATCGGAAGGGGTCGTGACTGCTCCGTCACAAGCCAGACATATTCCTCTGTGTCCTCCGCCTCTTCCCTTTCTTCCTTGGTGGCTTTCCGCGGGTGCCTCGACAGATAATCCGCCGGGTTCGTGGCTCCCGGTTTGCACTCCACCCGGTAATCGTACCCCTGTAGTTGGAGTATCCATTTCTCGATTCTGGGTGGTGGTTTCGATGCTGACCCATGGAAGAGAGGTATGAGGGGCTTATGATCAGTCACCACCGTGAAGTGGTGGCCATACACGTATACGTGAAAATGTCTACAGGCCCAGTGGATGGCAATGGCCTCTCGCTCAATCTGCGAGTATCGTTGTTCTGTCTCGGTCAAAGACCGGCTAGCGTAGGCGATGGGGGCCCACTCTCCATTGCTCTGAAGCTGAGCCAACACCGCTCCCAGACCATAGGGGCTTGCGTCCACCGCCACGTTGGTGGGCTTCGCAGGGTCGAAGTACGATAAGGTGGTGTCCGCCGAAAGGGCTGCTTTCGTTGCTTGAAAAGCTTGCTCCTGGTCAGGGCCCCATTGCCATGTGGTCGTAGATTTTGTCAATTCCCTGAGAGGTTTGGTGAGGTTGGAGAGGTCGGGGATGAAGCATCCGCAGAAATTTACCATGCCCAGGAAACTTCTTGCTTCTGAGATGTTGGTTGGGGCTGGGGCTTCTTGAACGTCCTTCACATTGTCCGGGTCTGGGGCCACTCCTTGATCCGAGAACGTGGACCCGAAGAAGCTAATCTTGTTCTGCAAAAATTGGCATTTCTCCCGGTGCAGGGTCAGGCCTGACTACTGGATTCTCTTGAGAACTCCCCTCAACCTCTGGTGGTGTTCCTCTATGGTTGACGCATAGATCAGCAGATCGTTGCTTACGTTCAGCACTCCAGGGAGCCCGCTGAGGACTTCTCTAATGGTATTTTGTAATACCTCGGCGGCACTCGAGATGCCGAAGTTTAGGCGCCGATACCGTCTGAGGCCCACATGTGTGGAGAAAGTGGTTATGTTCCTCAAGTCTGGATGGAGTGGCAACTGGTGGTAGCCTGATCGGAGGTCCATTTTTGAGAACCACCTGGCCCCATTCAGCTCCCCTAGGATGTCATCAATGGTGGGCGTCAGGTGTCGTTCCCTTTTTACGGCGGCATTGGGAGGCGCATATCCACGCAGATGCGGACCTGTCCGAGCTGTTTTGGCTTCCTGGCGATGACGATCGGGGACACCCATGGGGTTGGTCCGCTGACCTTCTCTATGATGCCTTGTTTTCCAGAGCCTCCAGCTCCTCTTCGACCTTTTTCCTCAGATGGAACGCAATTCGCCTGTGCCTCAGTGCCACCAGTTGGACAGATGGATCAATATGTAACGACACCTCCTTCCCTTTCAGGCACCCGATCCTTTTGAACACTTCACCGAACTCCTCCATGATGGTATCCAGCTCCTCCTCTAGGAATGCCATGGCAAACGATATCAGTCTCAGCTCTTCGGCCGATTGCCCGCTCAGCACCATCCCGCTGCCTTCTTCTGTGACATAGACGGTGGTGCCTATTTTCCTCTCCCCGTGTTGCAGTTCCGTCTTAAAACACCCAACGAGAAGGATGGGCGTCTTCTGGCCGAATGCAAATACTCGGATCTTTGCTTCTCGCAGCGGGGGTTTGGTGCGTAGCTGGTGATAGACATTGGCGGCCATCAGCTCAATGAACGCCCCTGTATCGATGGTCGCTTTTATTTCCTGTTGGTGGATTAAGATGCGACATTTTGGAAGCCTGCGCTTCTTCCTTTGTGGCTGGTTAATTGCGAACACGTAGTGGACTGGGTACTCTTCGGTGTCATCGTCAATGTCTTCACTATCTGCCTCCTCCCGCACCGCATGTGCAGCTTCTTTCTTGACTCTGGTGGACCTGCACACCGCTGCGAAGTGGTTCATCCATCCGCATGCGCTGCATTTTTTCCCTCTTGCCGGACAGTCTTGCATGTGGTGGGGCTGGCCTCCGCAGTACCCGCATTCTTTCTTTTTCGTGTCCGGTTGTCATTTCCCTCCGGCAGGTCTCACCTTGGGCCGTACCACATTCACCTTTTCCGCCACCAGAACTTGTTCCGTCTTAACAGGGCGATGCAGGGCTGCTTCCATGTGCGAGGCCCTCGCTTGCGACAGCTCCTTTGACCGTCCTAGTGTGAGGATGTCCGCCAGGGGCTTTCCATCTTCCTGGAGGATGGTGACCCGGAGCTTGGATGAATAACACCCTTGTATGATCTGTCCTCGGATCTCCTCCTGCTCATCTCGGAACCCACACGTGCTGGCTAGCTCCTTCAGTCTGCCATGGAACGCATCCAGCAACTCTTCCGCCTCCTGCTTGGCTTGACGAAAGATAAACCTTTCATGGTCTCTGTTCGCCATGGGTTCGAAATGGGCATTTAGAGCGTTCAGCAGCGTGAGGTAAGTCTTCGGCGTCGCCTCCACGATGGTCTTGTAGATGCGGTGGATGTCTTTGCCTCCCAGGTGGAGTAGCAATGTTCTGCGTCTTTCCCTCGATATGCCTGCCCCCTCAAAATAAATTTGTAGGCGGTTTGTCCAATCCCACCAGCGTGGGGCAAGGGACAACGGGGCACCATCAACGACAAACGGCTCCAGGGCGGGAATCGACGCCATCTTGGCACGTGCTCAGCGTGCTGCGGAGACTGTCTGCTTCACTTCCCTTGGGCGGACGCAGATGGGGCCGACGCCCTACGCGCTTCTGGTGTGGCTCACCCTCGCCCCTCCACCATGCGGGGACACGTCACTCATGGATCCAGCTGCAGGGTCCTCGGAGCCTGGACGCTCCAACAGGGCGTGGGCCTGCTCCGGGGCACTGGACAGGCATGTGCTGGTAAGCACCAAGGTCACTCTCAGCCACCAGGTGTTCGTTGGGCAAAGCTCCCAGGGGGCACATGGATGGGACTCTCACCTCTCGTCCCCCGTGCAGCACCAGCCACCTCTGCAGGCCTAACGGGGAAGAGCACCGAGCTCTGGCCACCAGCATGGGACAGACATTCAGCCCTATAGGGACATGGGCACCTTCAGCAGGATCCAAAACACTCCCTCGTCGCCAGTGTGGCGTTTTACTTTATGCTGATTAGCATATCAGCGCGCTCGCGCTAAATAACCACAGGAGCCAGTGATTTGCGTTTCACACGAGGCTCCGACTGACTCGCCGAGGCCACGCCTCTTTATTTTATATACGCGCGCGTCTGACGTCACGCGTCAGCGCTAGCGCACCCCGGCAGCGCGGAAGGCTAGAACGCCTCGCCGCGCGCCGGACATTACAGTACCCAGGATGTGGAACGCATTACCTATAGACCTCACATGCAACCCCTCCTTCTCCTGCTTCAAAAGGCACATGAAACTCCTTCTCCTCAACAAATACTTTACCAACCAAGTCAACGAACCTAAACTTCAATAACGAAGTGGACTCCCCTCTCACTTGACCATCAAGGATGGGTGGTTATCTGACTGTTTCAACCACCTGTGTTTTCTCCCTCCCCCTTCACTGTATGCCTAATTATTATGTTTTGCTTATATCTTTATGCATCCTTATGTCCTGCGATGTAATGCAATTTTCTTTCCTTTGTGTATGTAAAGCGCTCTGATATTCTGATACTTATTTTATAAGTTTTATATAGCTGGTGCTATATAAAACTTATAAAATAAATAGGATTAAAAAAACTCACTAAGATGGGGCAGGGTGATGCTTAAGTGAATCTGGACAGACCACACTTGAGCAGCTAGTCAGTGGCCGAGAATAGGTGAGGCCCAGGGACAGTAAATGGATTGCTTTGCAAACTTTTCTCAGGTTATCACTTGCTCATATAGGGCAGTAAAGAGTAATTAGGATTTTCAGTTAAAAGGGACAATGTGGGCATGAACACACTAGTCCAAATGGAGGGATGGGGTTTGGAAATGTGAAAATGCTGAGTCATGTGTATTGAAACCATTTCCACAAAGTTTTCAAAAGGAATGCAATTCACAATCTGGACAATCCAACGTCGTCAATGTCTTTCTTAATGAAAACACTTTTAACATGTCTATTTTGTATTCGGGTATTATATATAGGTACCCTTTCTCACATCAGCCCTTTCGTTCCATTTTCCCCTTTCTTCCTCTCCAGCCCTACTTCCTACTTTAACATTTTATTCTTTTTAACACATGGGGGAGCACCATTATAATCCTCCAGCCCCCTATTCACTCCTCTGACACTCTCCCTCCCTTCCCCACCTTTCTTATCTTTAGTAGTGCATAGCTCCACTGTCTCTTCTTCTGTTACCCCATATCCTCTTACTGCCCAGCTTCTCTCTGTCACTTTCATCCTTCCCCACCATTTCAGTCATTTTAATTACGTGACTGTTGGTTTTTCTTTCATTTTCTTACTTTGCTCACTTTAATGTTGTTCTCTGTGCCAAGAAACCTATTAGGGTGAACGTTGTGCTCTACAAATCTACATCATTGATTGATTGAAATAAACCACAGACTAATACACATATTTTTGCATTAAACTCTCTGCCGCTCTGTTTTTAAAATATTTCGTTTTATATGTTTTTAACTATGCCGATTCTGTTCAAACAGTTGACAGAAAAATGATAATTTCTACATGAGAACGTATATTTAACCGCAAACTGTTTTTCAACAGTTTTAGGAAAATTATAAGGTATCTACTTAATTTTATCTGTGTATTTATGTTTATATATATTTATTTATAGTCATGTTATTGTATTATAAAGCACTAGTGTGTGACAGAGAGCAATATTGTAATGCTGGAAACTATGTCAAAGAATTTTGTTCCATCATCATTCACTTCCTATTTAGTTGGAGATCTGTTAGTCGAAGCATGGGACCTAAGTTTAATCGTACATTCAGATGTTATCTTTGGTGAAGGTCAAACTGTGCTCATCTCTTGAGAGCTCAGAAACTAGATCCTAACAGGCAGCAACACAGAGTGCATGTTCACAAATATAGTGAGGGTCTTTTAAAAACACTAATGCACAAATAATTTGAAAAGTACTAAATAGCAATCTCGCCTGTTTAGAACAACAGTATTACATTTAATGACGCGTTTACAAGGGGCTTGACACTAATCGCCATTTCCGTGCTTCGGAGTCAACGAGAGACCTGCAGTTACCTCCTGAAGGGTCTATTTACAAGGGGCACTCACCACACAATCTTTAGCTCCGCCGTGAGGGAAACGGCCGAACCAACGTGAACTACAGCTCCCAGCCTCATCCGAGTGGCGCCGCAGGTGACGTCAGTGGCAGGCGTCACCTGCCTCTTTCAACGCTGCACGCCTCCCGCAGCGCGGGACGCGCGCGGGACGCGCCCGGGCGAAGCCCGGGCCAAGGGCGGGCCCGTCCTTGCCCGTCAAAGACCGGACAAGACTGGACTGGGCCATCCCCCTTACCTTCCAAGTAAGAGCAAATAGAGAAGAGTGTTATACCTACACTCTGTGATACACCATTGACTGTGATCTTATTGGTATTAGTGACTCGATCTGGAAATTAAGGTAGTTACTCCTTCGCAGGGTGGCTGTGCAATTCTGAGCTCTGACATACTGTCTGGGCTCCTAATACATCGTTGAGACCTTTTATTCTAGACCGATATATATGATATAGTGACAGATTGGCTTCTGAACACATTCCTTGGGGTTAACAGCGTTGCTTCATTGACGGGATTGTGATGGGGAAGCGGAAGGCCACCGAACCCATGATTGGGAAAAGGAAATTAGCCAAAACGCATAAACAAGCAAAAACCGTAGTAAATAATTGTACATTGGCTGAGATTGATAACTTAATTGAAGAAGTAGAGTCCATGTTATCTAGCGACAAGGGGGCTAACAACAAAGGTAATAAAATCTCATCGTACTATAGCAAAAAAGAGAAGGTGTCAAGGGCAAAGTCCCTAGAATCCATTGTCGTAGTACATGAACCCTATTGTCCCCCACAGACACAATCTCAACCACTAACCCCCCAATCCCCAATGCAAAGTAGGGGGCTCAACACAAAGCCCTTATCTGGCCCAGAAATTCCCGACACCACGGAGATAGTGATCAGGCACCCAGACAGCCCCATACGAAGAGAGGTCCCCACAGTCGAGTGCTCAAATAGATTTGCACCTCTTTGTGATGATTTAGTGCCTCCCACTGGAATCCCTATTAGAAATAGTGCTGAAACAACTCCCAACCATCTAGACGTGACGGGGACTTATCCCCAGGCACAGCTATCTATTAACTCAGTAACATTGGACACCTATAGCTTGGTGGCAACCCTAAACACCAAACTTGATGGTCTCCAAGAGGAGGTTAGGACAATCAAAAAAATGCTTGAGACCCTAACGTCCCACTTATCGCAGCACAAAGGGGTCCCATCCCCAAATACGGGAATAATTGTTGCACCTGAACCCAAACTAGCAGCCAGGACTGGGGGTAGTCAAATGTCAAAAACCCTGCCTAGAGCATCTAATAGCCAACCAGAGCGCCAGAAACTTATACAGTGCAAAAACTTAAATACACAACAACTTCCCGAGATTAATGAGGGTAGAGTACAGCATAATAACAACAAATACCCCAGAAACACCAAGGTAAACCCGAGTAATCACCTTACAGATAGACCCCTGCGACCATCCTCTTGGAGGGGGACAATGTACAACGAGCAAGAACAAATCCGACACCTCGACCAGGCCAACCACTCTGTATTAAGAGAGGATCCAGAGTTATGTTGTGTATTTCTCACAAATGTTCCAAGACTGAAGGTGGGCACCAGGGAAGACAAGGATTCCCTACTAAACAAAGTAGTCCACTGGATTAGAAAGGAAAGGCAGTGTCTATCCATAATAATACCTGACCTAAAAAATGTTGAAAGGATCCAACAAGATAAGGGTGATCTAGATGATATTAAGTTAACCTTTCATTCTAAAAATATCGCTGATAACTTAATAACTATGAATCTGAGATCCCATTCCTTTTTTAATTCTAGTATTGGCATTAGACAGAAAAGAACCTGTCCAGTTGGTAGGGACATAGCACCCCATACAATTGGGGGGCTCTCGAATTTAGAAGATCTGGACTGACTGACTCAACAGTGGTCTGGTACCCCGCCAACAAGGGAAAAATCTCCTAAAGTCTTGGCACAACAAATTCCTACTGTATTTTCCCTTGTACCAGAGAATGACACACACTGTGAAAAAACTTGCCCTGAGGGAGGATTAAGTTCTACTGCAGAGGAGGCGGGTAATTTGGTCAACATCTCTGAATTATCATCATACCATACCCAGCCAACTCAATCTGTAGTAGACCGCATCCATCTTACTGATACCTCCCCAAACGCCGTGAAGATGGTATGCTGGAATATAGCCGGCCTAAAAAGGAAATTCCAGGAACCTGACTGGCACGAATACATAGACATTTTTGATCTCTGTCTATTTCAAGAAACGTGGGCCAGGGAACCTCTGCACAAGGCGGGCTATAGAACATTCAGCATAGAGGCACGTCAATCAGCTAGGGGCAGACCATCAGGAGGCCTCCTTATTTGGGTTGCAAATAGTATTAACGCGTCAATAGGGATAATACGCTCAGACACAGAGGACATTTTGGCATTAAGCTTCAAATTTAAAAACAATACGAGGTTATTCTTAGTCAATGTATATATTAGGCCTAGAGACAATTCAAAAGAATCAACGACAGTACAGTTACTGGAAGATGTTTTAGTCCCCTTACTCTCCTCTGGCCCCATCCTAATTGGAGGTGATTTTAACTGCTGTTACGAACCCCTGTCAGGCCTGAAAGAAATTTTTGAAGATGAAGACATTGTAATGGGCATTCCCATTTTGGGTATACCCAAACCTTCTAGAACCTCCCAATCTGCATTACAGCTATTGAACTTTACCATAGCAAATGGCCTGAGATCATGTAACGGTAGGACACCTTCAGACCCCCTTGGATCAAACACCTTTTCAAGGGGGTCCGCAACATCCAGGATCGACTATATTATGCTAAGCGCAGCTTATTGGGCCTATGTTAAAGACTTCAAAATAGACGCTAGAAGAGAAAGTGACCACTTCCCACTCTGCCTAGATCTCGCAGAAGTATCTTTTCAAAAACACCTAACGACCCAACTGGGATCTGGCCACGAAATAATCCAGCCCATTGTGAGTAACAACAGAAGGGCGGTGAAATGGCCGTCTATAATGGGGAACACTGAATCACTCACTCATATTTACAATAGTTTCAGTGATCTTATGTCGTTGCATTTAAACGAACCCCCAGGGTCTATTCTGATAACACAGACCCACTTAGAACTGGTAAAAAGAATCAAACCAGATTTGACAAAACCTGGGCTTGCTAAATTAAAAAACCCTCTTAAGGTGATGAAATCTAATCCCTGGTTCGACAACGATTGTGCAGAAAAAAAACAACTTCTAATGAAGGCACTCCACATAAAGGATCCTTTGCTCATTAGAGATGCAAGGAAATTATATAACAAAACCCTGAACGCAGCGCGTAGGAGTTGGGAAGACTTGAGTTGGGGAGAACTACTAAAAGCAGCAAAACTGGGCGATCAATCAGCATTTTGGCGAATTATCGCTAAGAGTAAGAATCCAGGTACCCCGGCTCTTGACCTCAACCTGGACCCAGGCACATGGCATAGACATTTTGCTCAACTATACGCTTCCCAAGTTCCTATGACGGGCGGTCATAGCAGTGCCATTGGTAGTCTTATAGCACTAACCACGATTGCCCCATTGTGCTTCACCATCGAAGAAACTAGACTGGCTTTGGACTCAACAAAATCTTCAAAAGCCCCGGGTCCTGATAAAATTCCAGGTGACCTTTTTAAACATGCACGAGATGTATGGGTTCCATACATCAATTTGTTAAGTAATGCAAT
The DNA here is from genome assembly GCF_964204655.1 of Triturus cristatus. Classification (NCBI taxonomy): domain Eukaryota; kingdom Metazoa; phylum Chordata; class Amphibia; order Caudata; family Salamandridae; genus Triturus; species Triturus cristatus. The sequence goes on along the minus strand of NC_140590.1, from coordinate 480,366,502 downwards.
TGCAGGAGGCCAGCCAATTCCTGATTCCTGGAAGGGAGCAGAGATTGTCCCAATCTATAAAAAGGGTGGTAGAGACGACCCGGCTAATTATAGACCTATCAGCTTGTTGGACATACTACAAAAACTCTATGCAAAACAAATTCTGGGAAAATTAAAAGCCTGGATATTTGCAAACAACATCATTTCCCCCTATCAAGCAGGCTTTAGGGAACGGACAAGCACCATAGATCAGGTGTTTCGTCTGATAGTAATAGCCTGGAAATATACCAGGCTAAGAGACGGTCATTTATATGTGGCCTTTATAGATTTAAAGGCCGCTTTCGATTCAATTTCCAGAGAGCTTTTGTGGCTAAATCTGCTCCAACAGGGAGTTCCCAAAAATATCTTAATACAGCTGGTCAGGCTCCATGAGAATAATTACGCTAGAGTACGTTGGGGACAGGCGGGTGAACTCACCGAAGAAATACCAGTCAACAGAGGCGTGCGCCAGGGATGTGTCCTGGCGCCGACACTCTTCCTCCTTTATGTCAATGATATGGTGGAGTTCCTCCAAAGATCTAACCACGATTCCCCGAAGCTGGGGGGGAACCATGTCTGTGCTCTAACATTCGCAGACGACACAATATTATTATCGCAAACACCTAAGGGCCTGCAAAACCTCCTGAACTCACTTAACGACTATTGCACTTTAAAAGGTCTGGAAATTAATCCCACAAAGACTAAATATATGTCAATCAGACCCCATAAATGCTTCAAGCGCAACATTAATTTGAATGGAATGAGCTTAGAGTGTGTTTCTAATTTTACTTACCTAGGTGTGAACATTGACTCCAAACAATCCTGGAATCCACAGATCACCAAATCAAGTACAATTTTAATGCAAAACTCAGTCCCCATTTTAAAAAAACTGCATGCAACCATGTCTAGGGCAATCACCCCAGCACTGGAAGTCTATAAGGCAAGGGCCCAGACTGCTGCCCTATATGGCTCAGAGTTATGGGGGGGGGGCCCGCTTGGTGTTTTAACCAAGGGGGAAAACAAGATACTAAGGAATTTTGTTACACTTCCACAAAACACTCCATTAACCCCCTTCATGATGGACCTAGGCATAAAACGCTTGGGCCATAGAGCTGTGTGGATGTCCCTGTCTTACTGGATAAGAATCTGGACGACAGAGGAACTCTACGTGTACAGACAAGCCTTAATTGAACTTTTGGCCCTAGACACCAACCTTAGTTTTCCATGGTTGGCACACATTCGCAAATGGTTGCTGGACTTGGGTTTGAGCAGATTCTGGGCTAACCCGAATCTGCTCAATTCTGACTCAAAACAGGAAATAAAAAGTATCTACTGGAACTTTATAATGCACAATGTTGTTTTGAATTGTGATGCTGGCCCCCTCACCTCGCAATTTATAATGTTCAAAACAACCCCCTGTTTTGAACAATTTCTGGATGAGATCGATCCTCAGCTCGCTAAAGTTTTATACCTTAAATTCAGATACGGCATTCTCCAAATTAAGTCTTTCACATCTAAATGGGGGCTTGCCCAGAGCGAGAGAGGGGATGCTGATGACAGGTGCTCCCAATGCAATATAGGGACCAAAGAGGACGTTGCACATATTTTATTTTTTTGCCCTGTGTACAGAGTACCGAGAAATAAATGGATAAAACCGTTGGCCAGGAAATTAGGTGTTGGAAAATACCTCGAAATGTTACGTATCCTAAAAACTGATTCATCAAGACTCATTGTATTTGGTACCAGTAGATTCTTATTGTCAGTTTATTTTATTAGGACTAAAAAGGGACTCAGATTTTAGATCTATTTTACTGAGAAATGTGGAATTTCTTCTTTTTTTAAAAATAATTTTAAAATTTGTACTTAGTGTGTACTCAAAGTTTATGTCTGAATGCAATAATTCCTAGCGAAGTCATGTTTACACTTTTTTAAACCATAGAAGCTTAGGACAAAGCACTTTGCACCTTGCACTTTGTTTTTTCTACCTCGCACTCTTCTCTCGATGAAAATTAATTCTGTTTATATATGGATACTTAGCCCACAAGCAAGTAACAAGCATTTTATGTGTCTTTGTTAGGGACTAAACATGTTCCACCATGTATCATCACAGGGCTTTAAATGCTGGTAGGTGTATTTTTTATGAAGGATTAGCACCAGCATTGTAAATAGTTTTTATTATATATTTTATCTTCTTGTTTGTGTAATGCTTTTATGATTCTGTGAATCGAATAAAGATCTATTGACTTGAATTACATTTAGAGCCTGATAGTGCAAAGACTATGCCGATATATGCAAACCAAGATACCATGTATTTTTGACTACATCTGAATCCAGTTTCTTGTCTTGATTACGGATTTTTCATTATTTTTATTCCATTTAATGTAGCATCATTGTCAAACTGCCCTGCAGAGGGTAGATAGTCCTTGTGGTCTTAGAAGGATGAAAATGACTTGGTGAATGAGCTTGTCTTAGTGTTTTTTTTTTAACACCAACAGTTATTGAAGATTTCGAAAATGTGGGTTTAAATGTCGAAGAGTTGAGTTCCAGGTGAGGCTTGCACCTAAACCTGGTTTGTGCAATCGGGTTTGCCTTTCTAGATCTAAGGTTAGGAATATGTGTACATATGGTCTGTAAGTATTCTGGTCTGTAAGTATAATTTCTGGACCATGGCCTTTCCGGGCTTATTCTCTGAGTCACTGGTATCCAATAAAGGTAGTTAAGGGCTGGGGTGGTGTCAGACATTTTCCTTGGTGGCTACAGTCTGGCTGCTTTATTTTTCAATAGTTCTTTCTTTGTGGATGTGGTGTGAACAATGCTGCAAGAGCTGAGCCTCAACAACACTAAGACCATGATTTTCATTTTGGCGGACAAGTTACTCTATCATAAAGGTGATCGATATTCTGTCTACCTTATTACAAGTGCATAATATACTAAAGCACTTGTAATAAGGCATGCGGGATATCCGTCATATTTGTGGTGGATTACATATCTGCCAAACACTAGATCAGGCACTAAGTCTCTGGCCAGTTCGGTGTGGTGTAGTAGTTGAAGAAGGGTTAGGAGCTTGTGAATTTTGACACTGTGCTGAGCTGGTGGCCAAAAGACCACTTTTCGTCAAATCATACCCCAGGATGTATTACTGTTTGCACAGGGTTCAGAGCAGCTCCTAGTTCCATTGGCTACATGGACTGCATCTATGTTCTGGAGCAGTTATGATTGTGAGGGCCTTTTTCTCAGCACCATTCACAGTCAATTCTCTTTCATTTAAAAGTGCACGGGGCATACCATCAAGAGCAATATCGCCGCTTTAGCGGCACTTTTTGCCGCTAAAACGGCGATATTTTTATTGCCCTATCAGCAAGCTGTCGCTAACAGCTGTTAGCGACAGTTTACTGGGAATAGCGCCCCTTGTCAGCATGCCTCCGATCGCATCGCTAATGAGATGCAAAGGAGGCGTGCCTGACAAGACTCCCTTGGGAAAATATCGCTAACCCAGCTTCGTCATATTGACAAGGAGGGTTAGCGATATTTAAAATCACGTTAAGTATGCCTTAACGCAGGAATTTAACGTCTGTTAAATTCCTGACTAAGGCATACCTAACATGGGGGTGGATTGTGTGGCGAAGACCACAGGCCCTATCATCTAGGATGTCGCCGTTTTCCACCATGGAAAACGGCGATATCCCCACTATCTCTGGAATTTTTATCGCCTCGGCGATGCGCGTTGTTGATAACGCGCTAACCGGGCGATAAATTCCAGAGATAGGCGGCGATAAATATGCAAGTGCTAAGCGCGCTTTGCGATATTTATCGCCGGACCTTGATAATATGCCCCTACCTCTTTCAGACAAGCAGTGATGCTTTAATTTGGTCCTCACGTCTATCCAGCCATATGTACAGGTGACTACTGTCAATATACATCTGAAATTGTAGATGACATTGTGATATAACCTGGAACCAGTGGTCTCATATAAATATTGAAAATTCGGGAAAAAGTGGGTATCCCTGCTGTACCTCTAATGAGCCCTGCCGGGCAGCGGAAGGGCAGGTTCTGCTTCTGATTTGTTGTCTTCGGCTTGATAAAAAGGTTGGCACCATATAAGAAGTCTCCTAGTTAAAATAGGTCATTTCTCAAGATGATTCGGTAGGATTTGTGAATACGTGATTTAACATGCCTCATTGCCACCTATGGGTTAGAGGTGGGCGGAACTCAGAAAGTTTTACTCCACGGTAGGGTGACCAACCATCCGTAAATTTCACTGACTGTCCGTTATTTTAGTATAGTTTAGGACTGGCCCATTGTCATTCTGACACTGCAGCTATTATCACAGATAAAATGGGCCCTATTGTAGTGACAGCATGTGGTGTGCCTTCTCCTGCACAAGTCTTGATTGCAGAAAGGGCCTGATGTCACTTTGCAAAGCTGCGCGCACACTGAAGAACTGTGAAGTACACGATTGTCTCAACCTTATATAAACTTATTTTGACTTGTACTTATTTTGGTTGTCTATTTACTTATATACTATTGTGCGACCTCCTCTGATATGTCTGTAAAACCTATGTTTTTTCCCCAAATTTTGGCCTGAATTTTGACCTTCTGTCCTGAATTTTATGGCACGACACGGAGGCCATATTATGCAAATCTCCTTTATTGCCACAGCTCAGCAGCAACAATTGAAGAATACAGAACTTCAATGAACATTCCAAGTAACTATATAGTCCCTTCGCGACCAGCCATCTTCCTTCTTTGTTGCTGCTGCTCAGAAAGATAAGTACTCCTCAACTTATACCTGATTTTTTTCTCTATATATCTGTTTATTCAAGTGTTTATATAGTTTAATACCCTATACTGTTCTCTGGATTGCCTTTCTCTACCTTCTATTCTTGTTAGGATCTACTTCCTTGTAAGGCTTTACAATGCGCTCTTTCAAAGATGAATGTGGTATTTCTTCAGAGATCAGCCCTTATTCGATAACCTTTCCCCCTCCAATCCCACTCTGGATCGGATTCACTCGTTTTTTCTGTCTCCCTTTAGCTGCTTTTCGTTCATATTTTTCCCGCTCGCGCTCGCTGTTACCCCAGCTCGCTCGTTACTATTGTTATGTTTTAATTTCTAGCCTCGCGGCGATCACGCTCGCACTTATACAACTCCCCGCTCGTGAAGCTCACCTAATGTCCCCGTAGACGTTGAGGCTCGTAAGCTCACATAATGTCCCCGTGCACCCATTCACGCCTTCGTTGAGGCTCCATTCTCGCGCCCGCACAGTCCTCCGACCCGGCCGCTTCAAGACGTCTCTCTCGCGTCTGAGGCAGTCGGAACTTAGAGGAAAGACCATTAGCGGGCAGCCACGCTCGCGTTTGCGGGCGTGGCAACCATTTTAGCTTGTTGGGATCCTTTCACCAACATAATGATGCGTTCATTTTGCTGCCTTGGGAACAATTCAGGTTTATCTATTCCCCAACTGCCGCATTATCATCTAATCGCCAGAGCATCCGCCAGAGCGCCTGAGACTCGTTATTTAGCAGCCAATTGCTCCAACCTTGATAGGACTTAAATAATTAAAAAAAAAAAAAGGGAGAAAGAAAAAGGATTATCCTTAGTCACTCAATATTAATTTAATCTTAACATAGTCATAATGTCCACCCCTCAAGCATCTATTGATGACAGACTGGAAGACCTCATCAATAAAGCAGTGGAGAAGGTAATTGGCTCAATTGACGACAAAATTAATAAAAAATTAGAATCCTTCTCCCTTATTACGTCCCGACCTTCCACTTCTACACAATATGAAGGAGCAAGTAAGGCTCCAAAAAAGAGGTCGCATGGAGATAAAGAAAGACCTGCTTTTAAAAAAGCTAAAACCAGCGCACCTTTTTCACGCTTGCAAGGCGGTGACAAGACTGGTGCCTCGGGCACCCAATGTGGGCAAGATATAGGCCCTGAGCTTCCAATTATTATCAATAATGAGGACAAATCCGACACTGAAATCTATTTGTCTTGCTCCTCTGGCTTCAATACTGATGCGGAAGAGACACCAAGGGGGACGGGAAGCTCCGAAGAGGTTTCAAAGACTTCACAACCCAACATGGGACTCTTGGACCCTTTTGGAGACCTAATGTTTGATCCCTTGTTAATCAAACATCCCTTATCCCTGGAATGGACCCCATCCCAACACATAGCAGAGTACCTCACCTTCTGGCTCAGGAAGGAGATCCCCCAAGAAGTGAGATCTAGATTACGCTCCGAATGCCCGAGACCCTCCCTCCCAAACAAGATAGCCGCAACACCGGAGCTAGATCCCAAAGTTGTGGCATTTATAACTAAAACTGCAAGAGACCCGAGGAAGTGGATAGATAAAGGCTTAAAATCATGCCAAGACCGCCTTCTTGACGCCATTGGCCCCCTTACTAAAATTTTTGAAATGGCTGAATCTGCTTATCTCGAAGACTCCTTAGTTGATCCAAAGGAACTAAGGGAGTGGGTCCAACGGGCTATATGCCTTTTAGGAAACGCCAATACCGCTATTTCCACCGAAAGAAGGAAGGGAATCCTGTTTAAAATAGATCCAAAACTAATCGAATTGGCAAAAAATGAGCCAGGTCCTAGCTCACAAGGCTTCCTCTTTGGTGAAGACTTCATCAAGGACATGGCCAAATACGTCGGCGCATTTAATTCCATTCAGAAATCACAAAAGGACATAAAAAGGGTATTCCAAGATCGGGTTTTCACCCGGGCCGGGAGAATACGGGGTCGTTTTCCCGGCCGAGGAAACTCCATTACAAGACCCTTCATGTCCCGTGGAGGGAGATATAACTCAAACTTCGGGAGTCAACAATTCTATCCCCAAAGACAGAGAAGTCGAGGACGTCCCTTCAGAGGAGAACGCAGACAACGCTCCTTCTCATCAGGTAGGAATCTTGAAAGACCTTTCAGATATCCCTCCAAAGGTGGGTGGGAGACTACGTCAATTCGCAAACAACTGGAATTTAGTAACCAAGGATCCTTGGGTCTTAAACACAGTGAGAGGTTACAAGATAGACTTCACCCATACACCTTTCCAATCAAATCATCCTCGAGAAATTACTTTCTCACACACAGACAAACTTCTGGTTTCCCAAGAAGTAAGAGATCTTTTAAGCAAAGGTGCGATTGTAGAATCAAATTTCATAGGTTTTATCAGCAATATATTTCTAGTAGAGAAGAAAAACAAAGAACAGAGACCCGTCATAAACTTAAAAGAGTTAAACCAATGGGTAGTATACCAACATTTCAAAATGGAAGGGATACACCTCCTAAGAGACATTCTTCGGAAGAGAGACTGGTTAACCAGACTAGACCTAAAGGACGCTTACTTAACAATTCCTATCTGGGGACCTCACCAGAGATTCCTTCAGTTCTTCTGGGAAGGGAAATTATTCCAGTTTCGCAGCCTTCCCTTCGGTCTTTCATCCGCCCCTTGGTGTTTTACCAAGGTTCTCCGACCCGTCACCGCTTGGCTCAGACAGAGGGGAGTCAGACTGATTATATATCTCGACGACATCCTCATTATGTCACAATGAAAACAAACCATATCCCTTCACACAGATCTTACAATTCGCCTCCTACAGCATCTTGGCTTCATCATAAACATGAAGAAATCTTGTATAATCCCAAGTCAACAGACACAATTTCTGGGCTTCTTAGTAGATACTATAAAAGCAGAACTGAAACTTCCTTCGGACAAAGTAAGGAAAGTGAGGAAAGAATTTACTCAAACTAGATCAATTCCCCTTAAGGTACTTAGCAAAGATACTAGGCCTTCTCTCTTCAACAATTCAAGCGATCTTTCCGGGCCCATTACACTATCGAGCCCTTCAAAGACTCAAAGCCAGATCACTGAGAATGACCTTCTCCTACTCCCATTTGATTTCCCTCGACCAAGACTCGAAGAGCGAGATTCTTTGGTGGTTGAAGAACGTAGAGGCATGGAATGGCAGAGCCATTTTTGGGGAGGAACCAGACCTTATAATTGAATCGGAAGCGAGTTTGGAAGGATGGGGAGCCAGATGTGGTAACTCATCCACAGGGGGTCGTTGGACTCTTCAAGAGAAGAAATTGCATATCAACTGCTTAGAATTATTAGCAGGTTCATTCGCGATTCGTTGTTTCACCCAGAATTCTGCGAAATGCTGTGTAACGTTACGGATGGACAACGTTTCCGCAGTACGTTATGTCAGCAAACTAGGGGGTCCTCACTCGAAGGGTCTGTCGGACCTAGCGAAAGGTTTCTGGGACTTTTGCTTGAACAAAGGAATATCAGTCGTAGCAGAACATATTCCTGGTCTGAACAATGGTGTAGCAGACTGGTTCTCGAGGAATTTCATGGATTCCAGCAACTGGAGACTAGACAGACAGATTTTCTTAGCCATACAGGGCAGATGGGGTCCCTTCCACACGGACCTATTTGCAGATCGTCTGAATACCCAGTTGAAGAACTTCTTCAGTTGGAGACCGGACCCTCAAGCTCAGAAAGTAGACGCATTCCTCCAAGATTGGAGAGGTCTGGCCCCTTATGCTTTCCCACCCTTTGCCTTGCTTCCCCGTCTTCTTCTTCATGCTCGTCGTTACAAAGAGAGCTTGGTAGTGATAACTCCTCTATGGAAATCCCAAGCGTGGTTTCCAATAATTCTAGAAATGTCTATCGACTTCCCCATTCTGATTCCTTCTTTCAGAGAGGTACTCATAGGGCAAGAAGGAGAGATTCATCCCCTGGTAGAGCAGGGTCTTCTGGTTCTGACGGCTTGGAAGATTTCAGGAGACAGTGGCGAATCCCAGGTCTTTCGTCAAATGCTTTCACACTCATTTCCGAATCATGGGCACCCGGTACAAGGAAAGCTTATCGATTGGCATGGAATAAATGGGTTCGCTGGTGCCTTCAACGAAGTTATGATCCCGTTTCAACTGATCTAGTTCATGCGGTCAATTACCTTTCTGATTTATTTACTTCTGGTCTATCTTATAGAACCGTTAATGTTTATAGATCTGCTATCTCTGTTGGTCATTCTTTAATTAACGGAATTTCCGATGGGCAAAGTTTATTAACTAAAAAAATAATGAGAAGTATGAGAATTCTCAACCCTCCTTCCGCTAAGTACACCGCCATGTGGGATGTCACTCTTATTCTTAGAACCCTATCCTCTTGGGGAGATAACTCTTCTCTTTCTCTTAAACACATTTCTTATAAACTTACAGTTTTACTTTGTCTAGTATCTTTTAGAAGAACCTCAGACGTTAAAGCTTTAGAAATCTCTAGCAGGGCTTTTCAACCTGAGGGAGCTTGTTTCTTCCTCAAGAAGAGAACCAAGACTATGTCTTCCTCCATCTTTTATCCCCTTTTTCCTCAAAACGAAAGACTTTGTGTTGTTAAGTGTCTGAAAGAGTATGAGAAAAGAACAGAATATCTGAGAATGAATGAACAGCAACTCCTCATTTCTTATAGGTCCCCTCATAAAGCAGTTTCTTCTCCAACCCTGGCAAGATGGGTGAAAGATGTTATGCATGAAAGCGGAGTGGATGTATCTGTTTTTGGAGCACATTCCCTTAGAGGTGCTTCGGCTTCAAAGGCCTTTTTTATGGGTGGTGGTCTTCAAGATATCCTTAGGGCAGCAGATTGGTCAAATGATACTATGTTTAAGGCTTGTTATTTTAGACCAATCCCTAATGTGATTGATAATGTTCTTAATTTACTTTAAACTTGCATAATATGGCCTCCGTGTCGTGCCATAAAATTCAGTTTTTCACAGCCTGCTGGGCAGAAAATCTGGATTTTATTAAGGACACGGAGGCTAATATTATCCCACCACTAATGATGTATATCCCTCCCTATGTGGATACATTTTATTACGTGGTATTATTCTTTTCTTTCAGAATGAAAAAATTGCTTCCTTCGGACCACTCCTTACAAGCTTTCCTTCAATCATTTTTGGCTGTTTCTTCTCGTTGATGGATCTTTCGTCGCAACTTTGACAAAGAAGGAAGATGGCTGGTCGCGAAGGGACTATATAGTTACTTGGAATGATCATTGAAGTTCTGTATTCTTCAATTGTTGCTGCTGAGCTGTGGCAATAAAGGAGATTTGCATAATATTAGCCTCCGTGTCCTTAATAAAATCCAGATTTTCTGCCCAGCAGGCTGTGAAAAATCTAAATGTTTGTCCTGAATTTTGACCCTTTGTCCTGAATTTTTACACTGACCGTCCTGAATTTGCACCCATGCCAGTTGGTCACCTTACTCCATGGAATCCCACAGAGTTACATAACAACTCTGCGAGATGCCGTGGAGTTCAGCCAAATGGTCTCAAATATGCATGTTGCGCTGCTTGTGCTGCAATGGAGCACCAGAAGCGCGAACTGCACTATACGGTGCGCCAGAGCGCGCTGCCATTTGAGTTGACTTTGCTTTCGCCCAAGTAGAAAATGTACTTGAGTGGCAGCAAATCTACATGAGAAGTAGCACTCTGACCGCTCGCTACTGCCCGCATTAGAAGATCATGGTAGGGGATGCCAAAGCTCACTCCATGCGGCGAATGGCGGAATATGGATGGAATCCTGCATTACAAGAGTAAGGCAGAGTGGCCAAATTCTGCCAATCCCCAGGTGGATTGAAATGTTCTGTCCACCACTGTTATGGCTGAATGACAGGTCTTCTCTAATGCTGGAGATTACAGTCTCCATTTCTCTCCCCGGTCTGAAGCCTGCCTTATAGTAAGTTGTTCGATTCTACTTACTCCTGAAGCTGACAAGTTGCCTCAACCTCTGTGATTTTGTGGACAAATGTGAAATCCTGTATGGATTTGGATTTACTGGGGGCTCAAGTGTAATTGTTGTGATAAGTGCATGTTATGAGGCCTTTCATCCAAACGTAAGAAAGCGATCTTTCATCTTGGGGGGCTAGCAAGGGTCAATCAATAATGAATGCTTTCTTCTTAGGGGATGCTTTGTGGTCTTGTTCAAAATTCACTGTGGTGAAAAATGACAACTAACTAGGCTGATTACCACCTCGCTCCCTGCTCCGGCCACTTCATAATGAGGTGCTTGGCATGTAGTGAAAGAACGGTGCGGCTGGGAAAGAGCCAGTCACATATTGTGTCTAATTGACAAGGGAGTGGTCTGAAAGTTCAGTAAGAATGGGGGGAAAGTTTTCACATGTGAGGTGCCTTACGTGACTGACACTGCCCCAGCTGTCCCGTCCTTACATGTCAGAAAGCCCCTGCTAGTGTCTTTGCAGGCCTGTCCCCTTGCACTTTGCTCTTGAGAGGGACAGCCCTCACAGAAGTAGTGCATTCCAGGCCCGAATACGCGGCCTCGCGCAGGGAGTCCGCCCTTCCTAGTGAAGAATGATGCCGCCCTGTCAGTATTTCTGCTCCGAGATGCTGAACATTCCTTCCTGTATTTTTGGCATCCCGATGTTACGGCCTGCCAGGGCCTCCGTGCTAAATACAGACTTCATCTGCAGACAGCGTAAAGTTCACATTCCAGAGCAGTGCCTGCAAGGGGCCCCGGCCTGCATGTCATACTCACACAATACGTACACGCACGTGCATAAATGCACACAGATGCTCAGGCATGGCTATTTACCGCTCTGAAAATGGTTCGAATTCAGATCAAGCCGTACATGCGAGCATGCATAAAAATAAAACACAGAGGCATGCACTCTGTCCACATGACAATAGCAGTGTAGAGAGAACACTGTCGCAACAATCACTATGTTACCTAGTGGAAACATATTAAAGTCTTCACATGCTGCAGTGCTTTAACACCCAAGCAGACCGTTCTCGATATGTCAGTCTTAAAGACTGCAAAAATCTGAGCTGGTCCATGCACAGATTAAAACCTTGATCGTGCCTGCCTTTTTGACAAGACTGCTCTGCCAAGACTGATGAAGGTGTCATAAGTGATATCGTGTGCCACAGCTTGTACGGCTTTCACTGCACTGGGGGATAGCCTGGCATCCTTATTACAAGTCCCTTGTGTCCTATGGCACTTACAATAACATAGATGGGATTTCCCTCATGTTTGTGACAGGTGACACCTCCTCCAAACTCTGAACCATATGCCAAATGCCATAATGCACAAATCTGATAAAATGTAGGCCTGGATTGGAAACAAGCACTGGCAAAGCCAATAGGTCTGGCTTGTTTTAGATGTCTGTGCTCATTATTGTAATGGCTGTATGTTGTGTGATATGTTTGAATGCATAAACAGAAATAATAATGCCCGGTCTTATAAGCACACACGCAATAACCAAATGCACATATGCACCCGCACATATGCCAAAACACATGCAGTCAGAGAAGCACAAAAACAGTCACCTGCAAGAAATGTTATATGCTCTTTGGATACAAGGATAGATTGATTACTTTGTGGGTGTGTACAAGGATGACTAGATGGTTGGATGACTGTGGGTGCACACAATGGTGGTCTGGTGGTTAGGCCGTAAGGGTGTTGCTGCATGGAGGAACACAAGTATGAGTGGATGGATGAATGCTTTGTTGTGGATTGATAGATGAATGTTCAAGTATGGGTGGATGGATATGTGAGCATGTGATGGTGTAAGAGGTTTACATGGAGATGGGTGGTTAGATGCATGTAAAGGGATGAAAGAATGCCTATAAATGGGAAGATAAATAGATGAGTCCATGTGTGGATGAGTATGTGTAAATACAATGGCTAGGCGGCCGAGGATAGACAGTTTAGTACATGTGTGTCAATAGAAGGCTGCATGGTAGTAGTGGAATGAGAGAAATCATTCCCAGTAACAATAATGTGTTAGTAAACCATAAGTAGTTTATCAACAGGAATTCCAAATTTGCTCTGATATTGGGTTTGACAAACACAAGCTTGTAACATGGCACCTGGGCCCTGACTAGCCAACATTCCAAGCTTGATAATCTATGGACCTACTACATAGATATTCAGCCAGACCCCACACACCTGCGCCACTCCCACTATCCACAGAGTGCAGAGACATTTAAAAAAGCTAGCAATTACACAGTGAGCTTTTGAGACTTGATCATGTATTTTTCTACAGAATGACTTCTTTGGATGTATTTTCTTCAAATATCTAGGGACCATTTGTAAAAATAAAATACAAATTTGGAGCAACCAGAATCCAAACAATCATCCACAGATTCAAGACTGAGCCAGACTGTGCTCTTCAGGAAAACCTTCAACTAGGAAAATAAATTTCAGACTATTCCTTTTATATCCACAAATGAGCGAAATCATGGGACAGCTGACCGCTCCTCGCCTGCCTCTTGGCTCCATGTTTGACATTCCTAGATTGGGCTGTGGCTTTGCGGCCTCACAGCCCCAGCCATCACTACTGCAACAAAACCCTTAAAGTACTGCTTCTGTAACACAGCTGTTAGAGTGATGTACTGGAGACGTGCCCAGTGTTTTTAGGGTCATTGCCAGCAGCGCTCCGTGCAGCTAAGCGCGGTGGGGTGGGAGGCATGTCGACAGACGATGGAATAGGAATTATTTAATTCATTTCCCCTATTCCATCGTCTGTCGACTTCCCAATGCTCCTGCCCCACTGCGCTTACCTGCACGGACCGCCGCAGGACTCTTTGCTGACCCAAACTGCTGCCGACGAACAGAGTTAGCTACAGCGGTGGAAAGCGATGGTGGACTGTTTCAGGCAGAAAGTGGAGGAGAGACAAAAACTGCCCTTCATGACGCTTCAGCCAAATTGAAGCACAATGTGATACCCTTATTATTATGAAACGTGTTCTGCATTCTTTGTTCTGCATTCTTCCTTCTGTAAACCTATGGGTATGTTGTGCATCCTCCAAGCGTGATTCCGGGTTCTGTGTCCCTGCCTTGCAAGACGGTTGTCTGTTAGGCAGTTGAGTGGGAACTGCAGAGCTGGACGGACGCTGGTCGATGGGCTCTACGTCTTGGCTACTTTCTTTCAATAAAGAGGATTTCTTCTATACCTAATCGTCTGGATAATTGGTCTTCATTGTCAACACACATTTGTTTTGTTATTTAACCAGAATTGTTGCAGAATCATCTTGAAAGACTGAAAAAGTAAATACTGTCGCAAAACAGCAGAATCTGTTTATTTTTCTTAACTGCTGCAATACAACTAAAGACAGGCATTTGCAGTGCAATAGGTGTAGCATTTACGAGCGTCTGAGCTATTGGCATTGTAAATGACAATGCCTTTTATTTATGTGTTGTTTTTAAACCAGATCAATAAAAGGCGTTGTCATTTACAATGCTTAAACTCTTGCAAATGCAAGACCTATTGCTTCGCAAATGAGTCCGTCGCCTGTGCTATAATAATTTAAAACAAGCATTGGCATAGCCAATAGGTCTCGCCTTTGCGACCTTATAAGTGTTTACCCATGCAACAGTTGATGTTGTTGCACGAAGGATATTGTGCTGCATAACTAAATACTTATAAGGTCCCAAAGGCGAGACCTATTGGCAATGCCAATGCTTGTTAGTTGTATTTATGTTTGAAAAAACAACACATAAACAAACACTTAACACACATGTCAATGGCGTCTATAGAGGGAGGGCGGTGCCATAATACTGCCAATAATTATTCTGACGCACTACTGTCCTGCTCCTGCTGACATACCAGCATTTCCACCAGTGATGTGGTGACAAAATAACACTGCTACATCAAAGGCAAACTTCCATGAGGTAAAAAAATAGGAAGTAACTAACCCTCTAAGCTGCATGCTTTGGGACTACATCTCATGTAATGTCTTACTTTGAGTAGAGAGAGGATTCTCACCAGACAGCTTCAGGTAAATTTACACACAGTGAATTTAGTAGAATTTATTTAAACAGTCAGAGGTTATTCTGAAATTGTAGCATGGTTCTGGCCCTCACACAAGTAAAATGGATCTGCTTGTTATTTACAAGCTACAGGTATATTTTCACTAGTCAGGCTTCAGGTCACTATTTAATGCAGAGTCCCTTCCCACATTGTGTGATAGTGTCTAGTGTGAGCGATGCGTCGGGAATTGCCATAACTCCTGATTTTGCGGACTTGTAGTCTGCCTTCCACACCACTGGCCATCACCACAACCGGCATCAGTGCCCACGTAGCTGACAAGTTTTCAATCTCTGGAACTCTTGACATACCTGCAGCCAGGTTACCATCAAAAGGGCAAAAAAGAAAAAAAACAAGGCGACAAGCCTTCTCCATTTAACCACCATGGATCTATAATGACATCCCCTGATCCAGTAGGTATGACCCAACCCTGCTCCAATTTAGAAAAGAGCTGGAGACATCTCTTTAAAGAACACCACCACCCACGATGCAGCAACTACCACAACCAGAATACAGGTAGCCCTCCAAATCCCTCCTCGACTAGCTTTGCCTTTCACAGTGTACAGCTCTCCACTGCCTTCTGGCTTGGTTACCACAATGAGTAATAATGAAGCGAGTCTGTGATATATATGTCAGAGTCGGAGGGGTTAAGACATTTTCCTTTATGTTGGGTTAACTCTTCGCTGTATTTAACATGCAGGGGAAACTCGAGGGTTTCCATTCAAATTCAGTATCAGAGGCATAGGGCTACGTTCTTCCGCAAGGTTCTGCCCATGGGTCATCTTTTTAACACTGCTATGCAGCCACTGGTGGGGTCTGTCCAGAGGTCTTGTATGGGTTGACAGATCATGCTGATGGCACCTTGTGTTACCAGTGAAGAAGAGTAAGGAAGGAGTGGGGAGGAAGCCTTTGGAAACTAGAGGGCAGTGAAACTGGGCCTTAACTGAGACCCTCTGTCAGGTCCTCCACACTCTCCTGAAACCTCTACCACAGCGGCCAGAGACGCATGATAGCAAGAAGACAAATATGGAGTGAGAGAAAGAGGAGAGAGTTAGAGACGTATAGTTAAACGACCTCAACGAGTCTTAATCATAGCATCATCAACTCAACCTTCTATCTCTCAGTTTATCTGATATTATCAGGGCCACTGGAATTATATAATTCTGCAGCTGCAGCACTTTCCACATTATTATGTATTTGTTGCATTTGCCACATAGTCCATCATCTGCTAGGTAATTTGCAGATTTTACCAATAAATTGTTTTTTAGTTCAAACGGATCAAAAGTGACTAAAAATGCAGTGAGACGACTTGCCACGCAGTGGGAGGCCCTCCACAAAAGGCAACTGGTTGCCTTTCAATTGCCTATTGCTGTATTTGAGTGTTAAACTGTTACTAATGAAGTAGGTGCTTTGCCCAGATAGAGTTAAAAAATACACAATAATGCAGTAATACCATCACAAAATGTGCCACATTATGGAACATAATTTGCCTTTTCTTGCCACATAATTTGGTTCTCTCAGGTTCCATGGTTCCAGAGGCCTTATGTATTTTTTTTAAGAGTTACATCTTTATTTCACAGTACAAAAAGCAGCACCTCTTCCAGACAGTGTTTAACGGGAAAGGGTCAGTTTGAAAAAATGAGTCAATGTCGTTGGCCCGTGCTTATCATTTGAGTGGGTTGACTCATGTTCAGGGACGTTCAGCAATGACAGGAGAATTGGGAAACTAAAACTTTCAAAGCTTCCTTGGCATATGTTAGTCGTGTTAAAAACCTACAACTGCAGATTGTCCACTCAGCGAAATGATGCAAAGTAGTGAATTATGTGTTGAAAAAGGCAAGTCAATGCTAGTAAATATACAGACAGTACCAAGTTACCACTTTGTTGGTGTTCAGCACAATGTATGTGCTAACCCCCAAATAACTTCCGTTGCATGAGAGCACCTGATCATCTGCGAAAAACCCCGCCACCGGGCAGAGCGTTCATCAGTCTTGCCATCTGCCTCCATGAAATGCATATATCTTCGTACTGAGAATCAGTCTGACATCTGTAATCACAATCTAACTTCTTTTTCACACAAGCACATTGAGGTTGCCAAATGGCGCCATGTCTTCAGGGGCACCTTACTAGAGTACATTGTTTTCCCTTTTGAAAGGCCTCGTAGTCCGGAAATCTAGCCCAAATAGGGGTAAACTTTTGTGAACTACAACTCTCAGAATGCTTCAGGCCGTTAAGTACATGCAAGCGGCGTGACAAAGCCATTCCAGATGACTTGGCGACCTTCATGTGAATCCGTTTGCGAGAATAATGCGTTTCAGAGGTCTCATGAAATAATAGTGAAAATGAGAAATAACACCGCAGTGAGGGGGCCTTCCATGACCACACAATATTGACAGAGTGGAAGAGTGAAACACGGCAGCGGCATGTCCTCTCCGCTGCATCCAACATGGACGTCTGAAGGCTTGGACATGTAAAACTGCTGCTGGCAGGAAGGAAAGTAAATTAAAAAGATGCAGTGCTGATTCTGCATACTTAACGAGCACTGGGAGGAGGGGGGGTTGGGGGAATGAGGGCGGAGCGGAGTATACAGGGAGCAGGGGGAAAAACGAGGCTCAACCTAAACAAGCCCAGGAGTGGTGCGTGCGTGCGTGTGCGCGCAGTCTGCTCAATTTCAAGCACTGCACTCGTGCAAGCTGGATGCCGCCACAAGCACGAGTGTGTGCTTGAAAATGAGTAGAGCGACGGCTAAAAGCCCCCCTTTGCAGCACATGCGCGTTGCGTAGGCGAGACCTTAAAAGGATTACCAGAGAGTGGTTCCTGCCAGAGCAGGCATGACAAAGCTATATGAGAAAATTGTGGTCGGAGGCGTTAATTAAAGCCTTTGTACATATAGGACAATGACAGATAGAGGCCGAGCACGTTCCACATTAGCTGTTCCTGTCCATTTGCAGTGTGCCTATCAAAAGGCGGATAGCAGTCTGCCTACAGCCAGTCTGTGACCACACCAGGGTTGGTAGGTTTTTAGGGGGCACCTCGGAGGGTCCCTCTGAGCACCTGTTAAAATAAATTACACATTGGCATCAGTGTGGGTATATTGAGAGGAGTAGTTTGGTACCAAACACTCCTTGGTTCAGAAAAGCCATCATAGAGCTGAGGAAATTGAGTTGTCAAGTTTCCAGCCCATGTACTCTCCATGGCTTCCTCAGCACATACTATATCTAAGAACGGACTTAGATATTTTGAGGGCACAACTGCTCATGCAGATATGCCCTCACCTGTGGTATATTGCACCCTGCTTAGGGCTGTAAGACCTGTTAGAGGGGTGACTAACCTATACTATAGGCAGCACTAGTTGGCATGGCACACAGGCAGTGTGCCATGTCAACTTGGTCATTTTCTCTGCACCAGGCCAAGCAGGCTGCAGTGGCAGTCTGCCTAGCTTAGGTGAGAGGGTGAGAGGTCCCTAGGGGACCCTCTTCCTTCTCAATGCCATACGTACCAGATACCATTAACTAGGCACTTACAGGGGCCTGAAGATACAATTGTGGAATCGTTTTAGGCAAGTAGCACTGGCACAGGGGACCTGATTGGCCGGGACCCTGTGCACTACAATCAAAACCACACCAAATACCAGGCAAAAGTGGGTGCTTACCATGTCAAAAGAGGAACTTTCTCAGACCAAGAATAATTGTGGTGGGTAATCAATGGCTGTGAATAGACTGTTTGGTGGAACCCAATGATCAATGTTATGTCTATTTATTTTACTCTCAGCATTAAAACTCTGTTACTATTCAATGTAGCGCTATTCATTTTATGAAACTTGGGACGATGAAAGACAGACTGGCATCCCGCTCCACCCCAATGGAATGAAGTGTTATAGAAATGCAAGAATACAATACAGATATGTGGGTGAGCTGCCTTACCAGCTTTTGGGGGATTTTGAAGGCAGAAACCAGCCTTCCAGGGTCCCAGAACAGCACCGAAGTTTTCCCATTCCAGCATGGTTAACGTTAAAGTAGAGGGAAGCCCGGCACACGACTAGCATAGAAGCACCAGTATTCCATAGTGCATTCTGGTTGTTGTAGGCCATAGTAATCTAAGTGCCCACAAGTCTTTGATACATCTCTCCCTGAAAGCCAAGGTCCACTATATAGGACATTAGGTGATGTGGTATTTCAGTATGGCTCAGCGAGGAATCGATCCTGACAGCAATTCATCCTTCTGCAGTTTGTGAACGTGAGCCCATTATAGTGCATAATATTATCACCTGTTATACGCAGTGCACAGAAACAACAATAACTGTGCTATGAATCCCTGCATGGGACCAAGTCAGTAACATAAATGTTAGCTGCTGTGTGCATTCACTCACTGCTTGGCATTACTAAAGGTGACATGGGGTCTTACAAACAAATTTTTCACCTTCTGTTAGCCCGTCTCTATTGCCGATAGCATATGTCGGGGAGGAATATAAAAGGGATACATAAGCATGATGTCACAGAGTGCTGCTAAATTCTAAGCCAATCTCTTTGGCAACTATGTCATCCAGACATCAATAAAATTATATTGTTTTATATGTTAAGCCAGTGTACCTTTGATTTTCAGGAAACATTGTGTGGCTTTCCTGACGAAGGCGCCATTGCGCCGAAACGCGCGTCGAAGATAATCCATTGCCGCAACTTCATATATTTTGAATGTCCATATTCTGATTCACTCTCATTATTTTACATTGTGTTTATTGAATAGGTTTTTTATGTCATTGTGTCTGTACTCCTATTGATATTTGGTTAAAGTTTTGTTCTTTTATAAAACTCATGTACATTTTTAGAAATTGAATTGTGTTTTAGTTTTTCGTTGATTTAAACATAAAATATGATTTTACACTGTCAATAATAAATAAAAAAATGTTTTAACCTTCATTATTGTATGGTACACTGGTTTTCATTAACAGTTTTTCTAACGTTTTCAGTTTTATATCACTTGACCTAGTGGCTGATATTTATATCTAATGTGATTGCCTAGGAATATACCCTTCATTGCATCTTTGGAATGTATTCTGCCAATTTTATTGGTTGTTAGTTTAAGACTGTAACAAGGCTAAAATATGACATACTACATATGTTAATACTGTTGTGACATTGCACCATGTTTCCACAATTACAGCACTACCCTTGTGATAACGTGTATTTGTAGGAATATGGCCACATTTGAAGCAGGTGCTCAGTGATGGAGCTTGTACACAACACAATCACCTATGCACATTCAGTGAAGTGCTGGCTGCCTCTAGCCTGGTATTGCACTTCATCATCATTTATTTCATCGGTTTATGGTCTCAAAAAGGCTGCAGATTGTTGCCTGGTTCTTGTTTTCTTTTCTAGATAACAACTGCCTTCCCCCCCAGAGCCTGTTAAGGGGGGTAAATTGTGTTAAAGCCAGAAACGTAAATGGTAATTGCTGCAACATTGTCTTTCTAGGTCTTGCCAACACAGTGCATGCACTGTGCTGCGAGATGTATTGTTTACTGTTCACGGGCTTTCAACCCAACTACAACATACCATTGGTTGGTTTCATTGTCACTCTCATTGCAATCTTTCGATTATTTAGTTCCAGAGGTGTCAATTAATTCCTTTTCATTTCTTATGGTAGCTCTTCTCTGGAGCATAGAACAAGTACATGTTTTTCTTCATGACAAATGCTTTAAAAAGAGATATGCCACTCCACTCTACGTCTCTCTATGCCACTCTACGTCACCCCGCTGTACTCCACTCAATTTCACTCTACCCTATGCCACTCTGCACCATTCTACTCTATTCTGTGCCACTTTACACCACTCCATTCTGCGCCACTCGACTCTATGCCACTCCACAATATACCACACCACACAATACCACTTTACAGCACTCTAAGTCAAACTGTGCCACGGTATGCAACTCCACTCTACTTTCTGCCACTCCACTCCATTCTACTCTGCACCACTGTACATCACTCCACATTACTCTACATCACTCCATGCCACTCTACACCCCTTTACTATATGCTACTCCATTCCACTCTACTCCACGACACTCTACTCAACTCTACTCCTCTTCACTCTTCTCCACTCTAAGCCACTCTACTCTGCTTCACTCTATACCACTCTATGTCACTCCACTGCACTTCCTTCTCCTCTACGCCACTCTCCTCTATGCCTCGCTAACCTACACAACTCTAACCTAAGGCATTCTACCCTATGCCATTCCACTCTACTCCTCTCCACTCCTCTCTACTCCACTCCATGCTATGCAATTCCACTCCCCACTGCACCGCTCCACTCCACTCTACGCTACTTTATGCTGCTCCACACTGCTCTACACCACTCTCCTCTATGCCACTCTAATCTTTGCCGCTCTACTCTACGCCTCTACTCTACACTACCTCACTACATTCTATCCCACTCTTTTGTACCCCACTCTACTCTACCATACTCCAATCTCCTCTACGACACTCTACTAACTTCTAGCCATGCTGAACAGCAGCTGCGCTGCTGTACAACTATGCTAAAAGACATTGACAAAGCTAATAGCTCTCACATAGGTGAGAGATGTTGACTTTGCTAGTGCTTGTTTACACTGGGAACACTACAAACTAGGAGGCATATTTCCAAGAACTAACGGATTAGCAGCGATGCGTCGGATTTCCGTGCCTGCCGCAAATGCCCTAATGATGCCATGGATGCGCTGTATTCACAATACTGTGCTCCGTGGCGCAAGGATTCATGGATGCGTCAGCAATTCGGCCGCATCTTTTGGAGCTAAAGTGGAGCATTACTGGAGTTGGTCATAAGACTGACGCAACTCCAGGAATGCATCAGAACACAGAGGTGAGTCTCATGTTAAAAGCCCTGCGTCAATCCTTATACCTGGTTTGAGATGGCGTAGGGATTTTGACGTAGTCAAGTAGTAGAGGAAAAATTGTAAATTTCACTGCATCTGTTCTACGCGGCTATTAACGTGTGAACGCCTACCCTGCATACATTATACCTGGTGGACATATAATGTGGCATATGCCTCTACAAACTGACGCAGCTGTCCCAGTGCGTCAGTTTGTAAATATGGAGCAGTTTGGAGAACTGATTGCGCCACCGCTGCGTCAAAGAAAATGGTGCTGCGGCGGGGTTGCTCCTTGTCATATGCCCCTGAGTTTTCTCTAGATGCTTCATATTGGTACTGTTAACTAGCAACTTTATAGCACACGATGTGCCATTAGGATGGCGCCGCCGCGCCTTTTGGTGGTCCAGATTGTGACTTTCCAAACTTTTTTTTATCTCAGCCTGGAGTTCAGTCCAGCCTCGATCCACTGAGCTACCTTTCCGAAATTTGTACTTCTCAGTGTTGCAAGTTTACCTCTTTGTGGGGCGCTCATTCACGCTGGAAAACACAATTTGGGGGTCGGGACGGAATGAGGTTCGGACTCTCTCAGATCCGCCGCCTTTTGATTCTTTTATACAACTCTGTAACAGTTCTGGGCCCATAAAGCGTCGGGGGCGTTCTGGGGGCTGAAAGCTACATGCACATTTGCGAGCTCACACCCGTGGTTTGTGTTTACATTCCTCAGCGAGTAGAACCCCGGTGCCTATCGGGAAATGCAAGCAGCAAGGCCAGAGTCCGTGAGCAGACATGGGCCGGTGCTGCACAGCTCTCGATGATCTCTGGCTGGGCCTCCGGGGCCCTCCGAGGGGCGCAGCGGACTTCCCAGGGCGCGGCCTGCTTTTACAGCCCGCATTCCTCCCATCTCTGGGCAGCTGACCAGAACCAATCGAAAGGCTCTCCGGCTGCAACGCATGCCTCTTCTGAACATTTATTACTACAAGAGAAAACATGTGCCTGGTACTATGCTGGTCCACATGATAGGGATGGGGTCAGTTAAGTGTAGCCCAATAAATACCTCCTTATCATAAGCACAGCACAGTGTGGTCATGAACACTCGTTAGGTTCATGCATAGTACAATATGCAATGCATGTCTTGTCAGGCAGTGAAAATGGCTTTATTGAGGATGTCTCTGTCAACATACAGAATACATAACATAAATAACTACAAGCCCAGATTAAAATGTTGGTCAGATATCCGCACAGGATGTCAGGATATCCATTCTACCGCATGCTATGATCGCTTGTTATATCTAGAGACAGTGTATCGGGTTCAGAGCTCTAAAGTAAGTGAAAGTGGACAGGCAGCAGTCCAAAAAACTCCCAAGTAATTAAATAAACAAACACTATGGCCCAGAGTTACAAAGGCTTTGCTTCAAGTTTGTGCTACTTTCTTAACTCAGAACTGGTGCAAATTACTCTTTGCAATTCACCAACCAACGCAAATAGCGATTTGCGTGGGTTTGTAACAAAAAGTAAGGGGACACAGCGCAGTGCGCTTCCTTGTGTTACTTTGCATCAGAGAGGCATTCCATGGGTAGTGCATGAGCGTGTCCGTGGAACCACTCATGGATTTTGACACCAATCCATATCTACAAAGACTTGTAGACACGGAAAAAGTGATGAACGGCCAAATCCAGCTCCTACCTGCAGCTGTTATAACCCTGAGAAATATGGTTATTTCTCCTCTGTTTTTCTCTTTGCATGTGTGCTACACTCCGCAGCACGTGCACATGGAGGAAATAGCCTTAAAGCATAGTGTTTTGTGCTGGAAGGGATGTCTTCCTGAACAAAAACTATGCAGACCACTAAGCAGGAACCCTTGCACTTTGGCACATATGTGCCTGTGTTGGCACGTGGCTGCACAAAGGTGACCAGTGAATCGAGAGACCAGGACTGCGCCAATTCTTTAAAGAAATGAATCAGTTCTGCTCTCTATAGTTCACACATAGCAGCCCAGCAACTTTTCATGTTGGCCTGCGCTGCATGACCTCTTAATAAATCTGGGCCTTTATGGGTATTTGAGAAATTGGCCCGCGTGTGATCCCTTGTGTTATTTTATACAGAAAGCAGGAATTTACTAGGTTCTTATGCTTTTCAGCAGTTTTTTTCGATAAATTAAAGTAACCAGTACTGAGAGCACCCATCAGACTGAGAAGTAAAACTTTTATAGTGCCAATCTATCCCACTCATGGAATAGATCACTTTACCAACATAAAATCAGGAAAGACAATTAAAAAGCTATTGATCTCATAAATGTAGCGGAAAGAGAATAGCAAAGATGCACCTTCCTCTGTACCCTTACCATCCCAGGTTAGGCTAATAGGAGAAGGGGTCTGAAAGCACAAAAACAGAGAAGAGAAAAAGAAGGAAACAAGATATTTGGTAAAGAGATAAGTCTTTAAAAACGATTACATAAGGAGCAAACTGCAAATGAGAAGAAAGAGAGTTTTACAGATAGGCACCAAGTGAAGTATATTCCCACAGTATGTGGATGAAGTTGCCTTTCTGTCCACATCCTCTTAAGCAGCCATCAGTCCTCCCACTGTCTATCGTTGCAAGGAGTTTTCTGGTATGGTATGCTCTGTGTAGTATTTTTAGTTGTACCAGTCGAAAACCTGTCCTCATAGATACCTCCCTAGGGGAACTTCTTTCCATTCCCCTTCCTAGTATACCGCCTCCCTCCCACTTTTCCTTCAAGGACTCTATAGGATCTGGTGCATTTTTAATTATCTTTTAATATATTAGAAACATAGCACTCTGCAGGAGGGGCTCTGCCAATATCCTATCTTCCAATGAGGAGACAGCTTCAATTATCGTTCTCCTCTGGATATTGGCAGTCAGAGAATGTCTTAATTGCGGAAATGTATATGTTTCAGAATTCGCCAATTCTAAGATCTCTAGTGGTATATGTCCCCCATTTCCCCACAAGTCTCCTAGCTTTCTGATTTCTATTACATCCCATGTGTTAAAGCCCTACAGGCTGCCCACCTCACACAACCGGTCGCTCACTCACAGTGGTGTCTCCATGGTCAGGATCCCTTACCATGTTAAGTATCATGTGGGCCTGACCCATGCCTAGGCTTTCCTGTTTTCAGTTTCCATTTTTGGTAAATTCTGATGGGATTTTTTCAGTGTTTTCAAGTGATTTCAATACCTTGAAAAAAGCAGTGGTTATCAGTGGTTTCATATTTTCGCACCTTTATAAAACAACAGAAACAGTGTTTTTCCGGTGTTTATGGAACATTTTGCTTTCATTATTGCTTGCTTGCTGCACTGATAGCACATGGTATATAGACAGTTTAAGTATAGTGTATATGAGGTTCAAATGGATTTTTGCAAATTAAACTTATTGTAGTACACACCATACAATACTTCTTCAGTGAGTCTTTGGTCATGTGTGCTCGCTCTTTCCTTCCCATGTAAACTTCTGTGAAAAAGCCCTCTCAACATTGGCACTTGGGATGGGCAACACCAAAACAGCCAGTACACAATTTGTTAACTCTGGCCACTGACATAGCTTTCCTTGCCAATACTGGTTCACTTGAAGAGTGTGATTCTCAGGGCAGGTTCTGCAACATTTGCGCTGGGCCCTTATGCCCTCAGAGTTATTGAAGCAGTCAAAAATGAAGCAGCACTTTTGAAACTATGGAGGAAATTCCAATTTACGGAAGGGATCTAGAATAGAGTACCACAGTGAGGTTTCATTGACTTCAAATGGCATTGGTGAGAAAGGGACATTTCTATGCATCATTGCAAGTCATTTCTCATACATTGTAAAATAAAAGTTCCTGAATTGCTCTTCACTATTGCTTTGCTTACCAAGTAGCAAGCACTCTAACATGGAACATGTTGCAGTGCCAAAGTCACTAAAGGCGTCGCCCAGCCTACTCTTAAGGAGATGTTTCACATCTACACCAATTATGCTGAAGACTTGGCAGACAAGTGTGTTTTCAGTCTCTAGTTGTTTTTATTATGTCCACTACAGCAGTTATGTTTCCCTGTAAAAATCTAAGAATGCAGTAGAGTGTACTTGTTTCTCATCACTATCAATATGTGACCAAAAATCCTCACATTTCTTGCCTTTGGCATCATCACTCAGCAAATAATTAATTTTGTAAATGGATGCCACATGGATAATATAGCATTCATAGCCACTTGGACTGAGAACCATCAGCTAAGGGAGTTGTGAGGACTCTTTCTTTGATGCCACACAAAGCATAAAATTATAAATATTTGCGTTTGAGTTCCTGTGCATAAGAAAACAGTGCACCAGAATGGACTAAAAAGTCAATAACGTTCCTCATTAACTCTGAAGATTGTAAAGATGCTTTCAGCATACCATCTAATAAGTGGCAAGGATCTCTTACAGGGAGCACTTGAGCTCAGGTATCAATTACATAGCTGAATCACTGCAAATACAAAAAATATCACTCCAATCTTCTTTGTTGAAATTGGAAAGAACCATTTTTGCAGAGCATTCCAAGTGACACTGCGTTCCATGTTTTCCAAAAGTCTGGTGTCATGTTTTCACCACTATCCCAGATGCTTGGAGATAGTGCTCTTTTCACATATATTTGTCACTATACCTTGCATTGAATGTTTAAAGCCTGAGGTGTTGGAAATTCACCTACTATCAATACTGACTCACTAGAGACTGGGGGCTGATGTCTTAAGGGTTTTAAATGTGATGACACATATTAGGAAAGATTCTTATGAAACCAGCCATTTTACCTATCAGCGAAAGAATCAAACGCAGCCAAAATATCAAATATGATTTTGATATTTCCTGATTTTCTACAGTTAAAATAATTAAACAAGATCTAAAGCATGCTTCAAAGCCTGCATCTTTATACCAAAACTGAAAAAAACAATAGGAAGAAGAAACAATATTTTAGTGGCATCCCTAAACAGCAAAACTCAAGCAGAATAATGTTAGCCCAGACTTTCTTACTGCTAGCCTGTATAACAAAGTTCCATTGTATTGGCCCCTTCCGGAAGAAAAAAAATTACTTTCACTCTCTTTTTCCATACTTTGAATGGCATTTAGTTTGTGGGTGTGCAGGTGTTTTTTTCAGTGTTTATATGTTTTCACTGGTGAGGGCTATTGCTCTTTCAGTGAGGTTTTATCAGTTATTATAGGTTTAAACCTAAAACCGGACAGCCTACGCCATGCTCTAATCACCGACTATGTTTGGTAGTTCTGCTCCATTGCCTATACAATGCAGCTGAGCAACCATGCAGCTCTATAGCATTTCTGTCTATTCTCTAAGAGGGTGCATCCAGTGAATCAAAGCTCCACTCATTGACTGTTACTAGCTGGTTGGCCCAATAGTATGCCTGAATGTGCAGGAGGGTAATTGCCCCCTCATGGACCCCTCCGGCTAGCTTTCTGAGTGTTATTCTGGACGGCTTCATGTTCCTTGGCAAGATCCTTATTTCGGCTTCCACTCTCTTAAAACATTCCGTAGGAACTGAGTATGGCGTGTTCTGGAGGGCATATATGAATTTGGGTGGCACAATCATTTTAAACATCGCTGTCCTAGCAAGAAGAAACAGCTGTAGACTCCACCAATTCCCAGCATCTTCTCTGAACATGCGGAGTTCAATGTAGAGATTTTTACTCAGGAACTGATTTTGAGAGAAATGAATGCACTAATATCACAATCCAACTGTATCCACAGTGATGGGGCATCGAAGTGCTCCCATCAATGACCACGAAGATATAACATTGATTTCCCCCAATTTCTATGGAAACATGAATACCTACCAAAGAGTGCTAATATCTGAAGGTCAATGGTCAGCTCTGTTTCTGCCAGATTTAGCAGTATATCTTCTGCATATTGGGAGATGCGCTACAGGCATTATCCCAATGCAGACCCCTCACCAGTGCATCATTATGCATCCAACATGTCAGAGGTTCCAGTGCCAGGACAAATCTCATTGAGAACAGTAGAGAGCCCTGCCTCATCCCTCTATGCAGCTTGAATGGTTCTCATAAATTTCAATTGACCCTCTCCCTAGCTAACAGTTTGATTTGGATTCTTTAAACCTGGCTCAGCCAAATGTGACTAAAGAAATAAAAAAATAAACAAAAAGTTAACTCTGAATATTGAAATTCTATGATGGAGCAGCCATCGGGAAAAAAACGATTGCAGAGCACAAGAGTAATACAGGGGCTGGGCCCCACGTGACAAGTTCCCAGCTCTTTCCTGACACTTTGTGTGACCCTGAGCAATTTTCACAGCTTGTTCTTGCTATGTTCCATCAGAAAAGAAGCAGGAGTGATGTTTAAAGTTTCAGATTGTTGCCAGGGACTAATTGAATCTCTCCTTCACATTCAAGTGATTTAATGGTTCTCTTGAATTTCTAAGGGAACGACAGGGCTGTGCATTTAATTTCCTTAAATGTAACACAGTAATTTGAGATAGATACTAGGAAGATTTAAAGGAGTTAAAAGGCATACTTAGGAGCTAAGTAGTGGAAATAGTAGAATGAGAAAGTAAACAAAAATGAGATAAGAAAGAATGGAATTTGTAGGAGAGTGAGAGTAGTGAGAGAAAAAACAGAACAAGCGAGAGAATGGTTTAAGTGGTCATTTAAACATGGTCATACGGGATAAAAAATTAAAATACATGCAATTTGCATCCTATTAACCCCCAAATATTCACATGAGTGCTATACTCGAGGGACTGCTCTGCTTTCCAAAGGCTGAGATTGCTCGATCTACGTAACCTACGCAATAGTGCTGCTGTCTGAGGCCTCAGCTTATAACAATGGTTCGGTCTGCTTGCTCAGCGATATCTTCCTTCATTAATATGCAAACTAAAGTGTGCTTGAGTGAGTCCCCCAGAATACTTTAGAGTGGTATGCTCTTTGAATTTAGTGGGAAATTAAATATGAAGGTAAACAGTTTACATTCACTTTGCACGGGGTCACTTGCATTTGGCACCTCTACTTGGAGGGAAAAATTCATCAACGTTCAACAAACAAAAATTGAGTTTGAAGAGCACACATTGGCACCAAGGTGGCATCTGTCTCGGTCAAAAAGGCAAGCAAATGTAACTGATTGGCAATCAGTAGGTACAACATAACACACATTGCTCAATGTCTGTTTGCATCTCAAACTCACATCCGGCGTGGGTTGTATGTCACAATATTGAGGGTCATTAATGTCGATCTACGCATATATTGACTCCAGAATATAGCAGCAAGAGGAGGGCTTAGGTGCGAACCTCAGCTCAACATGTTGACCTCCTTCAGCCTAGCTGGAGGAGGACCTTATTCAGATGGTGCAGTTCCTGCTTAGGCTCTCCACATTGATGACTGCTCGTCTTTCCTCAGTCATGAGCTGCGTTTAAACAGCACGGGGAAATATCCCTGCCTTAGAAGGTGCACAGTTCCCGTTCATGTCACCAACGCCCTTTCTTGTTATTCGGCATGATTTTTCACTGTGTCCTGTAAATCTGGAGTTTCAGTGACAACAAGGCTGTGTTTGCAATAAAGAGACCGATGTCTGAAGGCATTGACACAGAGGCTGTGGTCTCTCATAAGAAATCCCGCTCCTGAAGGCGTTGACATGTGACAAGCACATCTGTGGGGCACCTGAACCACTGCGAGACAAAAAAGTGACAATGTAATGCTGAGAAGCTCTGCATGGAGTGGAGTGCTCACGTAGGGCGTGGCCAAAGTAGGTGAATACTCGGAGTATTTGGTATTGAGGATTTAGACTCTGTGTCATGGAAGACGTCACCTCATCGCGGATTGCAAAACACTCCGTCCTTAAAAGCAGAACTGCTCTGGCCTTAGTACTGGAAAGGGGAGTATGGTTAGGAGGAAGGGGCATGGGAAGAGGGTCTGAGAGGTCAAGGTCAGGGTATGAGTGGAAAGTAAGGTCAGAGGAAAGTAGTAAGGTATTTAAGGGGAATAGTAATGCAATGGAAGGGAAGGTTGGGCGAGGGGCAGGAGGAAAAGGTGGCAGTAGGGATGGCATGGCATTGGGGAGACAGTAATGAAGGAGTTCATTAGAGGGGGTAGCTGGATAAGGAGAGCAAAGGTGCGGCATCTCATGGAAAGAGACATTGGTGTAGCAGCAGTGTCATCTGCTCCACCTCTGTTTTCCACAGTGGAGATGAGGGTGGTGAAGAATGAGGCTTGGCGTCTGCCATTACACCACCTCTTAGTTTCACTGAAGACTAAGAGACACTGGGTGTAAAGCACCTGCCCTTTCAACACTTTTGAGTTATCTGAAAACTTGGGAGAGGTCGGTGTAAAAGCCATTTAAATGGTTGGTTAAAAGCCATTTAAGTGCCTCTTCACGTGATACCACTACAGTGATCAGCCAGGATTGAAATCCCTCATTTGCCCTAATACACAGCAAGGGCTCATGAATGCTGCTGGAGATATCACGATACTGTCCAATGACTAAATTACAACTCTAAAAGCTGTAGTTGGCAATATGCTATTGGACCAAGTATAATAGTATTGGACTTTCCAATGTGACACCTTGTATTTCAAGTTTGGTGACATAACTCAAAATCAAGTTTGTGGTATAGTTTAACTGGTTGGGCCTGGGCAACTGATAGCTTACTTGAGCCATACTAGCAACCCAGGGTCAGGGCTAGAGCCCTCTAAACCCTCTGTCATGGGAATGGATGGTGCCAAGGCCTTTTTCATGAAAACCCGATGATGGCCTCTGCTTAAAACTCTGGTGTCCCTGTCCTCCCACACACCCAATCTCTTTAGAGAACTACACATGTCTTCCTTTCATCTCTTAGCAGGCAGTCATCAGGAAGATTCTCCTTTTTCTTCCAGCATTGCCAAGGAAAGATTATGGTGCCGATCACGATCCGGTAAAAAATTCCCCCGTGCGACTCGTATCGGGTCTTTTTACCGTACGAATCGTACAAGTGCCGTACGAACTGGCAATCACGATTCGCATGGTAAAAAGTCCATACGAACCGCACTGGGAATCATTCCCCACACGTCCCCGGGTCGGAAAATGTGTCCGACACGTCCTCGGACGATTTACCTTACAAACGTGAAAAACCAAGTCCGACCTAGGAATCACGATCCATCCCGTGCGTCCGAGGTTACAACCGTATGGAAAAAACACCGTCCGCACCGAACTCCTACAGCAACCATGGAGACATGTGCCCGCATACGCGCCCAACACTCCCCCCAGCCCCCGTACGTCCGACACGTACCCCCCGTATATGTATACCCCCACCCGTCTAGGTACACCCCAGTACGTTCCAGTCGAACCCCCACCCCAGGACGTGTCATAGCCCCGTCTACCCACACCCCAGTACGTACCAGTCGTACCCCCACCCCAGTACGTGTCGTACCACCGTCAATGTACACCCCCCCACCCCAGTACGTGTCGTACCACCGTCCATGTACACCCCCCCACCCCTGTACGTGTCGTACCCCCCGTGTACCTACACCCCAGTACGTGCGAGCCACACCCCCACCCCAGGACGTGTCATAGCCCCGTCTACCCACACCCCAGTACATTCCAGTCGTACCCCCACCCAGTACGTGTCGTACCCCCGTGTACCTACACCCCAGTACGTGCGAGCCACACCCCCACCCCAGGACGTGTCATAGCCCCGTCTACCCACACCCCAGTACGTTCCAGTCGTACCCCCACCCAGTACGTGTCGTACCCCCGTGTACCTACACCCCAGTACGTGCGAGCCACACCCCCACCCCAGGACGTGTCATAGCCCCGTCTACCCACACCCCAGTACGTTCCAGTCGTACCCCCACCCCAGTACGTGTCGTACCCCCCGTGTACCTACACCCCAGTACGTGCGAGCCACACCCCCACCCCAGGACGTGTCATAGCCCCGTCTACCCACACCCCAGTACGTTCCAGTCGTACCCCCACCCAGTACGTGTCGTACCCCCGTGTACCTACACCCCAGTACGTGCGAGCCACACCCCCACCCCAGGACGTGTCATAGCCCCGTCTACCCACACCCCAGTACGTTCCAGTCGTACCCCCACCCCAGTACGTGTCGTACCCCCCGTGTACCTACACCCCAGTACGTGCGAGCCACACCCCCACCCCAGGACGTGTCATAGCCCCGTCTACCCACACCCCAGTACGTTCCAGTCGTACCCCCACCCCAGTACGTGTCGTACCACCGTCAATGTACACCCCCCCACCCCAGTACGTGTCGTACCACCGTCCATGTACACCCCCCCACCCCTGTACGTGTCGTACCCCCCGTGTACCTACACCCCAGTACGTGCGAGCCACACCCCCACCCCAGGACGTGTCATAGCCCCGTCTACCCACACCCCAGTACGTTCCAGTCGTACCCCCACCCCAGTACGTGTCGTACCACCGTCAATGTACACCCCCCCACCCCAGTACGTGTCGTACCACCGTCAATGTACACCCCCCCACCCCAGTACGTGTCGTACCACCGTCCATGTACACCCCCCCACCCCTGTACGTGTCGTACCCCCCGTGTACCTACACCCCAGTACGTGCGAGCCACACCCCCACCCCAGGACGTGTCATAGCCCCGTCTACCCACACCCCAGTACGTTCCAGTCGTACCCCCACCCCAGTACGTGTCGTACCACCGTCAATGTACACCCCCCCACCCCAGTACGTGTCGTACCACCGTCAATGTACACCCCCCCACCCCAGTACGTGTCGTACCACCGTCCATGTACACCCCCCCACCCCTGTACGTGTCGTACCCCCCGTGTACCTACACCCCAGTACGTGCGAGCCACACCCCCACCCCAGGACGTGTCATAGCCCCGTCTACCCACACCCCAGTACGTTCCAGTCGTACCCCCACCCAGTACGTGTCGTACCCCCCTTGTACCTACACCCCAGTACGTGCGAGCCACACCCCCACCCCAGGACGTGTCATAGCCCCGTCTACCCACACCCCAGTACGTTCCAGTCGTACCCCCACCCCAGTACGTGTCGTACCCCCCGTGTACCTACACCCCAGTACGTGCGAGCCACACCCCCACCCCAGGACGTGTCATATCCCCGTCTACCCACACCCCAGTACGTTCCAGTCGTACCCCCACCCCAGTACGTGTCGTACCACCGTCAATGTACACCCCCCCACCCCAGTACGTGTCGTACCACCGTCCATGTACACCCCCCCACCCCTGTACGTGTCGTACCCCCCGTGTACCTACACCCCAGTACGTGCGAGCCACACCCCCACCCCAGGACGTGTCATAGCCCCGTCTACCCACACCCCAGTACGTTCCAGTCGTACCCCCACCCCAGTACGTGTCGTACCACCGTCAATGTACACCCCCCCACCCCAGTACGTGTCGTACCACCGTCAATGTACACCCCCCCACCCCAGTACGTGTCGTACCACCGTCCATGTACACCCCCCACCCCTGTACGTGTCGTACCCCCCGTGTACCTACACCCCAGTACGTGCGAGCCACACCCCCACCCCAGGACGTGTCATAGCCCCGTCTACCCACACCCCAGTACGTTCCAGTCGTACCCCCACCCCAGTACGTGTCGTACCACCGTCAATGTACACCCCCCCACCCCAGTACGTGTCGTACCACCGTCAATGTACACCCCCCCACACCAGTACGTGTCGTACCACCGTCCATGTACACCCCCCCACCCCTGTACGTGTCGTACCCCCCGTGTACCTACACCCCAGTACGTGCGAGCCACACCCCCACCCCAGGACGTGTCATAGCCCCGTCTACCCACACCCCAGTACGTTCCAGTCGTACCCCCACCCAGTACGTGTCGTACCCCCCGTGTACCTACACCCCAGTACGTGCGAGCCACACCCCCACCCCAGGACGTGTCATAGCCCCGTCTACCCACACCCCAGTACGTTCCAGTCGTACCCCCACCCCAGTACGTGTCGTACCCCCCGTGTACCTACACCCCAGTACATGCGAGCCACACCCCCACCCCAGGACGTGTCATAGCCCCGTCTACCCACACCCCAGTACGTTCCAGTCGTACCCCCACCCCAGTACGTGTCGTACCACCGTCAATGTACACCCCCCCACCCCAGTACGTGTCGTACCACCGTCAATGTACACCCCCCCACCCCAGTACGTGTCGTACCACCGTCCATGTACACCCCCCCACCCCTGTACGTATCGTACCCCCCGTGTACCTACACCCCAGTACGTGCGAGCCACACCCCCACCCCAGGACGTGTCATAGCCCCGTCTACCCACACCCCAGTACGTTCCAGTCGTACCCCCACCCAGTACGTGTCGTACCCCCCGTGTACCTACACCCCAGTACGTGCGAGCCACACCCCCACCCCAGGACGTGTCATAGCCCCGTCTACCCACACCCCAGTACGTTCCAGTCGTACCCCCACCCCAGTACGTGTCGTACCCCCCGTGTACCTACACCCCAGTACGTGCGAGCCACACCCCCACCCCAGGACGTGTCATAGCCCCGTCTACCCACACCCCAGTACGTTCCAGTCGTACCCCCACCCCAGTACGTGTCGTACCCCCCGTGTACCTACACCCCAGTACGTGCGAGCCACACCCCCACCCCAGGACGTGTCATAGCCCCGTCTACCCACACCCCAGTACGTTCCAGTCGTACCCCCACCCCAGTACGTGTCGTACCCCCCGTGTACCTACACCCCAGTACGTGCGAGCCACACCCCCACCCCAGGACGTGTCATAGCCCCGTCTACCCACACCCCAGTACGTTCCAGTCGTACCCCCACCCCAGTACGTTCCTGGCGCACCCCCAACACAACCTCCTAAGTACGGAGCGCACCCCATGCCCCAACATCACAACCGCATGTACGAGTCTTACAAAGCCACACACAAGGACAAAATCGTACAACCAAATGGCCCATGTACACACCGTACACACGCTCAAAACGCACGTACACAACAAGGACAAAACAAAACAACTCAACAATACACCATTCGAAAGGCACACAGCCACTAAACATGGCCAACAACCACTAAAATAACACAATCACTGACCTGCAACTGTCAAAAACAAACAGAGGCCCAATACACCACCACTCCTTATAACACACCCACCCAAAATTCAAACACTGCCACACCCACCCATGGACCAATGAAAAGGGCCCACACACACAAACCATGAGCCTTTGCAACAGACCCACTGCTGCCAGACACCACAGAACCAGACTACAAGCGACACCACATCTTACACTTGCACACCTTCACACGACCACCCTCACAAACACCCTCTCATCACATTCACACACACACACAACCATCCACACCCCCCCCCAACATCCACACCCCCCCCACACCCACACCATCCCCACCCACACCCCTCACCATGCCCACTACCAAGAATCCAAAGTTCAGTCACCGAGAGTTGGAGGTCCTTGTTGATCAAATCCTCAGAGTCGAGCCACAGATCTTTGGAACATTGGTCAGAAGCACCAGCCAGGCAGCCAAAACAGCCATGTGGCAGACCATCGTCGATGCTGTGAATGCTGTTGCGGACACCAGGAGGACCAAGCAGGATTGCCAGAACAGGTGGTACGATCTGCGGAGGAGGGTCAGAGCCAAGAGACAGGAGGAACACGACCAGGCCAACGCCACCGGAGGAGGGCCCTCCCGCAGAGCCGTACAGTACCATCCCTGGGAGGAGAGGGTGATGGCCATACTGCCGGTGGAGGCAGTTGAAGGAGTAGAAGGACTCCGAGACCCGGGTGAGTACACAAACAACGCACCTCACATGGGGGGAACTGCAACCACAACCAAAATTTATAACAGGCACGCAACCACCACAAGCCATCGCATTACTCAACCACACTCCATGAGCAGGCACATGCCACTGCTGCCACCATGCCCCATGCACCCAGCTGGACAATGTCAAGTCACAGGCCACAGAAGACAACAACACATGACACGGTAACCCGGATGGCGGGAGGCTGGGCACCAAGAATCACATAGTGCGACTCCAAAGCAGACAACAATGCCCTCTGCCCATATGGCCTAGGTCACAGCCAGACAAACACTGTGTCCCAACACAGGAATGACTTGCCAGCAAATGGCGGACGCCTTGCATCAACACATGGGGGTGAAGGCACTGTTTTGCACATGCCAGCAGCTAATGAACAGCCAACAGTGTGAAAGAGTGGCAGCACACACCACCACAGCAGCAGCGCACAGACACACAGCAGACAAAATGGGTGCCTGGAGATCAGAAACAAACTCACATCAACAGGCCAAGGGCCACTCAAAGATCTGCTAACAGTGTGTGCCCAGGAAGCTGGGCCAAGGTGACAGAGGGTGACACACGGAGGGAGGGAGAGGGGGACACAGAGGGAGGGAGAGGGGGACTGAGAGGGAGGGAGACGGACAGAGGGAGGAGGCTGACACACGGAGGGAGGGAGAGGGGGACACAGAGGGAGGGAGAGTGGGACTGAGAGGGAGGGAGACGGACAGAGGGAGGAGGCTGACACACGGAGGGAGGGAGAGGGGGACACAGAGGGTGGGAGAGGGGGACAGAGAGGGAGGGAGAGGGGGACTGAGAGGGAGGGAGATGGACAGAGGGAGGAGGCTGACACACAGAGGGTGGGAGAGGGGGACAGAGAGGGAGGGAGAGGGGGACTGAGAGGGAGGGAGACGGACAGAGGGAGGAGGCTGACACACAGAGGGAGGGAGAGGGGGACAGAGAGGGAGGGAGAGGGGGACAGAGAGGGAGGGAGACACAGGAAGATGGACAGAGGGAGGAGGCTGACACACAGAGGGAGGGAGAGGGGGACAGAGAGGGAGGGAGAGGGGGACAGAGAGGGAGGGAGACACAGGAAGATGGACAGAGGGAGGAGGCTGACACACAGAGGGAGGGAGAGGGGGACAGAGAGGGAGGGAGAGGGGGACAGAGAGGGAGGGAGACACAGGAAGATGGACACAGGGAGGAGGCTGACACACAGAGGGAGGGAGAGGGGGACAGAGAGGGAGGGAGAGGGGGACAGAGAGGGAGGGAGACACAGGAAGATGGACACAGGGAGGAGGCTGACACACAGAGGGAGGGAGAGGGGGACAGAGAGGGAGGGAGAGGGGGACAGAGAAGGAGGGAGACACAGGGAGAGCAAATCAGTCCTTTGGTGTGTGGGAATGTCTGCTCGTCAGCAGGTGGACTGCGTGCATGTAGACAAGGGTGGCCAGTGCCAGAACCCCCCCTCTTCATCATGGCAAAACGCAGGGCCATGTTACAACCTGTACACGAGCACAAGGACAGCCACCTGCATCATATAAGTGTGTGGATCCACTCCATGTGCACATGTACAGTGCTACAAGGAAGGCGCAAATGCATAGCTCGGCACACATGCACACTCCACTGCTGACTGCAGTCACACTTGACGCAGCAAGTAAGACTGTGCCACACATAGTTAAAGGGGCCAAATTGGTGCCCAAGGGACACACACATGCACAAGTGCACTGTGAGTGGAATGCAAGACAGATCCTAATTCCAAGAGGAAATGTGCCAACTTTGTAACGGATGAAACATGGATGTTGCATGGATCCAAATTAACATTGTCTCTCTCACACACAGGTCAACGTCGTGCTGCACCCCCCAACACTGGGGGGGAACACTCACAGGACCCGGATCTGCAGGAGACCGATCCCACCGGCAGCGACCACTCTCACCACTCTGCGGACGACCCCGACCGACCTGGCCCCTCTGGTGTCCAACCACCTGCAGCACCTGCGTCAGGTACAACCGTGCCAACCACCACCCCCACTCCTGCCACATCCCAGGAGACACCCAGGATCCCTGCCCCAACACCACAATGCAGCCAGGCTCGCCAGGAGGGACACGGTGTCCCGGGCACCCAGGAGGAGGCAGGCGACAACGCCAATGCCACCCCTCAGGGGTCCCGGAGACCCGATGTGCCCACAAGTGCAGGCCAGACGCAAGTGGGCAGGGGTGGTGGGAGTGGAGGACGGCGGAGGCGCGAGCCTGACCAGTTGGCTGGGGATCCGGTATTTTCCCATGTCCGTAACATCCTGGACTCATACCGGCAGGACACCACGGGCATGGCCCAGGTTGTGTCCGTCCTCGAGGGGATCAAGGTCCAGCAGGCCCAGCAACATGCGGAGCTAATAGCCTGTCTACAGCTACACCAACGGAGGATGGAGGACAGACAGGCTGAGCAAGTGACGGCGTCCCAGGGGATTCACGCTAAACTCCGTCGGATGGCCGACACCATGGCCGACCCTCCCTGTGCCAGAAGGCGGAGAACATCACCACCCACAGGGAGGGATCATGAGGAGGAGGAGGAAACATCCGACGGAGCATTCCAGACGTCGTCACGGCCTGCTGCTGAGGTTTCCCGCAGGAAGCCGGGTCGTCCACGGAAAGGACCGTGAGGGTGGCTGCTACATCACCATCTCCCAGGACACCTGGCCTGGCACCTGGCCCACTGGAGCAACAGCATCACAGCATCAAGAGACATTCTCTGCCACATGGCCCTGCTGGTCACTGGCTGACCAATGTTGACAAAGACTGTGGCATGGACTCTGAGGATTTCCAATGGCAAGGACACCAACTCCCCTACTGAACTTTGGATTCCCTAATCCCGGAAAGCTCCTCACTTTGCCCCCCCCCCCCCAATAATAAATCACACTATTAAGAGTAGATGCCTGCTGGTAGCATTATTACCTAACATGTGTCTTGTACAGTCTAAACATGCCTGAGTCATCTGTTCACTTCAACCATCCACACCCTGGGGCCTGAGTCTGGCACAGGACACATGGGTCACAGTTTTTTAGGCAAGACAGACATGGAGCACCATACACACCCGTGATGGTCAGAACCAGCTGAGGGGGTGGCCGAACAACCGTGCTGACAGACACATTGAGTACAGCAACAGTCATGCGCAGAGGTCAGGGATCCTGGCCCGTGTCCTGGGGGGCACCCAGGTACGTGTAGACAGGTGGCAGAACCATGTCCTGCAAGCTTGAGTCCGGTGGATGCAGAGAATGGGGTCATGGACAACGTTGGATGCATGGGGATGGCACATGTCACAATACCCACACAGTCATGGACATCATGCCCAATACACAGTCTCAGCACACACACACAGCTTGCATCTTGCCACTCGACACATTGACACAT
Organism: Triturus cristatus; assembly: GCF_964204655.1. NCBI lineage: Eukaryota > Metazoa > Chordata > Amphibia > Caudata > Salamandridae > Triturus > Triturus cristatus. The sequence goes on along the minus strand of NC_140590.1, from coordinate 480,327,636 downwards.
AGCCACAATCAGGGAATACCATGCCAGACATGCAGGATGCACCGTGCCAACACACCAGCATTGACTGAGAAGAGGCACCTTGGAGGCATAGGGACACCTTTAATAGTCATGTTTTTGGGATTGCAGAGGCAACTTGAAGTACACATGAACACATCATGTGGAGTAACATGTGGCTCCAACACTGGCACCCCCCTTCTGCAGCACAAATGCGTGATAGCCATGGAACTGGCACACAAGTGTCGGCTAACAGCTAAATACCCACAGCTGCTCACGGAGAGACTGCCATACACCATACATCCGCTGATGTGGAAGTCCCACGCCATGTCAAGACACTGTTAACCGTATGTGTCAGAGGGCAGTATCACACACATTGATGCCTTCATCACAATCCACTATCCCATCACTGATGACTGACAACCAGGCAGCCCATCTATTCAGGTGTACCCAGCTGCATGTCGTGTCCCATGGGGATGCCACATGTCTGCAGAGGAACCAAACCCCGACCGGGGCAGTGTGCACACATCGTGAACAACTGCCGCACCCAATACACCCCAGATGCATCCCTTACCCCATGGAGACTTCCAAACGTGTCCGTGCCTGTAACGCTGAGTCAGCCCACGATGCCATGTCCATGAGGAATAGCAGTGCCACAACAATGCAACCAGAAGACGGCATGCGCAGGTACCTGGGGAAGAGAGACACACAAGAAGTCAGCCACAAAAAGCACAGCCACTTGCATGTGCATTGACTCGACACATGTATGGATGACAACATGCTAGGTCACAATTATGAGTGGGGAAATACTACCATCACTGCCACCATCACTCCAGTGACACACCCACACACACCTCTGACTCACGTGCCATACATGCAGGTGGAGACACGCATCACAACACATGCCACACGGGGACCAAGGCGTGCACACTCAGACACTGGTACTCACCACTAAGCAAAGAAGTCGCGTATGAGCCGAGTCCGGATGTCCTCTTGCGGCTCCACATCCTCCACATCACTAGCCCCATTGCCAAGCCCTTCGTCCTCCACGGGTGGATGGTCCTCGTCATGTTGATTCAGGATGAGTGGCACAGCTCTTTCAACTGCCATGTTGTGCAGCATGCAGCAGACCATGAAGATCTTGCAGACCTTCGCCGGGGCATATGGGAGTGCGCCGCCGGTCTTGTGGAGGCACCGGAATCGGCTCTTCAGCATGCCAAACGTCCTCTCTATCACTCGCCTTGTCCGGCCATGGGCGGTGTTGTAGCGGAGCTGGGCCGGCGTGATGGGGTTGCGGAGAGGTGTCAGCAGCCAAGGCATGTTGGGATAGCCAGCGTCCCCTAAATGGAAAGCACATGGATATCGTTAGAACTGGCGAAGCGGTAGTGCTGCTCGGCCAAACAGAATACAGGACAGACAGACTGTACCCACCAACAACACATGCCCGTTCGTTGCGCAGCTGCATCATCATATCAGGCATCCCGCTACGCCTCATGATGTAGGCATCGTGTGCTGATCCTGGGAAACGAGCACAGACATGTGAAATCACCATGTTGGACAGACACACCACAAGGGCATTGATGAAGTGGTAGTGCTTCCGATTGCGGTACGCCACCTCCTGTGCGTGTGGTGGTACCAAACCTACATGTGTCCCATCTATGGACCCAATGACATGGGGCATCCCTCCCAGGGCATAGAAACCACGCTTGACCTCAGTCATCTGTTCAGGGGTTGGGAACTTGATGAAGTCATCCAGGTGAATCAACATGGCCTCCAAGAAATCATGCAGCACACCGCTGAACATGCTCTGGGACATGCCACCAACATGAGCTATGGTATTTTGGAAGGTACCCGTGGCAAGGAAATGTAGGGCAGCCATTACCTTCAGCTGGGGTGTCAGTGCCGTAGGATACCTGTGCTGCGGTTGCAGGTGTGGTGCCAGTCTCGCCGTCAGCTCCAGAATCAACGGTTGGGTGAAGCGGTAGAGCCAGATCCTGTCATTCTCCTGCATGGTGGCCAAGTCTGGAATTCTTCGGGCAACAGGAGGCGCTCTGCAGTAATTTGGAAGTGACAAGGAAGAGTGAGTGCACTACGAGAACAACTCATGTCTACTGAGCACATGTAAATCTGGCAATACACACATGCCACATAGGGAGTCAGGCATGTGCTACATGCCCAGGACACGTATGGATGCAAGGTGACACTCCTTCCAAGACCCAGCTACACACGGTGATTGAGAACCTCCCCATGCCACGCCATGGAAATATCTGTGTCCCAGTGCAAGTGCACTGCCCGACGCAAGACAGGAGTGACATACACCCACACATCAGCAGAAGTGTGATGCCGATTGCAGAGACTGGCAGCGGAACACTTGAGCCACAGGTCACATGACATTACACTAGTCCAGCCCACACACCTTGCCATGAAGGTGCACATGTCATGACTCCCCACACATTCCTTGTGAGTTTGCTGACATGGCCTTGTCACGCTACTCCGTGTCCCTTGCATACATGTGCACCTCACATCCGATAACACATGTGGCATGGTGTTGGGAACAGTGTGCAATGACAATCTACACACAGCCACATGTTGGTTGCTGCAACGGCTGCAGCTTTTGAGGGTGCTACAACATCAACCTGATGTAAATCCCGGACACATATATGGCATAGTCACATTGTGCACTGTGGGTAGTGATAAGTCATGTGTCATGACCCCTGTACCGGGCATCATGGGACACTTCCGTGTGTTGGTGTCCGTGCCATGCCAGTGACGCTCACCCCAAGTGCGCAGTCCCACATGCACACATGTCAAAGGAGTCAAGGGCATGCCTGGCACACATTGCACCCTCACACAGTACACATGTACACATCTCATCATACATCTGGTGCCTTCTCCACTCAGGAGGCATGTTCCACATCACAGCCTGTGACACCTGTGCCCCACACATGTGGTAATGCACAGACGATGCCTTGATGTCCATTCCTGGACAAGTATGTCCATCCATGGACAAGTATGTCCGCCCTATTCCTACATGTGTGTCGCCTATCACCACAGTGATGTGTAAAATCCGCCGTACTGCTGCTGAGAGGGCCTGTGCATGTTCCCAAATCACTGTGGGAGTGCTGCCGTATGTGTACCCATCGTGATGGCGAGCGTAGATGCGAGTGTACGGTCCGTACCACTACGAGTACGCATACGCGTGCAGACCCATAGTGATAGAGAGCCTAGATGCGAGTGTACGGCCCTATCACTATGGGTCTGCACGCGTATGCGTACCCGTAGTAGTACGGACCGTACACTCACATCTACGCTCACTCTCACTACGAGTACGCATACGCGTGCAGACCCATAGTGATGGAGAGCGTAGATGTGAGTGTACGGTCCGTACCACTACGAGTACGCATACGCGTGCAGACCCATAGTGATAGAGAGCGTAGATGCGAGTGTACGGCCCTATCACTATGGGTCTGCACGCGTATGCGTACCCGTAGTGGTACGGACCGTACACTCACATCTACGCTCACTATCACTATGGGTCTGCACGCGTATGCGTACCCGTAGTGGTACGGACCGTACACTCGCATCTACGCTCACTATCACTATGGGCCTGCACGCGTATGCGTACCCGTAGTGGTACGGACCGTACACTCACATCTACGCTCACTATCACTACGAGTACGCATACGCGTGCAGACCCATAGTGATGGAGAGCGTAGATGTGAGTGTACGGTCCGTACCACTACGAGTACGCATACGCGTGCAGACCCATAGTGATAGAGAGCGTAGATGCGAGTGTACGGCCCTATCACTATGGGTCTGCACGCGTATGCGTACCCGTAGTGGTACGGACCGTACACTCACATCTACGCTCACTATCACTATGGGTCTGCACGCGTATGCGTACCCGTAGTGGTACGGACCGTACACTCGCATCTACGCTCACTATCACTATGGGTCTGCACGCGTATGCGTACCCGTAGTGGTACGGACCGTACACTCACATCTACGCTCACTATCACTACGAGTACGCATACGCGTGCAGACCCATAGTGATGGAGAGCGTAGATGTGAGTGTACGGTCCGTACCACTACGAGTACGCATACGCGTGCAGACCCATAGTGATAGAGAGCGTAGATGCGAGTGTACGGCCCTATCACTATGGGTCTGCACGCGTATGCGTACCCGTAGTGGTACGGACCGTACACTCACATCTACGCTCACTATCACTATGGGTCTGCACGCGTATGCGTACCCGTAGTGGTACGGACCGTACACTCGCATCTACGCTCACTATCACTATGGGTCTGCACGCGTATGCGTACCCGTAGTGGTACGGACCGTACACTCACATCTACGCTCACTATCACTACGAGTACGCATACGCGTGCAGACCCATAGTGATGGAGAGCGTAGATGTGAGTGTACGGTCCGTACCACTACGAGTACGCATACGCGTGCAGACCCATAGTGATAGTGAGCGTAGATGCGAGTGTACGGTCCGTACCACTACGGGTACGCATACGCGTGCAGACCCATAGTGATAGTGAGCGTAGATGCGAGTGTACGGTCCGTACCACTACGGGTACGCATACGCGTGCAGACCAAAAGTGATGGAGAGCGTAGGCATGCATGTACGGGCCGTTGCCATGCATTTGGGGTGCCCTAGGGCCCCCACACGCACCGTACCTGTGTGTGATGCTCCAAATTACATAGGGGACAAGTATTAAGGCCTACATGCATGCTGGTTGTCATGGAGACCAAGTTCAAAATTCGAAATTGTTCTGGAAGGTGCACAGCAGAAGTCAGTTGGGATTTGTCTACTTTGTTGCAATGTGTTTGTGGGGCTGACATCATGCAGGAGAATGAAACCGATAGAGAACCCACAGACTGCTAGGTTTGAAGGGATTGGTGGAAACATAGGATGCAAATGTGAGTGACCAATCTCTCTGTACTCCTGTGCATGAGACTGGGCAGAAGGGCACATATAAGGCAGCCAGGTCCCATGAGGGAGCACTTGCCTGCACATCTTTGCATTCGTCGACCCAGCTGCTGCTACTGATTCCCTGGAACCATGTCAAGGGCTGTGGAGAGGACACAGCCATTCACCCTGGAGGAGAACATGGCTCTGCTGGATGTGATCCTCCCACAGTACTCCATGCTGTATGGGCGACCAGGTTATCAGGTGAGTGCATAGGCCACTGCCACAGACTGTCCCTATGTGGTGACTTCTGCCATTGCGTCCAGGTGTAACACACATGCCATGTACTGTCGGGGGGGTCCCAGGGGGGGGTGCCTGATGTCTCCCAGCAGTGCCCTGAGACAGGAGGGGTGGGGGCCTATCACTCACAGCAGTGCCCTGAGACAGGAGGGGTGGGGGCCTATCACTCACAGCAGTGCCCTGAGACAGGAGGGGTGGGTGTGGAGTCCTCCCAGCAGTGCCCTGAGACAGGAGGGGTGGGGGCCTATCACTCACAGCAGTGCCCTGAGACAGGAGGGGTGGGGGCCTATCACTCACAGCAGTGCCCTGAGACAGGAGGGGTGGGTGTGGAGTCCTCCCAGCAGTGCCCTGAGACAGGAGGGGTGGGGGCCTATCACTCACAGCAGTGCCCTGAGACAGGAGGGGTGGGGGCCTATCACTCACAGCAGTGCCCTGAGACAGGAGGGGTGGGTGTGGAGTCCTCCCAGCAGTTCCCTGAGACAGGAGGGGTGGGGGCCTATCACTCACAGCAGTGCCCTGAGACAGGAGGGGTGGGGGCCTATCACTCACAGCAGTGCCCTGAGACAGGAGGGGTGGGTGTGATGCACAGTGTGAGCCTTGATCATTGATTGTGACATTGCCATCATTCCACCTGTGTACCCACTGTGGCACGTAGTGCTTTTTCCCTCACCAGGGGATGATGTCCCTATGACAAAGGTGCAATGCGTTGGCTGCATGACATGCCTTGTTGTAACCAGCTAATTTGTACCCATATGTCTCTCTGTGACATGTGGCTGGTGTATTGATGTGGTGTCACTTGTTCCTCCTCACAGGTAGGCGCCACTGCCAAGGAGCAGATCTGGCTGACCGCCGTCAGTGCCGTGAGGGGTGTGGATGGTCGGAGGCGGAGCCTGCCCCAGGTGAGGAAACGCTGGCAGGATATCCGGTGCTGGACGCGGAGGATTGCACGGCTCCTGCTGGGGGACTCACCTGAGAGCCACAAGAACCGCGGCCGCCGCCGTCTGAGCCACCTCCACAGGCGTGTGCTGCCGGTGGTCTTTCCAGACCTGGAGAGGCGCTTACAGGCGATGCAGCAGCCGGAAGGGGGTAGGTACATGTGTGTTTGGTGTGTGTCACCGGCATTTGTAAGGGCACAGTAGCATGAATCCACTGGCAGGGTTTAAAGGTGCTGTGCAGATCCTGTTTGCCCCAGTATAGCGCTGTGCCCCTGCCACCCTTCCCCTCCTTGCAATGTGTTCCCTGGTCTGTGTGTAGTCACTCCTTCACAGGGTAATGTAGGCTGGCGCTTTGTCCACGGGAACAATGTCTGTAGCATCATGTGTGGGGGTGGTGTGTAACAGGTTGTGGGACCTTGCCTGTGCACTGTCAAGTTCACTGCATGTGGGTTCCATGTCAGTTGGCACTGATGCTGACTCCAGACATGGGAGTTGGTCTCTCATGTGTCATGCCTTACAGCGCGCATGTCCTATGTAGTGGCCTGTGACATGATGTGCATGAGTGTGCGATACACATAGTGCAGGGATGGTGACGTGTGTTGCAGTCATTACCATTCAGTAGCATGTAGTTGCGTGCCCACTACTGTCCCCTGGGGCACCTTTTCCTCAGTGGTGTATGTGTCATCATAAACGTGGCCACTGTCAGTGTCTACAGCATAAGTTGTGCTCTGTGCCATTGTCCCCTGTCACCATGTATATAGACGTGCTATTTTGTACAGGTGTCCACTGTGCAGCCTGACCTGATTGTCCTTCTTCATACTCACAGTTGCCAGTGCCTGTGTGTCTTGTTATACTCATCTGAGGATGGGCACTGGTACCTCATTATTTGTACAGGCGCACCTTGGCTGTTTGGCGTCCAATCTTGCTTTTTGCCTGCCCCTGTGTGTATCACCCAGACTATGAGATGTTGGTGCCACCTGTGTCTCAACAATTTGCCTCGTGTAGGGTCTTGTTGGGGCGGGCAATGCCTATGTGTTAAATCCTGATTACCACTTGCTGGGTCTGGGCAGTGTGTGATGTGCCTGGACACACACGCAATGTGCAGTGACCGAGTCATGTTGTGCATGTTTTCAGCATTACCTATGCAGCATGTGTCTCAAGTTCATGGATATGGTCCCTGGTCATCGGTATTTTCGCCAACGCTGTGTGGTGCAGATGCAGTGCTGGATTGTCCCCAGGGCCTGGGTGCTATGTCAGACTCCTTTTCCTGTGTTTAGCTATTGTCTCATGCTCTCCATGGTATTTCAGTGGCATGGTGGCTCAACCAACTGTGTGTTTCATGCCCTACATCGGTACCCTGTTCAGTAGATGTTAGGGATCTTCCTTTTCAGGCCATGCAATGTTACCTATGTAGATTGGACTCATGTGACAGATGTGTACAGGTGTCTGAATAATTTCTGTCTCTCCACCCTGCCCACAGCATCGTCGGGGGACACAGAGGGAGACATGGACACAGACCAGGCGGAGTGACCGAGCACCAGTGCCAGCCGTGACATCGGGTCTGGCACATCGAGTGGGACAGAGGCGGAGGAGAGTGTGGCCGAGGACCTGTCGACTGGCACATCAGACTACGAAGCTGACAGGTCCGGGGACGATGTCTCCGAGTGGGCGGAGGCTGCACCAGCAGCTGACAGCGGAACAACACCTCGCACCGCCCCCTCAGTTTCCACCAGCCGCCTCCCACTTGCTCGTGTCCCTTCCCAGCGTGCCCGGTCACAGCATGTCTCCTTCCTGCCAGGCACCGCACCCCCTGCCCCTGTCTCCACTGCTGCCGCCAATGCAGAGTCTGTGGACATCCAGCGGCAACTGCAGGTTGGTCAGGCTGCGATCCTTAATGTCCTCCATGCCCACGGCAAAACCCTCACCAACATCGAGGCTTTCTTGGAGGGCATTCATTCATCGCAGGCTGACCAACGCAACTTGCTGAGGTCCATCGACTCCACACTGACTGCAGCAGTGGGTCTCCTGCAGCACGACCTCCCCCCACCTACCCCTGCCCCATCCACACTTCCCACTCCCATGCCTGTCACACGTACACCCAGACGTCGGCATGCACCCACATCAACGGACACGGGCACCACACCAGCAGGGAAGGTCCACCGCACTCCTCCTGACACGCACACACAGGGTGAGGTAGGCACACCCACTGGGTCGGGGGGCAAACGTGTGACACGCAGCCATAGTGGGAGTCCGCATTCCACCCAGTCCACTCCCTCCAAATCCCCTCCCCTCAGCTCTCCTGGCCACATCTCCCCCAAGGACTCCTTCATGGCCGCTCTGTCCCTGAGCCCCACAGTTACACCACCACGCAAGCGGTCAAGGAGGTCCCCGGTCAGGGTGGTTGAGTCTCCCCCCCTGTCTCCACCCTCCCCCGGTGGCGCTGCGACCCATCCCTCTGACCCCCCCCCCTCCTTGGGGCCTGAGGTCCCTTCGGGTGCAGGGGACTCCCTGGATGACCTTGCAAAGGTGTGTAGTGCCATCCTGGCCTCCACCTTTGGCACTGACCCACCCCCTGTGGTGGAGTCCTCCATCCCTGCACCCACAACGCCGCCCCTTTGCCCTGATGTCCCTGCGGTGCCTGTTGCTTCCCCCCCCCCTGATGCCCTCACCAGTGTGGAAGACGATGCCATTTGACTGTGCAGGCAAGGTAGGGGACACGCATCCCACTGTGTCCCCCATCCAGCTGAGAATCATTGACTGCCCTATGGGCTTTGTGAAGATTGAACTGCCTGCGATCCACGGACATTGTGCTCATGCTGAATAAAGCTTAATTTTGTTTTCATTTTCACACTACTGCTATGCTGGTATTGGTGTTGGTGGGGCTGCTACATGGTTTTGGGTGGTGTGTAAGGGTTTGGGTGTGTGGGATATGTAGTAGTGTACTGCTCATTGGTGGGACCCTGTGATCTGTGTGCCATCACAAGGTGTTGGCTAACTTTCTTTGTTCATGTAAGCAGTTACTGCATGGTGCACTTGTCCCAGGGTGTATTCCTTCCTCTGTGTACCCAGCTTTCTTCCCTGCAGGGTGTTCCCAATGTTTAGCGCAGAGCTGTGTCTACATGAGCTGTGTGTGTGACGGAGCCCTTCTACTTTGGCCATGCATGCAGGGCCATGTCTCCACCTGCGACAATCGTGGCATCCTTGGTGATCACTGTACTTGTGTGTGGAGTCTGTTGACATGAGTTCATGGGGACATGTTCCCTTGTAGCCAGTATGCATGTGGATAATTCTGGCCTCACACACATGTGTTACACCCCTCCTGTGTCAGGGCACTGCTGGGAGGACTCCACACCCACCCCTCCTGTCTCAGGGCACTGCTGGGAGGACTCTGCACCCACCCCTCCTGTCTCAGGGCACTGCTGGGAGGACTCTGCACCCACCCCTCCTGTGTCAGGGCACTGCTGGGAGGACTCCACACCCACCCCTCCTGTCTCAGGGCACTGCTGGGAGTGATAGGCACCCACCCCTCCTGTCTCAGGGCACTGCTGGGAGGACTCTGCACCCACCCCTCCTGTCTCAGGGCACTGCTGGGAGGACTCCACACCCACCCCTCCTGTCTCAGGGCACTGCTGGGAGTGATGGGCACCCACCCCTCCTGTCTCAGGGCACTGCTGGGAGTGATGGGCACCCACCCCTCCTGTCTCAGGGCACTGCTGGGAGGACTCCACACCCACCCCTCCTGTCTCAGGGCACTGCTGGGAGTGATGGGCACCCACCCCTCCTGTCTCAGGGCACTGCTGGGAGGACTCTGCACACACCCCTCCTGTGTCAGGGCACTGCTGGGAGGACTCCACACCCACCCCTCCTGTCTCAGGGCACTGCTGGGAGTGATGGGCACCCACCCCTCCTGTGCCAGGGCACTGCTGGGAGGACTCCACACCCACCCCTCCTGTCTCAGGGCACTGCTGGGAGGACTCTGCACACACCCCTCCTGTGTCAGGGCACTGCTGGGAGGACTCCACACCCACCCCTCCTGTCTCAGGGCACTGCTGGGAGTGATGGGCACCCACCCCTCCTGTCTCAGGGCACTGCTGGGAGGACTCCACACCCACCCCTCCTGTCTCAGGGCACTGCTGGGTGGACTCTGCACACACACCTCCGATTTCAGGATATGTGCGCTTGGCACATACACGGTGGGGGTACGCACAATGCATTCGAGGTGAGGGTACGAGTCTACTGACACTGGTGTGGTGGGGGTACGCTCCGTACGTCCGCGGGTGTGGGTACGGGTCGTACTTACACTGTTGGCATGGGGGGTACGCTCCTTGCATTCGTGGGTGGGGGTACGGGTCGTACTTACACTGTTGGGCTGGGGGGTACGCTCCTTGCATTCGCGGGTGGGGGTACGGGTCGTACTTACACTGTTGGGCTGGGGGGTACGCTCCTTGCATTCGTGGGTGGGGGTACGGGTCGTACTTACACTGTTGGGCTGGGGGGTACGCTCCTTACATTCGCGGGTGGGGGTACGGGTCGTACTTACACTGTTGGGCTGGGGTGTACGCTCCTTGCATTTGCGGGTGGGGGTACGGGTCGTACTTACACTGTTGGGCTGGGGGGTACGCTCCTTGCATTTGCGGGTGGGGGTACGGGTCGTACTTACACTGTTGGGCTGGGGGGTACGCTCCTTGCATTCGTGGGTGGGGGTTTGAGTCGTACTTACACTGTTGGCATGGGGGGTACGCTCCATGCATACGCGGGTGAGGGTACGGGTCGAACTTACACTGTTGGGGTGGGGGTACGCTCCGTACGTCCGCGGGTGGGGGTACGGGTCGTACTGACACTGTTGGCATGGGGGGTACGCTCCTTGCATACGCGGGTGAGGGTACGGGTCGTACTTACACTGTTGGGGTGGGGGTACGCTCCGTACGTCCGCGGGTGGGGGTACGGGTCGTACTGACACTGTTGGCATGGGGGGTACGCTCCTTGCATACACGGGTGAGGGTACGGGTCGTACTTACACTGTTGGGGTGGGGGTACGCTCCGTACGTCCGCGGGTGGGGGTACGGGTCGTACTGACACTGTTGGCATGGGGGGTACGCTCCTTGCATTCGCGGATGGGGGTACGGGTCGTACTTACACTGTTGGGCTGGGGGGTACGCTCCTTGCATTCGCGGGTGGGGGTACGGGTCGTACTGACACTGTTGGGCTGGGGGGTACGCTCCTTGCATTCGCGGGTGGGGGTACGGGTCGTACTTACACTGTTGGGCTGGGGGGTACGCTCCTTGCATTCGCGGGTGGGGGTACGGGTCGTTCTTACACTGTTGGCATGGGGGGTACGCTCCTTGCATACGCGGGTGGGGGTACGGGTCGTACTTGCACTGTTGGGCTGGGGGGTACGCTCCTTGCATTCGCGGGTGGGGGTACGGGTCGGACTTACACTGTTGGGGTGGGGGTACGCTCCGTATGTCCGCGGGTGGGGGTACGGGTCGTACTGACACTGTTGGCATGGGGGGTACGCTCCTTGCATACGGGGTGGGGGTAGGGTCCGTACATATCCGTCCCCACGCTATGTGATGTTTGTGCGGCCCGTACCCAGGCCTTTGCCACGTGGGTGCGATCCGTCCAGCCATTGTTGGGGTGACGTGTGTGGGCGTGGTCCGACTCGTACCCACGCTCTTCAGGCGTGGGTACGGGACGTACCTGTCTGGTTGTGTTGCCGGTTCGCGTGGTGACGGACTTCCGTTGTGGCGGTCGCTGGCTTATCAGGACACGCCCCCACCCCCTCGTGGTGACCAGGGCATGGGAGTCAGGTATGTCCAGGCCATGTGTGGTGTGTGACTTATGTGGTTGTTTTGTGGCCTGCCTTGGTCGTGCCACCCCCACCCCACCCCACTTTCCCCCCTCCCTTAGTTATTCTGACCTTCTGCGGCGTCTGCGTCGTCACCTGTAGAGGAGGTGTACTGCTATGAGGGCAGGGATGACTCGTAGGTTCGGGTCCATGTCTGTCCGTCGCGTACTGGTCCTCCTTGTTCGCGGCGTCGTCTGTCCGTCGCGTACTGGTGGTCCTTGTTTGCGTCGTCCTGATTTCCCGGCAGTTTTTGGCTGCCGCAAAATATTCACCGTGCGGGGTGACGTCGGTGCGAATCGTGATTCCTGGGTCGTGAATGGCTGGCTGCGAGCGTCCCGACGTCAGGTCGGCGCTTTCACGGATCGCATTGGTAGGTGTTTTTTGTTCGGTCGGGCTTTTTTACGAATCGTACGGTAATGGTGTACCCGTGCGAATCGTAATTCCTTGTTTGTAAAAATTGACGACCGGGTACGCGTCGGGCGGAGATTATGCTCCGTCCGACGGTTCGTACCCGGTTTTTGCCGGATCGTGATAGGCACCCTGGTCTCACCCCTTATAATATTAAGGCTGGACTGCTGTAATTAATTACTGGTGGTTTTACCCTCCAACTTTGTGCATAAATTTCATTTAGTACAAAATGCTGTGGTACAGACCTTTCTATGACTAGAAAGAAGCACCCCTATCTCATGGCCGTCTGGTAATTGAAGGCCAGGGAGCTCCACCCTTCTTCTTTTCTCCCAGGGCTGGTCAAAATAAAATCCGTTTGTGCAAATACCAGTGCACTGCACTCACGGTGCTCCGCTCTTATTTAAACACATGCAGCACACTCACTGGATCTTGCTGACTTGGAACGACCGCACTCACCTCGGTCTCCCACCAAACGCCTGCAAAGCTACAATGTTTGCCTGGATGATGATCTCACAGCCCTGAGGACTGTGATATAATCAGCTCGGCAAAGCCATGTCCTCGAGGACTAATATCCAACCGCTGAAGATGTGGTGGCGAAGTTCAGTCACAAGCCCTAGAGCGCCGGGGCTTCACGCCAGTCAAGAAGTGGAGACCATTGCCACCCCACCCTTTCCCAACTTATCACAGGGTGGGGTGGGGTCAGGGTGCACCACATACCCCACCCTACTCTGTGATGAATTGGGAAAATTTGGGGTAGAGGCTGCAGGTAGGAAGCAGATAAATGGAGTCAGCGCAGTGCATCATCAGTTTTGAAGAGACACACTGTGCAGGGTTGAGGTATTTGTTTCCCACGCTGTATTTAGTCAGGTACCTCGTTTCAGCGCCACTTCCAGCAGACTGATGCTGCAAGGAGTGGAGTGAAGTCTAGGCTCCTGCCCAGACAGTGCCCTGAAATGATTGCAGTAGAAGTTGCAGCCTCCCACCCGTGTTACCGTTAGTGGAGCAGAAAAAACTACGTGCAGAGCCCCGGGGGATTGGGGGATTGCCCGCTTGCCCGGCTGGCCAGTCCGGCCTTGCTGAGGAAGCGAGTCAGTCAGGGCGACTCGCTGGGCTCACAGGTTTAAAGCAAGATTACATCAAGTTTTATCTCATCGTTGAGACAGGGGCGCAACAAAGGCCCTCTCAGCCTCCGAGCTCCAGGGGCCCCCTCTGGCGACGGCAGGCCCCGGCCTGAAAGCTTCGGACTGGATCAGGAGCGTGTGGGGCCCCCTGCATGTACTTTACAGGGGGGCCCCTTCAGGTTTTGTAACACCACTGCGTTGAAAGGTATTAATTGAAAGTGAGCATTTTTAAACACTTCAGAAACATGCCTGCCCTGACCCACTGATTATTCTAGTAGTGAACTAGACAGTGTACAGCACACATCCCAATCTCACACTTTTTTTTAAATAACATATGTTATTGGGTTTTCTTGGTACAATACGGGCCGTGGTCCTAATTTTGCATTTTGGAGACGAGATAAATCAAAAGTACCTTAATATGCATACATTTGCAACTCCTCCCGAACTTGCAGATAATCCCAGATCCCAGAAGTCTAATAAAATGTGCCTGAATGCTAGCTCACACAATGACATGTTGTGATGTAGGTTGTACAATAGTCATTGGTGGGCGGGGGTAATTCTTATCAGTGGTCTTGGGACTGAATAGGAGGTAAATCTATGCCCCGATATGTCGCCCAGCGGGACCATATTTTCCTGTGTTTCTGTGGGCAGTCTCGGGCTTGGAACACAGCAATCTCTGAACCCATACATCTATCCATGTCCTTTCTCCACCATCTATCGTCAGAGGAGACGTCCCCTTCCACACCTGGGCAATGTCACGCTTAGCGATAGTGAGGGCCAAAAAGAATAGGTGCTGTTTGTACCGGTTCCCTCCTATCCCATCAGTACTGTGAAGTAGGAATAGCTTCAGGCCAAATGGGAGGTCCCATGATAATACCATGCCCAGACAAGATGAGACCTTTTGCCAGAATGGCTGCAGTGCAGTACATCTCCAAACTGTGTGCATGAAAGTCCCCTCTTCACACTCACATCGCAGACATAGGGGGGACTGAATAACGCCCATCTTCCAAAGTCGGGATCGTGTGTAATATACACGGTGTATGTACTTAAATTGTATAAGACGGTAGAGTGATGACACTGCAGCGCCCTGGCGCCAGCTAGGGCTTCCGCCCAGTCGTCATCAGTCAGATCTGGTATGTCGTCTTGCCATGCCCCTCGAGTTTTGTGCATTGTTGTCAGAGTGTGTGTCGTCAATGTTTGATAGATCTGGCAGATTTTATGTGCACCGAGGTCTCCTATTAAAAGGCGTCCCTCAAGGGGGTGAAACTCGAGCAGGGTATCCAGAGAAAGAATCAGGGGGACCAGTGCATGAGGTATTTGTAGAATTGTGTCTTGTGCAGCTGGAATTTCTCCTGTAGTCATTGAATCGATTTTAGAGTAGTGCCCTGCATTACGTCTCCCAAAGTAGATATACCCACCAGGTCTCAATTACGGAATCCCGTTAGGGCCGTCACCGGGCGCAGGTATGTACCATGCCACAGTGGTGTCGCCTGAGTCAGGTGGCCACACCACCCCATCTGTCCGACTGTATGTCTCCAGTGCCCCACCACTGTTCTACAACAGGCGGTAGGAAGTCTATGTTCCGTGAACTGTATAGGGGTTGAAGAAGGGGCACACCCTCCATTGCCACATGTTCGAGCGCAAATGCTGGGCCGGTTGGGGAACTATACCACCATTCATTCATGATTAGTAAGTGGGAGGCCGCATAGTATGCATATACATCTGCGACTGCGATGCCGCCGCAGTATGTTGATTGTGTACACGTACGCAGCGCTACCCGAATTGCCCTACCATTCCATAGGAATTATTGTGTATAGCAATGATTTGTGCGAACCAGGTTTGCGGTGCGTGATAGGGGGAATTCTGCAGCCTGTACAGAATTCTGGGTAGAGAAACCATTTTGAATATTGCTGAGCACCCAAATAGTGAAAGCAGAAGGGAGGACCATATAGCTATCTTGTTCCTGAGACTAGCGATAAGCAGGTTGATATTGTGTGCCCACGAAGTCTTGGGCAGGGCAACATGAAGATGCCTAGATATTTGAAGCTCACAAATGCATGAGACAACTGCGTTTCCCAGGTTCCACGTCCCTGGTCCCCGCAAACTGAAATAATAATGATTTGGAGGGAATAGTATGAAGCCCAGTAGTCTCTCCGAACATACGGAGGATATGTAGGATTCATGGTTTCATGGTTCCAAGATGCATGGGTCAGTCAAGAAGAAAAGAACATCGTCCACAAACAGCGCTATGCGGTCCGATCGTGACCATTCAAAGCCCCAGAGTACCAGGTCACTCTGCACCCATGCTGCTAAGGGTTCCACTGCTAGGGCGAATAAAAGCGGGGATAGGGGTCCACCCTGTCTTGTTCCCGTGTGGATCGGGAAGAGGACCGACTGATGCCCCGCTATGCGGACCGAGGCCGTCAGGTCTGTGTAAAGCAAGTGGATATATGCCAGAAAGCGCGGACCAAAATTGATGGCTTCGAAGAGTTTGAAGAGGTACTCCCAGCTGAGGGAATCAAACGCCATGTCTATGTCGGCTAGCAATATGGCCGCAGGGTACCCTAGCTCTGAGGCCGTTGCCATGGCACTGTGAACCTGTCGAATATTATGACAGGTGGCCCGGTGGGGCATAAAGCCGGATTGGTCCAGGTGGATCAGATCTTCTACGCAGGTCCGCAGGCGGTCTGCAAGGGTCCTGCCCAAAACTTTGGGTGCAAAATTAATAAGGGCGATAGGACGATATGAGGAGGGATCTTCCGTGGGGTGATCTGGCTTGAGAAAGAGGACAGTCTCCACGTACCGCCAATCTTGGGGCAGTATGAATTGATCGAGGGCATCGTGTATCGCCCTCAGTAGATGTGGGCCTAATGTGTGCATATGAGGGGAATAATTAAATAGAAAATCCATTGGGACCGGGGGCCCGCACTGGGTGCATAGCGATTTGCGCAGCACTTAGTTCATCTGTTGTAATGGGGGCATCCAGCTGATCGCGCACCTGGTCAGTGATTCGTCGGGGGGGAATATCTCTTAGGAATTCAGCTATCAAAGCAGCTGAAAGCTGCTCCTAATGTGCATATAATGCAGAGAAATAGTGTGCAAATTCCCCGGTGACTACCACTGGGGATGAATTAGAGCTCCGTCTGTGCCACGGAGTACTGGGATGTTGGTGGGGGACTTATCTACCTAGCATAGCCTATGCAGCATTTTGGTTGATTTGTCCCCCCACTGGTATATCCAATGCTGTGATGCCAGCCAGATTTCTTTGGCCTTGCCCATAAGGTGATGCTGTATAAGTTGTTGTGTCTGCAGCAGATTGCGTTGGAGGACAGGACTGGGGTCAAGGATGAGTCCCGCCGCGATGGCCTAGTGGCGGGACATCAGGTCAGCCAATTGCGCTAAGCGTTTATGTTTCTCAGTCGTGTGGTGACTAATGTCAGCCCTGCGAATTGTGGGCTTTAAGGCTTCCCATAGGATACCTTTGAATGGACTGAGGCCATGTTAGCATCAAGATATTCTGAGACTTCCCTGGTAACATCTCCTGGTAATCGGGGTCCTGAAGGTGCCATGAGGACATGGAGTTTGAGAGTGACCGGGGAATGGTCTGATAGCCCTTTGGGGAGATGGGACACATGGGAGAACCTGTGGATGTAGATGTGCGGTCTAAAGAAATAGTCCAATCGGGACTCGGAACCGTGGACAGCGGAAATGTATGTGTAGTTCAGTTTGGCGGGATGATATTCACGTCAGATGTCCAACCATCTCAGTGTAGTGGCTAGGAGGTTTAGCTTGGATATACCTGCTAGGGTATCACATTCGGACCCACGCTGTCTGTCTGGCGGTGACATAACGTCATTCCAGTCCCCTCCCAGGGGGTCAAGCCCTCTGGGAGTTCTCCCCATAACCGAGAGATCCTGTCTACAAAGGTATTCCCTAATAAAGGGGGAGCATAGATACTGCCTATGTTAATAAGTTCTCCATGTAATGTGCCTGTTAATAAGACGTATCTTCCCCCTGGATCCTCCCTGTGTTTTATATGAACAAAGGGGACACAGTGGTGTATGAGAATGACCGTCCCTCGAGATCCCCTGGTGAACCCTGCATGATATATTGTATGATACCCGAATATGGCCAGGCAGGGAGTCTTGGTGCCCAGTAGGTGGGTCTCCTGCAGAAGTAGGATGTCCACCTCATATCGCTTA
Source organism: Triturus cristatus (assembly GCF_964204655.1). Classification (NCBI taxonomy): domain Eukaryota; kingdom Metazoa; phylum Chordata; class Amphibia; order Caudata; family Salamandridae; genus Triturus; species Triturus cristatus. Next base: position 480,309,909 of record NC_140590.1, on the reverse strand, counting down.
GCCTGGCGCAGAATAGCAGCGCTTTTAGTTTTATTAAGGAACCCCCTGACATTCCAGGATACCACGGTCAGGTCCCCGAGTAGGGAAGCGTATTCCGGTGTTGTGATCCAGCATCTATATGAGTGATCCTTAGAACTGAAGTTTCGAAATCTGTGCAATGTGTCTGCGCATGTGTAGAAACTGAAACAATTCCAACATTAGTCCCCATACATACACCCACCCTCTCCCCCCGATACTGCCATAAACAAGGAGCATATGTCGTGGTGAAGGAAGACCCGGGCCCCCAATGGGGGGGGCCTAGAGGGCCCCTGCCAATGGTACCCACCAATCTCACATGTTTGATGGTACTCTCATGAGTGAAAATAAACAAAAAGGAGATGGACAAAATAAAGTATCTTCCTAGGATAACTCAGTCTGGTGAAGCAGTGCTGCTGGGATTGGCCCCAGACTTTCCAGTTTCACACTATGTAATTGAGCCATTAAATGGGTTTCTAATCATTCTGACATCAAAATCTACTGCTGTGACTTAATTTATGGAGAATAAGATTAGATCGTGGATGACAGGCATACTACACCTGTTATTTTTAAGTTTTCATAGCGCAATCATTGCCCACAGACATACGAGCATGTCTCAGAGACACAGGCAGTAGTCAGGAAAGGTGCTGCTGCTAGTTAGGAAATAGAAATACAGGCCCAGTCTCACCACTTTCAAGCTTCACTAGTCTCCACTGCCCTAACTCCAATCACTTGAGAGAATTACACTGGTTACCCATAGCCCATGGACATCGTGAAATAACCACACGCCACTCCAGGATGAAGTGTAAAAGGCCACTTTATTAGGACAGGTGAGCATTAATATAATAATTTCATTTTAACTTAACATAAACCTCAACTTCTTCAAACACTCAATAACGTAATTCATTCTTTCAATAGTCCTTTCCCCTTTCTTACCTTCCCTCAGTCTTTCTCTCATTTACCCTACAAGATATCTTCCAATGTAGCCTAGTCTTCCTGTTGCAAAGTACCAGAAACCATCTTCCCCTCCCCTGTGGTCCCATCCTCCCCTCAAGGGTTGGCTACGCCCACATCTGACTCACCATCCCCCAAACTACCATAAAGTATGCTTGCTAACCATGTCCTACTGTGGCAGAACTAGGCCACTGTCCCCCTCACTGACTCCTCATCTGCCTGGTGGATTGGTGGCACAATTAAACTAACCTCCCTGCCTAAGGTGAAGGAGTCATCCAAAAGAAGCCTACCCTTTACCTTCCTATGCCTATAAACCTCCTCCTGGAACCCACCCACACCCCTAAACTGGCCTATTCCATGTCCCGGCCTGCTCCACTTCATGAATCCACCAGGGGGGAGACTGGCTAAGCCTGTCTTTGTCTCCCCTGTGGTTCCACCCCCCCTGAGGTTTGACTCCACCCACATCTCACTCACCATCCCCCCAAACTACCGCCAACCAGGAAGAACCCCATAGGGTGTTTTCCTGGCATCCCCCTTCTCAGGGCACCGTTTGCTTTCCCAGCATATCCTGTATTTCTTCTGAATAATATGCATCCCCAAACTGAGAGAAATGCACCCTATCATTGCGAAACAAATTCTGATCCTCCTCCTTAATGTCACCATGAGAGATCACCTTGATGTCAGATGTCATACAAAAAATCCCTCATCGCTCTGTTGAGCTTTCTCCTGGCTTTGTCAATGGCATGATACATCAAAGCCCCCCGCCAGTGTATCCTAGGCACAATCTCTGTCCACAGCAGGCATGTTCCAGCAAATTGCCCCTTGATCAGCTGAGGACACTCCTTCATGTGCTACAGCAATGCCAAACCAGACAACTTAACCAAATCATTTCCTCCCTAGCATATAATCAGCATGTGTAGGCTCCCCAGTTGCATGACTAGGTGGGCTAAAAAGGCAAAATGTTGCTCTATTACATCCCACTCTTTCCTCACCATATCACCGGATGCCTGCCACTGGGTAGTCCAAGGCTTTGTCCATAGATCTGCTGATCCGTGTACTTAGCTGTCCATCGCACAAAAGAATGTCTTACAATCCCTGTAACCAACTTACTCAACCGAGGACACTTTACACACCCTATGATGAAAAATAAAATGTTAGTAGTGCTCTTGCCCCTGGCTACCCCCCCCCCAATAGTTATTCTGCCCCCTTATTTGAGCACGTAGCACTCACAGCACCTAGATTTCCAATGACCAATTCGATGAATGCGACTTCAATCCCACCCAATCCGTGCCACTCCATGGTTTCTCCTATTCAGAACTAATGCGTCCCGGACCTGGTTAGGTCCATACCCAACTGTCGCAGCGCCCTGCACCACACCGGCAGAAGATGGAAAGTTGCAACCCTCCGTCCCTCTTCATGACAGAAAATCTCACCTTGCCTGAGTCCAGGCTACAACAAAAACTGTCGCCATTACCGCATAGGGCAAGCCTCCTGGCTGCCCCCTTTATGGGGCCACACCCATCCACCCCTCCTCGCTTGATCAGTCTTGAAACTTCTCAACCAGATCTTCACCTGCCGCTGCTCCAACCCAATCTCGCTATGCTATACTCTACCCTTCGACCCTGATCCCAGCAACTCAGCAACCCTAAATGCCCCACAGAACATCCACAGCATGCATAACTTGAAAACCACCACATCTAAACAGTCCTACTAACATACTGGTAACAATTTCAATAAGCGTAGCAACAACTTAAACGGAATGGCCACCATCAGTCTAGACTCTGTACCCCTCACTCTGCCCCAGCCTTGCAGAATCTTCACTCTGCGTCGGGTGCCCTACCCAGTACAGTTTGCCATAAAAGGAAACCTCAGCCAGTTTACCAGAGATAGTCATAGGGGATAGACCCTTCTCAATCAAGTGCAAAACAAAACTGATTACTCTCCCTTTCTTGCTGCCTTGCTCCTGATCTGTCACCATCTGCAAGCTCTGCACAAAACTCCTAAATTCCCTCCAAGACAGCTGATAGTTCTTCCTCGCTGAGACTCTAAGGAGTGTTCCACCAGATCAATCAATCATGCCCAAATGTTATGCGGAAGCTGTGTCTTCCTGTCCTCCACTCCTGGTGCCAGCTGACGAAATCTGTGCCACTCTGAACTAGATAAGGACTCTGCTACATCATTGTTTACCCCAGGTAGATGGTCCATTCGGAAAACAATGCTCAACTGTAAGCATTTCAACATAAACTGTCGCGATAAGCGCTGCACCCTGCGATCCTAGGCCTTCTGCGTGTTCACCAAATCTACTGCAGTCATGTTATCCACATTGAATATCACTATTCTGTTGGCCAACTTCCCCCCACACCAACAAGCCACAACCAAAGGGAAGATTTAAAAAAGCAATGCTTTTTCCCTGTTGCAGCCAAAGCTCAGGTCATGTTTTGGTACACCACCTCCCCTCCCAGAAAAGTCCCAAAACCATGCACCTCAGCAGCATCTGATTTTTTTTTTTTGCACCTGCTAAACTGTATCGTCATACAGGAACAATACAGACACACCATTGAAAACCTCCAAAAAAGGTCCTTCAAAAGCATAGATCTGCTCTCACTGCCAGCGAAATCCACACCCTGTGATGGCGCAAACTCATCCCAGACATAGCCATACCCGGTCTAGGGCAAAAAGTCCTGCCCCCTGGACTACTCTGCAGGCAAAGTTCAAGAAACACAAACGTTTTTGTATTTTCTGCAACTCCAGACTCCTCATCACAATCACCTCATCCAAACATTGTCAAATCTCCTTGACCCTAACCTGCGGCAGTCGTGCCACCAATTTCTGCATATCCAACTCAAAACAGGCCCCTCAGTCTTTTCAGTTGCTAATGGGTCACCAAATTCCCCTGCCAACTCCACAAAATGTGACAAAGCACTCTGCTGAGTTCTTCAGATCAACAAACAAAAAATATTCCAATTAATGAGACACTGCCTTGTGACCACTCCTCCTCGAAAAAACCCACTGCTAGAACGTACTAACTGCTTCGAACAAGGCACAGTAAATCACACAGCCCATGGACAAAACCCTATTAACATTGATGGCATCTGCAAATTGTATGCTCAGGTAGGAGAAGTCAGATGGCTGAATGGTAAGAGACGAAAGGCCAGTTTGATGTCACACTTGGCCTATTCTGCCCCACTCCCGCACTGGCGGACTAAACGCAGTGTATCATGCACCGTCGCTTGCACCACTTCTGTGTCTTCAGCGGCACTGAAATCATTCACAGACACTCTGTCCGGACAAAAATAAATGATGAATCATCCTGAAATTCCTCTCTGTTGTCCTTAACACCATCCACAGGGGTGATATAATCATGTATGGCATGTGTCATAGAAAGGAACCCACTATCCTGTCTTCAGCCACTTCTTCATCCAACTTAGCAGACACCATCCGCAGCAAGGCATTTGCCAATTGTAGGTTAACTGCCCACCTGTGTCCCCATAGTCCCTGGTATCCCAAGCGAAAACCATATGTGATACCCCATACCAAATGCAAAGCAGTCTCCCTATCTGGGTAGCTCTGCAGCAATGGGGCCAATTCCTCTACTCTAACTGGCGTAGGAGCCCTTGAAGACAGCTGGTGCCCCCCACCTTGGTGGCGGCTGCCTCTTCTGTGTGGGGGTTGCCAATGTGAAATGTTGCATGATTGAGTGTCTCACCCAAATTTGGAGCTCACATGTTTAAGTTTACGCAACCATCGAGAGCATTAACCTTTGTTAAAGTTGCAGCACGCCCCCACATTGGTTCCTTTACTTGTTGGTCCATAACCCACCGCAAGTTGGGCGGGGCACTGCTGAAAAGACCAATACGTGACTGGCAGTCAACTCGCCATGTGTGTTGTCACCGGCGGTTGCGTGGAAGACATCCACTGTAGTCAAAATGCTGAATCTACTTCCCCCTCTAGGCTTTTCTGGATTGATTCTCACTCGGGCACCAAACTACTCATCATAGCTCAACTGCACATACCCCCAAATTATATCCGAGCCTTCCTTATAATATCCATGTATCTGCATAAGGCAATCGCCCTGTCCAAATGCTTCTCAGTATATAATGGCGTACATTAGGAAGGTTGACGACCAATTTTCCACGTTAATGGGCACTCTGGGCTGTCTCACCAGCTCCCATTCTTCCACCTTATAACCCTCCTTAGCTTGTATATCCCTATGGCGCAACCTGAATACATTAAAGTATTTGTGTTTCCACATCCCATTCTTAGTCTTGCTGGATATGTGAGACTCCAAAGGCATTGCTAATCCCATGTATGTGATTTTCTTCGTGTGCTACTTGCCGCCTTTACTGTCATCCCCTCCCTTGTCCTTTATTGCCTTTCCTGCCCTGGCCTCTGCCTCCTCACCCCCTTTGTTACCAGCCCTCTTTACCTCAGGCATTGCCAGCCACTCAGACTGCCACTTTCTTTGTGCTGACCTAGGCGCGGGCCCCAGCTCCCCCAAAATCCCCCAGCATGCATGACCTTGGCTCTCTTCTACATGACCCTGCTCCAGGGCAACGTTCCTCTCCCTACACAGTCTCTCCCATCTGTCCTCAGTGTCTTTGGGAAGCAGGCGCTTCTAAATCTCCTCCTGCCACCTACTTGGCTGACACTGCCCCAACCCAGTTTGGTTGTGCGCGTCCCCACAGACACCCCAGGGACTACAGGTCCCACAATGCCACTGTCTACCTCCACTAGCGGGTCCCCCCTCCTCTTCTTGGTGGTTCCCTGTCTGACAGGAGAGCCAGGGGGTTCCAGATGCCCCACTGTGGGGCTTGCAACAGCCTCATGGCCATTCCTACATATCTGCCCCTCCATAGCACCACTCCCTGTTGTAGCAGTATCAAGGGATCCAGGCAGCTCACGCTCCTGCAAAGCAGGTTCATTGCACTACCCACGCTCAACAGGCACTAAGTCCTCACCTCAGGTTTGCCGGTAACGGCGGCAATTGGACTATTTTTCCGTCGTTTGACTGCAAGCGGAGTTGACACAGGGGTCGGGCCCCTGCTGCGTGTGCAGCGCCCTGGCAATTTCCTCTGAGGCGGCACGCAGGACGCCATGGCTGCCCCCATTCCACCCGACGCCGTCTGCACCTAACCGACCCAACTTGGTCACGTACACCAGGCCTTGTCAGGTTGTCTCTCCAAACTGCGCATAGCGCACAGAGAGCTTGATTTGACTTTGCTCTCCTTACATGGTGCACCCGCCCGCACTACTCAAACCCGACCTTTCTAATAAAATTATGTTGCACCAATATCTAGGCCCTAACACGCACAATTAAACTAACCGTCCTGTTTAAGGTGAAGGGTCCCCTGCCTATAAGCCTCCTCCAAGGACCCAACATCATCCTTAAAGTGACCTATCCCCTGTCCAGGCCTGCTCCACATCACAAATCAGAGTTGTCTCTCACTTGTCACAGACTGCAGTAGTAACAGGTTTCACTAGATTATCTCAGCACAGGTATTGCTTAGCTTTGGCAGATTAGCCATCTGTTTTATACTCCTGTCAGTGCAAACAGCAGACTTATGACCTGATACACTATGAGCATGTTCAAAACAAGCATTTTCAATGCAATATGTCTCGCATTTGCAAGCGCTTAAGCTATTGGCATTGTAAATGAGAATGCCTTTGATTTAAGTGTTTTATAAGCAACACATATGCAAAAGGCATTGTTATTTTTAATGCCAATAGCATAAACTCTCGCAAATACGAGACCACTTTAATGAAGGCCATGCCCCTTTCTTTAGACACTGCTCGCGTATTCAGGTTACAGTGATCAACGTCTAAAGAAAGGAACACGGACAACATTAAAGGGAAAGCTCATATGGAGCTCTTTCACCCAAAATGAAAATAAAAAAAATAATTAAGAAAGGTTGTGTGACACGGCTGCTATAGTGAAAGCGGTCTGCGCTGTTAATTAAATAAATCGTTAAGCACGGCCGCTAATGTGAAAGCGGCACACGCTATAAAATAAATAACTAAATAAGAACGACTGCTAAAGTGAAAGCGGACCGCGTCGTAAATTAAATAATTAAATATTCGCGGCCGCTATAGATTAAGTGGATCGCTCTGTAATTTAAATAAATACTTTACTAAAAGTGTGCATTGTGCTGCTATGTCATGGGTGGAAAAGGGGAAGATCATTCAACAAAATAGTGCTCACTGACTTATAAAGCGGACCGTATAAAAACACAAGTAAAAACTAAAGTCGTTATGGGAGGTTACAAATGCAGACTAGTCGGTATTAAGCCTATTCACAAATGAAAAGCAAAAAGCAACGATTTCGCAAGGACAGTAACAGAGGCCAATTGAAAAGATGGGTAGGAAATGGGCAGAGCTTCTATCCCATACCTCAATACAGCATACCTCGCAGAGCAGTGCATTCGCTGCCCAGGCTCGACCTTAAAAGGGGTTGCACTGAATTTTTGTCGACAAACTCGGATTTGCAAAGGGTCCTATATAGTCCTAGGTCATGTTGCAAAATCACCATTCTCGCTGAGTTACAGAAAGATATGCATAATAAATGGTACTTAAGCAGGTCACAATTTGGGACCCTCTGTAATTGACTAAAAACACAGGAATGACAGTCTGCCGACTACCATTCATGCGTTTGCATGCGCAAATAGAAAACTTTTGAATTTCCAAAGGGCAAATCCAAAAGTTTTCCATTTGCGAAAGAGCATTTGCCAGTGGTTTGCACTACTTGCAAGCATTCCTCCCATCCTATTTTGTGTGCATGATATAACGTGCTTAGTTGGTGGTGGTATGCCCAGACATGAGTCTATTGTTCACTGTGCCACAGGATCCAGCTATATCTCTTTAACTAGGCGTAATAAAGCTGAAGTAGGACTAGGGTTGCTTGTGTTCCCTTCTGGAAGGGAGCTCACCTGACAGTTCAGGATGGATTGTTTCCATGTGTAACGGAGTCAGTACTCCTTTGCATAAGACAGTCCTTTGTTTAGTGTGACATAATGGAAGTGCTTGCCAGTGGGCTGATCCATTTGCAAGCATTAATTCCATCTGCTTTTGTGCTCTTGAAGTCATAAAGAAGAATTACACAAGAAAAAGGCCAAAGGCAATAATCAACATCAATGGTGCCCAAGCAGCAATGATGCTGACCTGTGCCAGGATTCATGATTTGTTGTATGCCTAGCAGTAATGGCACTCACTGATGGCAGGGTCAATGATTTGATACGTACCGTAGTACTTATCAACATTAGGATAAAGGAATACACTGGATTTGCACCAGGAAGTAGTGAGACAGAATGTTGGCGACATGAATGACACTGAATGATCCAGGCACTTTTGAGACTTGTAGACTGGAACCCCCACCCTGCCCAAGGACGGGTGGGGTGAGGTATGTGTTGTAATTATCCCTTTAAGTACTGATGGTGCATTCAATAGAATGTGGGGACATCATCAGAACTCAGGGATAGTTGTACTGGGGGACCCTGATGTGATCGGTTGCCTGCCCGTGTCTTCTGGTGAACGTGAGGCATTAGCTTCCATGTGGGCCATCAATCATTTCAGATTTTATCTTTGGGGTTTACCTTTCTTAGTCAGGAGTGATGACAAACCTTTGGTCCACATGTTCACATGTAGGAAAGTAGAAAACACCACACCCACGATCAAGAGGTGGATTGAAAGTTTGTGGGAATATAACTTCACTGTTGAATATTTACCTGGTTTGAAGAATGTTTCCGCTGATTTTCTCTCAAGAATGCCTTTTGACAAACCTTGTACTAACAATGTGGACAATTCTGTGTTGTGGGTCAAGGAACCAGCTCTCAACAAGTCAGAGTGGGAGTTAAACTTGGCTGAAGATGAATCAAGAAAAACAGCGATGGATTTTTGTAGTAAATGGTTGGCCTGCATTAAATCTTGTTGCTCAATGTGCGAAAAGTTTCTGGAGTGTTCGGGACGAACTGAACATTAATTAGAAGAATCTCTATAGAGGTGATAGATTAGTTCCACCTTCCAAGTTATGTCAAAAAATTATCAATCTTGCACACAAAGGCAATCTTGGTCGCAGTTTAACCAAGTCCAAAGTCAGAGAATCTTATTGATGGCCTGATCTGGATCATCAAGTTGAGGACCTTGTTAAAGACTGCGGGCCCGATTCACAGAACTAACTTAAGACAAAATCCTAAACTTACTACTTTTGGTATTCACAGAAGTTAGGATTTTGTCTTAAGTTTGTCTTAAGACAAACTTAAGACAAACTTAAGACAAACTTAAGACAGACTTAAGACAGACTTAAGACAGACTTAAGACAAACTTAAGACAGACTTAAGACAGACTTAAGTTAGGATTTTGTCTTAAGTCTGTCTTAAGTCTGTCTTAAGTCTGTCTTAAGTCTGTCTTAAGTTTGTCTTAAGTTTGTCTTAAGTCTGTCTTAAGTTTGTCTTAAGTCAAACTTAGGACAAAATCCTAACTTCTGTGAATACCAAAAGCAGTAAGTTTAGGATTTTATCTTAAGTTAGTTCTGTGAATCGGGCCCTGCTTTTCCTGTGCCAATAATGACAAATCGAAAAAGATAAGAGCAGCCCCTCTTCCACCATTTTAGCTTCCAGAACGACTCAGGACAAAACTTGCTTTGGATATTGTGGGTCCTTTTGACATTTTGGCACCTAATTAAAAGTTTGTTGTAGTTCTTGTGGATTACACATCCAAATGGGTTTCTGCATGTTGTATGAGTTCGATTGTCACCAGGAACATCATTGAGTTTTTAAAAGATATTTTTGTATGTGAGGTTATTCCTGATATAATTGTCACTGATAATGGTGTACAATTTACATCTTCAGAATAGGAAGAACTTTTTAGAGATCTTTCGATCACACATCATCGCACTGCACTTTATTTCCCACCAGCCAATGGGCTTGTTGAGAGCATGAATAGGTTGGTAAGAGCCAGTGCTTCGCCTGCTGTGGAAACAAATATTTCTTTAAAGTCTGTCTTGAGAGAAAAACTGTGGGCACACAGAAATACCCCTAACAGTGTTTGTGGTGTGTCTCCTTTGAAAAGACTTAGAGGTAGATTAGCTGGAACTAAACTCACACCTCTATGGTTATGCGGAAATGGAAGTTTGGTTTCTAACCAGAAAATTTTAAATGATCAAACTATGTACAAACACAGATATGATACAAAGTCTGGAGTGAAAGAAAATTCATGGAATGTAGGGTTTTGTTTTTGTAAAAAAGCAACTTGGTCTCCCAAAGGTATGTCGAAATCTTTTGGTCCTAAACGCATTATTAAAGTAATGAAAAATTTTGTAATTGTTAGATGGTGTTGATGTTTGGAGCATGTTAAGACTGTCTAAATGCAATGATGGAAATTCAAGGAATGACACTACAGCTCGTGACTATGTTTGTGCCCAGAAAAGTCCATTTGTGCATAATGACCCTCATGTTGAAACTCATTCTGATCATTTTCCTTTGGAGAAAAGGAGGAGGAATTTCCCTTCATATTTGAATGATTATATTTTGACTTTATGTCTTTGTGGTTATTAGGTTGTGATCTCAAGTACATCTCATTTTGATGTGATGACCTCATGTTACAAGTTATCTTGTTGTTCACTATTGTTCTCTTATATATTTAGGTTCATGTTTCATTTTGTTTATTTAGATTTTAGCTATTTTATTTATTTTTATTTTCATGTTATCAACTATATTATTTCTGCTTCCTTTCTTTGCTGTTCTGTGAAGGAAGATGTGTTGTAATTATCCCTTTAAGTACTGATACATTCAATAGACTGCGGGTTGCATCATCAGACATCAGGGATAGTTGTAGTGGGGAACCATGATGTGATCGATTGCCTGCCCGTGTCCTCAGGTGGTGCCAATAAAAGAGTTGTTCCTGTTACCTCAAGTGGTCGAAATCTTATTTTAATATTTCACTGATTCCATCCTATGCCTTGCCCATGGGCAGAGGCGTTAATTTGTGGTCCCTCCCATGCCTCATTTAAAAACAAGGAGCATGTCATGCCCTTTACCCTCTCCAGGCATTGCCTGGGGCTTTCTTCAAGCACACAGCTTGCATAAAGAAAGAGAGAATGATGACCGAAATAAATAACAGCTGCTCTGGGATAATTGTTGTGTGCCATAACACTTGCCTTGCCCAAAGGCAGAATGGAATATGTTGGACTTGGCCCTTGCAGGGTCATCCCTGAACTTTTTGCCTTCCTCCTGTATTTTTTCTGACCTGTTGTTGGTGGTTTTATGACTCTGGGCACTTTGCCACTGCTGATCACTGCTAAAGTGCACATGCTCTCTATTGTAAATTGATGGAATGGATTAGTGACTCCATGATTGGCTTATTTTATTTACTTGTCAGACCCTAGTACAGTGCACCATGTGTGCCCAGGGCCTGTAAATCAAATGCTGCTGGTGGGCCTGCAGCACTGGTTGTGCCACCCACAGAAGCAGCTTGTAAAATGTGGCTCAGGCCTGCCATTGCAGAGCCTGTGTGCAGCCTGGGGCTGCCATGTCGACTTGGCAAATGCACCCACTTTCCAGTCCCTAAACCTTCCCTTTTCTACATGTTAGTCACCCCTAAGGTAGGCATTGTATGTAAAAGGTAGGACATGCCCTGATGTGTGTGGCATGTCCTGATAGTAAATTACAGCAAATTTCGTTTTTCACTATTGCAAGCCTACCTGCTCCCATAGGCCAGAATGGGCAGTTTGATTATAACATCCTATAATCCTAACTGACTCAAGGAACAAGTTAGAAATTCGAATTTAGTATGCCTGAACTCAGAATGATAAAATACATCTTTTAGTAAACTTGGTTTTAACATTCTGTGTTTGAAGATACCACTTTTAGAAAGTAGGTATTTTCTTACCTAACCATCCAGCCTGCCTCTGCTAGGTTGTGTATTGCATGTCTGGTTTGTGAGTGACAGGGGCTGGGGTGGCTCCAGGAGACAGGGCGAGTCAGTGTAAGGCTGAATAGACCTATCTGCATTGGGAGTGGTGGGAGGAGTAGCCCCTGGGCCTGAATAGGGCTGTGCCTGCCTTCCACAATGCTGGCTCCACCTCCTGTGGTGCGTTTGATGACCCTGGCTCACACTGACAAAGAAAAAAGTTTTGCACAGGCAGAATGCACCCAGAACTGGTTTGGACTAGGTACAGACACTCTCTGCCTTCAGAGACAAAGGATTTGGGTGTATAAAAAGGGGGACCCAGACCCCAGAACTTTAGATCACTTCTGGGAAATCAAGAGGAACCTTTGCCAAGGAGAAGAAACCGGAGAAACTGAAGGAGGAGTACTTCCCCTGTGCTGTTTGCTGTCTGGGTTTGGCCTGCAGTGGTTACTTGTTGCCAAGGAAAGGAGAAAAGGACTTTGCTGTTTGCTTTGTCATCTTGAGGAAGCTCTCCATGGGCTTGAACTGAGCTTGCCTCCTGTCTGAAGTCTCAGGGACACAAAGACTTCACCACCAGCTCCCCCTGAATTTCCTTGCTGGGAATTCTAACCTACAGAGAGGTGCCTGCAGCTGTTCAGGACCTCTAGAAACAGTTTGTCGCCTTGAGCTGGAAGCACGACGCAATGAGGAGAAGCGTGTCGCCGCCACATCAGTTGCCGTCGCATCACCGAAGAAGAGTGCCGCCGCCACAGCTGTTCACGTCGCATCACCAACGAAGCGCGCTGCATCACCGGAGTAGTGTGTCGCCGCCGCAGATGTCGCCGTTGCATCACCGGAGAAGTGTGTCGTAGGGCCTGTAGCAGCTCAGAAGTTACTGAGTTCGCCGCACGGCCGTCGGGCGTGGACTCCTCGCATCCAACGTTGTCGCATCGCATCAAAGACGCCATTTTGTCGCATCGCACCGGATCGTTGCATCGCATCGAGGCACGAATCTGGTCGCATCGTAACCGGGCCGCAGTAAGAAACCGACGTATCACTTCCCCACGTGGTAAAGAACCCGACGCATCACCTCCTCTCCGGTAAGGAACCGACGCATCACCTCTCCTGCGCTGAAGTAAGGAACCGACGATTCACCTCCCCCGAAGTAAGGAACCGACGCATCACCGTTCTTGCGTGTAAGGAACCGACACATCACCTTCCCTGCGACCCTTTTGTTTGTTTTGCGTGATGCATCCAAGGTACTTTGAGAGTAAAGTGTTGCATTTACCATCTACATTGAACTAAGCTATTTCTACCATTTTAAAGTCATATTCTGAGTACAGTATTGTGGAGTTTTGTCGTTGGGTCTTGTGTTAAGTCTAGTAAAAATTACTTATTTTTCTAAACTGGTGAGGTGTCCATTTGTAGTGTTTTCACTGTATTACTGAATGTGTTTACAAATGCTTTACACACTGCCTCTGAGATAAGCCTGTTTGCTCGTGCCAAGCTACAAAGGGGGTGAACAGGGGTTATTCAGGAGTGTATCCCCCTTTCCCTGACTAGAAGCAAAAGGTCCCTATTTGGACAAAGGTGTATACCATTGCCAACTAGAGACCCCCAGTTCTAACAGGATAATATTGCTGTCCCGCTACAACATTACCCTTCTGGCCTTGACAAAGTGCCAGAGGTTTTTTCTACTACTGCTTTCCCATTCCCCTTGTACAGGTTAGAACCATGGCTTTGACGCACTGTGTACCCCCTTGCCTTGCCCAAGGGTCAGGTAATATTGTCTCCTTTCGCCCTCTCCTGCCTTGCCAAATAGCAGAAGGAACATTTGGTGCCTGCATTCTCTCCTCATCTTGTCCAATGAGAGGAGGACAGCTCCTCCCTTTTCCCCTTCTCACCTTAGGAGGCTTCGTCGGGGGAGTGATGATTTTGTGTCACCTATTGCTTCACCTTGCCCAAAGGCAGTGGGTTGTTGCTCTCCTCCCCCAGAAGTGGGGGTGTATTTGTGCCATGCTTGGGGCAGGTGTGTCATACACTCCCCACAGGAGAGGAAAGGACTCAAAAGGCACCTTTCCTCCATCTGGTCAGTCCCATCTTTATCCTCATTTTTTCATGGGTGACTGAGGCACAAGACAGTTGAAAAATGCCCGAGTGTCTTAATTGCAAACACTTAAAGGAGACTTAGGCAGTGTCAGCTGTCACATGGTGAGTTACTCTTTTTTCGTAAAACATCACTAGAGAGGTAATAATGAGAAACCGCCTTCCCTTGGCATAAGTGGGTAGTGTCGATTTCCAAGGGTGGCTGGACCACCACAATTCTCTTTTTGCCGATATTTCAGAATATATCAGAATTATGAAAGTGCAAATTAAGTTTATTTTTGTAATTCTGAACTGCGGTTGAAACACATATTTAAATATGCTCAAAACACTAGTTGATGACATTTCCACACACTATCCTTTGTGAGCAGTCAAACTGTATGTCTGTGCAAATTTAATGGTCACTTCAAATGAAAATATATTGTCCTTAATGGCAGTGCGCAACCACACCATTCATACTCCACACTATGCCACTCCACTCTACACCACTTCAGTCTACAACACTTTACTCCCCCTTCACTCCACTCTATGACATGCCACTCCTCTCTACAACAAGACACTCCATTCTACAACACTCCGCATCACTCCACCCTATGACACCCCATTCCACTCTATGACATGACACTCCACTTACCTCAACTCTACGCCCCTCCACTCTAAGATACTTTATGACACACCACTCCACTTTGCTCCACTCTACTCCACTCTACTCTACGCCACTCTACTCTATGCCCCTCCACTCTACGCTTCACCACTCTACACCACTTACCCCACTCCACTCAATTTGGCCACAATCTACCCCACTCAAATCTACGCCACTCCACTCCAATCTACCCCAATCCACTCCAATCTACCCAAATCCACTCCACTCCAATCTACCCCACTCTACTTCACTGAAACCTACCCCACTCCACTCTAGTCTACTCCAGACTACCCCACTCCAATCTACCTCAATATAGTCTAACCCAATCTACACCACTCCACTTCAGTCCATCCCAATCTACCTCACTCCACTCCAATCTACCCCAATCTACCCCACTCCACTTGCCTACAATATACCCCACTCCACTCTACCCCACTCCAATCTACCCACTCCAATCAACTACACTCTCTTCCAATCTACCCACTTCACTCCAATCTTTCCCAACCTATCCCACTCCACTTTACCCCAATCTCCCCCACTTCAATCTACCCCAAGCCACTCCAATCTACCCCAGCTATCCCATTCCACTCTAATCTACCCTACTCCACTCCAGCCAACTTCAATCTACTCCACGCAACTCCAACCTGCCCCACTCTACCCCACTCCAGTCTTCCCCATGCTACCCCACTTCAATCTACCTCATTCTACGGCACTACAATCTACCCTAATCTACCCGACTCCACTCTACCCCACTCCACACTACCTCAATCTACTCTACTTAAATCTACACTAATCTACCTCATTCTCTCCCACCTCACCCCACTGCACGCCACAAATGTTTAGCCATGCGGAACAGCAACCACATTGGTGTTCAACATGGCAAAAAAACATTGCCAAAGTCAATAGCTCTTGCATAGGCAAGGCCTATTGGCTTTGCCGCTGCTTGTCTCTTTTTGGTCTCTCCTTGCTTTGTCATACAGGCCAGGAAGAGGGCAGCTTAAGGCATCAGGTATGAATAGCTGGAGTTCAACTAACTGATTCAAGCCAATCACACTGTGGCCTTGTTGCCAGCATTGAACAAGTCAGCTTTGCGTATAGGACATTTGGCAACATTCTCGAACAGTCGTACTCCTAATGATGACTTTGTTTGCTGCTGACATCTCAAAAACCGCTCAACAAAATTACAACAAACCAACAAAAGCCACTAAATATTCAATGCACTTTAATCCAGAGGTTTTTAGTGAACACAGAGAAAATTACCATTTGGAATGTCTATGTTAAATGGAAAAACTACTAGTCGAAAAAGGGCCCGATTCACAGAACTAACTTAAGACAAAATCCTAAACTTACTACCATTTTGGTATTCACAGAAGGCACTTACTCATTTTGGTATTCACAAAAGGCACTTACTTGTTTTGGTATTCACAGAAGGCACTTACTCATTGATGAGTAAGTAAGTGCCTTCTGTGAATACCAAAATGAATAAGTGCCTTCTGTGAATACCAAAATGGTAGTAAGTTTAGGATTGTGTCTTAAGTTAGTTCTGTGAATCGGGCCCAAAGTTATTAACTGCAAATAAGTATTTTATTGTAGATGTAGAGTGTTATCAACCTGAATGCAAGTACATGAATTTTAGCCATTAATCTGCTGTAGAACTCACGTATTCTTCCCTATGCAATTAACACTATTTCTAGTGATATGACAAGCCAAGACACTTTTAAAATCATTGCTTCCTTCTGGCAGTGACCTCAAACGTATTTGTAAACTCAGTGTCTGCAAACACCAATCAGACGACAGTTCTCTCTACCGGATCCTGGCAAAAAGAGAAGGGTTCTGCGAAAATGTAGCTATCATCAAGTAAAACAATCAACGAGACACCTCATCACCCTTGCACTGTGTTTCCTGTGTGAGGGGAATGGCTTTTCCCGGGGCCTTTGCTTTACTGCAGACCAGGAGTCTGGTTTTAACAGACAGGAAATGGAAGCAAACATTCGCTGATTAGCGGTGCTCTCCCTGCCAATCACCAGGCTCGGCATGCTCTAGGCACAGGAGGTTTTACAACTGATCTGATTATTTTTGCAGTCCTAATGCTCAAGGCTGCAGACTCTGAAGAAGGCCAGGTACAAGTGCGCCCCACTCTGCAGGCTGTTGGTTGACACCTTAAAGGGGTGATGGATGAATGGAAAAAACTGAAACAGATCAAGCAAATCTCCAATCAGCGGTTGCCTCAGAGGTGCTTAGAGGGTTTGTTGGCCATAGGCGAGGAGAAGAGCTGAAAATAACATGATTCTCGCTAGCATTGTTCTCTGGCGATGGAGTCGTCTCAAAATCCTTGCAGATAAATCACTTTACGAGCCCTAGAGTTCATACTAAAACAGCCTGGTCGTTCTAAAAGAACTGCACTCCATCAAAAACACATATTTTTTTTTAAAACGGTCATAAATGTCTCAGATATGTTATTTTTAGTTCCATATCTATCACATATTGTGGGGATATGTACGAGTGAAGTGGCGGAGTGAGGCGTTAGCCGTCACACCTTAACGCCTCACTCCGCCACTTCTGGTATGCAAGGCTGCACCTTATTTACAACAATATGGTGCAGCCTTGCGTTTACCCCTGTGTTGGCGCTACACTTAGTGTAGCGCCAACGCAGGCACCCTTGCACCATAGTGTAAGGGTGTCTGCGTGCAGGGGAGGATTGCTTATGTGTAGGAAGGTTTCCCTTCCTGCACATAAACAATCCTAAAATGCCATTCTGTCACTTTATGTGTGCTGCTTCATGCAGCACACATAAAAGTCTCAAAATAGCATTTTTTTACAGATTGTTTATGTGCAGGAAGGGGGACCTTCCTGTACATAAACAATCCATGGCATTTTGCTTTTTCCATGTGTGCTGCACAAGGCAGTGTTCGCTCAGCAGTCCAAAATTGTGAGATGTAGGTCTGCCCTTAGTGATTCTTTGTCAACTGGCCAGGGAGTGATGTGCAGCTGTCGGATCACAGATCTGCTGGTGCAGGAGCTCTCGGATGAGGAGCAGGCTCAAACGTAAGCAGAATAAGGTCTTTTCCTGTTTTGTATGGAATGCAGTTTAAAGGTTGGTGAACACTGCGATGCAGGGATAAAGTAGCAAATGGGACCTCCATCAGATAAGAGGTAGCCTTTGTTCCTTTTTTTTTTATTATAAAGCTTTATATAGCGCGAACATGACCCATGAGGGTATCAGAGCGCTTTACAATATACAGTTATTAAACTTTAGATGGTTGAGGTAGTATACATATATTCGGTATTCACTATTCAGTACAAAAGAGGTAGATAGTAGTATATGGGTAGCATAAGTGGCTAGTAGTCATCAAAGAATGATCCACGAGGGAAACAGAGAGCTTCACAACACACAGTTATTAAAAAATGGTTGGTTGAGGTAGTATACATACATTCAGAAATTCGCTATTCAATACAAAAGAGGTAGACAGTAGTATATGTAGTATATGGATAGTATAGGTGACTGGTAGTCAACATAGAATTAAAGTCTAAGGTTGTGAATTTGTTCATTAGAAGCGTTTTTACTTCTTTTTTGAAGGAGGTAAAGGAAGAGATTCCATGAACCACTGGAGGTAGAGAGTTCCAAATCTTCAGTGCGATCCCTGAAAATGCTCTGCAACCAGTTCTCTTTTTATGGAAGGATTGTGGTTTCAGTCGTAGTGAACTCGCACTTTGCAATTGTCTGCATCCTCTGGATCGCTCAAGCTTTAGTGCTAAGTAACTGGGGGTATTGCTATGCAGGGCTTTATGGGTAATGCAGGCGATCTTCAGGTGTATTCTACCCTCGTATGGCAGCCAGTTCAGGACTTTCAAGGTCGGAGAGATGTGGTTATTTCTCTTAGTTCCTGAGACCAGTCTGGACGCAGCGTTAAGGGATGCCCATCAGTGGGGCCAGCTTGTATTTGGGGAGACCGCATAGAGTGGTGCTTTCATAGTGCAATCTTGGTAACACTAGGGCTTGTACCGCCATTTTTAAGTCGGTCTGTGGGAGGAAGGGTTTAAGTTTCCTTGGTATACTCATCTGGTGATTAGCTCCCTTGGTGGCATTATTGATTGGCGCCTGCATGTTTAGGTGTTTGTCTATGGTGACTCGTAAGGATTTCGCGGAGTCAATGATGTGGGAAGCACAATCAAAGGAAGTTAGATGTTTCAGCCATAAGTCTATCTTGGGTGTGTGATTGTGTGGGGAGATGAGAATGAATTCTGTTTTCTTGGTGTTAAGCATGAGGTGGTTGCCAGTGAGCCAACTTTGAGTATTCTGTAGAATAACGTTGAGGGAGATGAAGTCTTCTGGTGAGGAGTTTTTCATATACAGTTGAGTGTCGTCCGCATTCAGGTGATATAGAATGTTGGCACAGTGCAATGCGTTTGCCAGGGGCTCCATGAGAAGATTAAAAAGACAGTGTCAGACGGTGGGGAGGAGGAGGACCAATCACTGCACACGCCTGTGAAGACTGTGGTATAATTCTACCTAACCAATCTGTCAGCTGAAGTGACATCCTTCACACATAAAACAAAGGGACAACAGTTTCTGTGTAGTTCCTCTTGTATTATTTCTGTCAAAGTCTAAGAGGGGAAACTCTAAGGGGCCGATTCCGATAGCCGGTCGGACAGCTGTCTGCAGCCTTACCGTGCGACCGACACGTACCTGGAGCCGGTCTGTCCTGTAGAGTAAGTACGATGAGCATAACTGCCAAAAACACGACCGACACGTAGGCTGTGATTCAAGCTCCATTCTCCGTCCAAGCCGTAACTCCTAACGCTGAACCGAGTCGCCCGGAAGCAGTATCCATAGCAGTTTCCGGCATGACAAGTACGATGCGTACTTCCTACGTGCCGGACGGGTCGCAACGTACGGGACGTCACAGCATCCGGAAAACAAGCATATCAGCTACGATTCGCGCCACAACTCAATACACGGCTACGAGACGGACCAGCTTGCAGCGGGTACGAGACGGAGCAACAAGCAGCATGTACGATATGAAAACATCATGAATCCCATCGCGCAGGTCATACCAGTACTCTACATCTATGACCGGATCAGGAATGGACGCCTACGACGCAGGCAGTAAGTCAGACACCTACCACATAAACAAACGACACATACCCGCCAAATGGCACACACACACAGGGGATCCACATCCTGACCACTAACAACAGCCCACCATAGGGGTTGCATGGCCATCACCACTAACACCCCCACCCATAGGGCTTATATTGCCCATCACCCCTGCCACCCACACCCATAGGGGACCTGTTGCCCATCACTACTGCCACCCCCAGCCATAGGGCTTATGTTGCCCATCACTACTGCCACCCCCACCCATAGGGTTTATGTTGCCCATCACTACTGCCACCCCCACCCATAGGGCCTATGTTGCCCATCACCCCTGCCACCCACACCCATAGGGGACCTGTTGCCCATCACTACTGCCACCCCCAGCCATAGGGCTTATGTTGCCCATCACTACTGCCACCCCAAGCCATAGAGCCTATGTTGCCCATCACCCCTGCCACCCACACCCATAGGGGACCTGTTACCCATCACTACTGCCACCCCCAGCCATAGGGCTTATGTTGCCCATCACTACTGCCACCCCCACCCATAGGATGGGTGATGTGCAACACATCCAGCATACTCCAACATCAGGTATGTCAGCAAAATACATCCCCCCTAACATCATGTCAACAGTGTGTAGTCTGTGACAAATGCCTACAACAGTGATTATGGCTACGAACATACAATGTAAGTAACAGCACATGTGTGACCAACGCATGAGTGTGACATACACAAGGCAAGCATCACAATAGGACTGTGGCAATGTAAAAAGTACACCCCTCACTGTGTAGAACAGAAGTTAAGTGTGGGCTTCTAAAATGCAGCAGATGTTGAGGATTGTGGTGAAGGCGACTAAACCCCCCTCATTACAGTGACCAAAAGGTAAGTGTCATCATGTTCAAAGCTGTAAATAGCAAACAGCATGTATGATCCCTGCTCCCAACACATTAAACACTTCTGGGGCAAACTAGTGGTTGTGTCCCATACACACAGAGATGTGGTGAGGCTAACAGTGCTGTGAAAACATAACACACTCTCGGCCATGTGCAGACAAGCACCACACATGGCGGCTGACAATGCATACAGTGTACAATAACACAAAAGCAGAAGTGACCATCACCAAGCATGCACACATCTCGAAAATAGGCACACCAATCAAAACAACATGTGTAGACTGTAGGTGACAGCTCACAAACTCGCATTTCATGCCAGCTATGGCACCTAACAACCAGGATGAATGTGCACAATGATGTGATATGACTCACAGGGACAGCAGGCAAAATCACAGAAACAGCATCCAGACAAAGGCCCACAACAGCAATACCAATGCACTGGTGCAGATGCACAAACACAAACAGGCAAACTCACACTGCACATCTGACACAGCATGTGTGTATGTGTGTCACAGTATCCACAGGCAACTACACAACACATGAGGGGGGCAGAACCACAGTGCCACAGATGTGGATACAGTGCCATACAAAAGTAAACCATCATTGGGACACCCTCAGTGGGCAATCAGGCATTGGGAGATGAGAGGGAGCACAACAGACACATGTGACACAAGCGGGAATGTAAACCAACTAACGCAGCAAGAGACTGACACACAACAGCACTACCCCCAGGGACCAGACATTGAGGTGACACAAGCATGCATGACACCTCCACTGTGATGACAAAGGCAGATGTCGTACAAACTGGGAAACCCAGACATGTGTCCTGTGCCACAAACGTACATCACACATACACAAACACAAATCACTCAGCATGGCCCCTCATCCATGGACAAACGGGAGCTATGGGACCATCTGTGCAAACATTCACATCAGTCCACCCTCAACACCACACACCCTGAACTGCAACACTGTGTATCTGTGAAGCCCACATGGACATGTGACATTGCACATGCACCCATGACAAACACAGGAATGTTGGGAGGAACTAAGGTGCACAGACACATCACACAAGGACAGTTTACAACCCTGGGGAATGACAGACATACTGCACAGTATGCGGTACATGACCATGACCTCAAAGCTCACGTAAACTTCAGAATCCCTGCCACAGTCCCAGGACAATGCAGAAGCCAAGGAGAACCACAAGGCACACATGCTGACACCTGCCAGCATCGCAGCCATGAACCCGACAAGTGGGAGCAGTCACACACACACACAAATGTCTCAATCACTGAAAACTACCACCTAGGGACAACTACATGAGTTAGCAAATAAACAGGTGCCTTGAGGAACCCTGACTGTGTCCCATCTGTGTCTGTCAACATCATCACCACTCAGAACTGACAAATCCCAATGATGATACACCAATTAACAGTAATTAGTGTGTCATGCACCCACACATCTGGTAGCCCATTGGAAAAGTAGTGGGATGAACCCAGTACCACTCAGCAAGCATCAACAACAGGAACATATCAAGGGAACACTGTCTGTGTATGACAGGGATGTGGACACACACACATGCTCACATGCATCAACGTCTGCCCTACATGTCTCTCTGTCTAAGTAAGTCCACAGACTCCTCACTCAGGGCAGCAGGGGACACAGGGACGGGGTGTGATGCCTGGCACAAAGGAGACATGCTCACGAACACGGGAGCCCACAGGGACCTCTGGGATGAGAGCCGATGGGAGGGTGGTGGTGGTGGCGGGGACAGCCTCACTAGCTGGGGTTTGGTGGCTGCTGACACCCGCCTCCACAAGGGAGTGATCCTCAAAGCTGCTGTGGCCCTCAGCTGGGGGGGATGGTGCTGACGACTCCTCTGTGTGGCTCCACTCACCCTCTGTGCCACTGGGTCCACCGACTCCTCTCCTTCTGTCCCTGTAAGGCTCTGTGGCTCCTCCTGGTCCGTGGAGCTGTCCCCTCCTGTGGCCGTGGATGTATCTGGATAGGAATAGGAAGTAAGAGAACAACATCAGTCACCTGCACCGACTGCACATACCACAGCGAGTACATCACATTACAGGGCAAGCCCTGGCATCATCAGCTGAACACGGCTCAAAGTGCCAAACTGTTTAGAATAAGACAATTGTCATTCTCAACATCAACCATGGCACACATATCCCTCCTTGACTTTCACACATATGTCCGTTGCATGTTGGATGCTAACACCCCAATGTGCCAACATGCACCACCCACTCATTAGTTGTACATGCAAGTGAACAGGTAGGAGTATGTCACTATACACACAGCACATCAGCACATCTCTTGCTACTGACTCACAGGTGTCTGGATGATGGGATGGGCAGAGACTCATTTCACATGCTTGTGATGCATGCCAGCAACACACACTATGATGTACTCATGTCCTGATGGGCAATACCACAATGGGGTGGATCACTCATAGCAAGTTCAATCCCAAGGCACCTCTGATGCCCTGAAAGTCAGTCAACACTGTCTCCTGTCACAGGGGCAGGGCATCCAGATAACAACAATATGCACCGACTCACAATCCTAGCTCATGGGTAAAGCTAACTCTGCAGATGACCGGCGCCCTTGCCCAGCCCATGCAAACAACATATCCAGGACCCAGAAGACCCCACATCATGCAAATCATACATATAAGTCTCTGCAAACACAAATCCCTGTACATTAACACCTCACAGTCTGCCGTGCATGTAACCCAGCTGCATGAAGGACACAGTTGCATACACCATTGTGCTCTGTCAGATGATCACACACCTATATGTCACACAGGTCTTGTCTCTCACAGTCACATCTCAGATGTCATGCTGACCCTCTGAATCATGGCCACCCCAGTTGTACATAACAACAAGCCACACCCGAATGACACAGAGGCAGACACCTGAGGGCACATGTCACTAAGCACAACCTGCAATTTCATACACAGGAGTGGGATTACAGAGTGTTTCAAAATGCCCTTGAGGAGGCATGACTGGCCAGGTCTACGTGAAACAGTGTTTGGCCCTGGACACTAGTCAGGTGACTAAGCAAGTGTGACATACTTGATATACATACTCCTGAGGCCCCAAAATTGGAGTCCCCTGCTGCATGGGTTTGTTTGGAATACCCAAGCCACATGTTGCGAATCAGACCAGCAATTGGAACACATCTTAAGGGCACACACAGATCACATGTCAGATCTCAGGCATTGTGTAAACAATTGACCCACACATGAAACACACAACAGAGTCACGGGAACAGATGCTGACCGGTAGCTGAAGCATAGCTGACTGCAGGGACACAGTGCCCTAGTGACACAAGCAACAGACTGTAGGGGCCACACCTGTGGAACAGATGAGGAGGGTGCATCACACAATTGAGGGACCTGAGTATTGGACTACAAGACCTACGTAATGTAGAAGTGTGACTAGGCCAAAAGACTGCTATTAGCATGTCAGACATAGTACACAGATTAGGCATGGACTTACCCCCTTCCTGCTGTTGTCTGGCCTTCAGCTGCCTATCCAGGTCCGGGAAGACCACCACCAGTATCCAGAGCATGTGGGGAGTCAGGGTCTGGTGTCCCCCCCTCCTGCGTGGAGGTGACAGCTTCAGCAGGACTCTAGCTATCCTCCGGGTCCAGCCCCGAAGGTCCTGCCACCTCTTCTGGCAGTTGCGGATCTGGCGCTTGTAGACCCCCACAAAACGAACAGCCCGGGTGATGGTCAGCCAGATCTCCTGCTTCTGGTGGGCATCAACCTGTGAGGATGACAAAGTGAAAAGTACATTAGTACACATGCCCCAGAATTGTGCAGCACACATTTGGATATACATGTCATCATCACAAAGGGAAATGAATTACACAGGTAGTGCAACCATGGGGACGGAAACATCTCCTGCACGTCTAACATGTTAACAATGCCTGGATAGTTTAAGCTTGCAATAATGCACTTTAGCAGCAGGAAACCTATTCATTACATGTACCTACACACTTTGGGGGATGAAAGTAGTCAGTGAGAATGCTTGCCACTGGTGTACACACTGCTAGTACTGCTGGTCAGACAACATGAATAATTAGGAAGTGAGTGGACTGCATACCCACCTGCTCCCCTGGTTCCCCATAGAGCTTGCTGTACTGTGGAAGGAGCCCATCCTGCAGGGCCTGGTTCTCCTCCTCAGTGAAGGCTGGGGCCCTCTCCAGAGTACGCGCCATAGCAGTAGTCAGAGGATGCAGAGACAGCAGCAGTGGTAGCAGGGATGTGGTCCAGGAGCATGTAGTGCAGGCAAGTGAGCTCCCTGGGGGCCAGCCAGCCTTATATCTGTGCTGCAGAGGCTGAATCTGTGCCATGTGTCCCAAGTGATAGGTCCAACATGGTTGCATTCTATGAATCTGGCCAATCCATTTAAAAGTACGACTCATACACGCCTTCCGCATCGTTCAAATCTTCACCTTCATGGAACACTTGAAATTGCAACATTGTTGTAGGCATCCAACTGAATTTCCAGTGCACAACTCGTACAAGTTTTGAATCCGCATCCGTCTCCATGACAGTCCTGAGCCACCTCATTGCATTCAATGACAAAGCGTACGCACGGCTCGGACATGACCCGTGCAATGGGTACGCGTTGTCACCCGCGTCGGTCCTCATTGCATTCAATGACAAAGCGTACGCACGGCTCGGACATGACCCGTGCAATGCGTACGTATTGTCACCCGAGTCGGTCCTCATTGCATTCAATGACAAAGCGTACGCACGGCTCGGACATGACCCGTGCAATGCGTATGCGTTGTCACCCGCGCCGGTCCTCATTGCATTCAATGACAAAGCGTATGCATGGCTCGGACATGACCCGTGCAATGCGTACGTATTGTCACCCGAGTCGGTCCTCATTGCATTCAATGACAAAGCGTACGCACGGCTCGGACATGACCCGTGCAATGCGTATGCGTTGTCACCCGCGCCGGTCCTCATTGCATTCAATGACAAAGCGTATGCATGGCTCGGACATGACCCGTGCAATGCGTACGCAGTGTCACCTGCGTCGGACCTCATTAGTGTGACTATTATACGGATGCAAAACACATATACTGGCCAGGGACACCTGTGCACACCTACCACACTACAGCATTGACCACACAGTGTCTCATGGCATGTAAGGCTGCATTCCCTGGGTGTTTGGGGGGGTCACATCTGGTTTTTGGCTGGCACTTTGTGCAGCCACTCCTAGGCTGTGCACGTGTACATGGGGGCAGAATCCTTTGTGTGTTGTGCACATTACCACTGTGATGTGAAATTGTACAGTAATGGGCATGAGTCACAGACACAGTGTCAGGTTGGATATGTTTAGGACAGGTCACATACACCCTGAGTCCTGGGGGTGATGGCATGTACATCACAGTGAGACCTGTAGCCACAATACTGATGTGCACCCACAGTCTGTGTGCATGTTGTGTCTCAGATGTGTCTGATCAAATGTGCCCAATGGGTGACAGTCTCCACATCCATGTGGTATATGCATCACCCTTGATAGGGTGTGTGTCTAAGAGACGTACATGTAGGGCCGGCAGGAACAACAGTGGCCACTACCTGTGGGACTTACGCTTGCCTTGTGGTGTGTACGTGCTACGCCATGTCCATTGCTGTGTTGATGTGGCAATACAGGGACCCTGGGTTTCTGCATGGCAAAGATCTGTGATGCCTGAGAGACATGAGTCCTCAATTGTCACTGTGGTGTGTGTTTGGAACGTTGCAGCAGCATATAGGTTGGGTAACACAGCCAGATGATTGGCCATTGCACTACATGGGACTCATGTGGACATGTGGAATTGAGATGTGAGGTGGTGGTCTTGTAGGTGACATATGTGTCCATGACCAACAGCACACACCTCAGTACATTGTGTAATGTCATGATCTAGCATGTGATATTGATCGTGGTCATGGCCACATGGGTGGATACACTGACAATCTTCCTTTGTGCATCTCTGTACTGCAGGGCACCAGCTGTCCATCGGCCATTCCCAGACCTTGCAACCATGCAGGAACTCGACTGCATCAGACGGTACCGCTTCACCAGGCCACTGATTGCAGAGTTGGCGGAGCAGTTGGTGCCACATCTGCTACCTGGCCGGACATATCCTACAGCACGTAACAGGAAGCACTACCATTCAATCAATGCTCTGGTGGTCTGTCTTGCTGACTTGTCGATCACACGTGTGTGCACGGTTCCCTGGTTCTGCGCACGATGCCTACATTATGAGGAGTAGTCGCATTGCAACGCTGATGTCACAGATGCCAGCTCAGCATACCTGGCTTGTCGGTGTGTACTGACTGTTTCTCATTGTGTGTGTTTGTCAATGTTGTATTCTGCACTCATACAAAACTCAGCTACTTGTTCATTTTTGTGTGTGTAGGTGACTCCGGATACCCCAACATTCTGTGGTTGCTGACACCCCTCAGGAACCCTGTGACACCAGCCGAGCTGCGCTACAATGAGGCACATGGTCGGAGCAGGAGGGTGATTGAGCGGACATTCGGCCTCCTGAAAAGCCACTTTCGCTGCCTGGACAAGACCGGTGAGGCCCTCCCATATGAGCCTGCAAAGGTGTGCAAAATAATCCTTGTCTGCTGCATGCTACACAACATGGTGGTGCGGAAGGAGGTGCCTCTCATCCAGGATGACGATGACCAACCTCCAGCACCTGTGGAGGATCCCGGCCTGGGCCAAGATGCCAGTGATGATGAAGATGATGGCGATGTCCGCTCACAGCTCATCAACAACTTCTTCACCTGAATGTGAGTTTCCAGGGTTGTTATGTGATTGTCTGGAGGTAGCCTGGAATGTGTTGTTCCAGCTCTGTTGCTGTCTGAGTGTGTCTGTGTGCCACTTGACTGGATGTGTGCTGTGATGTGTCCATTCAGGTGGTGTGTACTCCACAATAGGGTAGTACTGCTAACTAGTGTTTGTGTAGGTGTCTTGCAACATGTTTTGTGCATGTATATTGCATTTCTCTCCTGTTCTTCTGTGCTTTTGACTGTATCTTGTCTGTCCTTCCCAGGGTACTTTGCCTGTTGTGTGGTCAACACTGACCCCCAACACCCAGAAGCCAACACCAGTGTAGAAGTTGACAATTCCCATCAACTGATGTACCACACATCCCTGGACTTCCATTCTCCAACACATTGAGAGCGTGTGTCCACTGTTACGTAGAATTACCGTGCAACTATTGTGGAATAAACGTGTTGCTGATGTGTAATAAACCTGTGCTACGCTTTGTTATGTGCGTTGTCTGTCTTCCCACATCTGAGTGACATCTGCTTACCTCACCTGTGGACTTGTTACCACTGACTGGGGTTGGTGTTGTGTCTGTGCATGCCAATGTGTTTCAGGTCAACATCATTGTGTATGATGAGTAACATGGCCATGGTGAGTATGTTTTGTGTTGCCATAGTGGTGTGTCTCCCTGACATGTGTCACATCACCATGACTCACCTTACTTTGGTCACATTGTTGCAGTATTTGGCACGCACTGTGTTGTGTAGCAGATCAACATCTCCCTGAACATGACAAGTTGGAATCACAGCAGAGGCAAGTATGGTGTACTGGTGAGTTTATTTACAAACATGTGTGAGGGAAGTGCACAGGATGGTGGGTGCTGTACATTGGTTTAGGAATCCAAAGTTCACATTGGAGTTGGAAGTGCTGGTAGATGAAATGTCCAGAGTAAAGTCCACAGTCATCTGATACATTTGCCCAACATGAACCCTCCATGTCATGTGGGCGAGTTGTGTGCGATTGGACAAGGTGAATGGGTTGCGCACAAAGGACATTGTCCAGAACAGGTTTAGAGGCCCTGGGGGATGTTCTGGGACATCTGCCTCTCACATGTCCTTCTTCGGATGACCCCTCTTCTTCCGGGGGGGGGATCCTCATGTGCAGGCCTCTGCGGTGCAGGGGACTCTCCGCCAGAGTCCTCCTCCCTCCCTGTGGCACTGGCAGATGGTGTTGCGACAGATGTTGTGGGCACACAGGGGGGTGTGGACAGATTTGTGTTTATCTGGTGGAGGCATTGGAGTATGTCCCAATGCACCGCAGTTATGTCATCCCACTTGGCCTCCATGCGGGCATGGTGGGCGACCTGCTCGTGTTGCATCTCCTTGAGGATCCCCACTACCTGGCCAAATCCTCCGGTTCTATCCTGGTATGCATCTAAGATGCGTGCCAGGTGGGGGTCGTCATGCAGTCCAGACCCCTCTGCAAGGCACGCCCTGTGCCTCCCACCCCTCTCCACACGGGCAGGACCAGCGTCGGGACGCACAGGTGACACTGGGACCCCTTGGGTGGTGTTGCTGGTGGTGTTTGCTGTAGCTTCCGGGGGGTCCTTTGTCCCTGTACTGTGGGTGTTGATTGGCCTTGGTCTGTCCGTGTTGGCGGGGGTGCCCTGTCGGTGTCCAGATGCTGGAGCCGTGGGTACAGGGGGTGCAGATGTTGATGCTGATGGTGCTGCATGATGGCTCACACCGGAGGGGCCAGGTTGGTCGTCGTCATCCGAAGAGGACAGTGAGAGAGTCAGACCAGAGTGCTCAGTGTCCGCCAAAGTCTTGGACTGGGTATCCTCATCATTTGGTGCCGGGTGCCCAGCACCACCTGTGTTTGGAAGAGACACACAATGTGTTTATGTTTCTACATGCATCGATGGTTCACAAACATGACTTTTTCTACTTTTCGAACAGGTGACTGCCTGTACACTGCTTTTTCCCAGCTTGTCATGGACAGAGTTTTATATTGTTGTTGGCCATTTCCCAGCATGGCCTTGTGCTCCCCACAATAGAGCCCAGTGTCAGACATCTTGTCAGTCCCTTCCCACTCCCTGTGAGGCGAGTATGGTTCAGTTTGATCTTGCTGGGCCATGTGGGTGGGTGTAGGTTGTCTGTGACAGCGAGTCCCATCATACTCTTGGCTACACCCCCCTTCCCAGCATGCACATACTTCCTCCTTCTTGACTCTGCTTCCCTGTGAGGGGGTGTGACAGCAATGGCAAGATGGCTGACTGTGAACTCCTGATGTTTGTTGTTGGCCATTTCCCAGCATGGCCTTGTGCTCCCCACAACAGAGCCCAATGTCAGACAACTTGTCATTCCCTTCCCACTCCCTGTGAGGCGAGTATGGTTCAGTTTGATCTTGCTGGGCTATGTGGGTGGGTCTAGGTTGTCTGTGACTGCGAGTCCCATCATACTCTTGGCTACACCCCCCTTCCCAGCATGCACATACTTCCTCCGTCTTGATTCTGCTTCCCTGTGAGGGGGTGTGACAGCAATGGCAAGATGGCTGACTGTGAGGTCCCGATGTTTGTTGTTGGCCATTTCCCAGCATGGCCTTGTGCTCCCCACAACAGAGCCCAGTGTCAGACATCTTGTCAGTCCCTTCCCACTCCCTGTGAGGCGAGTCTGGTTCAGTTTGATCTTGCTGGGCCATGTTGGTGGGTGTAGGTTGTCCGTGACTGCGAGTCCCATCATACTCTTGGCTACACCCCCCTTCCCAGCATGCACATACTTCCTCCCTCTTGACTCTGCTTCCCTGTGAGGGGGTGTGACAGCAATGGCAAGATGGCTGACTGTGAAGTCCTGAAGTTTGTTGTTGGCCATTTCCCAGCATGGCCTTGTGCTCCCCACAACAGAGCCCAGTGTCAGACATCTTGTCAGTCCCTTCCCGCTCCCTGTGAGGCGAGTATGGTTCAGTTTGATCTTGCTGGGCCATGTGGGTGGGTGTAGGTTGTCTGTGACTGCAAGTCCCATCATACTCTTGGCTACACCCCCCTTCCCAGCATGCCCATACTTCTTCACTCTTGACTCTGCTTCCCTGTGAGGGGGTGTGATAGCAATGGCAAGATGGCTGACTGTAAAGTCCTGGTGTTTGGCTACAAGTCCAAAGTGAGCCCCTGTGCTTCACACAGCAGCACCCAGTACGGGGTATCTTTTGCTGATATTTCAATGAGGTGTGTGTCAATGCATTGTACCCGGTGAGTTGTGTGGAGTTTGTGTTGAGGGGGGTGTCTCCCCATGCTGGTAAGTATGGTCAGGGCTGTCAGTCCTCCTTCCCATCATGAAACGTGGTTCCATTGTAGGGCGTGCAAGTTGTCTTTCAGGATGTCAGTCAGTGGTGTCCTGCTTCTAATTTGCACACAACCCCGAGCAGGGCCTTGTGCTCCCCACAGCAGGACCCAGTGTCAGCCATCTTGTCAGTCATTTGCCACTCCCTGTGATGTGGGCATGTTTCAGAGAGGTCTTGATGGGCCAATCAGGAGGGGGAGCATTATCTGTGACTACAGGCCCCATCATGCTTTTGGATACACTCACTTCACCTGCATCCCCACTATTCCTTCCTGACAGTCAGCTGCACTGTGAGGTGGTGTGTTTGTGGTGGCAAACTGTCTGGCTGGGTCTATTTGGCTTTGTGCCACTGGCTTGCTCTATTTGTTTGTAGGTTGGTGCATGTCATGACACAGTTCCCAGTCACTCTGAGATGGCAGGTATTGTGTTTGTCTGACTGGCATGCACATCTTGGGCTGATTATTGGTTAGTGTATCTTTGCTTGCAGTGCATGGTTTCACTGTCCCCTTGCCACACAATCTTGGGTATGTTGTTTATGTACTCACCAGGCTCTGGGATGTCTGTTAGGCCATGGACGCTCTCTGGTGGTAGGATGTCCCGCACCTTCTCCTCCCAGGTCCTGAAGTAGACTGGTGTGACAGGAGGGCCACCGCCGGTGCACTGACTCAGGGCATGATCTTTTTCGTCATACCACCTGTTCTGGATATCGTCCTTTGTGCGCCTTGCTGGTGCTTGGGCGTTCACCTTGTCCACAATCCTCGCCCACATCTTGATTTTCTGTGAGATGGGGGTCCTTTGGACCAATGTACCAAACAAATGTGGCTCTACTCTGATGATCTCGTCTACCAGCACTTCTAACTCACTATCTGTGAACTTTGGATTCTTCTTTGGGAGCATGGTGATGGGTGGTGCTGGTGAGGGATGTGTGTGTGAGGGTGCAAGTGAGGGTGGGTTGGTGTTGGTTTTGTTGGGTGTATGTATGTGTGCTTTTGTATGAGGTGCTGACGGTGTGTGAGTTGTGTGATGGGGGAGTTGTGAGTGTGTCTGTGGTTGCTGTGTACTGGTGTTTGCTGCTGGCTGTGTCTCCTGTTTGCAAGGAATGATGGTAGTGATTGTAGTCCTTTATATGTTTGGAGTTGTGGGTGTGTCTTTGTCCCATGTTTTTTTATTTGATATTTATTGGCTTTGTCATTGCTTGTTTGGTCCTTTTTTTGTCTTTTTTCCTTTGGGTTTTGTAGGCATGAAGGAGACGTTCATGTGATGGAAACGGACGCTGCTGTTGTCTCGTGCGGGCTTCTCTGCCTCGTTCACGCTGCCTATCTTCTTTGTTTGGTATGCGTCGGTCGCTGCAGTCTCTATTGCTTGTCTGCCGGGTTGTCTGTGCGTGTCAGTCATGCGGCTTGGTCTCCGTGCGAGTCGGTCTGGTTTTACACGCATTGCATCATACTGCGCAAATCGTACATCGCGGGGACGGGTCGGTCGGGTTCATTCCGGGTTCGTGTCGGTCGGTAATAATCTCGTCGGTTTTCCAGCCGGATCACTATTTTCCCTATGGCTCGGTCGTATGGCTTGTATTTCACACGCGTTGCATCGTACTGCACAGGTTGTATGGCGCTGGTCCGTGTCGGTCGGTATTCAGTCCGGATCCGTGTCGGTCGGTTCGTTTTGCGGCCGGAATCGGAATCGGCCCCTATGGGTTTTTAATGCTGCCCTCACCCACTAAATAGTGGCATACTTCATCATAGGGCCGCTGACACACTCTGCTGCAGACCAACATACAGGGTGGAAGGCAAACATATTTTTTTGATTATGCTAGGGATCCACTTTGCAGAGGCAATAATACGTTAAAACTATCTAGGAGGGTACCCTCTAAACTTTTGTTCTTGTACCCTTCAACAGGATTGAAAAACCTTAGAGGTGTACATAGGGAAGTGACTTCCCTGTCACCCTCTCTGCTTTGATCGACATATTTTAGCCAATTCTGTCTGCCCACTAGGGGTCAATGGCATTCCTCAGAATAAAGATCCCATCAACCAGCCTCCAATAATATTTTTTGTGTGGAGGTTATACGATACAATCTTGCCAGTTGTAGTAACACTTCAGGGAATTCCTAAAATACAATAATTTTGTTATTAGTGAATGCATTTCCGAACCGTTCTTTTTAATCATATATACTTTCGGCATTCGTGCCCCAGGGAAATTACTTCATTGCCAACTTCTCCTAACATCTCAACGTATATAGTATGAACTCACACACATATGTATGTGTATATATACTCACACTTCACCCGCACGCCACCAACCCTTGTGTAGTAGCTGTGATTTACCTCTCTTTTTTTCATATAAAAAAAAAAAAAACATATGTGTAAAAAAGTAGTCTCTTACCCGAGTTTCATATTTTCGCTCTTAACTCGAGGTGAGAGTGGGATGTCGTCCTATTGTACCTAGTGTGTGAGATTAGACATATTCATTTTATTTACATTCATTATTCACTTTAAAAAAAACATACGTTTCTTATTGTCATTATATTTTAGTAATCATCCGTCTTTTTTTTTTTTAAAGGAAATGTCTGTTGTTCGAGGTTTAATCTTAATGATTCACACTCTATTTTTTTCTTAATACATTACCTGCATGATGCTCTTATACGGTATCCTTCTAATCTCATCCATGTGCCGATATTCTGACAATCTGGAAATGTACCTAGGTTAATCCAGTGCACTACAATGATGTCACCAATATGGTGTACAAAAAGTAATCAAAAAGTTCAGGGAATAGTGTGTGTTCAGAAACACGGTTACAACACTAATCAAAACAATATTTCAGTGTATCCAAAAGTTACAATGAATTATCCAGAAACAGGAATGCATCAAGGTCTGTTTTAATTCAAAGTCCTCATAAATGAAATCCAATGATGCACAAAAGGAAATGGCTTGTATACAGCATACAAAAGCAAAGACTTCATAAATCCCAATGCATTTCGGGCTAAAGGTAGCCCTTCGTCAGGGGCATCTGAAACAAGTAAATATATACATTTGTACATTCAAAAGTGTCTGCTGGTTATCATAAATAGCATAAAGACTGACAAAATAGGCTCAAGCGGTCAGACAAAAGAAGCTGTGTAGAATGACAGAAAAGCATTGCCATTACCGAACCATGCTCAATGGAGTCTTAAACTATAATACAACATGCAGCCTTTGTTGAAAGGGACATGCATCAAAGCGCAAAAGAAAAGGAGTTCCCAATGTCTCCAGACCAACTAGGTGGTACAAACGTGCTTGTGAATGAGGAATAAGAAATGAAAGAGTGAAGCCAAACACACTACGACTGCCAAACTCAAAACCCAACATGAAGTAAAACGAGAGACTGACAATACTCGTTTAACCACACATACCTATCGGCAGAGATGTGAAAACATACTGCCTACAAACCGGAGCCTGCCAGTTCGAAGTAAATGCTGCCAAAGTAATCACAAGAAAAATTAAGTAAAAGAAATTACCAACTAGTGAAAGTGTGCGTTTATTTTGTCATTTTTTTAGGAGCTGGTTGTGGGTATAGGGGAATAGGTTGGGAAGTAATTTAATTATAATAAATTAATTAATATTTTGTATTTATTAGTATTTATTTAATTTAGATTTTATAGTCTTAATTGTGGGAATTAATGTAATTTTTAATGTATTATTGATTGGTTGTTAATTGGAGTGGAGAAGTGTGGCTCAATGATTAGAGCGGCACACCCTGATGCAGAGGTCTAGCCCGGGACCAGGGTTCAATTCCCCGCCTCGGCGGGTCTTGGGCTCAAAAATTACACGGACCTGATAATTCTCGCCTCGGTGCCTATTCCAATCATGGAGTCCCACTCTGCAACTCTGGGCAATAGCTTGCTTAATCTCCACAACGGCCCCCACAACGCTAAGGATGCCTGGCCTCCACCTTGGGGGTGCCCAGGAGTGGACGCCTCACAGGGAAAGCCAGGATGGGTAATTATGTTAATTGTGTCATTGTTTAGGAATGGGTGGTGGTATTTATAGGGGAATAGGGTGGGAAGTAATTTATTTAAAATAAATTATTAATTAATTGTTAAATAATGGTTATTAATTAATTAAAAATTAAATATGGCAATTGTGTAATTAATTTGAGATGTGAGTTGTGGGGTTTATAGTGGTAAAGGGTGGGAAGTAAATTCTGTTAAATGAATTAATAAGTTGTTAATTGATAATAATTTAATAATGTAAAATCAGTTATGGAAATTGTGCAATTATTTTTAGGTGTGTGTTGTGGTGTTTATTGGGATAGAGCGTGGAAAGTATTTTAGGTTTTATTAATTAATAATTAGTTGCTCATTATTATTAATTCATTAATTGATAAATATTTATGTTAATTTTATTTTGTGTGTGGATTTTTGTTTTATAGGGGTAATGTTTAGTGAGTAAATTTATTTTCATCTGTTTTAGTTTGTTTTTTAATTAATATTATTTGTTTATTTGATAATTAATTATGTTAATTATTGAGGTACACTTTTTGTTTTACAAATTTAGATGTGTGTTGTGAATTGTGTGGTGTTACAGGGTAGGAAATACAAATAGTAATTTTATGTAACAATTAATGTTTTTGATTATAATTAATTTCTATTAATTATAGTTATTTGTTTGTAAATTATGTTTATATTTTTTATAAAATAATGTTTTTAGGTAATTTTGTGATTTTTTTAACATAATATGTTTCTATCTTTTGTCATTTTTATTATTTTTATATATGTTTTCTTTTTTTGTTTTTAACATTTTTTGTATTGTAGTTGATATTTTGTTTGTTTTTAATTTTGAATTGACTTCAGTGGGAATATTTATTTTTACCCCTCTGCTATGCAACACTTTCCCTACTGTTGCACTCACTGGAGTGGGAATAGTAATTTTTACCTCACCGCTATCCAACAGTTTCCCTCCTGTTGCACTTACTGGAGTGGGAATAGTAATTTTTACCCCTTCGCTATCCAACCCTTTCCCTACTGTTACACTCGTTAGAGTGGGAATATTATTTTTTACCTCCCCGCTATCCAACGCTTTCCCTACTGTTGCACTCCCTGGAGTGGGAATAGTAATTTTTACCCACCCACTATCCAACACTTTCCCTACTGTTGCACTCCCTGAAGTGGGAATGGTCAATTTTACCCTCCCGCTATCCAACACTTTCCCTACTGTAGCACTCAGTGGAGTGGGAATAGTAATTTTTCCACCCCCCCCCCGCTATCCAACAGTTTCCCTACTGTTGCACTTACTGGATTGGGAATAGTAATTTTTACCCCTCCGCTAGCCAACACTTTCCCTACATTTACACTCGTTGGAGTGGGAATATTATTTTTTTACCTCCCCGCTATCCAAAACTTTCCCTACTGTTGCACTCACTGGAGTGGGATTAGTAATTTTTACCCACCCGCTAGCCAACACTTTCCCTACTGTTGCACTCGCTGGAGTGGGAATAGTAATTTTTACCGACCCGCTATCCAACACTTTCGCTACTGTTGCATTCACTGGAGTGGGAATAGTCATTTTTACCCTCCCGCTATCCAACACTTTCCCTAATGTTGCACTTACTGAGTGGGAAAAGTAATTTTAACCCCCTGCGCTATCCAACACTTTTCCTACTGTTACACTCGTTGGAGTGGGAATAGTAATGTATACCTCCCCGCTCCCCAACACTTTCCCTACTGCTACACTCACTGGAGTGGGAATAGTAATTTTTATCCACCCTCCGCTATCCAACAGTTTCCCTACTTTTGTACTAAATCCACTCCTAAAAAAATTAGACAATTAACATATTTAACAATTTAACAATTAATTAATATTTATTAATAACCAATTAATTAATAAATCATTAATATTAAAATAATTACAGCAATTAACATTATTAAATTATTAAATACATATATACATATTAATTAATACACATTATTAATTATTTAATAATAATTAAATTACTTCCCACCCGATTCCCCTATAAACCCACAACCCTCTACAGAACTAAAACACAAAATGTAATTAAAAAAATAATAAATAACTTCTAAAAATTATTAATACATTTATTATAACTAAATTACTTCTCACCCTATACCCCTATAAACCCACAACCCGCTACGGAACTAAAACACAAATGTTGTTAAAAAAAAATTAATAACATAAAAATGTAACACATATATTAAAATACAAAAGCTATAGTTACACAAAGATATAGAACACATACATTTAAATTAAATACTAACATACATAACACTAACAAAAAAACGATATTTTAAAATTCTTGTCGAAGATACACTGACTGTTGATATTCTGGCATGACGATATTTCAACATCGATATTCTGGTAGGTCGATAATTAAGACTCAATATTTTTTCTGTTTACCGTCAGAATGTACACACAGACATTGATATATATGGAAATCCATTGCAAGACCACCACAGCCACAACCACGCTCTGGAAACTCGTAATACAGTGGTCGGAATGCCACAGGTGCAGCAGTCTCCTAGCGGTGCATACTTGGACCTTTGGCGGTCGGACAATCAAACTTGTAATATGGCCCTAAATATGAAAACAGAGATACGGTTCAGGAGAACAGATAAGTTACCTGCCTGAACATATACCACAATTCTCACAGACACATAGGTAAGGTTGAGATTTCTGTTGGATCCCATCTCGCAGCTGAGGCAGGCAATGGTAACTTTTGAAGCTGGCATCGGCTTGGGAAGACTTTGTGCCAAATATAGAGGAATTAGTGATTTAGTTTGTATTTGCATTAACCTAAGTAGAGCATAGGAGTTTGTTGGTGTGTTAATGTTTGCCTGAGCTGGTAGGATAGGCTAATTTCTGCTTGTTTTACCAGATTTATGAGCTAATCCTTGTGCCATGGATAGATTTACTAGAAAAGATGGATCTACCATGGAGCTGGTCCAAAATTGATATGACCAATGGGGATAGTGTTTGGCTGGAGTACAAATCACTATTCCATCCTTCCAAATTCAGATGGTATCACAAATTCAAGCCCCCATAGCCAGCTTTGAAAGTTGTTGATGCTAGATTATATATCTTCCAACTTTATCAAACATTTCTGGATGTTGTGGGTATACATAAACAAGCCTTTACACCCTTCTTCACCCTTCTCTCCAAACCCAAGCATCATGGATGTCAATTGGGGGTTGCAAGGGGTCTCAGTGACGACCCCTGGCTTTCCCTTTGCGAACCCTGGGACTGCATGTGTGACCCCTGGCTAAGAGAGAGCACTGACACAAAAATTATAAAGCAAACGTGGCTCACTCTAAGGGGCCGATTCGGATCCGGGTCGGAAAGCACTCCGACCGAGCCGGATCCGGAGTGTTTTCCGACCAAGCCGGAGTCCTGCAGTCCGACTGAGCGAGTATGATGCGGCCGTATGCTGCCGGACTCGGTTCGGTCGGACTCCCATAGAAGTCAATGGGAACCGGTCGTACGACGCGTACATGGGCTCCCATTGACTGAATGGGTACGTCGCGGACAAGTGCGCCCCCTACAGTGGGTACGCGTCAGTGCCATCCGCACCGTACATGCCTGTGTTGGGGAGACCCATGCGTCTCCCCCTGTGTCCGAGTCATAGGGCTGCGGGTGACAGGGGGTCCAACGCGGACCCCCAAAGGCAACCACCTAGACGATTTGCAAGCCGGACACTCAGGCTTGCACCTGCTGTACGACGCGTGCATCGTACTGGCTCGGTCGTGAATCGCATCCATTGCATTCCACGGTTAGCTTACGACCGAGATGTACGGAGCGGTTCGGACCCGGAAACGACTCGGTTGGTGAATTTCACGTAGCTCGCATCGTACTTGCTCGCTTGTACAGCTGTACGAGTCAGGCGGAAAACACGCGTATGGCTCACAGTTTTTCTGGCCGGATCGCGTTCGGTGCCCTTCCGACCCGGATCAGAATCGGCCCCTAAGAGTGATGTTTATTGTATGTACCTGTCAGACCTTGTCATTTAGCTTGAAACGTGCACTAATCTCGAAATTGAAACTGGAATTGATTTTTGTGTGTTAGGAGAATGGGGTCTTCTTTCAGACAGTGGGTGGGGCTACCCTGTAAGCAGATAAGTGGAGACATTGTTTTGGGCCTTAAATTGGCGTGCAACAATGTTTCTGTTTCAGTTAAAAGTAAAAATTAGACCAGCGAGGGTCTTGAAGAATAAGAGGTCAGCTGTGTGCCATCCCTCACCAAACTAAATCAGAGGTATGCAAAGCAGCCCGCCCACTTTCTACTTCTTGCACCAGATTCTAATTCTTGCACCTTTGCCCTTTCTTGACTCAGGCCACCATGGCGTAGTGGTAAGACAGTCAGAGGAAAAGGAGCTAAATATGACACTTTTTATTCTACACTGTTTCTAGAGCTATCATGGTGGCTTGCAAATAGCTTTCCTAACACTGAGATTTGAAGTTGCATTCTGGTTCTTGTAGTCCTGAAATTAGATTGGGGTAGTCAAAACTACAAGCAACAGAGTGCAAAGATAAAACGTGGACTGGGTGAGCTTCTGCTGCCTGACATCCAGCAGCTTGTAAATGGTAGGTTTCTTGATTATATCTCGCAAATCTTTATCTGCCATACGTGTCCCAGCAGAGGGTGAAATATATTTCCTTTTTTTTAAATTACAATATCTACTTTGTGTAGTTTTACATCTGTAAGCATTTAAACTGGAAAGGGTTAGCTTATTAGCTACTCATGAAACCACAGTACTGACAGCCATAAAGCGCATCTCTCTATTCTCCCTTGTGTCATGCATTAGTATCCGAGTAATAAGATGAGCACAGAGCTCACACTGCATCTCTGTCCTCACTCGCTCCATGCACTGCTGCTCTCCCAGTATTTAGACTTCCTCAGTGCTCTCACAGGGAGAGCATCCCTATCCCCATTTGTAACATGCACAGCTATTCCAGAACCTAGTATGAAGACTCTCACGGAGCTCTCCCAATGCATGTCGTTCTTGACTTTCACTATGCGCAGCCATCCCAGCACTAAGACTTTCAGTGAGCTCTAACACTGCATCCCTATCTCAGTACCCAGTCTCTGAGAGCTATCTGACAATGCACCTCTATCCTGGCTTGCATCATTAATAGCTATCCCAGTGCTTACAAGGAGCTCTCACAAAGCATCTCAATCCTAACCTGGAACATGCAGAGGTGTTTGTGGCTTACAAAAGCCCTCAAAATGCTTCTTTAATCTCACTTACACCGTGTATTGCAACCCACTACTTAAGGTTTCGTTACCTGACGCCTTAATTAAAGGTTCCAACTGGGTTATTTACCCCTACATATTTTGCATCATAAATTAAGGTCCTCAGAATGGGAATAACATGCGAATCCAGACTTATTAGGCGACCTAATAGGTCTAGATTCACATGTTATCCACATATGGATTCCTCATTTTAGGATTGTACAGTTGACATTTTCAACATACAGTGGAAAATACAGGTGGAAAATACCAACGGGCACGCATGTGGTTTGGACAGGTGTGGAAATGTACCATGTAGCTTTGGACCTTATACTTGGAAAATTATGGTACAGTTACAACGGGCTACTGGGAATCAATGCAGGAGTTCCCTGTGGATACTTCTCCAATGAAGACCTACAATTTCCACAGAGCTCTCATGATGCATCTATATCCTCAATTGCACTTTGCATCACTGTCCCAGTACTAAAATGTCCATGGAGTTCTCACAATGCATCTCTAGTAGGACTTGCATTATGCACTACTCTACTAGCTCTGAGATAGATATCTTCATAGCCTTCAAATTGCACCTCTGTACGTATTACTAGCGTCTGATCTGTAAAGTGTACTATTATACGCCTACTCAGACATCTGCAGTTCTGTCACATTGCACCTCTCTCCTGATTTATAGTATGCACTGACATGTTAGTAGTATGGCACATCCTCTCAACACTTGCAAACTGCAACACTTCTGACTTGTAGTGTGAACTGATATCTAGTATTGAGGTAAGAACAACACAGCTAAAGATTAAGTGGGCTCAAAATCTTTCAAAAATAAGGTAGCTGGGGGCAGCAGGAGGCAGATGTCAATGCATTTAGTGTCCAGGGCATCCAATGTCTATGCAATCAGTAAGTTAACATT
Source organism: Triturus cristatus (assembly GCF_964204655.1). Lineage (NCBI taxonomy): Eukaryota > Metazoa > Chordata > Amphibia > Caudata > Salamandridae > Triturus > Triturus cristatus. The sequence goes on along the minus strand of NC_140590.1, from coordinate 480,269,055 downwards.
TTTTAACAGTGCCTAAATGCTATTAAGGCCATACAAAACCTGTAACTCACTTCAAGGTAATTTAGTGCTATAGATGCTTTTTTATTTTCTCTACATTACCGAGGGAGATGTGTGGCTTTGCCTTATTGTACAGCTGTTACTGGCATGTTAAGCGGCAATAGTATGGCATTTATGGTAGGTGTGCATCGTGCAGGTCATGAAGTGGGACAACGCTGGTTGGGTCAGTCGCAGATAATTCCACTGATACAGGGATGAAGTTATCCGAAGACGTGCCAGGTGGGGGCCTTGTATGGATGACTGGATAGGGGATGGGTCTGATTAGGGCTGGGGTCTTACACTTTCTCTTATTTGACACACCCTTCTCGCTTTTCGTGCCAGTTTGCTGTATCAGACCTCCCTTCTCTCATCTCTCTTGTGAAACCCTCCACCATTTACAGAGCATGGGTCTTCCTTTCCTGCCATGGGTTGCTGATCATTTCGCTGCTGGGCTACGTGTTTACCCATCTCGTCCTCGGGGGCCCAATCATTTCTACCCTTCTTTTCTGCTGCAGTTAGTTTGCCTGGTCCCTTCTCACCAAAGCCCAATGGCATCATCAATGTCAAGCAGCATTATCTGTGAATGCTTTTATTTTTCCTCCCTGGACTGGTGTTTAGTGTACAGTACCTGTCTGACCATGCTGGGTCCTGGAAAGGTCGAAGACCTAATTCCATACAGCATTTGTGTGTATGTGCTGGCTTGTCAACTTCTGGCATTTGTGGATACTCACTGACACCAAGCCATAGATGGGTGCGACAGGGAGAAACCACGCTGCTGTGCTGACAAGGGCCGGAGTCTTGGGCACCTCTGCCTTGTACGATGATCCCACATGTCAGATTTTCTTTTCTCAGGTGCGTTCCCTGTCGGAGGGCAGTCAATGGCTATATATTTCATTATGTAATGTTTATTACTATTGTCTTGAGCACAGCCAAATACCTGCTGCTTGGTCAGTGTTAGATATGCTATTAATTCACTCCACTCCTTTCCCATTTAAAAGCAAAACTTAAATTACTTCTATCTTGTATCAGGTAGTTACAAAAACGACTCACTACAGGCACATTTTAAGGTTGAGTGTCAATTTGATCCCCACAGCACTTTCCACTCAATCAAAACCACACAAACACTTCCAACACAGATATTAGACTGAATACCTGTCACACATCAGAGGATGCAAAGATTTACCACTTACATGCATACTACGTGTAAACCACAGCACACATGAATATGCATCTAAAAAGAGCTCCTAAAATCTAGCCAGAATAGTGCAAATAGCAAGTAAAGGGCTATTAGGACTTTGAAACACCACTCAACACATCCAGATAACTCACCTATATTCAGAAACCAGATAATTCAGCAAGCACATAAACATCTTGGCTAAAGCTGCGGCCACTCCCAACAAAAAATATATACTATATACAACAAAACAAGGAATATCTTCAAACTGAGTACAAATTACAAACACCACCGCACTACTTTTCAATTGAATTGGAGCTTGTCTAGCATGTGAGGCTGTAATTATCTGTCTGGCATATCATGCCTTTCCCTGGGCATGTGATGGCTGCATGCCTTACATATCATGATAGGAACCTAACAAATATATGTGTCGTAATTAAAATAGGCTTATACTTGCTTTACCATTGTGGTTATTGTATTAATTTGAACGTCTTTTTTATTCTGTTCTAATTTTAGTTTTTATATTTTCAGCGATGGCTCCTTTTGTGATGTCCTCTTGGTCTAAACCCACATGATATCACTTCCTATAATTCCACCAGAGCCAATGTTATGAGATATCACTTCCTGTGATGTGATTGCAGGTCAAAGGGCTTGTGATGTCACTTCCGCTACCCACAACATTTTAGTGAATCAGCGTTCATGCCAAGCATTGCCAAGGATGAAACTGTTCTAGTTTTTGGAGAGAGGTTTGCCTAAGCATGCATTCTTGCATACATATTACAAATGTTCACTTGCACTCTCTTCTCTGAAGAGAGAAGTTTGGTAGTGCCTACAGGGGGAGGAAGGAAGAAGGAGTCCAGTACTTAATTTGTAAAACAAAGAGTGCGAATTTCTGAATCTCTGCTCAGATGCCCGGCGCTGGTGCAATAAATGTCGGGGCATCGAATATTGGAGGACTTAAATCCAGCTCATGCCTCTTGAATCCACTACCAGACCCTCCCTGCTCCTTTATCTCACTCCTGCAGGTTCCTATTTTCTTGGTTTGTGATTGTTTTGCCGTCTTTCTCTTACATCATCTGTAGGAACTGTGTGTTTTTTTATCTTGCTTCAGTTACAAAATGTCTGATGTGAGAAAAAAGTGCTAATCCCCACCGGCAACCACTGTCTCAAATTAAGCAATGCAGGACTCTCTAGGTATGGGAGGAGAGCATGTGGGAGTTCCTGGGCTATGTGGGCATAGGGTAGAGTGGAATGTTTTGACTGTTCCCTCTGTCAAACCTAGAACATACAATGCTGTGGCTATGATGGCCATTTTGATGGATCCCCCTTCTACATTCTTGTTACCAGGAGTGGAGTAGATTTACGGTTATTCTTGATCGGCCCACCGACACAGCTCAGCAGTTTATGAAGTTTCTTTGAGGACCCTGCACTGGAGAAGAAACCTTTGGATTTTACGAGTTACAGCCTTATTCTGTGGAAAGCAAACTTATTAAGGTTCTGTTTTCCTCTTTCCTAGGCTGTTAAACTTTCTTACAACGGTCGCTGCACACGCTTCCCTGCATGGGAACTGGACATCGCGAGTGTCTGATGCTTTCCTCATTGACGCAGCTTATCATGAGTGCATTGCTCATCTAGGGCAAAACTGACGCTTTACCTTGAGATCCCAGATGCGCTAATGGGTTCATGTGATGCATCACAGTGACAGCCATATTGGATTGGGCCGTGCATCATGCAACAACAAGGCATTTGTGGGGCTCACGTGAGAAGAAGTGACTAACATCTGCGGCCATTTTGGTTTGGGCCAGCTATTTTTTTGCCGTCAGCCTGTTGTATGACGATTCCTTATTCCTCACAAAATTTATTATGAAGATGGATCATCGTGCTGGGCCTGGCTGGAATATCTAGTTCTTGTGCTCCTTGGTGTACATTATTGCTTCAAAATTAAATGTGGGAGTTCTTTTCCTCCTTGATCCCTTTTGGTATCGTGGAGACTTTTGTGCAAGGCTATATTTATTCTTACTCATTTGAGAGTCAGAATGTGGTTTAACCACCTCCATTCCTTCAAAGACCAGGCAAACCTGAATTTAAATGGAGACAGTGGTTGTTCATTATTGAAAACTATCTGGCAGCCATTGGTGCAGTGAGTTCTGAACCACGTAGGAAATTTGCTCTCCTCCTTAACCATACAGGTATTGCTGGTCAAAAAGTCTTTGATGATCTCCCAGTTGTTACTGCACCTGCTGGTGAAAAAATAGAGTGGGATGTTTACATAGAGGCTAAAGAAAGGAGGGTCAGACAATATTCTGAAGAAACAAATGTGCCACTAGAGAGGCACAGTTTCTTACAATGTAAGCAGAACAGTGACACATCTGTTGAAGAATTTATTGCTGCCTCATATGTGTTGCCTTCCACATGCAAATTTGAAAGTTTTGTAGAAACTTAGGGCCATATGCATGAACACATTTTCCCATAGACACAGAATGGACAAAACCCTTTGATGCATATGGCACTCAGATTAGAACCAGTTTGTCTTTAACTGTTTTTCTAAAGAAACACAGGAGAGATTATTGACCGTCTCTCGCCACAGTTATGGGTATTGCTAAAAGTATAGAGAGGTCTATTGTTCATTCCAAGCATTAGCTGGTCAAAAAGGCTTGCCCCTTATTTCTTGTATTTCTGAAGACAATATGGTATTTGCCCTGAACACTAAGGGGCCTATTAGGATGGTGGTCAGAAAATCTCTCTGACTGCCATGGTAGCGGGAAAAGACCGCCCGCAAGGACCAATTAGGATGCTCCGCAGTCGAAATCTGACCATGGCGGTCGGATTCTGGCGATTAACATTGCGACGGTTGCTGCTGCCAGTAGCACCACCGCAGTGTTAAAAGGAGCATGTCAGGCATGTCACTGCACTGCGTGGCAGGCATTGCACAGTGCCTGCCACCTGGTACAGGGACATGTAGGGGGGTACCATGGGTACTCCTCAGTGCACCCACACACCCCCAACACATTGGGGGCCCGCAATGGGCCCCCGGAGACATTCTCCGTATGCCTTTCCATGGCGGTTCCACCGCCTGGCCCTGCACCGGCATCATTGTAGTGTTCCAGTTCCACCCGCTAGGCATGTGTGCGGACTGGTACCGGTGGAAAAGTAGCGGGCGGAGATTCTCACCGCCGCGGTCGTCACCGCCATGCTAATGGGACCGGCGGTTTTCTGGGCTGTGATGTCCGACGCCAGTCCGGCGGTTGCCACTGCCGGCCTGGTGGCGGCCATCCGCCCGCCATCCTAATAGACCCCTAAGTCTTTAAGGAAATTGAAGGGGCAAACCAGCTATTACAGATGTAGTTAAAGAAATCATTTCAGAAACAATCCTCCGTGTCCAGCTGTTGGAAGCAAATGTAATAATTGCAAGAAAATTTGACATTTCCAGACAGTATATAGAGCACAGGCCACTGCGCAAACCACTACTGCGAAAATTAGCAATATGGATCTTCAAGAGTGTGCTAATATATTTGGTAATGTTGTTCTTACTGTGGACACTGAATGTGAGAATGTCAAAAGGAGTCAAATCAAATGTCCCATACATCAGACTGAGATAGGTGGTAGGCCTTTGGAGGTCATGGCTGACTCAGGTGTGCCGAACACTATATTGGTTGATAAAATCTTCTATAAGCGTTGGCCCAAAACATTTAATTTGGAAAAACTGATATCAACCTCAAAGCTTGTGTGGATTATGATATTGATTTATTGGGGTATTTTGATTGCTGCTTGGAGATTTTGGGAAGGAAAATGTGTCCCAAGATTTATGTTTTTCTTTAAGGGCATGATATTGTGGGATAAAAGGATTTAGCCAGTTTGGGAATTCTTCTGAGATCTGTTCATGAACAACCTATTGGTCTGGTTGAGATTCCTATTCTCTCCATTGTTGCCAATGATTATGTTTTCCATTCTATAGTTTCTAAATATCCTACTGAGTTTAGAAATGAGATTGGAACCCTTGTTGGGTTTGAGCATGTTATAAAACTCAAACAGGGTAAATTCCTGTCAAACACAGAGATAGGCCTGTTCCTATTAGCGTTCCGAATGGCTGGAAGGTTTTTCTGGACCAACTTTATGCTGAAGGAGTGATTTGTGGCACTGATTCTTCTGAGTGTGTTTCTCCTATTGTTTTAGCAAGGAAGAAATGTGGGGATATGTACTTATGTGTGGGCAAACATTTCTTGAATAGCAATATTTTATTTGACTGCCAACCTTTTCCACACATCCAGGAGTTGATCGCCAATATAGGTGACTCAAAGTTTATGTAAGCTTTTGATCTACATTCGTCGTACCACCAGATTGCCTTGACTTCTGATTCTCAGGATCTTACCACCTTTGTCACCCTTTTGTGGCTTGTAAATACTTATGAATGCCATTAATGCTAGATTCGGCAGCGAGTGTGTTTCAGAAGACCATGGATATTCATTTTGGTGATTTTGGAAATGTCTAACCATTTCAGGACAAAGGGGGTCTATTGCGACGGCAAAAGGGACCGCCCGCCATAGGTGCGGCGGTCCCGCCGTAGGCATTCGGATGCGCCCGCAACACTGGTGGGCGCATCCCATATTTTTTGCATTGCGGCGGGCGGTGCTGCAAGCAGCACCCGCCGCAAGGTAAAAAATGCGTGTTGTGCATGCAAATGCTGGGGGGTACCATAGGTACCCCCGATGTGCACCCCCACCCCAACAACACCCTGGGGGCCCGCTACAGGCCCCCAACAGCAAAGTCCACAAGACTTTCCATGGTGGCAATGTCGCCATGGAAAGGCGAGTGCCCGCCTGCATCTTAATATGGATGGCGCGGTCTTGCAGATCTCGCCATCATGTGAAGACCCTTTTCCGCCCAGTCGACTTGTCGACCGGCAGACGGTCTTCCCGTCTGCCGGGGTCCCCACCGCCATTGTAATATGGCGGGGGAAAGGAAGGCGGGCGGTGAATGCCACTGCCATGCGGGCAGTGGCAATCCGCCCGCCAACATAATCGGCCCCAAAGTTTTGCTTTTTACAAAACCAATGGAGTGACAAGGTTTTTGCAGAATCTCTGTGATTAAGGCAAAACTTAAACTGTACAAGTGTAACTTATTGGTTCAATAAGTTGACTATTTAGGTCACACCATTTCTGCTGATGGGGTAGGACCATATTTTGCTCACTTATTCCTTTTTGGGAGCTTTGAATTATGCATGCTTTGTTCCTGGGTACGCTTTAGCAGTACAGCTCCTCAGATCTTTGTTAAAAAAATGTGTAAAATGTAGTTGTTGCAAATGCTCCAGCTTTAGTCCTTATATTCCTGGTGGGAATAGTTTTATAACTGTGGATGTTTGTTTGAATGATATGGGTGCTGTGTTTGGTCAGTGGGTGGATGGTAAAGAGGTCTTGGTTGCATTTGCATCCAGATCTCTACAGGATCCTGAGACTAAATATAGCACAATCGGATTTGAGCGTTAGCCTGTGTGTGGACGGTCTAGGAATTCAAGACATACTTGTGGGAAATGTCTTTTGATGTTTATACTGATCACAAATGCTTTAGTGTATCTGTTAAGCGGAAATGGTCTAGTCATGGCTTCGGCATGCTTAGTTATTCTATAATCTAAATTACAATAGTATGACACGCATAAAATATATTGAAGGTGGTAAAAACATTTGTGCTGATTGCCTGTCTTGTTTTTCATTGTCGGAACTTCATCCTCAAAGTATGGGTGTGTTGTAGATTTCATTGAGCTGTTTCTAATTTGAATGGATCCATTTAAGAGGAAGATTGGGTATCTGCCGCTTCTTGGAATGCCATTCTGCAAAACGTTTTTGGGCACTTAAGAGAAGGGTGAAAATGCAACACAAAAAGATGATGGACAGAATGTTGAACATTGTCAAACACTCACGCCCAGTCACAGTTCAAATCAGCCTTAACCCTGCTCCCCATGGTAACAGTCTAGTCCGAACAGCCAGGCCAGGTCTTTCTTGGACCGGAAAACAATCATTCTGGGACCCGTATCAAGGTATCACCCATCATCAGCCAGGCTAGCTTAAAACCGGTGGCCTAGCGAGCAAAGGACCATGTCTGGGCATATCCTTCCCATTTAGGGTGAAAATGGAACACAAAAAGATGATGGACGGAATGCTCAACATTGTCAAATATCCCCCACCCCATCACTGATCCGGGTTTAATCCATCATAATCTTGTTAACCACGCCAATCCAGTTTGGGCCCAACCATATTCAAATCAGCCTTGACCCTGCTGCCACTGGGAACAGTTCAGCCCGGACTGCCTGGCCAGGTCTTCCCTGGACTGGAAAATGAGCATCCTTGGACTGGTTTCAAGGACCCTCATCAGCCAGGCTAGCTTGAAACGAGTGGGCACTTTCTAAAACTTTTCAAGGGGAATTTAGGAGGTTTTCTCAGGTTTCCTCTTAATTGTCCTCTGATGGTGGGATTAGTTCATAGAATGGACAGTTCATACCACTTTTGGAACTGACAGAATGCATTATTGTCCTTGCTCATGGGGGGGATTTAGGATTTTCAGTGTCTAGTAAAAAATGATGTCAATTATACTGGTGGCCGTCCATGGATAATCAGGTTGCTTCATAGATTAATGTTTGTCAACAATGTATTGTTTCGGATCAATATTGGAAAATTACTGAAAAGACTCTGCATCATGTGCCATTACCAAAGGTCCTTGGCACAATTTTGCTGTGGATTTTTCTGGACCTTTCCATCTTTTGTCTTCGGATAACACATTTTTAATTGTTTTAATTGATTATTTCTGCAAATGGATATACTTTGTTTTTGTGGACACACATTCCACTAGGAATATTATACAGTTTTTGGAGCCGGTGTTTCAATTTGAAGGTTTGCCTAAGCAAATAGTAACTGACAATGGTATTCATTTTGTATCCAATGAGATGCAGAAGCTTTTGAATTTACATGACATTAAACATCTTCAGATTGTATTATATAGTCCTTCGGTCAACAGTTTGGTTGAAAAGGTCTACAGATTTTAGAAGAAGAAAAAGATGTTCTATTGGTTTTGATGTGAAAAAATTCTTAAGAGACAAGACTTGGGCATACTCCAAATTGAGGTATTCTACATTCTACAACTGGGGTTTCTCATTTTAAATTATTAAAGGAAAGAATTCCTAACTCCAGAATTGTTCTTCATTGTTTAACCTCAACTTGTCAGACAAATGCTGCTTTGCAGGATGATTTAACATTATTGTCTGAGAGAGATGTAAAGAAACAGATAAGACAGAAGCAATATTTTGACAGAAGGAAACATACCAAAACACGAAACTTTAAGGGTGGAGATTGGGTTCTCATTAAAAAACCTGTTAAATTGAGAAAGGGGGAGTCAAAGTTTAGACCACCATAGAAATTATTTAAGTCAGTAAGGGGTCAGTGTTGGTACATGGGAAAGGTTAGTTGAATAAAAGTAATTTTATTCCTATTTCTGATGTCCAAGATGAGATTTAGAATGATAACTGTACCACAAGGTCTGATGCACTAGTTGACTCAATATTGTTTCCTGATGTTATTGCTTTACCTTCCAATGGCGGTTCCTCTGATGTGGCCACTTCATATTCAAATAGAGATTCTTCTGTTTCTTCTTCAGCTTTTGTTACTCCTTTGAATAACAAGGTTGAAGAGAAGAGCTCCATCGTAGAAAGGAGTTCCATCGTAGCACAACCCGGTACTTCTTCCATCATAGCACAACCCTGTACTTCCTTATTTTTTGACAATCTCACCATTCCTCAGCAACATTTTACATGTATCTCATGTGAGGTTAAATTACCTGCCAACGTGTTAGATTATCATTTAACTTACTTTTGATGTCTGTTTTTGTTTTGTTTGCTTTGTTATTTAGGGGGAAATAATGTGGTATTCAAGCATGTATTGCTTTTTTAAATTTGATATGCTTATCTTGTCTTTTGTTCTACAGGTGCTTTCATTTATGGAATGTTTTGAGTGTTCTCCCTTTCAAACCTAGGATATTCTAGGCTGGGGCTATAGTTGTAATTTTGGCATTTGGATCTGTGCTTGCTTGTCATGGGTCATTTCCTTTACATAAAACCTTTTTTCAACTCTACTCTGCAATATGTCGTTAGTCTCATGGAACCCCCTTCTACACGAGGGATGGTCGTGTTGCAGGGTTATTTATACTCCGGGGGTGGCTCATATGTTATTCGATATGTCGAGGATGTTTAGCTCTTATGTCTATGTTACAGTGTACTGTATGTTTAATATATGTCTATCATGACATCTGCTTTCTTTACTGTTTAACTCTATATTCAGGGCCCCATTTATGAAAAGTGACACATCGCTGCGAGAAAACAGCAATGCAACACTTTTCAGTCCACCATCTGTGCGAAACCATGAATGCGCCATATTTACTTTACGGCGCTCTATGTCGAAAGGATTTACAGATACATCAGCATTGCTGGAGCGTGTTTGAAAACAGACGCGACTCCAGCAATGTGTCCTTTCACATTGTGGAAAGCCCCATGTGAAAGGCCTACGTCACTCCTTACGCCAACTGTAAAGCAGGCATATGGATTTGACACAGTGGCATCCAAGAAGTGGTGCAGTGAAATCTCATAGATTTCACTGTGGCACTACTATGAGCCTTTTTTGCGGGGGAATGCTCACCCTGCACACAGTATACCTGATGCAGGTATAATCTAGCGCAGGGGTTTACAAAGTGACGCATCTGCCTAGATGCGTCACTTAGTAAATATGGCATAGTGTGGTGTATATTTTATGCCGCCGCAGGATCACAAAAAGTGACGCAACAGCAGCGCAAAGGGCTTATAAATAAGGCCCTCAGACTTTAACTGAGAGCAATGTGTTGCCCAGTGTACAAAGTTTTTTTCTTCTTCGTACTTGTCTTCCTTCTTGTTACCCCTTCATGAATCCCCTATCCTATGTAATGTTCGTCATCCTTCATGGTCTAACTGAGCTGTGTCCTCTCCCATTCTACTACCTTTTACCTCTTACTCTCCGGTTCCTATTGTGTGCCCTCCAACGTCTCCACCCCGTTGTGTGATGGTGGATGGTTGAATTGAGATATCCTCTCTCCTTTTAGGAGAACAAATCATTTCCTTTTCTTATTATCCTGCTTTAATTATGCTGCTTCTCTTGGTTGCTATTTTTAGCTACTGTTCCTTCAGCTTCTTCCAAATCAGGTTATGTTTCCGGGCATCCACTTTTGTCTGCTCTGTGTTTGCTGCACTCCGTCATTGTCTGTACAATTTGTCACCTATACATATTCAGGGGCTCATTAATGAACGTTTTGCAGTGCACGACAACTTGCAGCACTGAGTGACAAGGAAATGGCTGGAATGAGCGGTAATCAATGGAATACTGAACATTCCCGTGTGCTGGCGCAGAATGAGCTGCCTAGCGCCAACACAGGCACACTTGCACCATGGTGCATGGGTGCCTGTGTTGCATGCAGGATTGCCTATGTGCAGAAAAGAAAACCTTCCTGCATATATACAATCCTGGGAGACATATTCCTCTTTTTACGTGTGCTGCAGAATGGCCCAGAGCCATGCATAGTGGCTTTGCATGGCTTCAAAAATCTGACTTAAGGTTTGCACCAAAATTTAAGGTGTGCATCGAAATGCACATCTGTGCCACTACAACTTAAATATAAACCAGAAGAACACATACATACTTGTTGTATTGGAATTATCTTGAAATGAATGAAACAGTTCTGTCTAATCTATTATGAAAATCTATGTATTGTTAAGAAGCAAAATCAGTGAAGTGTGTTTAGTGATTTTTGGTATGTGGTCCTATATACAAACAGTGTGGCCTGGTTCTACCTGTGTACTGTTTTTAATGATTTGTATTGTGAATGGGTGAAAATTATTGGAGTATGAATGGCAGGTGTGTGAATGTGATGTAGAATTTCAGTATGAGAGGAATGTTGGGTGGCCTGTGAAACACTTTATACATTTGTTTTGTGTATTTTGTCTTGTTTCATTTGTGAAGTTCAAATTCACGTTGATTTTGTATATGACCTGATGATGAAATGTACCTCTATATGTTATAAAGATGAATTCTATATGAACAAAAGTACATTGAACCGATAAAGGAACTTACTTTGTATATGTTTGGCTAGAGAGTACAAGATTATATTATTGTTGATGATTTATACCAATTTTAAGATATGAGGTTGGCAGATCCAATTGTTTTTGCAGTTCTTTGCCCCTGGTCCTGCCACTCCTTTGTCTGCATTTCAGGGGCCATCTTATGTTTAGTAGTGCATCGCTCTGGTGCAAGTGTGATGCAAACCAGGTCATCAATAGGCCCCTCATTGATTTGTTAGGTATTCCTTTCCCACTGCAATTTAGCATATGTATACTTGTGCAAAGGTTCATATCACCAGAATTCCAGCTGTATTATTTACAATGATACTGATACATTTAAAATAAAAAAATAAAATATACGAAGGACATTCGTTAAGGTGAAAGGTTAAGTAATGTCACTTCTTGAGCATAATTGCGAAGGTGGGGAACCAGGGGTCATTTTTGAAATTATGTTTACTGAGCTGAAACAATTCCACATTTCAGCAAGGTCGACAACTCACTTCTGACAGACACACCAAGGTAGAGTAGAGTTAATTGTCAAGAAAGCCATATGTTTTCATATTTGAGGAATATTCCTAATCAGGAATTTCTTTACCCATGATAATATAGTCCAACATCATTAGCTGAAAGGTTCTCTAAATATATGCACTTAATATGGCGATTTAAAGCGATTTCAACCCCAAGCTATTGCTCCAATTTACATAATATGGAACAGATGTATTTTCTAGCAGAGACACAGTCATGACTACTTTAAGACATCATTATTGTATCTAGTGAAGGGTCATTAATCATTCAGATACATGATGTGGGATGTTACAGTGGACTAGACCCTAGGCAACACCTGACAGCTAATGTGAAATAAGAAGAAAACGAGATGGTGGGTTAAATGATGAGGAAGTGGCACAGAAACAATATTTCTGTTTACTACATTGGTTGATCATAAAATAGGCAATGTGGATGTCAGATAAAGTACTACCATTCTAAATACCTGCTTGTAATGTGACCTGTAAATGCCCTGTCACACACTAAAAGCCTTTTAGGGGCTTCTACCTCATGCCATATCTTCTAATTTCCACAGGTGTCAGCAGCCTGTGCGCAAAGCCCCTTTCCCATCACCTGATAACATGATATTGTCCAAGACCTAATTTCATAAAAGGAAACTAGATCTGAAGTTCTTCCTGAAAGAGACAATTCACCCCAACCCACCTCTCTGTTGACAGCAGACATGAGAGTAGTTGTCAACTCCTCCATATCAAGAAGGAGACCTGCAGCCAGGCCGGATTTTTTGCTAACACCACTATGACTGCTGTGTCTATATTTATAAAGGGAAAGGTGGAACTAGTCCCAGAATGCTTCATGCTAATGGATGAATAAAGAAGGGCAGGTTGAAGAAATGCGAAAGGTCAAGTTGACAACTACTTGGTTGTACTGTAGAGTTGATCACTTTCAGTTTTGCCTCTTCATTTTGGATGTGTGTTTTTATATGCTTTTTGGGGATCAGTGGCAACCAGTTGGTGTGCTGTGCAAAGGAACATTGCTTGCATATTCACATAGCCAGTGCTTAATTTGATCGCTGGTGGTATTAGTGGATCTCATCCTTGTCACCACTAACACATTCAAGCTACAAAACGTAGGTGATAAAAGAGTCTTTACCAACTCTGTGGTATTACATGGAGGGGGGCAGAGCTTGCTCGCTACTAAGATGGCTGCTGAAACCGATAGCTCTGCGTAGCCATCGTTCTATCCTGAAGGCATCCTGCATCTGCGGGGTCTCTCTGCCCTGAAATGTGCTGCCAGTGGTACCGTAGCGGCTCAGGAGCACGACGAGCCGTTCCAGCGCTTTTCACACCCAGAAACGAGCAAACGGCAGACATCAGAAGACGGAGCCCCCGTGCACGGCCGACATCCCCGGACTGTAGTGGTAAAGAAGCGCCGGATGAAGACCCAACGATTGGGTGCCTCGCGGGCACTGCTAGTGCCGAGGAGCGCACGCCGCAGCTTGAAAGGGCAGCTGGTGGCTGCGGCGCTTCCCGTTGATGAGAGGGCGGCGTCCCTAAGTTGCCTGGCACTATTCGGAGCAGATAGAGTGCGGATACCTCTGGCGGCCGGAGAAGCAATGCTGAGGGAAGCGCAGCATATGGCGCCATTTTATTTGGATTTGGTGGCAGCTCTCTCCCTTGGTGCGGCTGCGGGAACAGGGAAGACACAGTGATACACCCTGTTGTGGCCCGCGATGGAGCTGAAAGGTGGAGCACTAACCCCTGATCGTCACACAAGGTACGGTGGGGCAGCGTGACTGCTGCTCGTGATAGAACAGGGAAGTTGCTGGTTGGGGGCAGAAGCTGCAGTTGGCCGGTGTGGTGTGCAGCGTATGCTACAGCACGGATCGCCATACGTGGCAAGACGACTGGATAAAGCACCTGGAGTGTTTAAGCTGCACCTACTGTTCTGGTGAGAAATTTCTGCTAACGAGGGCGCCATTTTGGGATCCCCGTTTGAGATATGCAGTGCTTGCTCTGGCGCACGATGACAGCAGCGCTGAACCAGATTTTGGTTGTATAGGCTGGGAGGAGCTGGCTGCACACAACACTGGTAGCCCCCAGGGGGTGCACCCATGAAAGACGCTACTGAAGGTGAGAGTGCCCCCGAGTTGCGGCGCGGTACGCTGCTGTGAGCACCGGCGACCTACAGGAAGGGCAGTCTGACACTTGAGTGCCACGCCTGACAAGTCTTGGATTCCCTGAATGGTGTGCTCAATTGTAGAGCTTGATTAGCAACTGGGTTGTGGCAGCGGACAGCTGCTACACGGTGGTAGAGCACGGCTGGGCAGAAGATATATTCCTGGTTTACTCTGGGCACCTCTCTGCACAGCGATAACGAGTGGGCGTAGAGGTTGCTCGGAGAAAAGCTTTGCCTGAAGGACATTACTCTCCTGGCTAGAGAGTCGGTCACAAGTCACCTGAGTTGACAGAGGATTTACCACGATGGGCAGAGTAGCCAACTTACCTTTGATCAAAAGAAGGCCAAGGGGAGGGAAAATGCCTCGGAGGATGGGGACAATGTGCAGGACCAAACCCAAGAGGAAGCAGAAGGAGACATCCGCACTATGCTCGTCGCAATGGAAAAAGGCCTGCAGAACAGCCTCTCCACTCTGGGGACAAAACTGGACTCCCTCTCATACCGAATGGACAGAATGTCAGAACGAATGGACAAACATGCTGAGCGGCTAGATATGTCGGAACTGCGGATAACAGAGGTGGAAGAAGCGCAGACGCAGTGGACACTGAGCACAAACAAATGGGGAGGGTGTTGCAAATATTACAAGGCAAGACTGAGGACCTTGAGGCGAGGTCCGGCAGGAACAACTTACGAATTACGTGCCTTCCGGAGTCGACTCAAACTGGCAACATGGAACAATTTGTTGAGAAGTTGCTGGTGACACTACTCGGAAGTGAACCATTCTCTCCCATCTTCGTAGTAGAGAGGGCGCACCGCTCGCTGGGCCCTTGCCCAGTCCCTGGTAGGCAGAGAAAGGCAGTTGTTACAGTATGAGGGATCCAACATATCTTTGTACCCAGATTTCACGATTCGGGTGCAGGAAGCGCGCAAACAATTTGCGCCACTAAAGCGCCAATTACGGGATCTCAATCTAGGCTACGCCATGCTATACCCAGCAAGACTTTGTGTCAATCGGCAGGGTCAGTCATGAATTTTTACAGAGCTGAAAACTCTACAGAAGGCCCTGTAAGAGTGGGCTAAGGAAAAACACTGCAGCCCGGAACGGAGTTCCTTGGAGGGAGCAGTCGAAGGCCGCTTGGACGAGCAGGACTGAACACTGGACTACAAGGGGTACAGATAAGAGGGTCGCGCTTGGGGGAGGTTGGTGGGGAGTGATGCAGAGGATTGTAGGACTACCGGAGAGTTGCCTTGTTTTAATGTACGACAGTTATGCGGAAGGTACCACAAAAACGGTTGGGTTATAGAAATCCTCAAAGAGAGGTTTGCTCTTACTGGGAGGCGCAATATGATTCTTTGGGGGTGGAGAGATGTGGGGTGGTGGGGGACGGGGGATTCCTATCGCAGATGTTAAGTAACAGCTAGATCGAGAGCAGGGGTGGTCCCCGGTCTGGTTCGGTTATATTAACCTACTAGTCGGGCAACATCTGCCCACGAGTGCATCACACTCCATGGGAGTTCTACTGAAGTGGGAGGGTTTCTTTGTTTCATTCTCACCTGGTTTGGGTTACTGAATGTTTCGATAATTAAGTTTTTTTTTGTGGTATCTTGTCTAGGCACAGTTGGGGTACGCCTGGCATGGGAGGGGGGCGGGAGGGATCTGAGACTGAAGAAATATGGCAGTTATTATGTTGGCACCAGGTTGTTGTTTAGTGCATACATATACTACATCTCTGTGTGGTGAGTCGAGGATTATGGACACTACACACCCCCATGACAACCCCTACTAGGTCCAGTAATACTGACGCTACTTGCACGGTCAGAGCACTCACGTGGAATGTGCGAAGCCTCAACGACCATAAGAAACTTAGAAAAGTACTGGCCTATTTAGTGCGACATGAAGTTGATGTAGCGCTCCTGCAAGAGACACCTCTACCGCCCAATAGTCCTATGCTGTGCAGTAGGGGACTGCTGGGCAACCTACACGCAGCGGGTTTCAACACACATGTGCGAGGGGTGCTTATTTGGGTGAATCCCAGGGCCACTTTAAAACTAGAGCCATTAAACACTGACCAAGATGGGCGATATGTGATCTTGAGATGTAGGTGTAAGGGTATGGAACTACTCCTAGTGAATGTATACGGCCCGAATTTTGACAATCCCAACTTTTACACTTCCCTGCTGGAGACGGTCCGTGGGTGCAGCGAGGGTGAACAGCTTTGGGGTGGTGATTTCAATCTAGTCATGAACCCAAGGAGGGATCGGTTGGGGGGGCCGAACAGACATGTCACAGCGTCAGCACTCACAGTAAAAGATGTGATGATACAGCTCGACTTATGTGATGTGTGGCGACAGAGGTATCCGGAGAAGGGGGGATATACGCATTTCTGACCGTACCATGATTTGCATACCCATATAGATTATTGGCTGGCTGCCCGGCGGCTACAGGAGCTGGTCCGGACCTGTGAGGTATACCCCCGTACGCTTTCGGTACATTCCCCATTATTGATCGTATTCGACACCCCACAGAAAATCATCCCCCTCTTTACGTGGAGGTTCCTACCCTACTCTCTGCTGGACGCAGTTTTGAAGGAGGAACTGGCGGAAGCGATTGAAACGTTATTTGCCACGAATGTAGGGTCGGTGGATAGTTTCCAGGTAGTTTGGGAAACGTTTAAAGTATACATCCGAGGTATTACGATGACCAAGCACTCTGGAGTCCTAAGAGTGATATGCAAAAGACTGGCAGATCTAGAGGGCTCCCTGACGAACCTTGAGAAGCGACTCCTGGTTAGAGCTGACGATGAGCTCACGCTGGAGTTCAAAACACAATTAGGAGAATATCACAACGCTGCTGATGCGGAAATTAAACACCTTGGTAAATATGCCACGGCATGCACGTATGGTGAGGGTGAGCGGCCGGGTGCAGTATTGGCACAGCTACTCAAAAAGAGGCAGGAGAAAACAATAGTAGCGGAGGTCAAATCTGCGGAGAGAGATTCGCTGGTTGAAGAGGCGGATATAGCGGAGAGGTTCCGACAATACTACTTGGAGCTTTATTCTGCTCGTAGTGTTGGCACAGAAGTGGAGATTTGGGACTATTTGACGCATATAAAGCTCTCATGGTTAACAAACACGCACAACAAATTTCTTATGAGGCCTTTGGAGAGAGATGAAATCATACTGGCCTTGTCGCGTATGAAATCGGGGAGCGCGCTGGGGGTAGATGGCCTGACATTAGCCTTTTACAAGGCGTTCAAGGACTTACTGGTCCCACATTTAGCTACTCTCTTTGACGATGTGTGTGTCACGGGCACTATGCCACCATCAATGAATGAGGCGATTATTGTGGCTGTCTTGAAACTGGGCAAGCCTCCGGATGAGTGCGCTTCCTATCGTCCGCTTTTACTGCATAGTGTGGACACAAAAATATTTGCAAAGATCTTAGCCAATCGACTGGTCCCACTTATCTCGATATTGGTGGCACCGGAACAGGCGGGTTTTGTTCCAAGTAGGAACCTAACTTACAATTTGACAACAGTGTTCAGAGCGATACAGCACACTAAGCCGGAGTTACAGGTGGATGCGGTATTTCTCGACATGGAAAAAGCCTTCGACTCGGTTGAATGGCCCTTTATGCAGCAGGTCCTGCTGAGGATGGGGTTGGGGGGCCGTCTTTTTGTAGTTGATAGGGGTACTATACAGCACGCCCACCGCTAGAATCAAACTTGCCAACCTGGTGACAAATGCTATACACATCACTAGAGGTACGCGACAAGGCTGCCCATTGTCTCCTATTTTATATGCGTTAGTGGCAGAGCCCTTGGCCTGCGCACTCCGAGAATACCCCAGATTTAAGGGCATAAGATTTCCGAATTATGAGCTGCTCGTTGCCTCTTATGCGGATGATACTCTACTTTATGTACGAGACCCAGAACGACACCTTTCTTCTGTCTTGCTTGAGGTGGTAAGATTTGGAGCTGTGTCAGGGTTACGGGTTAATTGGCCGCAGTCTATAATATCCCCCTCACACAGGTTACGACCCCATTCAAACCTGACTATCCACTCCAATGGACGAGAGAGTCGGTGAGATACCTTGGGATCAAGAAACATACGGACTCGGAGGTAGTGTTCAGGGAGAACTACGGGGAAGCAATAAACAAACTAGAAGATGACTTGGAAGGCTGGATTTGTTTGCCACTGTCCCTGTTGGGCAGAGTTTCCATCATGTTCCTTTTCACTAATATTCCCTTTGTCCTCCCTTGTTCTTTCTTTCGGCGACTTACAGCATTAATATTTAAGTTGGCTTGGGCGGGTAAGCAGGCGCGTGTCCCATGGGATGTACTTACGCTACCATACCATATGGGGGAATTGGGTGCACCAGATTTAGATCTTTACTACCGAGCAGCACAGAGCGCACATGCTCACCACTGAATGCATGGCTCGCCGGACACCCCACACTTGTGTATAGAGATAGTTGTGGCCTCCCCTCTACCCATGCCAGTGTTAATGTTTACCTCTCCAGGTCGTAGGACTGGGATATTAGATTCGGTGAATGCCACAACGCATGCCTGGCACTATCTCCTGAAGTTGCAGGCGGGCGTCATACTGTACTCTCCACATGCACCGCTAGATTGGTGTCACTGGCTGTCTCCCTGCAGGGAAAAGGGGTTACATGAGTGCTCAATTCAATAGGGGTACGAGTAGCTGGGAACTTGTTTGAGGGGGGCACGGTCGAAGAGCTGGGAGGAGTTGGAGATTGGAGAATCAGTAGTAACTCCCCTCACTAAATTTCAGTTCCACAGAACACAACAAGCACTGTTCCATATCCTGGGTGGGGACTTGTTGGAACTTGCTGTCCTCCTTATCCTATGTCATCAAAGCTGCATCGCCACTCCGGATAGTGTAGACAGTCCATGGCCTACAGGGAAATCCATTACACTAAAGCCTGTCTAGCTTGGCAGAGGGAGTTGGGCAGGGAGATGGATGACGCAATGTGGACATATTGCTGTACTAGTACAAAGCGCATATCTTTAAATGGTAGATACAAGCTTATTCACTTCAAATATTTAAATAGGGTATACTATACCCCGGAGAGATTGAGTAGATACGGTCTGAGAGATGAGGCCGAGTGTGACCGTTGCAGCGAATGGATTTTCTACACTTGGCCTGGATTTGTCCTGGGATCGCCAAGTCTTGGGACTTGGTTTTTAAGGAACCGGGACAGGTGGTGGATCTGGCCCTCTCTCCGGAGCCGGCACTGGCACTTTTGGGTTACTCCAAATTGATACCAAATGGGGCCCGTAAGTTGGTGGATATGGGGTTGCTGCTAGCCAGGCGCAGAGTAGCGATGTGTTGGCTGCGAGGCCCTGCCCCTATGATAGCACAATTGTCGAGTGACATGTTGTATTGCAGCACACAAACGGATGGTATTACAAGGGGGTGCAGGGATGGAAAGTTGGAGATGGGGCGATGGGGGTACGCTCTGATACAAAATGCCACAAGAAATGACACGCCTGATAACTCTCTGTGATGTATCGTATGTTATGTGATTGATATGTGCCACTGATATTGCCATGCCAAAAGACTAAGTCTCATGTTTTGTATTGCACAAAAACTAATAAACTGTTAAAAACAAAAAAACAAAAAAAAACTATGTGGTATAACACTACTAGCTCAACGCGACAAGCAGCAACTGTCTGGCAGGAGACCTTCATTGATCCAATACTACCACAGAATCATCATCATAAGGCTAAGTGCATGTAACAGAACCCAAAAAAGTACCAGCCCTCACCAGCCGTGGCTGACTGTGGCTCAGCTGGAAGCTTGGGTATTCTAGCAGCCACCAGAGGTGGGCTGGGCTGCTAGCCTACTAATTCTTGTTTTTGAAGTGCCCATCATGGAGGTGGGTGCAGAGTAGGACCAGTAGAACTATGATTCTGCTGTGTTGAGTTTGCCCCCGGGTGGGATTTCATGTTTTACTCCATGCATTAAGTCACCTGACACCTGATGAGCTATAAGCTGTTATAGCTCTTAACTAATTTTTCTTATGAATAGCCTCTTTTAGATATAAACCTATCGGGTCTAAAAATGGTTATTGTGCATGTTATGGTATGAGTAATCCAGACTGTTCTCATAGGGAAACGCTTATGGACCATGATCATAACCATAATAACATTGAATTGTAACATTGCATGATAATAAGTGTATTGGGCAATGCCACCAAGTGGCTCACTGACAGTTTTATGCTGTATTTATGTGCAAACTCTCCAGCAATAGATGGTTGCTATTCTGCTTCAGTTTATAGGAGACCTAGATCAGTATCAGGTCACTCTGGGCATTCGTGCAGCAATGGGTTGCCATGCATGCGCACACAGCAACTGATTGTCATTCCATTAATTCTAGGCTACCATGTAACTGTGGACTAGCCTACATAACTAAGACAGGGCAGAGTTGGCGGAGTGCCACAACACGGAGTTTCACAGAGTTGGAAAACAATTCTGTGGAACTCCGCTCCCCTCCTCCCTCCCTAATTTAATTATAACAAGGGGTTTGCGTGGACAAGGACAGCGAGGACAAGGAGGAGAGAGAGACCACGGCAAGGAGGAGGGAAGCACAGAGACGCCACATTAGGTAAGTGACTTTCTTTTCATTATAATTAAATTAGGGAGGGTGGAGGGGCCGGCTAACTCCGCTCATCTGCGGAGTCGGAGTTTTGCCTGAACTCCGCGTTCTCAACGGAGCTTGGAGTTCAGGCAAAACTCTGTAAACTCGGCTAGCAGAGCAGAGTTCTCTGCCCGGGGTTATATATAACCATGCTCCCCTCTGCAAGAATGCCATACCATTAAATCTAGGTAACCACTACCCGTGGACAATGCTATATAACCAAGTATTCCCTTTAGAGGAAAGAATCACATGTATATTCTTTTTTTTTGCTGCAGTTTTATATAGCATAAACTCGACCCAAGGGTATCGGGAAAATAAGTGATTTGCCTAGAATCACAGGAAGATTGAGCCTCCAGCCAGACTCAAACCTGGTTCCCCAGTTTCAAAGTCGGCCGCTCTAGCTTGTAAAGCGACATCTTCTTACCTATCATGTACTGGCATACCCAACTGGGCTGCACTAAAGTATGCAGGGAAATTTTTACGTAGTTCAGCATGAGGAAGAATGCAAAATAAGATTTGCTAGCTAGCCTAAGTGTTTTGTATTTTTATATTAGTCTTACTAATTTTTGTTCATCTATACTAGATTTTGTATTATAATCGTGATGATTCAGATTCATATATTTAACAGGTTAAGATACAGTAAATCCCTGCTGAAATAATCTTTTGTTGGTGTGTACTGATTTGCAAAGGGTCAAGGAAGGGGATCCATCCCTCATAAACCTTTTAGGTTCTTTAGAAGGTCTGTTATCCTGCAAACATCTTTTCCAAAAATATGTATCGTCAACAGGGAAGAGTGTCAGATACCTGTTTATTTCCTCATTCTCAGCAGAGGGATGGCTATATTGAAAATGCTGGGGACTAGTGAAATCTAACAAGGTGTACTCTGCAAGGTGGTTGGGGGTGGAAAACAACACCTTTCCTCATCCCAGAAATGTACTAATGAGAACATATTACAGCAAATACACCTTCAGGCCAGTTCACCAATGAATAAAGCACAAGAAATAACATACACCCCAAACACACAGTCTACCAGTGGGGCCGCTACTTAACGGGGGTGGCAGGGTGGAGAGGGGGATGGGGAGAGGGGTAAATGGAAAAAAACAGCACTTATCTGCATGCCGGCCGGACGTTTCCTCTCCGTCCTCTTCGGCAGAGTCCAGGAGCAGGAAGGAAGCAGGAACTAGGAAGCTCCCAGTCTCTCCCAGCCAATAACAACACTGCCTTACAGCAGCGTTGTGATTGGTCTAAGTGCCGTGGCTCGGCGCTCAGAGAGGGACTGGGGGTCTGGGCATCTTCACGACCGAGAACATGCAAAGTGCGCATGAATGTTTGGACGGCTCGAGCTTAAGAGGAGCCGCCCCTGCAGTCTACATTGCCTTTAATGAAAAAGGAGTCTTGAGAAATGTATGAACACACAGGAATATTTCACCTTCAAAGGAGGGAGATTCTAAGTCCTCTACCCTTCAACTAGAACAGGGGCGGCTCATCCGCTAAGGCAGAGAAATGTCGTCACTTGGTGAGCTATTGACAAAAGGAAAAATAAAATGATAATAACTAATGTTATTATCGTTTTATTTTTCCATCTGTGTCTCAACTGGTTTGGGACGGGCGGGGCTGCATGTCACCGGAACAGTGGTGGCACTCTCTTAAGTGTGCATGGATGTTTGGCTGGCCAACTTGGGCCAGCCAAACATTCATGCGCACTTTGCATGTTCTCCACCCAGGCGGTATTTCAGCCTGGGTGGAGAACATGCCAAGGTCCCCAGTCCCTCTTTGAGCACTGAACCACGGTGCTCAGACCAATCACAGTGCTGTTTTGTTTTTCATTTACCCCCTTTCACCCTGCCACCCCCGTTAAGTAGCGGCCACCACTGACCTAGAATGATGAGCAAAGTTATGGGAGGAAGGCAAAATATTGCCCAATCAATCACAAGAAGGGAATCATATGGGTGCTTGTGTCTAGCCCCCATGTCTGAGCATTCTCAAGTCTCTGCAGGCAAAAAAACATGAAGTACTGCCGATCCCAGAATGCACAGGAAGATAAGTAACTATGGGCCATATGTATCAAGGCGAAATGCGATCGCAAATGCTGAAATTCGCAGAATTTCAGCATTTGTGATCGCAATTTGGCCTTGTGCTATGTATGAAAGCACAATTGTCCCGCAAATTAAGGAATCACAAGAGTTGCGATTCCTTATTTTGCGATTGCATTTAAGGAATTGCAAATTGTGATTCCTTAAATGCAATGTATGAAGCACCCAAGATGTACGAATATGGCATAAAGAATCGCAAATTACCACCAACTACAGGTTGGTGGTAATTTGCGATTTCTTTTAAAAATGCACATTTGTGCATTTTTCAAAGTGGCATGTGGCGCACACAAATGCCCTTAGGGCATGTATGTGCGCCACATGTGCACCCATGCTCATTTCAGGGGTGCAACAGGGTGTCCTTTTGACACCCTGGCACACTTGAAATTGCATTCTCAATTTGCGATTCTCTAATTCGGAATCACAAATTGAGAATTTCTTCCCATTCATTCCTATGGGCATGTAGACCCATAGTAATGAATGGGGAGGTATTCCTTAATTGCGAATCGCAATTTGCGATTCGCAATTAAGGAATATGTAGGATTCTCAAATTTTATTGCAAATCCTACATACATCACGTTTTGCGATTCTCAAATAGTGATCTTCAAAAATTTGCTATTTGAGTATCGCAGAACCTGACATTGATACAAATGTCCCTATATCGTAGGAATGAGAGGTTTTGGCAATATACAACTATCAACCAACTGAGCTAATCCATTGACAGTAGAAATTGAATTGCTGATTCTTTGGCAGATATGGTTGATGCTTTGAATCAACTTTGAAGGTGAAGTTCTTAGACCGCTAGCAGTAACCCTCCAAGGAATATTCCTATGGTTTACTGTAAGCCTGGGCAAAGCACTACGCTACACTCGCGTAGTTTGCGAAGTTTGTGCTACTTCGCACTACGCAAATTGCACGTAGCACAGTGCAAACATGCGTAGCGTAGCATTGCGTAGTGCAGTGGTCATTTTTTGCTTGCTCGCGGTCCTCAACATCAAGTTGGCGACCGCGAGCAAGCAAAATGACATCCCGGTGAGACTTTTTCGTTGTTCGCGATCAGCAACATCAAGTTGCCGATCGCAAGCGTGGAAAATAAACATCCCGGCAAGATTCTCAACGCGAGGAGGTCAGGTTTCTCATTGCGAGTGGTCGCGTATGCTCGCGACCGCTCGCGATGAGGAACTACCAGTCCGCGTTGAGAAAGCTGCCGCTCGAGTAAAAATCTACTCGAGCGGCAGAAAAATACAGCTCGCACTGTGCAAGATGCCGTTTTCAATGATTGCACAGTGCCGTATGCTTGTCCGCACTGTGCAATCATTGAAAACGGCATCTTGCACAGTGCGAACAGGGTACTACGCAGTTCGCGAAGTGCTTCGCGTAGTGCGAAGTGCACTTTGCTAGCTTCGCGTAGTTCTACTTCGCGAACTATGCTCAGCGTTAGTTTACTGTAATTTCTATAGATGTTCATGTTGCTACCATTAAGGCTATAATCAATAGAAGACTAAGGACCTCATATAGGGGGACTGGAAGCTTCACTCTCTATCAGGAGTTCTCCAACCCCTCCAAAACCCATGGTTCCACGCTTTGACCTTGGAGTGTGGCTGTGTTTACTCTGCTAGTGTGACT
The DNA here is from genome assembly GCF_964204655.1 of Triturus cristatus. Taxonomy (NCBI): domain Eukaryota; kingdom Metazoa; phylum Chordata; class Amphibia; order Caudata; family Salamandridae; genus Triturus; species Triturus cristatus. The sequence goes on along the minus strand of NC_140590.1, from coordinate 480,244,664 downwards.
CTCTGACCTGGCAGTATGTCGGTCAAATGGCTACCAAGTCACAGTGCGCCATGGCATGTGATGCATGATGTACAAGGGCAGGGAAAATGTAGAATGGCCCCCACATGCAGGGAGAAAACCTCCTACATATTAGGGTCATTTGTTTATTGCATCAAGAATGCAAACTCATGCTTTGGGCGTTTATTTTCTCAATACCAAAAGGTTTGCCAAGCGGGTGCCTTAAGAATGGTTTCACTCAGCAAACCTTCAGTGCTGTGATGAGATTGCAACAGCGGAAACTCCATTCAGATCATAGAGATCTCCGCTAGGCAGCTGTGTTTTTTTTTCAATAGGGTGGACGGTTCTGTGCCACGCTGGCAGGCCGCCACTGTCTAACTGACCTTATATTAAACCTTAACAAAGTCAATTCATGTTTTTTTTTTCTTCCATCAAGTAGGTTAGATTCGCTCTTCGGAAGTCTGGAAGCAGTTTTCACATCTGTGAGTAAGGACTGGGAAATGGCATACAGATTTTGAACTGATGCCCACGTAAATACTAACACAAGAGTATTTTACAATGAGTCCACTCATCTTTCATTTGATCCTGTAATACTCCATCCACACTTATGTGCTCATTGTGCTTGAGGTGCGAGGGTTCTCCAGCCGGAAATTACAAATGTATTCACTGTGAGCAGACAGCAGAGCATAGATATTAATGCAATACATTTTCTATACCAGCCTTACACCCTGTTCTTTCGAACCAGAGGAAAGTGGCACTAGGGACCTGATGTACAAAACACTGTTGCATTTCAGATCCTGTAATTTACAAAGTCACAGGGCTTGTGACCACAAAATAATATTTTACAATGTAAAAAACACTTTGCAACCCAGAAAACTGTTTCTAATTTGCAAAATCGGCTCAGTGACTCATTCTGAATCATAATTAGGAAGGGGGTATTAAAGGCGGTCTCCTCCTAAATGTGATTCATATGGAATATATCAGTAGTTGTGATCTCAGCCATCATTGCAAAGTTTGAAAAATGATCGACTTCCAAGCTGGGGTGGTAATGGATTTGGGAAGGGGAAGCTGTGCAAGTGGGACAGCTTCTTCTTTGTGAGTAGTGTCAGTCATCCTTAGTGTAACAAGTAGTGGTTCAGAGGGCTACTGCTTGCTCCCTCTGATGTATTCCCAAATGGGATTGTTTGGTTAAAGGAACACCTAGTCCTTTCATGAACATGAGCTGCTTTACAAAAATGTTTCTCATTTAGCAATGCAATCTCAGTAATGAAAGTATGCTGCCCCATACCTGCATGCTCAGCCAATCACGGAGCTGAGTCTTGGGGATCACAATTAGCGACCTGCCTAATTAATATGCATTAGTTCATTCATTTTGTGACCCTTTGTGAATGGGCACCAATTAGTACATAAGCTTCATTGCAAAATGATAGGCAGGTCACCAAAAACCGGGGGCACAATTTGCACTTTATATTTGCTGCACTCCTGGCTGAATGTACTTCAATTCCGAGATCTTGAAATAATACTCGTTTCTTTGTTATGGGACTATTGTCACACTCATTGCTCAAGTTCCCCCCTTCCCAGATCGACAGTCCTTCGAGAAGTCTGGAAAAGAAATAAACCTACACAAGCAGTTACTTATATGCTTCCCCTGAAGTTGCCAATTTAATAAGTCCACTCTCCAGATATGGACTCACACCTGGAAGTTTTATGCGACATCTTTGACATTTCTAAGGGATAAGGTAAAGAAGCACCGCTGTGACATGTCTGCATAAAGAAGTGCTTTTAATGAAATGCCCACATACTGCTCATGATACATACCCAGTCAACCTAGTGATCACCATACCTCACCCATTATGCTGCAACAATAGCTATAGGATTCTGTAAGCTGGCTTCAATACTGAAAGGACAAGCCTCATGTAAATGCGATTTTTAGGCCATATGCACGGTCCTTCATCCTAATCCATCATGTCTTCTCACACTGTGGTGTCCCTCTTCAAAATAAAAGTAGCTCGCAGGGGCGGCTCCTCCGCTAAGGTGTAGGAGCGTCGCCCCACTGAGTAGGTCAAAGAGGAAAAAATAAAATTGTAATAACTCATTGTTACTATCATTTTATTTTTCCCCTTGCTCAGCTGGGTAGGAGCGAGGCTGCCATGCTCACGGAGCAGGGAAAGGGAGGAGTGGTTTGCCCACTCCAAATGCGCAGGACGCTTTCACAGGCCGTCTTATGCTGATCAAACTGTCATGTGCACTTTGCATGTTCTACATGCAGGCTGCATTTTACAGCCTGCATGGAGAACATGCCAACCTCTCATTCTCTGGCTGAGCGCTGATCCACGGTGCTCAGACCAATCACAACACTGCATTGCAGCGTTGTGATTGGCTATCGGGAGACTGGGAGCTGGGTGCTTCCTGCTTCCTGCCATGGAAGTGGGCAAAGAGGGAGAGTAGGCAGTGGCGGCAGACAGCAGACAAGTAAGTGTGTTTTTTTTCTTCATCCCCCATCACCAATACCTTCACCCCTCTCAGCTCTGCGAATCGCCACCCTACCACCGTTAAATACCAGCCACCACTGGTAGCTCATGCAAGCCAAATAGGTTGGCAAAAGTAAGGCAAGGCTTGCTTACCTGTCTGTTGGACTTGGCCCTTTTTCCCTGAATTTTTTCATTTTTGTAGTGTTAAGGTGCAGGTGCTCCCTTCACCCAAGATGGCTGCCACAGGCCCCTGCTACTGCAGAGTGGTCTGTTCTAGTAGCACTCTAGCTGCCAGGAGCTGGCTGGAACCCCACAACAAGGATGTATGACGTTACAACGCACACTTTTACAACGCATGCACTTACAACGCATTTTTTACAACGCATAATCCATTACAACGCATGACATTACAACGCATGACACTACAACGCATTTTTAAAAAATACCTTTACAACGCATTTCCATTACAACGCATACTACCTTTACAACGCATACCATTACAACGCATAATATTAAATTACATTTAAGGTAAGTATTAGATAGTATAGGGGTAAAATTTACTTTTCTAACTCCAGGGGGTGCAACAGTAGGGTAAGTGTTGGATAGTATAGGGGTAAAAATTACTATTCTAACTCCAGGGGGTGCATCAGTAGGGTAAGTGTTGGATAGTATAGGGGTAAAAATTACTATTCTAACTCCAGGGGGTGCAACAGTAGGGTAAGTGTTGGATAGTATAAGGGTAAAAATTACTATTCTAACTCCAGGGGGTGCAACAGTAGGGTAATTGTTGGATAGTATAGGGGTAAAAATTACTATTCTAACTCCAGGGGGTGCAACAGTAGGGTAAGTGTTGGATAGTATAGGGGTAAAAATTACTATTCTAACTCCAGGGGGTGCAACAGTAGGGTAAGTGTTGGATAGAATAGGGGTAAAAATTACTATTCTAACTCCAGGGGGTGCAACAGTAGGGTAAGTGTTGGATAGTATAGGGGTAAAAATTACTATTCTAACTCCAGGGGGTGCAACAGTAGGGTAAGTGTTGGATAGTATAGGGGTAAAAATTACTATTCTAACTCCAGGGGGTGCAACAGTAGGGTAAGTGTTGGATAGTATAGGGGTAAAAATTACTATTCTAACTCCAGGGGGTGCATCAGTAGGGTAAGTGTTGGATAGTATAGGGGTAAAAATTACTATTCTAACTCCAGGGGGTGCATCAGTAGGGTAAGTGTTGGATAGTATAGGGGTAAAAATTACTATTCTAACTCCAGGGGGTGCAACAGTAGGGTAAGTGTTGGATAGTGTAGTGTAATATTATGCGTTGTAATGGTATGCGTTGTAATGGTAGTATGCGTTGTAATGGAATGCGTTGTAAAGGTAGTTTTTAAAAATGCGTTGTAGTGTCATGCGTTGTAATGTCATGCGTTGTACTGGATTATGCGTTGTAAAAAATGCGTTGTAAAGGTAGTGCGTTGTAAAAGTTGCGTTGTAAAGGTTGTTCCCCCCACAACAATGTTGCGACACCAGCCCGCCTTTTTGTCCCATAGGTAGAGTGGGGAAGCTCCTGGAATGTGCTGGAACCTTCTAGAAGGGAGGTGTGGTTTTTCTTTTGCCGCCTTGGCTAGAGGTCACCTGACCTAGGGCTACTTAAGAGAGGGAGGGAAACTTTTGTGGTGAGTTGGCCATTGGGGTGAAGCAGAGCTGGAAGAATCCACCAGGAGTGTAGGCGGTAGGGCCTAGCCAGGGACTTATGCCTCTGAGAGTGACAGGATCTAGGTGCTGCCTCTTAAGTGAGTGAGGGACCCTGTGAAACCCACTGATCTTGCCCAGCAGTAGGAGGACCCAGAGAACCTCTGCCCAGCCTGACTAGGAAGGATCTAGTCGCCTTCTCCATCCCTACCCCCCTGCAACAGAACCCCTTAAGGGCGCCAGATACATCTGCGCCAACAAGACCTTATCTGACATCTAAGAACTTTAAACTTACAAGCCAAGCACTGAGACTGCGTGTCCAGACTGAACTTTAAACTTACAAGCCAAAGCACTGAGACTGCGTGTCCAGACTGAACTTTAAACTTACAAGCCAAGCACTGAGACTGCGTGTCCAGACTGAACTTTAAACTTACAAGCCAAAGCACTGAGACTGCGTGTCCAGACTGACCCCTGAACTCTGATGTGAAGCTGATTGGAGAACCACCGGGGATCGACCAGGTATTAGCGCTGTGACCCGTACGCTCCCTGCCCTGGTCTGGGACCCCCGGCAGCGGGCTCCGCTGAACACAGAACCCCCATCCTTAACTTTAGCACCCCCCGTGATGTGCAAGCCAGCGCACTCACCGCCGCGACCCTGAGGCTGGAAGAAGTACCCTGCCGTGTCGTGAGGCCCGTGGAGAAGCCCAAGGCCCGGTCGCTGCCGTCGCAGCTGTGAGGAGAAGTGCGCGAGGCCGAGAACGAGTGCCCCCATCATCGCGGGAATGGACGCCTTCCAGCGCGGAGATCGAGGTAAGCCCGAAGGCTGGGATCGCCCCCGGTGCGCCCCCTGCTGGTTGGGAGCCACACCGCACCCAGGGCCCGGGTTCCCTCTCCGTGGGAGTTCCCCCTGTCATCGCGACGGAGAGACCCCGCCGAGGGATCCCTTCCTGGTACCCCCCGTGTCTGCCCTGAAGCGCGGTGCCTACGAACTGCACCAGAGCAAGAGACTCGTTCCGCAAGTCCCGTGCGCTCTCTGCGGACAGCCCCGTGTTAGACACTGACTGCACCCGAGCACGAGTAGCGCTCTGTGATTCATATGCCATATTGAAGTGTTCGGTGCTATTGATCCCGAGTAGCGCTCTGTGATTCATATGCCAAATTGAAGTGTTAGGTGCTATTGATTCCTAGTAGCGCTCTGTGATTCATATGCCATATTGAAGTGTTACGTGCTATTGATCCCGAGTAGCGCTCTGTGATTCGTATGCCAAATTGAAGTGTTAGGTGCTATTGATTCCGAGTAGCGCTCTGTGATTCATATGCCATATTGAAGTGTTACGTGCTATTGATTCCGAGTAGCGTTCTGTTATTTATATGCCATATTGAAGTGTTAGGTGCTATTGAGTACGAGTAGCGCTCTATTATGCATATGCCTTACTGAAATGTTATGCGCTATTGATTACGAGTAGCGCTCTGTTATTCATGTTTCCTACTGCAGTGCTAGGTGCCAGAGGTTACGAGTAGCGCTCCGCTGCTCCTGGTCTACCTTGAAGTGCTAAATGTCCTTAGTTGCAAGTAGCTCTCCATGCTAGATGCCCCGTTCTGAGGTCGTCACCGGTTAGCGCACCCAACGCGCGTGTACAGCTACGTGAGTGGTAGTTGTGCCCCCGGCAGTACTGTTATTTCATGAATTGCATATGTGGTATGAACAGCCTTTATAGCTCCTGACTGATATGTACATCGCTAGCTATTGTATTATCAGCATATGAAATGTACTGCTACCTCATGAACTGCATCTAACGTGATCTACTTGGATAAACTTGAGTATTTACATAACTCCTACAGTGTGGCGTCACTTATTGTGTGTGTTCCTCGTCGCATGTGAGGTGCGTGTTGTATGGTTGCTTTACACACAGACCTTTGGTGGCCCGACCGCTCGTGTCACGTTACCGCCCCATAGGGCCTGGAGACCCCAGGTCCTACACTGTCCCATGGATGTTGCCAGGGAAATATGTGGCCTGCTGTCCCCCTACTGACATAAGCAGGCCCATCTGCCAGGCTGTTGCACGGAACGTTTCTTTTAATTTGTTCCATGAACTCCTGTCAGTCCACGAAAAGTCATTACATCCGGGGCAAATGTGCCAACAATTCGCATCACCCAACATGGTCACCCATTATATTATGTCAAATCAGTGTACAGACTCAGTATAAAGTGCCTACATCTAAAACAAGCATTGGCAAAGCCAGTAGGTTTTGTCCATGCGAGATCTATCGGTATTGTCAATGTTTTTTTTGTTTACGAGGCGCAACAGCACAAGCTGCTGAGCAACTGAACTTAAAGTAATAAAAAAAGAAGCCACATGACACGGCCACATTCACTGCATCACAGAGCTCTTATTACCTTTAAACCATGTTCCACGGCAGCCTGCACCGCTTTGCAGTATGTGTAAAAATGGGGGTGGGGGGGTTCAAGAAACATAAAGGAGGAGAGTACAAGGGTGTCAAACAATGGACAGCAGGAGGAGAGCGGGGGCTGGGGAAAACAAACGACAGACAGTGGGAGGAGGGTGGTGGGGTGGAGAAAACAAACCACAGCCTGAGTGAGGAAGGTATGGTAGGGGAAAGAAACAACAGTGGGAGAGGGTGGTGTAGGAACAGCAGGAGAAGGGCAGGGTGAGGGAGAGGGACTGCAAACATATACGTTCTAGAAGAGTGCATCTGAAAAAAGAGTACCTGCCAGGGCCTGTGGCCAGTGGAAGGACACTGGCCACTGATAGGATGATGTACTTGGTCCATGCTCCATGGCTGAGACACACACACACACAAAGCCCCAGGAAGATGCCGAAGCTAGGAGGAGGCTCTGACCAATTTGAGTTGATTTGATTTAAACATTTATATTGCGAATGAATGCCAAAGGGTTAATAAGAAGCAAGGAAACAAGAGTGACGTCAGAGCCAATACATGGTAAGTAAAGGGTGGGCTGTAAGCTCATTTTAAACTTTATTTTTTGTTACAAGAGATTTCGCAAGCACAGCGGAAGTGCTGTGCAGGCAAATCCTAAAAGGTGAAGTTAGTGAGACAATGTGAGCTTCAGTTAAGTAGGACTCGAGTTCTTCCTATGGAATTTATAAATATCCAAATAAGACCCTGTGTCCAATCTGGCAGCCTCAGCAGGGATTTCACAGTTAAGATTTGGCTCTTCTAGAGATTCCTCGAAAGGATATTCTAGGCTCTTTCTTTCTACTGCCAACCAAATTCCCTGCAGTGTCCCTCTGGGCACTGACCTATATCAAGTTGTTAATTTGTACACAAATAAGTGTCAGGGCTCTACGTCAGGAGGCAGCTTGCACCAGCCCATTTCTCCTGTTAGCGCCACCTAAAACAGAGCCAACTATTAACCATGAAATTGGGCAGAGGATAGGGCATAATGGCCAGAGCTGCCGATTTCCTAGCTGGTGAATCAGGTTTGAGCCTCGGCATTGGCTCAACATCCGCTGATTCTGGGCAAGTCACTTAATCTCTCTGTGCTTACCATAAATGAATGTGTCCTTAACTAGTGCTCATGAAAAGCGCCGGTGTTGATGATTAAGTGCCAGTGCCGAGCTCCGGAAACCACCGAGTCAAATCAAGCATTGCCTATATCTCTCCTTGCTCATTCTGTACTTCAGTCCTCTTGTTTCTCTGAGTCACTTACATGCTCTAAAAATATACATCTATGCTGACAACGCTCGATTAATGTTACTTCTGAGTGTTCATTAGTCTGTCTTCTTCAGCAGTACTTATCTTGTTTTAGAACATGGATGGGCCACAATTGGCACCTAAAACAGATAAAACACACATTCTCAAACTTGGGTGTAATGCCAGTCTTTGGCACCCTCCTTGTAGCCTTCTGACTTTGATGCCCACTCTAAGCACTCCCAAGCCATTTAGAGTCTTGGGGTAAAAAAGATCCTTGTCTCCAAATGGGCTCCAAATTTCAACTCTTGTACATTTCTTATGCGAAAAATAATATTCAGCCAATTCTTCGTTACTTTTTGGAGCTTGCCTACAATCCAAGAGTTGTGGCACTGATTGATCCTGCCCTGGTTATTGTGATGGATTATCTAGGTTTCAAGATCTCATTGATTCTCTCTCTACGGAATAACACCCAAATTCTTTGCAAGCTGTTTCATCAGATAGTGTCTAGTTAGACTTCACACCCAGATTTCTTCTCTGTCCTGACTCCTGCTCTGTTAAACATCTTAGGTTTAGAATAATTTCCACTCACAATCAGTTTAGGAAAGAACTGAAAACAACCCATTTGAATGAATTGTTTCCTTAATGCAGTTTTTTCATTTTTGGTCTTGTGTTACAGAGCTGAGAGACCCTAGGGTAATAGCGCAATCTACAAATTCCCATTAACATGAAACATATCCATTAAAGAGAATCTATCTTCAGAATGAAATGAAAACAAAGTAAACAAGGAGCATCCAAATGAGAAGGACGGGACTTTGATTTTATAATTATATGTTTTCTTTATGTAAAGTTGCTATCTTGGTTGGGGAACCAATGATGATTAAGGACTGGAGTACTGTTGGACTGACTGTGTCCGACACTCTACATCTGCCGATGGTCCAGTTTGAAAGGGCCAATGAGAGGGTTATTATTTTGGTCACATGGGTCGTGACGGTGCTAATAAACACTCCACACTCTGTCTCTTTCAAGATGCCCCATGTCCGTGCCAGAGGGCCCAACAGGGCAATCCATCCGTGGACTGGAGAAAGGGAAAGAAATTGGGAGGTCACGCAGCTACAGCTGCCCAACGGTATGAATCCTTGGGCTTGAGTTTGAGGCCTCTATGTGTCCCGGGTGAGGGAGACTCACTTAGCCCTGTTTCCCTCTTTTCGTCCCACTATCACTTTCCCTGAGTTTATAAAGGCAACAGCAGACCTACAGGAACCACAGTGTGAAGGAAAGACAAACAGAACTTAGTAAACTGCTCGCAGCTGAAGGAGGACAGTTTGAGCTCTCTGCAAGAATAACAAGTGAAGTGCAGTTTCAGATGATCTTTAAATAAATAAAGGCATAATGATGTAGTTTTTTTTTCTGATAATGACTTCAGCAGTGGCCACTTAACGAGTCCAGGTGGACAGCATTCATTTTTGATTGTGTCAGGGGCCCTTTGGGCATTCTCAAATCCTTTTTCTGTATGTGATGTATATTGAACAGATGTTTTTATAACAAAGGGCGTGGGATTTCTGTTCCACACCAAAAATGTTTTTTTGCCTGCATGAGAGGGCTTTGCAGGTGTCACTGCTCATGTTACAGATTTGTGAAACTAAAGCTTACATACGAGTTGATAAAAATGTTGTCTTAAAGTTTCATGCAACGAAAGAAATAGCTGTCAAGTGGCCCCAGGCCATTTGTGGCTTTTTTTAATAACCTTGTCTCTTTAGCAAAGAGCAGGCTGCATTGTTACTTCCAGTACTTTAACTTTCAATATTATAATTCTGGACTCAAACATCCAAGGAAGCCAAGTGCTCCTGGCAAATAAACCAGCAGGGCAGCGGGTTATACAAATGGACTGTCTGAAGGTATTTTAAATGTCATTGGTCACTTGACAAATATGTAGAATTCTTGGATAGATAGCAACAAAGTCATGTTATCACAGCAAAAATCTGCAATACATTTAGAGGCCCATTCAATCAATCAATCGGTCATTTGTAAAGCGCACTACATACCCGCGAGGGTCTCAAGGCGCTGTGGGGGGGCCGCTACTGATCAAACAGCCAGGTCTTGTGCATTCTCCTGAAGGTCAGCAGGTCTTGGGTCTGTCGTAGGCTCAGTGGGAGGGTGTTCCATGTCTTGGCGGCGAGGTGCAAGAAGGATCTCCCGCCGGTGGTTGTTCTTCGGATGTGCGGGACGGTGGCGAGTGAGAGGTCGGCAGAGCGCAGCTGGCGGTTGGGGATGTAGAAGGAGAGCCGTCTGTTGAGGTAGGCTGGGCCGGTCTTATGGAGTGCCTTGTGTGCATGGATGAGGAGCTTGAAGGATATCCTCTTGCTGACGGGGAGCCAGTACAGGTCCCTCAGGTGGGGGGTGATGTGGCTGTGGTGTGGTACGTCGAGGATCAGTCGTGCCGAGGCGTTTTGGATGTGTTGTAGTCGTTTGATGAGCTTGGTCGGGGCTCCCGCGTAGAGAGTGTTTCCGTAGTCAAGTCTGCTGCTGACGAGGGCCTGGGTGACTGTCTTTCTTGTATCTGTCGGGATCCATCTGTAGATCTTGCGGCGCATGCGGAGGGTCTTGAAGTAGGAGGAAGAGACGGCGTTGACCTGATTGGTCATTGAGAGTGTTGAGTCGAGGATGATTCCCAGGTTCCGTGCGTGGTCAGTGGGTGTCGGGGCTGCTCCCAGTGCCGTCGGTCACCAGGAGTCGTCCCAGGCTGAAGGGTTGGAGCCAAGGATGAGGACCTCCGTCTTGTCTGAGTTCAGCTTCAGACGGCTGGTCTTCATCCATTAGGATGTAGGGCGGATTGCCACCGCCCGCATGGCGGAGGCGATCGGCCCTACATCCTTCCCCGCCCGCCACCCATTTACCCCCCGCCATATTAGCATGGTGGGGGTACCGCGGCGGACGGGAAGACCGTCTGCCGCTTTTCCGCCCGGTCGACAAGTCGACCGGGCGGAAAAGGGTTTAATATGGTGGTGGTGTCTGCTAGACACCGCCATCCATATTAGCATGGGGGCGGAAACATGCCTTTACGTGGCGGCAACAGGCATGCGGAATTCTCTTCCGGGGGCCCGTTGCGTGCCCCCAGGGTATTGCGGGTGTGGGGGGTGCACATGGGGGTACCTATGTTACCCCCTGCATTGTCATGGACATGGTGGCAGGCACCTCACGGTGCCTGTCACCTTGTGCATGACAATGGACGCAGTGCATTCCCAGCATTGTGGCAGGCAGTGCTGTGAGCACCACCCGCCACAATGCTGGGAATGGAGGATGCCACCGCCACAGTGGCGGTGGCATCCTAATCGCCGGTGCGGGACCGCCGCACCACTTGCAGACGGTCCAAGCACCGCTAGGGTGGCGGGCGGACGGAAGTCCGCCCGCCATCCTAATGGGCCTCTTAGTGTACTGTTAGATGCAAATAACTCCAAGACACCCATATCGCAATGGGCCTGTCCTGGGATATCATTTAACAACTGAATCCATATGGTACTCTTACGGCCTACTTCAGTGGATTTAAACCTGTAGTCAGGGGCCCTGGGGGTCTGTGAAGCCTTCTCAGGGGGTCCACAACTGCTTAGAAAATTAAATAATATCAACAGATTAAGAAAGTGTACATAAAGAGGCAAACTGTAAACTTAAACATTTTAAACGTTCTGTAAATGCAATCAAATATAAAGATGGAGACTAAAAATTAAGTTATTATCCTCAGACTGATTTGTGGGAGCAGTGCAAGAACATCAAACAGAATATAGTATGGATGATGAGTGGCCTCAATTGAATTTACAAACTACCCAACCTTCCAACTATAATTAACATTTTATTTTTTTGTATGTTTGTTTGTGAATTACAATATTTCATTTGTGTATTTGTTTGATGAATGCTTGTTTCTATATTTGTGTGCATGGTTTTACAGTTCAAATCTTCTAAAATGCTTAGCTGGGGTCCCTGCTATGCTATGCTATGTGGATTTCTAAAGTGCATGCCTACCCGTAGGTTTTTCAGCAAGGCATCTTAATTCTGAGAGGAGAGTGTTCCAAAGTTTGGAGATGAGATATGGCAAGGACCTACCGCCCCATCTGGCCTTCTAGGTACCTTGAAGAATCTGCCCATAGAGGATCTTAAAGAACTGCTGGGGGAGTAGAGGGTCACGAGTGCTCTTATCATAGTGGGCCCTTTTGCTTTAAGCCCTCTATCTGCCAGACAGAGTGTTTTAAATGTTATCCTTGCCTCAGTGGGGAGCCAGTGCAGAGAAACTAGAGCACTGTTTGTATAGCATCCTTGCTGCCTCATTTTGGAAAACCTGGAGCCTTTTGATAACATATTTGGGGAAGCCTATGTACAGAGAGTTTCTAAAGTCCAACCAGGAGAGAAGAAGGGATTGTACCAAAATTCTTCCGGACACAGTTGGGAAATGTCTAGGATTTTATGGAGTGTTCTGAGGGTGCCAAAACAAGTTGACACAAGTTTTTTGCCTGTGTATCCATGGAAAGGGACTTGTCTAGCCACATCCCCAGGCTTTTGATAGGGGAGGAGGGGATGGGTGGATTGCCCAAACATTCTGGCCTCTCTATAGGTGGTTGGGGGTCAGGTCTGTTCCCCAGAATCATCAGATCAGTTTTTTCCCTGTTCATTTTTAAGCAGCGGTTCACCATCCACTTGGATACTTTTGCAAGCAGGGAGACAGCTGATGGGATTGTGGGCCTTTCCTAGGGGCGAGGGAGACAACCAATTTTGTGTTGTCAGCATATAATACTATTGACAGCTGAAACTCCTGAACAATATCTGCCAATGGATGCTTGTACAGGTTAAAAAGTGTGGGGCCGAGGGCTGAACCCTGCTGGACCCCACACTTCAAGGGAAGGATGTCAGAGCAGCATGAATTCTCACAAATGTAAAAAGATCTGGCCTTCAAAAAGGAGGTGAGCCAATTAACAGTGGAGCTCTTAATTCCGGCTTCACCCATTTTGTACGTAAGTGTCTCACGGTCAGCCGTGTAGAATGCTGCACTTAGGTCCAGGAGAATGAAAGCAGTTGTTCCCCACTTGTACAGCAGCATTTTTAGTTCCTCTGTGACTGCGAGGAGGGCAGTTTCCATACTGTATTATGTACAGAATCCCATCTGGGAAGTGTGCAGTAGATTATTTTCTTCAAGGAATGTAGAAAGTGTTTGGTTGGCATGTTTCTCAAGCACATTGCCTATGACTGGGAGCAGAGAGATTGGCCTATAGTTTCCTGGACATGTCGAGTCGAGATTGTTTTATTTTTAGCAAGGGTTTGACCACCACGTTTTTCCATGTTTCTACTTAGATGGCACTATTCCAGTGTATAGGCACAAGTTAAGGAGTTCCAATATAATGGAGAAGGTGGCTGGAGCTCCTTGTGACAGTGTGTGCAGGCGTGCCAGGTCAACAGGGACCCTGATTTCATCTTGCTAAGAAGAGCAAGAAGTTCGTCCTCGGTGATGGCCTATCAATAATGACTCACTGGGGGGCCTGGATACCAATAATAATTTGGGGGCATCCCTGGTTTCCAGTAATGATTCATCGGGGGTCCACAGAAGTCAAAAGGTTAAGAACCAATGGCCTAATTTAAAGACTGGTGGGCGTACAGCCTCTGTCAGGGTGGAGGAGGAGCAATTCTTCCACTACCCTGATTGGGCTACTGCCCCCCATATTTTGAGATCTCCGCTGGCTCTATACAGATCTCTGTGCCTTCAAAGAAGTCGCCACCATGGCATCTCCTCTGATGGTGATGAAAGTGTGTTGAGCAGCTCCTTTGTTCTAGGCGGACACTCAACAAATGTTGTCATGATTCAAAAGCAAATTCCTAAAGTGAAGGTGTCTTATTTTTAAAGCAAAGAAGAAATCACCCTGACACCCTGGGAGTTACATCCCAGAGTGTGGTGTGCATTTTTCTATTTTGCTCAGATAGCGACTGCCAGTGTTTTCTTGTCAGTCCCAAAATGAAAGAAAAACCCATCAGACCATCCGCTCTAAGTAGGGCAGATGGTCAGATGCATCTACACTAACAGCTCCAACTCCTGCTGACAGTCAGTTCAGGTTTTCCAGTGGCTGAGGCAGTGGAGACACCACAATTGGAAACATGACAGTCTCTATAGAGTAGGCAGACCATATGTTTGGCGTACAGGGTATTCCAGTATCTGGCCGCCAACTCTAAATTAGACCCTTAGTCTTGATTCCCATCAATGCCACCAATAGGACAGAACTACCAAAGTTAATGCTTTATAAAAGGACAGTCCAGGACTTGATCAATGTGTCACTGGTTAAATGAAGTAATCTGTCAGCCATATCTTAAACTGAGCTAGTCTCCAAGAGTATAAACCTTAACAACTGCCTCAAAATTTCCTGAAATTGATAAGCGTGACTTTTTGTGCAAGATATCACAGTAGAAACTTGGTCACCCATTTTTCTAATCTGAATTTACCTATCAGAGCCTAGTGTTGAATGAATGTTTCAATGAATGGATGTAAGAACACATAGATTTTGAATGTCTTGAACAGCGACTTTAATAAAGAGCCTTTCCGGCCCGTGCAAGTTGTTGTTGCCCTTGGTCAACGGATAGTCTGCATCACCCTTGTAGGTACAGTGGCTCTTTTCCTAGTGGCTCACTAGACTAGGCAGCTGCCTCGTATTACAGTGGCATAGTACCAGCCCTAGAGCATTTCTAATTAATGTATTGTTAATGCAATCAGAGGGCCCTTTGTCCTTACTGGCAATGATGCAGTCATGGGCTTCCACTAAACTACCTAATGCATGCCTTCATCCTCATCACAACGTTGATCTGCACAGTGCTGAAATAATACCTGTGTTCTGAACTGAAAAGAGAGTAAACCTCTTTCCCCTCATCCCAAGGAATCCAGATGTCCCAGCTTGAGCTCTGTGGTTAAGAAATAGCAAGTGTGTTTGAAGAGAAGCCAGACCCCCCTTATCTGTCACTGTTCTTGCAGTTTTTTAAGAGAGTTTTCTGATGAGCTGGTTTGTGCCTCTGTCCCTAATAAGTGCTTTCTGTGCCACGCCCCCACCGGCATCATCTTGCGTCATGTCACCCACAGTAATTATCCCATTACATTGGCAGTGAAACTTGTCTGTACAAAACCTATTGGATTCTTACCATTTCAATGAGAACACTTTTTAGGTTTCGCCTGCACAGTGCTTATGCTGTGCTTGTGAAAGCTATTGTATTCCTTAGAGACTTGAAAAGGGGCTTACATCCCTCCCCCTTACTTTTTAGTGGCTCCTGTGCTTGCCACTTACCTTTCTATTGGCTGTAGCAAACTATTTCCTGGTGTTCCTTGTGTTTGTGCTTACTAGTGTCCTGAGGCTCAAGTACTGTTTTCATCCGCTCTGGTGGAACTTCTTTTAAGCACCTAAGCATGCTTTGTGGGAAGCTACATGCTCCTATCGCAACGTGCACTCACCAGTCCCCTTGCAGCTGATGCAGGGGCCCACTCTGGTGCTCCCTTTTAAGCAGCGCACTCACCAGTCCCCCCAGGGCCAAAGCAAGGACCCAAATAGTGCTCCGTTCACAGCAACTGACCCAAGTGCAGTCAGGCGTGCTGCAAGTCCGTCAAGTATCTGTGCTCCTAAATTCCGGCGCAGTCCCTAGGCAGCGGCAACTGTATTCTCATAACTTGTTTTCCTTGTCCCTTGTTTTCACACAAAATGTGAGAACATTGAAATACAGTGATGTTTCAGCGGAGTTTCAGAAACCTATTAAATTCAAACAAATTCCTGCGAAGAAGTATCTTAATTATAATGTGTGCTGAAAGGGTTTTTCTGAACTCTGCTGTTCAGCCTTGCGAGACTGGCAAGTGAAGGCTGTAACTCCGCTTTCCAGAAAAACACCTCAGAATAATAAATGCGTCAGAAGAGCGATAGCTCTGAAAGTGTAATCCGTGCCCTGCCAATGTAATCTGCTAATGAGCCTCTGTGCGCCTCGTGTTTGCCAGTTGTTACTTTACATCAATTTTTTTCACACATTCTGCATGCCACATTTAGGCATTTCACATCTTCTTCTTCTCAAACCAGTTCCCTGCCTGACAGTGTCTTCAAGCCTAGAGTAGGCACAATTTGCATTTTGTCAAATGAAGCGAGCGTTCTTCTACCTTGATGCGACGTCTTCTTATCTGCTAATGATCTCCCAGGGAGCTGACTCTCCCCACATTCCAAGTACTCCTGTCCTTTGCTGTGCTTCACACGGCTCCTTAACTTTGGTGTGCCAAAACTAATTATGCTCGTGTGATGCCACATTTATTAAGTCTTTTCATATTTTCTGTAGAAATGCACAAAGGAAAGCCATTTTGAAGTGACACGAGGGTAATCCGAGTTCAAGGAGTGTTACTTTTATAATCAGAGTTGATGTCAAAGCTTTCTTTTTATATTTTCTTATGTGCTAGAGCTAATTCAATGCACCGAGATTGACACATCGTTTGTGATATTTCAAAAGAAGTGTAATATGGAAGTTAAAAAACATTCGCCTTGCAAAATTAAGAAAATTAATAACAGTACTTTTAAATATGGAAGCCAAAGTATGAAAGCAGCATGTCTCTTGAAGGTAGATGTGCATTGCACCAAAAAAAAGGCTTCGTAGCACATTTGGGCTTACTTCCTGGTTCCAAGTACCGGGTTGTCATAGAGTCATACAAGATGGAGTTTGTGTTCTCTTCGAGGAGGGTCATCAGTACTATGGCGAAGTTAATATTTTGAGCATATGTTGGGAAGTAGTAATGGTTACTATTGTTAAGCGTGTGTAGCTATAGGTCTTCGCCAGCTCGTGTTTTTGAAATGTTTAGGTTTTACCATCACGGCGCTTGTGCTGTGCTTGTTAGGTTCCACCTGTAAGCGGGAGCTTTACAAGTTATCTTCTTCCTATGTCTTCCTCTGCACCTCTCTCTACCCTCGCCATTATGTCTCTTCTTACTTTTCTTTCCACTTCCCTAAACATATCTGCGTCCTCTCGCTTCCTTCATTCTTTCCATATCTTATTATATTATACCCCATCTTTCTTCATTCCCTTCTCTCTCTCTCTCATTGTCTCACTGTTCTGGCAGCATTGCTTGATTCTTGAATACTCTCACACTCTGCCACCTTTCCTTCCTGCAACCCGCATTGTTCATTCATCTGCACAGCTCTTCACACTCTCAAGGCTTAATTCATAAAACGTTTTTTCCTCCGTTTGCAAGCATGCCTTAAGAGCAAGACACAACAACCACAGAAACAAAACTTGGTCAGCAATCCCAGTCGGGTCCGCGTGCCCTCCTCTTTGTCCTGCAGTTTAACTTCAACAAGCTCTCTCTTTCTGTGTCCTCTCCCCGCCCTGTGGCCATTCAGGCCCTTGTCCTCTTCTTTTTTTAATTTCTATCTTTACCTTTTCATTGTGAACACCCTACCATACAATTCATTCTCACAAATCTAATTACACCGAATGATGTAGTGGGTCACCTGATCTCTTACGGGACACTCACACGCCCCCCCCCCCCCCCTCCGCCATTGTTGTGCTTGAAGTGAATTTAGAAATCTTTCTTTATTCCAACATCTTTTTTTATGCACGTGCTGTGCATCCTCATCAGTGTTGCTCACACAATGCCATATCTATGAGTGATTTTCGGATTCCAAGTTATTTTTTTATAGTTTGACTCATTTTCTTTGTGGTCCATGTGGACCGTCATGGCAGAGTTTCGGGATAGCCACTGACTGTGCCAATGATTCATATTTAGATTACCTGTGTGATGATTTATTTTATGCCCGTTTCCTGAAACTCTGGCATGGCCCAGATCTTCTGAAGCAACCGCACCTCTCGCAGTTTGTACATCCGGCAGTTAATATCATGTTTAAATTGGCATAATATATATTAGAGATGCGGTGTTTTTTTAAAAAAAAGGCATACTATTTCATATCACTTAAAAGCTACAGGATATTTGCATAAACCAAATGAAATCAAAGATTGGTGGAACCAGTTTCTCTTAACGGATAATAATTGCAGCTATTTAATTCCAACTACTAAAACCAGGTTTACTTTGCTTGAATATGGACAGGTTTACAGTAAATCTGTATTATAGTTTCATTTAAACTCATGTCTGCAGAAGACACCTGGGACATTCTTTTCACTTCCTGCAACAGAAGGGCGATAAATAGGGGTGCACCTAATTTTTTGTTAGACAAGATTCTGGCTTAGACCATGGTGAACGGGCTGCCTTTAGCTTGCGTGTTTTCCCACTTACTTACAGCTAAGCCACTTACACAGGACCAGTACTCACCGCTTTATATCACCACCAGTAACAGCACAATATATTGTCTTTCTCAATAAACAAGTCATAACACTTTAAAGGAGTTTCAATAACTTACTTTGCACAACTGCTCACCAAGCTACAACTAATAACATAAAAAAGCTTATTATTAATCACCTAGGTGAAACCTATTGCATTTACCAGTGCATGTTATTATTCGTAAAACCGTGTGATATTACCACTTCCTGTGAGACTCAAACTAAAGTTTAATATGCCTTAAAAACAAACAAATGTAAGGGTTAAAGTAGGGGTCAAAGAAAGTGGTGCATTAAATTTTGATTAACTATGTCCAGACTAGTATTTTCGGAAACAAAGAATGCTCAGTCCCATGCTGCTAGTATGTCTCATTAACACATTTAGATGGTCACATTACAATGAAGTAGCAACAGATAAAGTGCATCATTGTGTTATGTGAAGACGCTATGGTCGTGTCACATTAACACATTTAGATATTCACATTGCCATGAAGGGACAACAGATAGAACATTGTATTATGTGAAACCGATCAGCTGTCCAAACACATTAGCACATGAGGACATGGCACACATGACTAAGCGCAGCCACAGCCAATGTCTGGGTTGTCCACTTCAGTGGGAAACCCGGTGTCTGGGCCTTTAGACACGGGCTGGAGACCTGCCTCTTCTCCAGACCAGCACCCCCTTACACCCAAAACCCTGGGATACACAAGAAGACAGTTCCTGCTTCAGTAAAGCAGATGCTTAGTGTACTAAGGCCTCATATGTTCAACAGCTCACTGACTAGTATCATCATAGTCCACGCTCCTACAAGTAACACATATCAGACAAAGAATATTTAAACATCCTTAACACATAATGAAAATAGATTAGGAGGTTGGAAAAACCTCCTTGGACAAAGTAAAACTGGAAAAAGGCAGAGAGAGAATTTTTACATAGCTCAGGAGGATTAATACAGGTAAATGCAGATGTGGGTCTTGTGCTCTCCATGCCATTGGAGTCAAGCTATCCTGATTGATGAGAGGTGAAACCGCCAAACCGGTCCTAGGGGGCTTGTTTCCAGTCCAGGGTGGACCTGGCCTGGCAGTTCGGGCTGGACTGTTCCCATTGGGTGCAGGTCAAGACTGATTTGCATATGACTGGGTTCAAACTGGAACGGCATGGGGAGCAAAGAAACGATGGATTTAGGCCAAGATCTCTGTACTGGGGTGAATGTATGACATTGTTCTGCATTTTTTCCATCAATTTTTCTTTTTGTATTTGTTCTTCCTGGTGAACAAAGCACCTATCCTAGTCACAAACAGTGAGATGAGTCAACGTCAAGTCCCACAGGTGTAGGAAGCATTGATCTTCTCCAAGTAGTGAACGTGATGGATCAGTTCCAAAGACGTGTGCTGGAGTTGAGAGGCGGTGAGCGATGCGCCGAATTCTGCCATGCAGGGGATAAGTCGATCTCATCAAGCTGCAGCAGTATGCTGTCCAGTGAGTCGATCTCTGAAGGCAAATCTCTGGTTCTGATGCACTGCACTGATTCTAATCCTGCAACCGAGTCGATGCACCGGTTCTGCTACACGCAGACATAAGATGTGTCAAAATCTGTATTGCAAGTATCTGAGCCATGCCCAGTGAGCCAGGCACAAGAGTAGGGGTAGAGACTTCGATATCCCTAAGTCTCATGCAACAGGCAGCAAGCCAACCAGCCCTTGATGATCCCTTTAAGTGAAGACAGAGCCCAGTTCTCCTTCAGCAGAATCAGAGAGGAGCAGGCAGCTGGGCAACACAAGAGAAAAGCTGGCCTTCCAAGTCTGCAGTCCAAAGTCCTTTAAGCAGCATTATGGTCCTACTGACAGCGGTCTAGTTCAAAATCCAGACATGTCTGCTTATACGGTGTCAGAGACCCAATACTTATACCCAAATATGCCTTTGATGTGGGGGTGACTTCAAAGCAGTTCTATGAAGTGCATCGGTTCCCCTTTCAGCCCAGTCCATCTGTGGGGGGTAAATCAGCCCTTTGTGTGGGGACAGGACACTACCTATTCAAGTGAAGTGTTAGACCCTTCCTTCCATCCTGCCCAGGCAAGGCCATCAGAATGCAGATGAATGAAGATGGGTACTCGGACATACCCATTTTTCCTGTGTTGTGGCTGTCTAGAGGGAATGCACGAGGTGTAGCTCTCACCCACCCCAAATGTGTATTGGAGACAGGCTGTCACACACAGAGTAGTAAGTGCAGAGAAATGTCCAACAAAGGCATATTGATATGACCAAAGGTATATTATCCTATGATTCAGTCAATGATTCGTCATATACATTGTACATACATTTGCTACAAACACATTATATACACTGATATACCCAGCAGTACATACATATATTCACATATTAACACTGACTCCACTACATGATCCCTCAATATTACTACTATGAACTTATTACAGGGATCTAGGGAATCCCAAACAATTCTCATTTCACTGAATAGGTTTATAAATCCATGGTCACATTAGGTAAATCCTTATCATTCAACTGGTCAGATGGAACTGACACACAATAAGGTGTAACTAATGCTGTTAAGGAGGATAGATTGTTGACGTTTCGGTCTTGAGTGGCCAGATAAGTCAGCAAGACCATCCTCAGGACTCAGGGTAGAGAAGAAATCAATCCTGCAGGTGCTTGCCTCCAAAATATAGAGTCAGCAAAGATGTCTGATGTAGCAAAAGAATCACACCACCCACGGCTACAGCACGGGTCATTTCAATTTGTACTCCATATATCAGCGTCCCGATAACTCATGAGGAGTTTTCGGGTCGCTGCTGTAAGGAGAACAAATTGAATGACCCATAGTGTAGTCGTGTGTGGTGTGATTCTTTTGCTACATAAGAAATCTTTAGAAGCACACCACACGACTACAGCATGGGTCCTACCGCCAACAAAAAGAAAGTCAGAAAAATTCAGGAGGAAGGCAAAAGGTTTGGGGATAACCCTGCCAAAAAGGGCCAGGTCCAACACAGCTTAAAAGTGTATTATGGAATTCCCAATGCTAACCTATGAGAGGAGTAGGCCTCACAGTAGTGAAAAATGAAATAGGCTCTTTGTCACTACCAGGTCGTGCAAAACATAAAAGTACATGTCCTCCCTTTTACTTACATAGCACCCTGTCCTTTGGGCTACCTAGGACTTGCCTTAGGGGTTACTTATAAGTAATAAAAAGGGAGCTTAAGGCTTGGAAAGTAGTTTTAAATGCCAAGTCGGGGTAGCAGTAAACTGCGCACACGGGCACTGCAGTGGCAGGCCTGGCACAGGTTTGAAAGGCTACTTCTGTGGATGGCGCAATCATTGCTAAAGCCCACTAGTAGCATTTAACTCATAGGCCCTAGGTATATTGTATACCACCTTACAAGGGACTTAGAAGTACATTAAATATGTCAATCATGTATACACCAATTACGCACATGTTTAGGGAAGACACACATGCACTTTAGCACTGATTAGCAGTGGTAAAGTGCTCAGAGTCCGAAGGCCAACAAAAAGTTTCTGAAAACATGGAGGCAAAAAACTATGGGGCATATCAACAACAACCGGCGATAATTATCTCTAAGCGCACTTAGCGCTAGGATAATAATCGCCGGCTAGTGTGAATTTTAATCGCTGAGATAGCGTGCTATTAGCAACGCTTATCTCAATAGCGATAAAAATCCTCACGCTAACAGGCTAACGTGAGATTATCGCTGGAAACCCAGCGATAATCTCACGTTACCTTGTTGATAGGGACAGGCAAACTTAGCCATGATATCCTCCTTCCATAGGATATCATGGCTAAGTCTGAAAAATACCAGACGTAAAAAAGCAGCGTTAACCGCGGTTAGCGCTGCTTTTTTTGTCTCTAACAGGGTTAGCGACATTCTTGATAATAGGAGAAATGTCGCTTAGTGACATTTCTCCTATTATTTTACTCTGGAACGCCCCCTTTGCATCTCATTAGAGTAAAAGGGTGCTAACATGCAAATTTGCATGTTAGCACCCTGTTGTTGATAGGGCGCTAGTTTTATCTCTCCTTTTTTGGCTTTTAAAGCCAAAAAAGCAGAGATAAAGCCCATGTTGAAATGCCCCCAAAAGATTGAGGAAAGACCATCCTAAGGCTGACAGTTGTAACAGTAATGTTTTATTGGATGTGTTATGTTTCATATTTAAATTCCTTTGTATTGTATGACAGGAGTGGATGGGAACGTTGCCACATCTCAAACAACTTTTCATGGATGGTAAACCACATAGACTTATAATAGTGGTATTTTGAAGGGTCAGCAGTGCTAACTTTCACTAAATGATCTTGAATGTTCTTTCCTTTCTCAAACAAAAAAAGTGGAGGTTTAGCTAACAACCCTTCTGTTTGCAGCAATGTCTTATGTTGTTTGATGCTTTTTGTAATTTTGTTTCAGCTTCAAATGACTACAGTGACACAAGCTATTCTCTCATTCTACCTTTTGGATTTAGGCATGAGTAGTTATTCAACATAGCAAAACCAGGTCCTCTTCAATGTCTGCACAAGGCGGCATTGGTTACCTCCATCAGCTAACGTTTTGGACATGTGGTAGCCTCTTTAAAGTAGTCTTCTTTCCATTTACAGTTCCTTTAGATACAACAAAACTGTTCAACTGGTAAGCCCTTCCTTAACGTTCTCGATATGTGGACTTTGCTAAGTTAGAAATGTTTTACGCTCTGTCGGTTTTGTTATATAAAATTGTACCTAACTTGCCTTCAGGTACTTGAATGAAGAGCTTTAAGAAAAGTAATCTGGGATAGGTTAAGCCAAATAATACATGGATTGAGGATATCTTCATGACCATGCCATATAAAAAATATGTCATTGATGTACAGATATTTCTGAAGTACAGATTTTCTTCCATAACTATATCCTGAGTTTCAAAATCATCAGTGTATAAAGTATATATATAAAATCTGTGCTCACATGGAAAACATTCTTGGTCAATTCAATACGTAATAAATATACAAGGAAATCAGGAGGTTCCAGCATGGGAGAATGTTTTGTATTTGGTACATTTTCATTTATCAAAATACCCTTCTCTTTAGTAATGTTAATATAGAGGGACTAAATATCAAATTTGACAAGGAAGTCTGTTGAAATAATAAGACTTCAATTTGATTAATAAAATCAGTCCTGTCCCAGACAAGAGTAGGAAGAGAGCTGACGGAAAGCTTCTATAAATAGGAATATCATATGTATAATTGTAGTAAAATCAAAAGGTTTTGCCTGACTCTGGAACTCAAATTAAGGTTAGAAGGGTAGTAGAAGATAAGGAATAAGAGTTGTGGAGGTTCTCCTATTTACATAACAGGGAAAAATGGCCATACTATCAAAAACAAAATTGAGGCTCTTCTTAAAAAGATTGACTTAAAGTACAGCAATCTTTGAATTAAAAAATAAAGCAGATCCCTCATCATGAGCATATCCTAATGGCCTAGACACCTGGCTCATCGAGCTACCTTCTCAATTATAGCACGTGCCCAATCATACACAGCATTAACCAACCTAGCCACCTCAATGTATCCTGAAGGCTCTTCACCCTACAAGCAGACAAATGTTTCTGCCAAGTAAACTGTTCCCACAACAGGAACCGGTAACTCAGCCACCCAGTAGCATCCACAAGTACACCAGGGCACACCACTAGCCAACTGTGCCTCATCCAGCCAATCAATATCCCATTTGTTAGAAGCCCACACCACTTACCAGGCCTCCACACAGGACTTTGGCCCTGCATATCAGGTGCCTACCACTGTCTTACAAGGAACATCATAACCTACCATGGAGAATTTTTTTAAATACATAATTAAAAGAGAAAATGAAGGATGATAAAGGACACGTCCACTTGTTGTACTAATGAAAGTAAGTTGTCCCGTTCACTTTACATTATTTTCCGTCATCATGTCTTTCTAATATTAATGACATTTCTGTTACACATTAACATGCTTTCTTGACCAATTTACTTTATTTCTTTAGAAACTAATGGTTCTCAAAGACTTCTAAATTACATCAGCACACCACAGAAAGAATATAAATATTTTGTGTGTAGTATGTATGGAAAACACGGCAAACAAATAGTCAAGCTGTCTTGAATTAACTATTACAGTGGTCAGAAAAGCATTCCTGTAGATTATTAAAGTTTTTTAAATTTTTCTCTGAGTGTCTCAGAATCTGAGACCAACAAGGAAAATTGTATGCAGACATACTTTAAACCAGGATATTTTTAGACTAAACACATAAAATGTGTGATTGAATAATGAATGTATTGTCATGGTAAAAATATAAAAACATTATGGGGCATATTATCAAGGTCCGGCAAAAAATATCGCAAAGCACGCTTAGCGCTTGCATATTTATCGCCGGCTATCTCTCGAATTTATCACTCGGTTAGCTCGTCATTAACTATGCGCATCGCCAAGGCGATAAAAATTCCAGAGATAGTTGGGATATCCTAGATGATAGGGGCCTGTGGTCTTAGCCACACAATCCACCCCCCATGTTAAGTATGCCTTAGTCAGGAATTTAACATACGATAAATTCCTGCGTTAAGGCATACTTAACGCGATTTAAAAAATCGCTCACCTTCCTTGATAATATCACAAAGCTGCCTTCGTGATATTTCCCCTGGTTGGTTTCGCAGCCATGCCTACTTTGCATCTCATTAGCGATGCAAAGTTAGGCGTGCTGGAAACGGGGGCTAAATCAGTAAAACACCCGAATGCGTTTCTTAGCTGATAAGGCAATGAAATTATCGTCGCTTTTCGGCTGAAAACGGCTGCAAAAGCGGCGGTAATTTCATTGCGCTGCCTTGATGAAATGCCCCGAAGAGTTGTCTGCCCAAAAATTCAACATTACAAAAAAAATTTATCCAAATAATATTACCTTACAAATAGATCATGAAACCAAGGATGCTGAAGCAATATCGCTAAATAATGTCTGGCGTATCAAGTTACAGCCCATCACTGTCGGGGGCCACCCTTAAGTTGCCTCTTGAGGAGCCCGTTTCTCTAGAATGTACAGTGGACAGTTGTTGGACTTGGCCCTTTTTGCAGGGTCATTCCTAAACTTTTTGCCTTTCTCCTAGCCATTTTAGGTCTCGCCTGAGCTAGCGCATGCGCTGCTCTAGCAAGACATTTAGTAAAGGGGTTTTCAAAGTGCTACCCACAGGCTTTTTCCGGCCACCAGCTTGCTGTTATGAGCACAAGCGCACACGACTCGCTCCGCCTCTCCAAAGCTGCACGCACATCCCTCGCGTGCTTAGCACAGAGCGCGTCATCGCGATTGCGATGACTTTCGCTTTCACCGCGATCGCGATGACTTTCGCTTTCACAGCCGCTGCACCATACTATCAGAGTACTCATCGACTGGCAGCATGCATGCCTGCACCTTTAATACTCTTCACATAATATTGCGTTCTTGTGTGAAGCTGTATGGCAGCGTGTTACAATCTTGTGCCCCCAAAGCAATGTAAACAAATTGTTATATTTCTCCTTGTGTCTTCAATTAGGTGGTCGGTCGGGTTTCTCCTGCGTGGGTTGCGCCTTTTAAGTTTAAGGTGTGAACTGATTCATCGGTGAGGTTACTCTGTTTTTGCAGGTCTTCTTCGAGTTTGTCAACATTTGCTTGTTCGTTTCTAGAGTGCTGACACCCACTCTGTTCTTGCCGCAGCCCACGCTCAAGCCTCGCCGGTGCATTGCTGCCACATCGAGCCTTCCTCTCACTGTGCGATCCTGTGCGTGGGGGCCCACGGGTTGCATCCGCACTGCAGAGGACGAGCCAGGGTAGATCCGGCTGCAGCCACTCCTGTGTGGACACTGCCCCTATTTCGGTGCGCCTGCTGTTAGCTACTCAAATTGGACCCTTGTGCCAATGTGACGCATGTAAAAAACAATAAGTATTTTTTTGACGCCTTCTCCCCTTTACGTTTCCAGCTTTCGTCCTGTAGCGGATGCGTGTTAAAATGCAGCAGCGTGCTGCATTATATTCGAGGAAGTCTTTATCTCCATATTTCCATATTATCAGAAGTAGGTGATACCCCACTGACTCATCCAGGTTACAGTCACTTATTGCCCAAATCATCCACATCATATATGACGCAGCTGTCATGCTTCTCTCGTCATTCCCCCAAATCATCAATTCAACGACCATGCGGTAGAGATTCACGCCCTTCCATTGTTCAACGTATGGCCGTTACTTAACACTTCCACTGGTTCGTAAAATTGGCATTCCCCCCTTGCTGTGTCTCTTCGCACGAATTCACTGATCCACCCATCCGAACCTTCACTGGTTTAATCTTATTCTTGGTATCACAATACTGCTTGGTTTTGTCACGTGTGTTCTTGACCCTTTCCATTAACTAGGTACATATTGAACAATTCCAATAAAAGTGTAGTTTTATTCATCCAACCAGTGGAGCAGTAGCGAATGTGATCACAGCCTGCCCTCTAACCACTCCCTGCTCAGCCCTCTACTACGGAACCCACACACATTACCAAACACTTTCCATTCATAACATTCCACATCCTCCAAGCCACCTCAACACTCCTGTTATGCCAGAAATGCTGTGGAAGCTGTTCCTTAAGACCATGGACGTCAGTTAGGGTTTGCACATGTGTTCTCTTTGTTCTGCCCTTGTACCTGTTGTTTTAGGGACATGAAGGCAGTGGCAGAAACAAAGTTTTCTTGATTCTGAGTCACATTTTATTTACATTCCGTGTCCTTGCTCTAGTCTTTATAGAACATAACAGAAAGTCGAGGGGCTAAGGTCATCCCAAGGATCAACCGCGTACTGTTTTTAGTGGTCAAAATGATTGTTATATCAAATACATGGGTATTGTCCACTCGTTTTGGAAGAGCAGTGCATATATTCGTATGAAAAGATACGATTTTCATCCTATAGATAACACCATATTTACCATAACCTCAAACATAGTTTCTGCACAGGGGTGACTGTTATGGACAGGAAATAGTTGTAATTCATATTTTTAATTCAATGTCCTTCATAACTCATGATAGGTGACGGATTGTGACATCTTCATTTGTGACCAATAAAAAAGGTGTAGAGGTTTTATTGTTTAAGATAAAAAAACTTTCAAGATTACACCTGTCACTTCTTGATATGTCTTACTAACCCTTTTACTTCCAGGATTCCTTTAGACTTTCGAGATAGAAGTGTTCAAGACTTTAACCAAACCCCACAATAGTCTTAAATTGGCCAAGGCATGCGAAGTCCAGATTTAAAAGTTTTTACAGTGACTCACCTGGAGAATAATCTTTCAGTTTCTTTGCTGGTTGACCTTCAAAGCCGTCCTGAATTCCCTCGAGCCAAGAACAATCTTTAATGTTTCAGCAGACTGACTAATATCCAGTTGTTTGATGTTATTATCTTTGCACTTTGCTTCAAGCGTTCAGATGTCTGTGGGGTTTGTTTGGCACTTTATAAGTGATTGGTGATTTAGGCTTAAATAAAACTATTCTTCTGAGACTTAAACAGAGCCATCGAATTTCCAGGTAGCCAAGGGTATTGGATATGACATCCCAAACAATTTCAGTGATACCCAGAGTTAACTTGCCCTAAAAACCTCAACACCACTGTACTTGCTGCTGAATGACTAGTTAGGGTGTGTAGAGCATATGTGAATGGCATTCTACATAGAAACTGAAGAGGGCATGCATACTAGAGGAACTTTCCGGCTGTCTGGGCACTGCTGGCTTTAGTTGCATGTAAGAGAGCATAGCTTGGACAATATTAACCAATACTTTTGAGTATGGTGGACAACGTTTCCTCCATCTGCCACACTGGCAGAGGAAAATAGACAGAGAGACTTTTAGCAAATCAAACAAGCATTGGCATAGCCAATAGGTCTCGCCTTTGGGACCTTATAAGTGTTTAACCATGCAACAGTTAATGTTGTTGCACCAAGGATATTGTGCTGCCTAACTAAATACTTATAAGGTCCCAAAAGTGAGACCTATTGGCTATGCCAATGCTTGTTCTGACATGGTATTGGTGGTTTTAGGACTCTGGGCACTTTAGCACTGCTGTCCAGTGTAAAGTGCGTGTGCTCTCTGTGTTAAATATGGAAAGATTTGTCTACTCCTGTTTGGCCTGTTTAATTTACCTGCCAGTCCCTTGTAACGTGGTATCTCATATACTCAGGGCTGGTAAATTAAATGCTACTGGTGGGCTTGCAGCGCTGATTGCGCCACCCACCAAAGTAGCCTTTCAAACCTATCTCAGGCCTCCGCCATTGCAGGGCCTGTGCGCGCAGTGTTACTGCCGCTGTGACGTGGCACCTAAAGGGTGTGCCATGTCCGTGATCTCCCTTTTACTACATGTCAGTCACCCCTAAGGTAGACCCTAGCTAGCCTTATGGGCAGGGTGCATTGTAGGTAAAAGATTGGACATGTACCTTAAGTGTGTGACATGTCCTGGTAGTGACAAACAGCCATTTTATTTTCTCACTTTCTATGGGGCTGTCCTCCCATAGGAATGCATTGGGGATTCCCTGATAAGTGTTTCAGTGGTAATTCCTGATATGAGAGGCGCAGCGTGGTCAAGTTTGGTATATTTGGAATAGTGATAATAAATACTACGCAATGGTGTGCGCAGATTTATTATAACTATTTTAGAAATGCCACTTTTAGAAGTTGGCATTTCTGTGTGCTATGTGTCTGCCTGCCTGATGTGAATTGCATGTATGGCGCTTTTGAGTGACAGGGGCTGGTGAGGTGTGTGTGGCTCCAGGAGGGGCAGGGTGAGTCAGCGCTAGGCTGAATGGGACATCTACATTTGGAGTAGTGGGAGGAGTAGTCCCCTGACCCTGAAAAGGATTGTGCCTGCCCTATACAATGCTGGCTCATCCCCCCTGTGGTGTGTCTAATGACGAGTCCCCACCTGACAAAGGGCAATAGGAGCCTTGTAAACAAAGTGCTCCAATTCCCCCCTGAACCAGTTTTTGCTGGCTCCCCAAGCCCTGTGCCGGCGCAGACAAAGGGAAGAGGTGATATAAATATAGGGGCTATGACCCCCATAAAGAGTGTGCTGGTCCTGGACTTTTGGGGGGCTGTTCCTGTGCTGCTGGGGCCCAGGAGGATAGATATTGCTATGAGGTCTATGCGTAATGTGATTTATGCGTAATGTTATGCCTAATGTGATGTCTACTGCGTGATGTGAATTATACCCACTGTTATTGCATAAGGTGGTTATGCTGGTGAGGCCTAATGTGAAATGTGTTTATGCTTAGGATGATGTCTAATGCTAATGTGATAATGCTTAGGTCATTATTGCACCAGTAGTTACTGATTGTGGTTTATATTTACTTACTTGGTCTGATGGTTCTGATTGGCCCAATTGGCCTGGTCCTGTATATAATCCCCTGTGAATAGTGCCAAGGGCCAGCTGGCACAGTGTAAATGTGTGATTATGTTTCTAATGTGTTTATGATAATACAAAGGCTATTTTTTATATAACCTTGTGTGGAGTTCCTTTTGTGGTGTGCCTAGTGTTTTGCTGCTATGTATGTGTGCTGCGCAAACGCTTTACACATTGCCTCTGGGATAAGCCTGACTGCTCGTACCAAGGTACCAAGGGGGTGAGCAGGGGTTCTCTTCAGCGTGTAACTCCCTTGCCCTAACTAGAGTGGTGGTTTCTGCCTGGCTTTGGCGCAAGCCTTAGCCAACCAGAAATCTCATTTCTAACAACAGTCATATTCAGAATACCACATCCTAGCCAAAATCGACTTCTTGGACACATTATTGCACCATGTCATTAATCCTGTGTCCCACAAAAGACTTAACTAAATTGATTGTTTTGTTATGCTATTTTTTGTTCATTTGTATAGCACACTTATCACCCCAGAGGGTATCCAGGCGCTTGATTGAATGATGCTAAACTGGTTTTAATCTTAAAAATGGAAAATCTTTAGGAACAAGCTTTAAATCACGTCAATCCATACTTACATAAATTCTTCAGGAAAATTATACCTATACTTTCTTGTTTTCAGTTTCTATTTTTTTGTAAATTCTGGTGGGGTTTTTTCAGTGTTTTCAAGTGATTTCAATACCTCAAAAACAGTGGTTATCAGTGGTTACACATTTTCACGCCATTAAAAACAACAAAAACAGTGTTTTTCCGGTGTTTATGGAACGTTTTGCTTTTATTATTGCTTGCTTTCTGCACTGACAGTGCATGGTATATAGACAGTGTACATACAGTGAATAAGAGGTCCAAATACATTTTTGAAAATCAAACTTATTATAGTACACCATAGAATACTACTTCAGTGAGTCTTTAGGCATGTGCGCTCGCTCTTTCCTTACCATGTAAACTTTTTTCTGTGAAAAGGCCCTCTCGACATTGGCACTTGTGACGGGCAACACCCAAACAGCCAGTACACAATTTTCTAACTCTGGCCACTGACAGCTTTCCATGCCAATACTGGTGTATTTGAAGATTCGATTCTCTGGGCAAGTTTTGCAACATTTGCCTTGAACTAGGCGCTTATTATTATTATTATTATTTGGATTTATACAGCGCATAGCTGCCCCATTGACTGGGCGTCCCAGCGCTACCTAAGCAAGAGCTAATGAACCACTCAGAGACATAAAGAGTAGCCTACGCTGTGAAAAGCCAGGTCTTTAACGCCTTTCGAAATGCCAAATGGTTCTGAAGTCCTCTAATTGAGGTTGGAAGGGAGTTCCAAAGGTGCGCTGCCTGAACCCCGAAAGAACGACCACCAGCTCTAGTTCTCTGAAAACGGGGAATACAGACCGAATCAGAGCTGGCCGAATGCGGGGGGCGATTTGGCACAAAGTAAGCCAGCAGATCTGCTAGAATCGGCGGTCCTTCTCGTGTCAAGATTTTATGGGCCACACACAGAGACTTAAAATGAATTCTTTTCTCTATCGGCAGCCAATGGAGCTTGGGCAGGATGTTCGCAACCGAACATGATTTAGGAAGTGCTAGCAGGGCACGAGCTGCTGCATTCTGAATTCTTTGGAGGCGAACAATACAAGATTTATTGGCGCCTAAGTATAGAGAGTTACCGTAGTCCAGCCTCGATAAAATTGTGGCCTGGAGAATAGTTTGGCAGACTTTGGGTGCAAAATAGCCAAGTAAAGGTTTCAGCCAACTAAGGAGACCAAAACAGGATCCTGCTAAGGCCTTGGATTGAGCATCGAATGACAGCTCACTGTCAATCCAAAATCCTAGATTCTTTACTGCCTTTTTTGGCAGTGGTGCTGGTTTTAATCTGTCAGGCCACCACTGTTCAGACCAGAGGGCACTATCTCTCCCCAACACGAGAATTTCTGACTTCGCAGCATTTAGTTGTAAACAATTTGCTGTCATCCAGTCAGAAATGGCTAACAGGTCATCTTTAAATTTAAAAAGATTATCACAGCATTTTTTTGAAAAAGCAATGACTAGCCGGGTGTCATCGGCATGCCCTCGAGGTTATTGAAGCGGTCAAAAATGAAGCAGCACTTTTGAAACTACAGAGAAGATTCCCTTTAAGAAAGGGGATCTAGAACTTGTACAGAGTATCACCGTGAGGTTTCATTGACTTCAAATGCCATGGTTGGCGAAGGGAGTTGTTCTGCATTCTGTCCATCAATTGTTGTTTTTGCATTAGTCACCCCGAGTGGGAAGGGTATGCCCAGACGTGGGTCCCTTGCTCTCCATGCCACTGGAATCAAGCTATCCTGGCTGAAGAGGGGTGAAACCCCGAAACCGGTCCTAGGATGCTTGTTTCCAGTCCAGGGAGGACCTGGCTTGGCAGTTCAGGCTGGACTGTTCCCATGAGGCACAGGGTCAAGACTGATTTGCATATGGCTTGGTTCAAACTGGAAAGGCATGGTGAGCAAAAAAACGATGGATTTAGGCCCAGATCTCTGTACTGGGGTGAATGTATGACATTGTTCTGCATTCTGTCCATCAATTGTTGTTTTTGCATTAGTCACCCCGAGTGGGAAGGGTATGCCCAGACGTGGGTCCCTTGCTCTCCATGCCACTGGAATCAAGCTATCCTGGCTGAAGAGGGGTGAAACCCCGAAACCGGTCCTAGGATGCTTGTTTCCAGTCCAGGGAGGACCTGGCTTGGCAGTTCGGGCTGGACTGTTCCCATGAGGCACAGGGTCAAGACTGATTTGCATATGGCTTGGTTCAAACTGGAAAGGCATGGTGAGCAAAAAAACGATGGATTTAGGCCCAGATCTCTGTACTGGGGTGAATGTATGACATTGTTCTGCATTCTGTCCATCAATTGTTGTTTTTGCATTAGTCACCCCGAGTGGGAAGGGTATGCCCAGACGTGGGTCCCTTGCTCTCCATGCCACTGGAATCAAGCTATCCTGGCTGAAGAGGGGTGAAACCCCGAAACCGGTCCTAGGATGCTTGTTTCCAGTCCAGGGAGGACCTGGCTTGGCAGTTCGGGCTGGACTGTTCCCATGAGGCACAGGGTCAAGACTGATTTGCATATGGCTTGGTTCAAACTGGAAAGGCATGGTGAGCAAAAAAACGATGGATTTAGGCCCAGATCTCTGTACTGGGGTGAATGTATGACATTGTTCTGCATTCTGTCCATCAATTGTTGTTTTTGCATTAGTCACCCCGAGTGGGAAGGGTATGCCCAGACGTGGGTCCCTTGCTCTCCATGCCACTGGAATCAAGCTATCCTGGCTGAAGAGGGGTGAAACCCCGAAACCGGTCCTAGGATGCTTGTTTCCAGTCCAGGGAGGACCTGGCTTGGCAGTTCGGGCTGGACTGTTCCCATGAGGCACAGGGTCAAGACTGATTTGCATATGGCTTGGTTCAAACTGGAAAGGCATGGTGAGCAAAAAAACGATGGATTTAGGCCCAGATCTCTGTACTGGGGTGAATGTATGACATTGTTCTGCATTCTGTCCATCAATTGTTGTTTTTGCATTAGTCACCCCGAGTGGGAAGGGTATGCCCAGACGTGGGTCCCTTGCTCTCCATGCCACTGGAATCAAGCTATCCTGGCTGAAGAGGGGTGAAACCCCGAAACCGGTCCTAGGATGCTTGTTTCCAGTCCAGGGAGGACCTGGGTTGGCAGTTCGGGCTGGACTGTTCCCATGAGGCACAGGGTCAAGACTGATTTGCATATGGCTTGGTTCAAACTGGAAAGGCATGGTGAGCAAAAAAACGATGGATTTAGGCCCAGATCTCTGTACTGGGGTGAATGTATGACATTGTTCTGCATTCTGTCCATCAATTGTTGGTTTTGCATGGTTGGCGAAGGGACATTTCTATGCATCATTGCAAGCCATTTCTCATACATTGTAAAATAAAAGTTCCAGAATTTCTCTTCAACGTTGCTTTGCTTACTAAGTGGCAAGCTCGCTAACATGGAACATGTTGCAGTGCCAAATTCACCAATAGTGTCACCCAGCCTACTCTCATTGAGATGTTTCACATCTATACCAATTATGCTGAACACTTGACAGACAAGGGTGTGCTCAGACTCTAGGTTTTTTATTATGTCCACTATGACAGTTATGTTTTCCTGTAGAAATCTAAGAATGCAGTAGAGGTTTTTTTTCACATCACTATCAATATGCGACCAAAAATCCTCACATTTCTTGCCTTTGGCATCATCACTCAGCAAAAATTATGTAAACGGTTGCCACATGGATAATATAATATTTACAGCCCCTTCCTTTGGAAAGAGAACCATCAACTAAGTAACACAGTTGGGATGACTGTTTGATGCCACACAAAGTACAAAATGAGAAATATTTGCGTTTTAGTTCCTGCACATAACAAAACAGTGCATCAAAATGGGCTAACTCTGAAGATTATAAAGATTATAAAGATGCTTTCAGCATACCATCTAACAAATGGCAAGGATCTCTTACAGTAAAGCACTTCAGCTCAGGTATCGATTTTAAACAGGTCATCACACAACTTTTTCATATACATAGCTAAATCACTACAAATACAAACAATATCACTTCAATCTTTGTTGAACTTGGAAAGAACCTTTTTGCAGCAGCATTTCAAGTGACACTGCGTTCCATGTATTCCAAATGTCTGGTGTCCTGTTTTCACCACTATCCCAGATGCTTGGTGATAGTACTCTTTTCACATATACTTGTCACTATTCCTTGCCTGAAGTGTTGGCAATTCACCTACTATCAATACTGACTCACTAGAAACTGGTGGCCGATGTATCAAGGGTTTTTACCCATTCTCTGTGGGTAAATGTGATGGCACATATTGGGAAAGATTGTAATGAAACCCGCCATTTTACATATCAGTGAAATAATCAAAAGCAGCCACAATATCAAATATGATT
Organism: Triturus cristatus; assembly: GCF_964204655.1. Lineage (NCBI taxonomy): Eukaryota > Metazoa > Chordata > Amphibia > Caudata > Salamandridae > Triturus > Triturus cristatus. Next base: position 480,210,171 of record NC_140590.1, on the reverse strand, counting down.
TTCATATTTCCTGATTCTATACAGTTTATAAAATAATTAAACAAGACCTAAAATATGCTTCTAACCCTTAATCTTTAGACCAAATACCATAAGACTGAAAACCGCTAAAGAAAGAAAAAACAATATTTTAGTGACATCCTCTAAACAACAAAACTCAAGCAGAATAATGTTAGCCAGTCTATCTTGCTGCTACCTTGTATAACAAAGTTACATTGTACTGGAACCTTCAGGAAGAAATACAAAATTACTCTTTCACTCTCTTTTTCCTTTCTTTGAATGAGATTTAGTTTGTGGTTGAGCAGGTGTTTTTTCAGTGGTTATATATTTCCACTGGTTAGGGCTATTTCCCTTTCAGTGGGGTTTTATCAGTTATTACATGTTTAAATCTAAAACCGGACAGCCTAATTATACCTAATCTACTTGAGAATTTGACAGACTTTAACAAAAATGACTGGCAATGATGGAGCTAATATATAAATGGATAGTGAAATGTGGAACATTTAGTTATACAAGAGGCTACTGATTAAAGGGTGTATATCTGTATTACATGGTCTGTGTATCTCTATTACAGGGTCTGTAGTAAAGTCCGATCTGTCCTGTTACGAATTCCTCACATATGCACAACAAAAACAAATCAAATTATGATTCCTGGTGTAGAATATGGCTGTATGTTGATGTACTGACAAATTGAATCAGTTGAGCAGGATCTTCTAGGAACTACAAAGAATACAGCTTAGCTAGCAGGACGTTATTTTCATAAATATTGGCAAAGGGCTGTCATTTTATGGGGCTAGCCAGTTATACTACAATGAAAAAGGCAAACATGACTCCTTTGGCAAGAAAGTTAACTATATGGTGAAGAAACACAACATGACTAAAAATGATAGCCTGTTAAACAGATTTTCTCAGAAAGTCATATATTCTCTCGTACAAAGTACTCATGTAATTTGGAGCAAATTCTCTCTTGGGTTTAAAAATAGTTTCATGAGTATTTCTAGAAATCCATGGCAGCTGTAAAATTCCAGAAGTGCCACATGCATAAAAATTACACACGCACAATTTACACTTTCATTTATTTTTTCCCACATCAAAACATTGTACTCTTTGGGGAACCCCACACACTATTTGCTAGCGAATTTGTGAAGTTGCCTTTCGCAAAATTTCGCGAAACGGTAAAAAATCTCTGCGAACACGTGAAATTTCGCGTGCTCGCGGAGGTTTTGGGTTGATTAATGCGCTACTGATTTTGAGCTTCAACTTGGGCACCTGCTTTATTCATATCTGTAAGTGCTTCCTGTTGAGGTTTAGTTTTTGTGACAGGAGCATCATGCCAGAATGAATCCTGCCCTGCATATTGATTCATGAAGATGCCACTGTTTTGTGCAATACCTCTGCTCAACTGGAGTACTTTCTACTGGCTAATCTGTAAGTGCTACCTAGTTGGGTAAATGTATAGTGCTTTTCCTACACTACAGCTGCATAAAAGGCCAGAAGAGTTGTCTCCGTGAACATGTGTGTGCTACCGCGTTGGGTAAATGTATAGTGCTTTTCCTACACTACAGCTGCGTAAAAGGCCAGAAGAGTTGTCTCCCGTGAACATGTGTGTCTGTAACTTTGCCACCGCGCCGAAAGGCGCCGGGGCCCCTTGAGTGAGCTGTCCATCATAGTGGGGAAAGGGAGGGAAGACGTTGCATACCGCTAGGATGTGTGGGGTGGGATCAAACGAGCGGGGTGTAGGAGAGTAGGATCTGCTTCACATGGGTACCCCCACTTTTTGCTGGTGTTTCACTGTTTTTCGACCTTAGTCTGGCTGTGGCCCTGCTAATCAGGACCCCAGCCTAGCTGCTTCCTCTCTAAAATGGTTTTCATGTACATTAGGTACATTTCTAATTGGATTCTGGAGTGCCTTATATGCCCCTAGTATATGGTATACTATGTACCTAGGGCATAGGTGCCTCAGAGGCCTACCAGGGGTTGAAGCATGTATTATGCCACCCCTGGGAAGCACTCCAAAATGACACCACAGGTCTGCTACTGCAGCCTGGGTAAGGTGGTGCTTGCACCCCTTACAGTGGTATAGGCTACCTATATCACTATCATTGCACACACATATAAAACCTCGCGGTAAATGCTAACTTTGGGATGGCTGCACCGAAACATGTCGTGTTTGGTATCAAACGCTTTGGAATACTACCCCCTCCCGCCAGTTCTGCTGGCGGGGGTAGCATTCCACCCTTCTAGAGGGAGAGACATGTTCACACTGGTCTAACCCAGTAGGACTTTCTAAAGCCCTGGCATCACAAAATGGATGCCTCTGCCACAGACACGGGTCTGGCCTCCTGCTGCTGACCGAAACTCCGGCAGGGGAGGCCTGGACAATAGGCTTCCTGTCCCAGGGAGGTGTAACCACCTCCCCAGACAGGCAGATGTGTATTGGGGCTGGGCGGGAGCACTCTCTGGTGATTTGAAGTCCTGCACTGGGGGCACACTTGGGGTCCCTGTGCATAGCCCAGTTCAAACCGGTTGCAGGGGCTACCTGCCCCTGCTCTGGCATTTAACTGGACAAAGGAAATGGGTGTAACCACCCCTCTTTCCAAACCCTCCCATAAGTGGGTCCCTAGAGTATGTCCATCCCCCAAACTTAGTATAAGTATGGGAACCCAGTCCTTGCGACTTTAGATTACCCTGGACGAAACTCTGCAACATATATCCTGGACCTTCAACATTCTACTTTGCTTAGAAGACTGAAGAAAACTCCCTTGGGGTCAAGGAGTGACTCCCCGGCTTGGCAGGCACCAAAGAAGCAACTGACCGGTCTGCATCGCTGAAGCTGCCTCCGGACGCCGAAGTCTTTGCATCACCAGAGGTAGATTTCCAGACTTCCCAGAGGCTACCCTGAGTCCACAGCAAAGCTGAGGCGCGTTGCTATCGTGGGTGATGTGGAACCATGTCCCCTGGACACCGTGAACTTTTGCAGCAACAGCATCTTACTGGTCCTCCTCGAAATTGTGATTTGGGCTCCTAGTAGCCCCAGCCTTGAGCATCTCCTGTACCAAAGATTGCTGGCCTCCACTCCACGAGTGACCCGTGGGCCAGTTTCAAGTGCAACCGCTTGAGTCTCCTGCGCGATTGCTAGCCCGTTGGCTAGTAGGTCCCCACGAAGGCAACTCCTCTTCCGATTGGGATTTCCTGGTTGCTCCAGATGTGCCCCAACTTACCCTTGCTGGGTGAGTCCCCCAGACCTTGTTGGTCTGCACCGACGTCCTTTCTCTGCTTTCAAGTAACTTGCCATTGCCAAGGCTTGTTGGGTCCAATCTGGTCGCCGACACCGCAGCACTTGACAGACTTCGTGGGTCAGCTCTAATCCAGCTCCTGGTTGTCATCGGCACCTCCTGGACCTCCTGACTGAAGAGTCAAGACACCAGTCAACTCACCTGAAGCACCCGACATCTGTGGGCATTGGTCAATCGTGCCCTTGGTCACTGGTAAGTGACCCAGACTCTGTCCCCTCTGCTTTCAGGTTCCTTCCATCCTAGATGCAGGCTTGGATCGCTTCAGACACTTCTCCTCTTCACGGCAGCAGCACTTCTTCGCCAGCTTCCATTGAAATCGACGACGCAACCCGACACCAAAAGACACCTATGCACCCGGCTTCCCTGGGTGAGATAACACAAGTACTCCGGTGCTCCCGTGGGTGCTAGCCCTAGAACTTCCTAAGTCCAAAAGGGTTTGGTCCTGACTCGATTCTAAGTGTCCCTAATCTTTAAATTTCCAACCGCGACATTGCCCATAGAAGCTAACGGGAACCCGCGGCTGTGTTTACACACTGCACACGGCCCCCGTGGGTCCCCTGTGTCACTACCTTCGGTGGTTCCTTGGGGTCCCAGCGATTCTACAGGCTCTAGGCCTTGCGTCTAGTTCAGTCGTGGTTCTTATACCATTTTATTGGTATATGGTTTGGTACGCCCCTAGGGCCCAAACGTGTATTTGTGCTATTACTGTTGATTGCTAACTTGTAAATTAAGTACTTCGTACTCCAGTCTCATAAAGAGACTTGAGGGGTGTGTTTTATCTTAAATACATATATTTTAAATATATACCTGGTGTGGTTGTCCTTTCATTTGGTCATTCAAGAGATTATAGACTGGTAAAACAAGCTGCTTTACATTCCTTCAAGACTTAGCCTGAAGGCTGCTCTCCATAGCTACCACTAGAATATCTTTCAATAAAGGTTGTCTTTAACCTATTCACCATAAGGGGTTGTTTGGACTGATACAGGGTGCCCACTATAACTAGTGGACAGCATATATCAGGCCAACTTCTCACACGGGGCTTCTATGCGAGTTCACATGCCTCTTGTTTATAAAGGGTCAGAGACCGATCAGAGCAGCAGATGAGGAGAAAGAAGCTCCTGGTCACAGGAACTAAACAGGGATTGCGCTCGAGAAAGTCATGGATGCACAGAGCTCTATCAAGGATCACAGCTAATTTTTGATGGTAGATATGGGGAGAAATGCACACCTGCCCAGCCTCGACCTAGCTCACAATTTTTTTTGGCTGATTAATGCGTTACTGAATTTGAGCTTCAACTCGGGCACCTGCTTTATTTATATCTGTAAGTGCTTCCTGTTGAGGAGCATCGTGCTAGAAGGAATCCTGTGCAATACCTCTACCCTCATACCCCTCCCCCCGAATATCGACCGCCGCGGATCGCGGAAGTTTCAACAATTTCGCGTTCCGCACGGAACGTGAAAATGCCGAAATTTCGCAAATTCCGCGAGCGGAACGGAATTTGTCGCCCACCCTTACTATTTGCCCATTCCCAAAGTGAAATGCTGTAAATAACTTTAAAAGTAAATGGGTATGCATTTACAGGATGGTTAGTTACCTGCAAAGACTATGTCAATCCATGTATTTCTAAGTGTTTTGTGCCTTAAACATTTCAAAAATCATATCTTCAGTTCCCCTTAACAAATTTTGTTTTGATATACTTTTCCTTGTTAAAGTTTTCTCTGTTTTTCTAAATTTGTTTGCAAATGTTATTATATTGTGTTCTTTACTTTAAAATTGTTGACACTACTTAATACGTAAATTCAGGGTGAATTTCTTTTTATTTATTATTTTTTTTTTTTTTGAAACCGTTTATTGCAATCTCAATAATATACAAGTATGGGCCTACAACCTTCCGGCCGGCCGCTAGAATGACAGGAGCATATGACATACGTTCAAAAACACTTGGCGATGCAGAAAAGCAAAATCAGGAGGTATCAACGTCGTGGGCCACATCACTCTAACCCCACAATACGGTTTCATTTTATACAAACAACACGAAAACCACACCCGCAAGGCAACCCGCAATCGAAAGTAACAGCACGTGCTCTCCGAATGGGGGACCCCAGCCATCCACAGGAGTCTAAAGAGGGGAAGGGGAACAGATCGAGGACTGGGGGAACTCCGTGCTCGGGGCTAGGGAAAGGAGTCAACTAAGGGGACGGGGCTGGTGAGGCCGCAGGCAGCAGTGGCGGCGCGCAGATACCCCCGCGGTAGGCGTTCCAGGGGCCCCATACTTTCACCCATGCCCCAGGCTTACCCCTCGCCACATACACCACCTTTTCTCGGAACATGCACCAATCCATGTGTTCTTTCCAGGCCGACACCGCCGGGGGCCTCTGGGATCCCCACAGTTGAGCAATGTCACGCTTAGCTATCATATATCCCAGAGTCACCCATCGCGTCTGCGGAACCGAGTAGTCAGTTGGTTCCCACACATTCAGCAGGCATCTCCTCGCTTCAGGCAGCAGCGCGACATGCGTAACCACTCGCAGGACCTCATGCACACCACGCCAGAATCGCTCCACCTTCGGGCATTCCCACAAAATATGCAAAAAAGTCGCCAAAGCACCACACCCACGCTTACACAACCCATCCACAGCATAGCCCATACGCAGAAGCCTTGGCCCCGTCATGTAAACCCGGTGGAGTATCTTAAGCTGGACGAAGCGAAGGCGAGCCGGTATGGCCACCTCCTTCGGAGAGGCCACCGCGGAAATCCAGTCTTCGTCGTCCAACTCCAGCCCGTCGGCAACCCAAGCCTCGCGGAGGCCAGTCAGCAAGCCCGAGCGGTCATTAATCAATTTTTTGTAAATAAGGGAGATCGTGCTGTCCGGAACGTGGCCATCCAGCACTCTATCCTCCAGGGGGGAAGACTCCGGGATGGAGGCGACGTCTGGGAAGACGGAGCCCAGTGCGTGACGGACCTGCAAGTACCGAAAGTATTCACTGCCCTGCAGCTGAAACTCCGTCTGCAGCGTCTCGAATGTTTTGAATCCCCCCCTCGTCCAGAGGTCCCCCACTTTACTGATGCCGATCGTGTCCCACTTCTCGAAACCCTTCGAGGTCCACAGGGAGCCCAATCTCTCAGACGCGTACAACGGTGATGCCCGGGTCAAACGGTCCTTCCACCCCATAGCTGCGTTAGCCGCGTGCCATACTCGCACCATGACACGCGTAGGTCCCGTCAGGCGGGGGCCGGGCGCGCCAGAGTAGAGCGCTCGATTATAGTCGCCACCAGGCAGGAGCATCTTGTCCATTTCAAATGCCGGGTTTAAGGCGGGCCCGTAAAGGCCATGATTAATTGCAGCTAGCTGGGAGGCCCAGTAATACCGTTTAATATCCGGGAGGGCAATCCCCCCGTCGTACCATGGGAGCGTCAACTTCGCCAGGGCAATACGCGGCCTCCCGTCCCAGAACAGGCGGCGCTGTAGACTCTCCACCTCACGGAAGTAGCGCGCCGGGACTAAGTCCATAGTATTCTGCAGAGCGTACAGGAAGCGTGGCAACGACATCATCTTAAACAATGCCGCCCGGCCGAGCGGCGAAAGCGGCAGGCGCCGCCAGCGCGCGACGTCCTCCTTCAAGCGCTGGAGGGGGGGAAGCAAATTCCGCTCATAGCGGGCCTCCGGGTCCAGAGTAATATAAACCCCCAGGTACCGAAACCCCTGGGAGGCAATCTGGATCGGACAGCCCCGCGGGAGGACGGGAGCCTCCCCGGAAAGCACATACACACATGATTTAGCCCAGTTGATGACAAGGCCTGAGTTGCGGCCGAATGAGCGCAAAACATCAACCAGGACAATCAGTGATTTACGCGGGGAGGCTAGGTACAAAAGGATATCGTCAGCGTATAGGGACACGCGGTCCTCATACTCGGGGGTCCAACGGAGACCACGGATGGAAGGGTGCCACCGCAGCCACTCCGCCAGGGGTTCCAAGGCCAGCGCGAACAGGAGCGGCGACAAGGGACAGCCCTGTCGCGTGCCCCGTCCCAGCTCGAATGGGACCGATACTCTTCCATTCACCACCACCTGCGCCAATGGGCCCGAATACAACAATTTGACCCAGCTGATGAACCCCGGGCCAAATCCAAACTTCGCCAGCATAGCCCAGATGTATGGCCACTCGAGCGTGTCAAACGCCATGGTGGCGTCTAGGGACGCCAATATGGCCGGCTCCCGCACAAACGGAACACGCGCGAGCACCCCGTGCAAGCGCCGCAGATTAAGGGCCGTGTTGCGATGGGGAATAAAGCCGGACTGGTCTTGGTGGACCAGATCGCCCACCACGCCGACCAGCCGGTTGGCTAGCACCTTGGCGAGGATTTTGGGCTCCGCATTCAAGAGCGAGATAGGCCGATAGGATGTAACCCGGTCTCGAGGTCTCCCTTCCTTGTGGATCACCACGATTGTAGCCAGACGTTGGTCCGGCGGGAGGGAGCCCAGCGAGTGGGCCGCCAGGAACATCGCACGGAGGTGGGGTGCCAGTACATCCGGTCGCAGCTTATACAACTTGATAGGGATGCCGTTCGGGCCCATGGCCTTGCCGGATGCGACCGAGCGTATGGCGAGGGCAATTTCGTCGGAGGTAGGAGCGGCATCTAACGACACCCTGTCCTCCACCGAAAGGGAAGGCAGCGCGATATCCCTAAGCAGGGCATGGGAATCCTCCTCCGAGCAGGGAGAAACCGGGGAATACACCTCGCGGAAATAATCCGCGAAACAAGAGACAATGTCTTCTGGCTCGGTGACACGCACACCATCCATCCTCTCAATCAGCGGGACCACACGACTCGCTCTCTCCTTTTTATCCAACCATGCAAGCAGTTTACCAGCCTTATCACCCACATCATACAGTCGCCCCTGTTGCTCTCTATAGAGGCCCCTGGCCGCCTCCGTGACGAGGGCCCTGTAGGCCGCCTGCCTAAGGTGTAGGACATGTAATGCAGCATCCGTCACCCCACCCCCTAGATCACCCTCCAATTCAGCGATTTCGGCCTCCACCCGGGTCACCTCCTCCTGCTCGCGCCTCCGGGCATGGGAGATAAAGGAGAGGGCCTCCCCTCTAAGAACTGTCTTGAAGGCTTCCCACAGGGAGATAGCCGAAGGGACGGACCCCACATTCTCATCGAAATACCGCTGCAAGGATTTAATCAAATCAGCGCGAATGGTGGGGTCGCGCAGGTACCAGGCGTTGATTGGAGCTACCCTGCCCTCCCCCCTCGGGAAGACATCAACGTGCAACAGGAGCGGGGAGTGATCTGAAATACCCCGCGCCAAATGGCGCACCTCTCCTACCCTCCCAACATAGGCCGCAGGGACAAGGACATAATCAAGCCGTAAGAGGCTACCATGGGCACCCGAGTGGAAAGTGTACTGCAGCTGCGTGGGATGTTTTAAGCGCCAGCAGTCCACCAATCCCAGTGTATCTAAGAAGCCGGACAGCCACGCCTGCGCCCGGGGGAGGTCCCTAGGGGGGTGACGATCCACGGTCCCAGAAACCACCGCATTGAAGTCCCCCCCAACCACCAGAAGCCCCCCCGGAAGGTCAAGGAGGAGGCGCCCTAGGTCTGCAAAAGTCGTAGACTGTAACCCCGGTGGGACGTACACTGATACAAAGACAACTACTTTACCCTCCATTCTCCCCACTAAGACAGTGTAGCGTCCCCTCTCATCATGGCGCACCTCGTCTATTTCCAACGGGAGCGAGTTCTTCACCATGATGCCCACCCCCCGTGAGCCCGATGTGAAGCCCGAGTGGGCCACCAAGCGATAGCCACGCCGATTCATGGCACAAAAGGAATTACCAATAAGGTGTGTCTCCTGCAGAAAGACCACATCTGGCGAAAGTCGTTTCAAATACTGCAGGACCACACCTCGCTTAATCCTATCCCCCAGTCCGTTAACGTTCCAGGACAATAAAGTCAGGTCCCTACCCCCCATCACATACAGAAGCCATCATTCGTCCCCCCGAGAGCACCTTAAAAACACCAATACAATAAAGGGTTTGCCTTGCGGTAAAAACGAACAACACCCCACCCCAACCCACCCATCCCAACAGAACTCCCCCCTCCCTGCACCCCTGCATGAGCCCAAACAGCCCCCCCAAAGTGCAGTGTGCCTGTCGCCCCATGAATGATTAAACTAACTAGTCCCCCAGAGGAGGAGGGAGAGCCCCCAAGAGACCCCGTACCACCTCCACAGGAGGGGGACTTAACGAACAGTCAAAAGTGACGACAATACTGTCCAGAGCGAGGCCTACTATTAGTCCCTCAGTCCTGATCCGGCGAGCCCTCCCCTCCAACCGCGCCCCTCCCACCCCCCCGGCCCCGATCCCCGGGCAAGGAGTCCAACCAGTCCCCGGCCGCCTCGGGACGATCAAAAAAGTGCGTGCGGCCATCCACCTCCACCCGCAACTTAGCTGGAAAAAGCATCGCATACTTGAGGTTCAGGTCCCGCAGACGACGTTTGACCCCGAGAAAGCTCAGTCTCTGCTTCTGGACCGCTGGGGTGAAATCAGGATAGAAGTTTACGTCCATATTGTCAAGTCTGACCGGTCCTTGTTGCCTAGAAGTCTGCAGGATAGCGTCTCTGTCCCGAAAGTTGAAAATCCGGGCAATGAGAGGCCTCGGAGGGGCTCCGGCCTTAGGTCTTCCTCCGGGAACCCTGTGGGCACGTTCCACCGCAAAGAATATACTCAGCCCCCGGGGCTGGAGATGGGTGAGAATCAGGTCTTCCACAAACAGGTCCGCCGCCGCCTCCTCACGTCCCTCCGGCACCCCGACAATGCGGACATTGTTCCTCCGGGCCCGACCCTCGGAGTCCTCCAATCGACGATCCATCAGGGCGCTCGCCTGGCCAAGCCGGCGCACCTCCTTTTGGAGGGCCGCCACGTCCGCTGTGAGGCCCGAGGTGGTGTGGGCCAAAGAATCGACCCGGTCATTGGTCTTGGATAAATCGGCCCTCACCAGGCCAACATCCACGTGGACCGAGTCAATCTTTTGCGCCAGTGTGTCAAAGCGCTGGTCCACCGAGGCCTTCATCTCGGCGATAGCGCCCATGACATCTCGCAGGGTCAGATCCGCGGGCAGAGCAGGAGCATCAGTCGGGCCCTCAGGGGACCTACGCGGCACCTCGGGAGATCCCTTCTGGAGGGTGTAGCGGTCCATGCTGTTGGACTGATGGGCTGCGCCACGGCGGGTTGATTTCACCTTTGCCCGGTCGCCATCTTGCTTTGTGGACATGGTGTCAGTCCCCAAATCGTGCCAATCACCTCGAAAAGGCCGACAAACCAGTTCACGGGCTCCGGGGGGGGGCAACCACAGGTCCGCAGGACGGATCACAGCCGGCGGGCCAGCAGGGCACCCCAACGAGGCCACACCACCGCACACCGCCCCGCAACCCAACCTCGCCTACGCAGCAAGGAGGGTGCAAAAGCGAAAGTGAAAGTGCGGGGTACGCGAGTCGCCCAGCCCTGCCCGCCGCTGTTGATCACTTTGTCTCCGGATCGCCCCACAACTCCAATCCGGGGGGCCGGCGTGGAGAAGGCCGCAAACCTCAATCGGTGCTCCCGCCGGTGTCCGAGGTCCAATTTGGAAGCGGAAAACGGGTGACACCTCAGCTCGGGCTCACCAACACAGTCCCCTCATCTAGGACAGGATATTTTCAGGATTTATGTAGGAGGTCACGGAGGTCCTCGGGAGCCTCGCACCTACGCGGCCATCTTGGTTGCGCGCTAGGCTCCTCCCCCCAGGGTGAATTTCTTGCTGCTGTGACATAGTTATCAGGGGTTCAGAAGTATTTCACTGAGAAATGTGTTGACACCTAAACATGGTGTGTTTATTAAGTTTGTTGAATACTCCCTTCCTAATGAATAACCCGCTTTCTGTCATGAGAAAACAACATGAACCTATGACCTAGGGCTCTGGAGCTTAGTCAAATGTGCGCCACAATCTCAAAGTTACAAAATCAAGACAGTTGTTCAGCTTATGGCATCTCAAAAGATCCCTTAATGAGCCAACTACCTGACCCATACAACTCCTATGCAGATCATAGCTGTATTCACAAATAGAGGGATGGAGGGCTTTCATACATGAGGTTCAGCACAGTTGCCCAAATACAATATTAAAATTAAAGTTGTGCTGTTCCTGAATGATCTAGAATTCAGCAATATACAAAGGCCAGTAGGCTACAGAGTCAAAGAGATGGGCATCCATTTCTTTGGAATGTAATGCCCTCACACACCCAGTTGGGTGTCATGCTTCATCATCGGGCTGCTCCCCTCTGGACGGCGCTGCAATGCCTGACGGGCTCCCAATGAGGGGCACTTTGGCGGAGATCTTTTTCCAAATAGCCGTTTGGTGCTGTGGGGGTGAGAGATTTAGTGAGTGTAGGTGAATAAGTGGTGTGTGATGTTTATGTGAGTTAAAACAGGGTTGGGAGTACCAGCAAAAATAACTTTAATTGTGGGGTCTCCTACCCTGAATAAAATAAAGAGGAAACGCGCAATGCTAAGTTAATGTCTTAGGTGTGGCGCTCTTCTGTGTGGTTGGTTAACATGTTTCTTTGTAATTCTACAAGTCTAGAGGCGATTCGTCAGGACCTAGAGTTAAAAAACTATCTACACTAAGGTAGAATGGAAAACAATAATGAATTCATGTTTAGAATTTAAGCCATCATGACTTACTCTGTCTAAGGGCTGGTAGTACTGGTTCTACCTATTCAGGAACAGTGTGAGCTACAAAACTTCTTTCGGAAGGTACGCCTTAAAGCCTTCTTTAATGAGACTCCGACACTACAACAGACTGATTTGGGCTTACAGGAGACCCCACAATTAAAGTTATTTTTGCTGGAATTTTGAGGAATTCATTTTAAACGACTCCAACCCATACCAGGAAAATCTATGCCTCTGGAAGAGGTTTATAGATGATATAATCATCTTCTGGCAAGGCAGTGTGGATACATGTAACGATTTCTGCTTGTGGATTAATACTTTGTATCCATACCTCAAATTCACAAGCTCCATTTCAGTCAACCAAATTCCGTTCCTTGATCTCTTGCTAAGGCTAGAGAATGGTACCTTGAGCACAATATATAGGAAGGCAACAGATCGCAACAGCCTTCTACTGTTCAGTTGTTGCTATCCACAAGCCCTTCAAGAGAATCTCCCTGTGGGACAGTTTCTGAGACTCCGCAGAAATTGTAGCCAACTGGAGGACTATAAAACAGAAGCAGAAACATTGGCAAAAAGTCTTGCGTAATGTGAATATCCCGCACACAGTATTGCCCTTTTAAAAAAACGTGCAAGAAACAACAACAGGGAGGCTCTATTAGAACCTAGACAAAAAGCAGAAACAGAGATGTTGACATGTGTAACAACATATACCCCAGCCTCCAATAGGATATAAAATGTCATCAGGAAATATTGGGGCATATTAAATACTGGAAGCATGACGTTTGAAGGCTTTGCCTTCAAACGATCAAAGAATCTGAAAGATATACTGATCCATACCAGGCCTCAGACACAAATGGTTAACACACAAAGACAGTTGTGGGACCTTCCGCCAGTTCAGGGTCACTACCGTGCAGCACCTGTACAGTCTGCGCCCTCACAACTGTGACTAAGAATATCAACTTCAGTACAACCTTCACATGGGAATTGCGTAAACACACAAATTGTAATACAACTAATTGCATTTATATGATTACGTGTCCCTGCAATCTCAGATAAATAGGGATGAATACACGTCCGGTCAAAGTGAGAATCACGGAACATCGCAGTAATTTCCAGTGTCATAAAGTGAATACCAAAATGTGCACACACTTCTCCAACACCCAACATTCACCAGACTCTTTTCGTTGGGTAATTCTTGAAACATTCACTAAAATCAGCAAAGAAGCTTTGTTTTACAAAGAACAAAGATGGGTGCATTGTCTGTCTTCTGACAGACAAGGACTGAATGAGGACATTCCTTGGAGAGCTTTACGCATCTTATCACTGCATCACTGACACCTATTGCCCTTCATTAGACCCAGTACACTAAGATTCACAATTATGTAATATTACATATTGGGGATATTTTACAGGAGAGGATAAGGAAGCCTTATTGTGACCTTTACTCCGCTCCAAAATGGCCCCCAAGCTTTCCAAAGATTACAAAATGGCCCCCATCGTCCTTTTCTTTTCTTTACCATGAACGGAGGACGCGCCAATCTCATGATGGTTGCCAACCAAGATTACCCTTATAAACTCGACACATAACCTTTTAGGTTACTCTCCTATCTACATTTCACAGTGCGGGGCAGAACAATATATATCTTTAGTAGCCTCACGTCCGCTCACCATGTATATACTTTTTATTTAAAATAAAGTGGAAGCCCGGGCGGTTGAGTGCTTTATTAATTCCACAACCTCCAAAACTCTGTACCTGGTAGGAGTTGTTTCCATAGCCTTCAGATGTAGAAACTGACTAGCTGCTCAAGTTAGAGCACCCACTCCAAGATGGCGCCCGCAGTAGAGAGAACAGCACAATGGCTGTCCTCACTCACGCGAGCGGTCCAGCTAGTAGCAATTAGGAGTTAACGAGGAGGAGCAGCAGGTATTTAAACCGGGCTTTTTCACTACACCATACTTCCTGGTCCCGGCAGCAGTGGGGAGGTCCTTGGACACATTTCTTACTATGCAAACGTGAGTACTATGTTAACCTTTATGGTCTGTTGATGTTCCGCATTCCCAACCCATGTTAATGGGTTTCCCAGCCAGTTTAAAACATTCAACTAGGTAGACACACTTTCCCTACCTCCCCTTCCTTTGTGTTCTTTTTTTTTGGTTTGTTTCTTTAGCCCAACTTCAGTAACAAATATGAAGCCTGTGTTGTTCAACCATAACTGGGATCACACTTTTTAATGCTGTGGGCAATGTTAAAGAACTACCCCTGAAAGATGTGAACTACTCTATGTGCCAGATAGCATTATGTAGGAGCATGTTACTATAAGTTCTAAGGAGGCCCATATATCCATTTCCTCTAGTTTATTTAAAACGCTATTAACTTCGCAAGCTGGCAGCTTTTAACTGTTCCTTTTTATCTGCATACCCCTGTATTTTGAGGAAGTTCCTCATATCTTGACCTGCCGGGATTGATGAAGCAGTAGTATATCCCAATTAGGGTGAATCTTGTGCTCTTTCTGCAGTTTTTGGTTTTTAATACACGGATTTGGTCACTACACACACGAGCAATAATGTGACCACTTCAATATTTGGCACCTGGTGTTTATATGCCTGTAAAACCTCACCACTGCGTGCTGTGATTTAGACACACAGGGAATAGGACAGCAGTGTTTCATACTTGTGATATTTGTTTGACATCATACATTAATATGTGATTTTCTCTCCATAATAGGTAGAACCAGTACTACCAACCATTAGACAGAGTAAGTAACGGTAGCTTAAATCCTAAACATTAATTCATTATTGTTTTCCATTCCACCTTAGTGTAGATAGTTTTTAGGTCTCGCGTAGGCAGCGCCCATGCGCTGTCTCTCCGAGACATCTAGTAATACGTATAGCGAGGGGAATCCCGCCCGCTGGTTGCCTCCTGCTTGCAATTGGCTTATTTAGCGTTACTGCGATTTTACGGCCTTCCTATTGGTTGCTGGTCTGATGCATCACTTCAGTTTTTATCGGAAGCAGCACGAACCAACTACAGTTCTATTGCGCTGTAGGGTTTTGTTACTTTTGTTTTGGGACTACTTGGGCTTACTCGGCATACCAACACTTCGCCACGACGCCCGCTTCATGGGCTGTGGTGATTTACGGCTCCAATGCATACCAACACATTGCCACGGATCGTTGTTTTATTTGGCGCAGGGTGCCGCCCATGGCGCTATAATGAGGCACATTGCATCCCGTGCTGGTTGACTGCTAAGCAAAACCCACCCTCCCGACTCTCTTACACTACAGTATTGTGCACTAAAGCGAATCACTGCTGAAGTAGAGAGAGACTGCTTGACTGCACAGTTCCTAGAGTGCAGGATACAGAAGGCAGCTCAGAAAGCCGTCCGTGCTGAAATAAGTATAGGTGTGCAGCGGGTAAAAATCAAGTAATTTAAGGCACTTGTACAGCAATGTTGGTTGCGGTGGCGCTCAGTGGGATAGTCTCTGGGTGATAACCCAAGTGAGCCTGAGTGAGTGTGGAGCGATCAGACGCAGGACCCAGGGAGCAAAAAGACTGCAGAGAGGGGCTCTCAACAAACATGTTCCTTCTGGCACCACTCTGATACCTTTGAGGTTCCCGCCTGTCGGGACCTGCAACGGGCTACAGAGAGACGCTTATACTCTGCAAGGATAATTTTTACATCAAGGCGATGTGCAGGGAAATCTTTTATTGACGTCTTGCTGGGGTTGACCAGCTCCGGTATGTGTGAACCCCGCCCTTCCCCAGAGTAATAAGTAATCACTTACTGCGGCCCGGGCAATGACTAAAGGTTCTCACCCCTCCACAGTCTGTGAGTGATGTGCTTGTCTGCTCTGCGCTCCATCGCGGCCGTCTTGGTCCCATGAGTTGAGGGTGGGTCCAGTCCTCGTAGGATCACACTGTTGATTTAAAATTTGACCGTGGCGGCGCGAACGGAAATACCATTTGCCACACAGTAACTCTGCCGCATGACCCCTGCTGCGCCGCAGTATGCTGTCGGCTCAAAGCTCTCTGAAGTAGTTGTGATTGTATATGCCCGCTTCTGTTCTTCCTCTAGGGCAGTAGTGTAGCTTTGACCCAAAGAGACAGTGACTCCCGAGCCATAACGTTGTAAACTTCCAACTTCTGTTTCAAATAAGTGTGTTTTTTAAACTACAAGGTTAATTACAAACTTATTTAGTACAACGCAAAACAGCAGAAATCGGCCTGGACTCACTTTTATAGCGTTCATTTGCAGTCCGTTAAACTGAGTGTTAACTCTGTTTAACCGTGCTTTCTCTAGACATCCCTTCTCATCAGTTACTAAATAATGACATTTTACCACGTGCCTAAATCTTCAAAACATATAGTTTACGCATGTTACACTTAAAACATGCACTCGTCCACACCCAGAAGGGTTTCAGAAGAGCAATAACTTATTGCCCCTTACATCTTGTTTTTTCTTGGTGCTTCTCAGCTGTGTGAAGACACGACTGACCATAATCTACCAGATTTAATAATAAAAATAATATCTTGTTTAAGAGCATTTCTACTGTTTATAAGCATAGTAAGCGCAAATGTTAAAATTATCTGATTTATTGAACTCAATGTACACACCTCAGAATGAAAGAAGGCTGAGATACCCCTTGCTGGGACTCTAACTCGTGACCTCGCAAGCATTCAACTCACTGATCACAGGGATTTTGTAGGCCCGGTGATGTCTACTCACACTATCCATAATTTAGACACGACTTATCGCAGGAGCACAAAGCTTTTTTTGAAAATCTGTTTTATTGACTTTTTATGCACAGACAAACGGAAAAAGAAATTCCAGTACGCAATAAACATCAAAGCATGTTCTTGAAAATAGAACGACCCCCCGTCTATCCAACAATGCGCACCCTCGAAAGCAGTACAATGTTGTAGTACCTGGGAGTGGGGAAAGCAAATAAGTTGGGACAGTCAGGGGAAAATTGCAAAACATTCACCACGGAGACCACATGATGATCTCCTATGGGCTATTCCCCACAAAACTGTCTATATATATATAAAGGAGAAAAGAAGGGAACGGAAAAAATAGAAATTACACACTCAAAGTCATCATGCCCCTAGAATGAAGGCCAAAGCAAGTAATAAAGAACAATTCGAAAAAGCAACTCGTGCCTATCAAACTATCATATGCAACTCGCACATACAAAAAAAAAAACACCCAACAACTGCCAGGGGACCATGTGCTCCTAAATGGGAGAGAAAATAGACATCGAATCTCTAGGTAGAGAGGGGGGAAGAGGAAGGGGGAAAAAAATGGAGGGGGAAGGAAAAGGGGAGGGGGTGAAGAGGGGCGCAGTGCCCTTCGCTACATGAGCACAAAGCTGGGCCAATTTACGCTGTTCACACCCCCCCTTAGCCCTCTCCCCGTACGCACATTTATTCAACAATGGGATCACCAGCAGATGCATTCCTGCTTTTGCCATCGAGCGTGCAGGGCCCCCAATCGCTGATCGAGGCATCACCATCCTACCGCAACATATCTGCAGCAGTACGCTATCTACCTATCACACACCTGTTGGAATGTTAATGTATATCTGTCTGCACAAGAGGAATGTATTCACGTGAGTTTTACTCCATGTTCATGTGAAAATAAAATAGAGAAATTTAAACAAAAAATAATTTAGACATGACTTGAATTATGAGATTTTAGATTTTAACCGGAAAAACAAAACAAAAATTCTAGCTCTGCACGTTTTGGCACACAGAGTTTAACTGGTCACATTTCAGTTGGTGCTTGCTGTATCTAGGTGTTAAGCTGCTACTAATTGGGTGAAACCTTTGCCCAGACAGTGGCACATATGTAACAAGCATTTGCAATGCAATAGGCATTGTAAATGACAATGCCTTTTATTGATTGTGGTTTACAATGCCAATAGTTAAACTCTCGCAAATGAGAGACCTACTGCATTGCAAATGCTTGTTTAACTCTAGGTCCTGACGAATCGCCTCTAGGCTTGTAGAATTGCAAAGAAACATGTTGACCAACCACACGGAAGAGCACCACACCTAAGACAATAACTTAGCATTGCACCTTTCCTCTTTATTTTAATCAGGGTAGGAGACCCCGCAATTAAACTTATTTTTGCTGGTACTCCCAACCCTGTTTTAACTCACATAAACATCACTTATTCATCTACACTCACTAAATGTCTCACCCCCACGGCATCAAACGGCTATTTGGAAAAAGATCTCCGCCAAGGTGCCCCTTATCGGGAGCACGTCTGGCATTGCAGCGCCGGCCAGACGAGGAGCAGCCCGATGATGAAGCATGACACCCAACTAGGTGTGTGAGGGCATTACATTCCAAAGAAATGGATTCCCATCTTGTTGAGTCTGTAGCCTACTGTCCTTTGTATATTGCTGAATTCTAGATCATTCAGGAACAACACAACTTTAATTTTCAGATCAGAGCTGTGCCACATCCATTCAGATTTGGTGAATGCACCACAACTCCTGTTCCTTCGTCTGACAAAATACCTGGTGAAGGTACTGCTCCTGTACTCCTCCTCTGCTTGGTACCTTTGTCATGTGTGCTGACAGTGCCACTCAAACACTACTTCCGCCCACAACCACACCAACTTTCCTGCAATATGTGACGGCCCATCACTAATGCAAAATGGCAAATCTATTTGCATAAATGCTAATAATGAACTTTTGTTGGAGTGGAAATGTTTGCCTGCTTGCTTGTGTTAATTTTGCTCCACCAGATTTTTATTTATTAGGTTTTTCTTCACCTGGATTTATTGAGTGTGGTGATTTTACTGCAAATTAATGGTAAATTTACATGGGAATTTACTGTATGGTAAAATCGCCCCATCACCATGTAACTTGTTAGTAGGGCGTATATAACTTAATGTAAGGTATGTGTTTGAAAAATCCACTCCACTCCACTTCCTAGGAAGGGATCCATCTTTCAATGCAACCCTGTACTCCCAAAATATAAATACTTCACTGCACCTTCATTCAACACATAGTGCTTTTGAATGGGTACTAAAAATATCCTTGAGCAGTAGTGGATTAAACCTGTGCAGTGTAAATTGTTATTTCACAAGTGCACATAGGGTTATGTAAAATAAGCCATGGGACTTTAGGGCTGGTAAAACTGGAGATACAAAGTCACTGGATAGAGGCGTTCCCACATTCACAGTGATTCTAGTGCTATTGTTAGAGACTTGGGTTGGACCTTTACACTGTACTGTTGTTTGTTGCTGCTGTACTGCTTCACATAACACATCTACAGTTTTCTCTGATGATGCATTGTTGGTGTAGCTCAGCTGCACAACCACATACATCACCTAAACTGGTATCGGCTTTCTTCACTGCCACCTATACCTAGCTATACCTACATATTAAACCCTATGCCTCAATCGCCACCAACACCCCACACCTATATTCACACAATGAACACCTCACTTACATCTCACTTACCTTATACCCACTATTGGACACAACCACTCTTATACTAGTTCACCTATTCCTTTCACAGTTCATAACCACCAGAATTGTACATCCTTCAATATATACACTGCACACCAGGCCACATCTTACCTCAATCAATCAATAAGGGATTTATAACGCATGGCAAATCTCCTTTGAGGGTCTCAAAGTGCTTGAGTTGTGGAATGTTTTGTGGTGATCTGTTCATTTGAACAGCCAGGTCTTGAGTCTTTACCTAAATAGCCGGAATGATGGGGTAGTCCTAAGGTGCAGGAGAAGGTCGTTCCAAGCTTTGGCTGCCAGGTGTGAGAAGGAGCACCCTCTGCTGCTGACTCAGTGGATCCATGGGGTGTCTGCGAGGAAGAGGGAGGCGGATCGTAGGTGTCTGTTTGGCTGGTGGAAGGTCATGCATTTGTTGATGCATGCTGATCCTTCGCTGTGCAGGCCTTTGTATGTGTGGGTCAACATCATGAGCTGGCATCTATTCTGGATCGGGAGCCAGTGAGGCTTCTTGAGGTGGAGTGTGATGTGGGTACATCTGGGGAGGTTGAAGATGAGTCTTGCCACGGAGTTTTGTATTGTCTGTAGTCTCTTCAGGAGGCTGCGGTGACTCCTACGTAGAGTGTGTTCCCAGAGTCCAGCCGGCTGGTGACTAGGGCATGCATGTCAGTCCTCCTGGTGATGACTGGGGGCCCCCTGATGATCTTTCAGAGCATGCGTAGGATGTGGAAGCAGGCCGATGAGACTGCGTTTACTTGTTTCTTCATAGTAGCTTGCTGTCCAAGATGATAATGAGGTTGCTGGCATGGTCTGTTGCGGTGGCAATGGACCGAGGTCAGCAGGCCACCATGCTTGGTTCCATTGTGAGGTGTTGTTCCTAAAGACAAGGACTTCCGTCTTGTCCGTGTTGAGACAGTTGTCCTTCATCCAGTTGGTGATGTTTCTCATGCATCTGTGGAAGTTGGCTCTGGTTGTGGCGGGGTCTTCTGACAGTGAGTGGATGAGCTGGGTGTTGTTGGTGTAGAAGATGATGTTGAGCCTTTGTGATCTGACAGCATTGGCCAAGGGGTTCATGTGCATATACTATACCAAAGTAATGTATGGTATGCACATAGTCCAGTGGATCCCCAGAAGCTTTACAGAGGCTAAAGTAGATAATACTAAGGCTCTCTTTTGTGCTAGTGTGGCCGAGCAGTTAGGCTTATCAGAGGGCAGTGCTAAGCATTTGTTGTAAACACCCAGGCAAGAAATGATTACACACACTTTAAAAAAAAATGTTTAAACACTTTATTTTTCAAATAAAATGAGACAATTCACATACCATTGCATATGGTTACTTCACAACCAACACGAATCGTGCCTGACATATTGTGATATAATAGTGGACAAAATATCAACCAATACAGTGGCAACACACAGTAGACAATGGATCCCAACCCCTCCCCCCACCCCCACCCGCGGTCCCATTCCGAACTGTAATGCTTAAGGCAGTCGATTTATTGCAGACACTCTGAGCATTAGTCTCACATCGAGTTCCCGCTACGCCGTGCCATGCAGCTGTGTGGTCAGCACCTCCCCCTCAGCCCACCCTCTCTGGCACTATGCCATTGTCTGCCTGTGAGGTGGAAGCTCGCTTAGCTGCATCGAGGTGTACCCTCAGTGGTCCCCATATGTCTTTGGGGCGGGATGTCGGTGGCATAAGACTGGCATATAACTCTGCATTGGTGTTGCAATACACTAAGCTACTCAGCCAATCTTGTAGTTTGGGGGCCGTCTATCTGCCCCAGTGGCTGGCCACCTCCCTCTTCACCAGCAATAGCCCCAGGGACGCCAATCTCCTTACTTTCTTGGGAATCTGAACTGTATAACCCAAGAGGGCAATTTCAGGAAGGGGGACAAGTGGAATCCCAATTATTTTCCCTAGTGTCTCATGCACCTCCGCCCAGTAGATCTGTAAACGTGGACAGGACCAAGCCAGATGCAGAAAGTCAGCATGTGGGGAGGTGCATTTTAAACAGTTGTGTGGTTTAGTAGCATCAATCTTGTGGGCCATGGCTGGTGTGAAATAAGCACGGCGGAGAAATTTGAAATGTAGCAGCTTATGGCGGCTGTTAAGTGAGATGTCCCTGGTGACCTTACAACACTTTTTCCATTGGTCGTCTGTGATCGCCCCTCCCACATCCGCCTCCCAGTCCTGTCTAATCTTGGAATCATCCACAGGGAGAAGCTGGGCGCAGGTCTTGTACATTCTGGAAATAAGGCGTCCGCCACCTGTGCTCTCTAGGACCAAATCAAGCGGGGGGAACGAGTCCGGTTCAACCGGATATGAGGGGAACTCCGCACGCAATGTGGATGTCATTCTGCTCATTAGGAAGCGGGTCATAAAACTGCAATCAGAGAATCTGTCGTCCTTGTCTATGGAGAAAATATGACCCCCAGGGAACAGATCGTCCATCTTCACTATGTCTGCTGTTGCCAATGTACGCTGTACTATTCTTTCTCCAGTGAGCGGGAACCATCTGGTATTGGGCAAAGGTAGGGTGGAGGAGTATAGAGATGTGTCACCCTTGTGCTTTCTCAGCTTCTCCCAAGCCCAGGCAGTCGTTGATACCGTCTGAATATCCCGCCTGTCCCGTGGGAAACCACCCGGCAGCACCTCGCTCAATTTGTCCGGAAGAACTAGGTTCGCCTCTGGTCTTAAAAACGGGATACGGGCGTCGGAGTGAAACGAGGCGTGCGCGTAGCGGGATTGCGCTACCAAGTAATACAACTGGAAGTCTGGGACATTGAAACCCCACCTGTCGTACGGCAGGGTCAGTATGGACCAGCGAACGAGAGGTCATCTACCACCCCACACCAGTCGGATCATAAGTGTCCGTAAAGTGAAAAAGAAACCGTCCGACAGAGGCACCGGGATATTATTAAATAAATATAAGAATTTAGGGAGAACCACCATTTTTAATATGGCCACCCTGCCCGCTAGTGACAAGGGAAGTTTCAGCCATCTGTCTACCAGCTCTTCTAGTTTTTGAAAGGTCTGCCCATAGTTTAAGCGTATAATCTGAGTGGTGTACAGGTGGATATGGATGCCAAGAGATTTCACTGAGTCTTGGCACCATTCAAGAGGGAATTCCCAATCCCATTTGACTGTGCCCTCTTTTAGCGGGAATATGATCGATTTATGCAAATTGATGCCCATCCCCGAGAATCTACCAAAACTGATAATTTCACGAATTAGAGGAGCCAGGTTTAAGTGGGGCTCCTAGACATACAGGATGGTATCGTCCGCGTACAGGGAAGCTAATAGTGGGCCCGTTTTGAATTGTATCCCTCTATGCAGATGGCGTTCTTGGAAATGCCTGATTATCGGGTCAATTGCTAGAATGAACAATAGGGGGGATAGGGGGCAACCCTGTCTAGTCCCGCGGTGTAAACAAAATGGCCTAGACAGAGTACCATTCAAGTGGAGCTGAGCCGAGGGGCTGCTGTATAGTAAGGACACAATTGCAATAAAGCTATAAGGTGGACCCATGCGCTGCATCACTTCCACTAGGAATGGCCATTCCAATGAGTCAAACACTTTCTCAGCGTCAAGCAACATCGCCGCTGCAGGAACCTCAGGTTGTATTATATGCAGCACAGTGAACAGTGTTCGGAGGTTCAAGGATGTGGAGCGTTTCGGGACAAAGCCAGACTGCATTGGGGAAATGATGTACTCCATTAGATGTGAAAGATTGTCGGCGAGCACTTTCGCCAAAATTTTGTAGTCCAAGTTCAATAGAGACAGCGGTCGGTAAGAGCCGCATTGTTTGTGATCTTTACCTGGCATCGGAAGAAGGATGATCACAGCTTCACGCATTGTGGGGGGGAGACTTTGCTTTTCCAATGCCTCCGCGTATACCTCAATTAACTGGGGGGCCAAAATGTCCTTGAACTCTTTATAGAAGTCCCCGCTGAAACCATCTAATGCCAGGGCAGTAGATCCCCGCAGGGTATCTATGGCTAGTATAACATCGGCAAAACACACAAGATGATGGACGGAATGTTGCACATTGGCAAAACATTCACCCCCAGGCACAGGGACAAGACTGATTTGCATATGGCTGGGTCCAAACTGGAATGGCATGGTGAGCAAAAAAACGATGGATTTAGGCCCAGATCTCTGTACTGGGGTGAATGTATGACATTGTTCTGCATTCTGTCCATCAATAGTTCTTTTTGCATTTGTCACCCAAAGTGGGATGGGTATGCTCAGACGTGAGTCCCGTGCTCTCCATGCCACTGGAATCAAGCTATCCTGGCTGAAGAGGGGTGAAACCCCGAAACCGGTCCTAGGATGCTTGTTTCCAGTCCAGTTAGGACCTGGCCTGGCAGTTCGGGCTGAACTGTTCCCATTGGGCACAGGGTCAAGACTGATTTGCATATGGCTGGGTCCAAACTGGAATGACATGGTGAGCAAAAAAACGATGGATTTAGGCCCAGATCGCTGTACTGGGGTGAATGTATGACATTGTTCTGCATTCTGTCCATCAATAGTTCTTTTTGCATTTGTCACCCCGAGTGGGACGGGTATGCTCAGACGTGAGTCCCGTGCTCTCCATGCCACTGGAATCAAGCTATCCTGGCTGAAGAGGGGTGAAACCCCGAAACCGGTCCTAGGATGCTTGTTTCCAGTCCAGAGAGGACCTGGCCTGGCAGTTCGGGCTGGACTGTTCCCATTGGGCACAGGGTCAAGACTGATTTGCATATGGCTGGGTCCAAACTGGAATGGCATGGTGAGCATAAAAACGATGGATTTAGGTCCAGATCTCTGTACCGGGGTGAATGTATGACATTGTTCTGCATTCTGTCCATCAATAGTTCTTTTTGCATTAGTATAACATCGACGACAGAGATTGGTGCTGCCATGAAATCTAGCATATGTTTCTCCAAGAACACCAATGCGATTTCATCTAGGTATGCAGTCTGGGCCGTACAGTCGGGGTCTGCTTTAGATGTGTAAAGTGTAGTATAATAATCTAAGAACTCATCTTGGATAGCCACCGTGGAAGTGAGAGTGGTGCCGGCTGCGGAGTGTAATTCAGTGATATAATTTTTGCTGTAAGGTGGTCTCAGCATTTGCGCCAGGACTGTGCCGGGCCGCTCGCCCTTCCCATATCGCCTTGCCGTGTGGTATTTCCCCATGTATAAGATCTCGCGATCCGCTATGTCCCTGCATTCAGTCAGTAGGGAAAGTCTTGCAGCCTGAGCCGTTATGTCAGGGAGTGTCGCAAGTTGGGAGTCTATTGCAGCTATTTCTCGCGTGGTGCGGGTCATCGTCTGTCTGAGGTCTTTAAGTACCCCCGCCTGTTTGGAGATGCACACTCCCCTGATAACAGCCTTAAAACCATCTCACAGCACTGCCACGGTGTCCACCGAGCCAGTGTTAAGATCAAAATAGTCCTCTATCGCTTCCCGAACTTCAGCCTTGAACAGTTCGTCTTGGAGGGCTCTACCAGGGAAACGTCACTGCCTTTCGTACCCTTCCGGTCTTGGAAGGAATAAATGCAAGACTATCGGTGAGTGGTCAGAGTATGTGCAAGGGAGCGTAGTGTGGGAGTGAAACCAGTCCGCGACCATGGGAGAGATCAGCCAATAATCTATCCTTGACCAGGCTCCGTGTGGGCCAGAGTGATGAGTGTATTTGGTGAGGGTGGGATTGTGTCGTCGCCCAATGTCGATCAATGTATATTGCTCATAAAGGTCCCTCAAGGCTTGCCGAGCCCGCGGCTTGGCATCCGGAGCCTTAGAAGTGCTGTCCAGGACAGGGTGTATTAATAAATTGAGGTCCCCTCCCAAAAGGAATGTGTGGGGGTCGTGTTTCATGATCCGTGCATTCAGGTTGTGTAAAAATTCGGGGTCATCTATGTTAGGAGCATAAGCATTTACCAAGCTGACTTTGTGACCATAGAGAGTTCCCATAACTATAACATATCTGCCCTCGGGGTCCCGGGCCGTATCTATGAGTGTAAAAGGAATTCTCCTGTGGACCAATATAGCTGTGCCCCTAGGGTAGTTACTGTAATGGGCAAAGATTCTGTGCGCGCCCCAACTAGCGCCAAAACGGGCCGAATCTGTAATGGGGAGGTGGGTCTCTTGCAAGTACGCTATATCTACCTTATGTCTAATAAGATAATGAATCACCTGTCTCCTCTTACGGGTGTTATTGAGTTCTCTAACATTCCAGGACATGAGGGTGATGGCCGAGGGCCCCTGTATGTTACCTAACCGGGACATTTAACCGGTGTGCAAACCTTCGCTTGTCAGGACTTGCGCACCATGGCGATGTGATAAGCAACGCTAACATAAAGTGTGAATAACAACCAAAACAACTTGTAATTCTGTCCCCAGCCCCCCACCCCCACCCAGCTGCCTTCCATCTCAAAGGTGGCCAACCCTTACTAAGTTTCCCCGCCCGTAGGTCGTAGGGACAGTCAGGCTAACCATCGAGGACCAAAAAACCGGCCCCCAAGAATGCAGTAAACCAATCACAGGGGATATACCCAGGGGGGGTGGCAGCCCGCAATCAGTCAGGCCAAATGATATATCAAATAATAACATTAATCAGTGCGAAGCCCCCCGAACAAAGTATTAATGCAAACTAACGTAATCAGACCATCACCCATTTCTGGAGTTTGAAAAAAGGTCTGCACTAGCATCCAATCTGCTGTGAGGCGGGGAGGCGAGAGCGTCCCCCGCTGAGTTCTGCGTCTTTTGTGTCTTGTGTGTGCGGCAGATTTCTTGGGCCTCTGCAGGAGTGTCAAATATTCTGGACTTACCGCCAAAGTCAACTTTCAGTCTCGCTGGATATAACATTCCGTATTTGAGCCCAAGATTGCGCAGTGTGGCCTTCACCCCCTGAAATTTCCGTCTCACCTCCTGGACCATTGGAGTGAAATCTGGATAGGACAGTTTCTATCCCTGCCACTCAATTGTTCCCCGCTCTCTAGCCATCCTCAGTGCTGCGTCGTGGTCTCTGAAGTTCAGGAGTCTACCAATGATAAGTCTAGGGGGTGGCCTGGGTTCAGTCTGGGGCCAAGTGATCGGTGCGCTCTCTCTACAACAAAGCCAGGAGTGAAAGATTCGCTGCCAAAGAGTTCCGTAAGTAGCTTCTCTACATAGAGGTCCATTGGGCCTGTAGACGTTGTCTCCGGAACGCCCATAATGCGAATGTTGTTGCGTCGCCCACGTGCCTCCAAGTCCTCGTTCTTGATGGCCACTTCTTTTAGCAGGCGTTACATCTGTTCTAATTGTTTTAGAGATTGGGCAGTCCTATATTCCAAGTCCGATACACGCGCTTCCACTAAATCTAGACGACGATCATGGGCCTGAACCTTGACGCCCAAGGACGCGATGGTTTGGTCCAGAGAGTCGAAGCGGGAGTCCAGCGCCTTAAAGCCCTCCCGCATCTCGATCAGTAGTGACGCAACCGAGGCCTCCGGAGGTTCCGGCGCCTCCCCAGTGGGTGCCTTCCCCGCCATCGCAGGGGGGAGTGCCGCAGTTCCCTCAGTCCCTCGATAAAAGTGCCTATTAGGACCAGCTTGGAGTCTCACATGTTCTCTGAAGGCCAGCAGAAGGGGATACATTATGGTTGTTAGGCAGAATAAAAGGCAGAGGAAAATAGAGTGGTTTGATAAACTGTGAGCACTAGTAGAGGAGATCTAAGCATAAGCAGATTGAGGTTCAAGTAAGAGTGACTGATGGCCAGTGAGAGCTGAATCTCAGGTGGGGGTTTCAGATGTTTGGGCTCCCGAGGATTGACCGAAGGTTGGCTGAGGGTATATCAGGACTGGGAGAGGATGGTGATGAACAGAGCTGACTCCAGCAGTGAGGGACAGGGGCGCGGGTGCTCCCACGAAATGGCGGATGCATCCCTCTTCAGGAGGCAGACCAGGCGTCCTATTGAATATAGGGACCTGTACAGCTGGTTGAGGGGGCACCTGCCATTCCTTTAGGGAACCCCATGCCCAAAGTCCCTCCGCTAAAGCCGGTACTGCTGTTATCTAGTGTATATTTTGCTGTGACCTATCCTGAGATTTCTCAGGGTTACTTCAGGGTCTTCAATAAATGGCTGATTGTCTGAGCGAGGTGGCTGATGCACTCCGAGGGACCTTGAAGGGCCAGAAGCATCTAGCTGTTCATCTCTGATGTCAAGCTGAAGGCCTTCCTAGAAGCTAACTGAGAGCGACTGGGGCAGGTGATTTGACGCCTGAGAGCCAGGATAAACAAGCATTGGCATAGCCAATAGGTATCACCTTTGGAACCTTGTAAGTATTTAGCCATGCAGCACATTATCCTAGGTGCTACGACATCTACTGATACTTTACGTGACACTGGTAGACGGGGGTAGCTAGATTAGCGAATTAAGCTAGAAGGGGCTTGTACAGGCCACAAATGAGTGAACAAGCTGCAAGTGCCCTTGTAATAGTAACGGACATAATGGTGAAGCGAGTGTGCCTGCCCACGTTACAAGAAGTCAAGAGACAGGCACACGTTTATTTGCAGGGATTGTCATGTACGGTGGAGCAGGGCAGGAGGAATAACTTCTCAAGCAGGATCCAGAGTGCAGCGGAGGAGGGGGTGGGGGCAAACAATCGGGGTGGTAAAGCAGGAAAGGGGAGAGCGGAGGAGGTGGAAAGGAAGGGAAAACGAGGAGGGGGGGAAATGAAGTGAGGGTCAATGGAACACAACCAATTATGTAAATGGGTGCAGGCAAGAGGAAATGGCAGAGCTGGGACACCTCTCAAATAACAGTGTGGTGCGAGAGAGTAGTGAGCAGAGGGATACGGGCATAGGAACACAAGGAAGGGACCAAAATAAATAAATGAGTCGAAATCAGTTCAAAGAATCCTCTCTTCAAATAAAATTAAAGTCGATATTGGGGACCACCTCTGAAATAAAGAAGGGAACAGCAGAGGCGGGACCTCAAATCGAGGAGGAGAGAACGCAGGAGCATCTCTACAAGTAAATGAGGGGGGGGGACGCTCCTCAAACAAACGAGAAAAAGGAGCGGCGACCACACTGAAATGAAATATGTGACAACCCACAGAGGCCACGAGGAAATAAATGAGCAACGGTAACACAGACCCCTCCTCGCACAAAAATAAATGAGGCAAGAGGTCAAGACCTCCGCCTAAATCAAGGAGGAACTGACAGGGGCTGGTCTGAAAATAAAGGAAAAGTCAGATGAACTGACTCTTAAAAAATACTCCTCAAATAAAAACATTCACAAACGAGGGTCACTAGGGGAAAGAAGACTATGCCTGAATACTCCCCAATTAAATAACAAGCTCGCAGAGGTCACTGCTCAGATAACAAGCAAAAGCGAAAGCACAGCGCGTTGTGTGTAACCTGACCTAGGAGGAATGCAGCTGATCCCGGCGCGCCGCTGCTCGCCCCCGAGAGCAAAACGCCGTGGGAGTGAACAATTGCAAAAGAGGTGGGACATGCGCCCGCCTTTAGCTATTTGCAGGCTACAATAACAAAATGACACAGCCAACAGCCAAACCAATGCGTCGGGGGAGTCAGACCCACACAGAGAAGTTTAAAGTGCTTACAAGAAGCCTCGCAGAGTAGTGCATGCGCGCTGCTCAGGCTCAACCTTAAAAGTCATTTTGGGTTGCAAAAAACGTGTCTCTCTCCTGAATTGGGTCTATTGGCATATATGCAATATATGTCCTTATTGAGCTTCCACGCCTGCTTGTTCTCTTTCAAGTGCATAAAAGCCCATCCTCAGAGAAGATGGTCCATGAGCTAGATGCAAATGTAACAAACCAGGGGAGAGGAGGTGGCATAACGGCTATAGCGGGTGACCGCATCGAGTCTCGGCATGGAAGCTCAACATCCTGTGATTCTGCACAAAACATTAAATCACCTTGTGCCTTACAAAAAAGAATGTGTTCCTGTGTAATGCTACTGATGCTCATGTCAAGCGCTCTGATACCTTCGGGTCAAGTTCCCGCTATATAAAACTCCAAAATCAAAAAACTTGACTTCAGCAAGGAACGTGTAGAAGGCACATAAAAGCACATAAAAGCAGGGCAAAGGTAGGCACCCTATATGTGCCACATATTGAACAGCATATGTCTTAAATGCAAATCATTTTATTTATTAAGCATTCACTAATTCAGTTGCGTTCACTCCATGAACACGCGTCACGTGTTGATTTAGTTTCTACTTTTCTCTAACACGCAGCTCCTACTTTAACATGCAACAGAAGCCTTTGCCTGCTGCCAATCAAGGCTCGTATCAGAAACATGATAAAAATCGAAGGGGCATATCATCAAAGCCATGCGATAATTATCACTCAGCGCACTTAGTGCGAGTTTAATTATCGCCGGCCAACTCTGAATTTTATCACGGAGATAGCATGCTATCAGCAACGCTTATCTCTAAAGCGATAAAATTCAGAGCGCAAGCTGCCAATTGTACGATTATCGCTGGAAATACAGCGATAATCGCACAAGGTTTGGCGAAAACTTGCTGATAGGGCAAGGCATACTTAGCCATGATATCCACCTTACATGGGATATCATGGCTAAGTCAGTTTTGAAGCAGGCGTAAGGAAAGTAGCGATAACAGAGGTTATCGCTACTTTGCTTATCGATCTGCAGGTTAGCGTGCCCATTGATAATTGGAGAAATGTCGCTTAGCGACATTTCTCCAGTTATGTCAGGGCAGGAACGCCCACTTTGCATCTCATTAGAGATGCAAAGATGGGCGTTGGGGGAAAGGGCGATAATGCAAGGATTCACGCGATAGTGTGACCTTGCTGATGAGGCGATAAAATTATCGCCACTTTCCGTCTGAAAGCGGACGCTAAAGCAGCGATAATTAAATCTCCGGGGCTTGATACTATGCCCAAGAGTGTTTTTAACACCACAAACCGTGTGCTGTTTATCAGAAGAGAAAACTGTCAGGCGGCGTCTACTTCACACCCGCACAGGGTCAGATTA
This sequence comes from Triturus cristatus, assembly GCF_964204655.1. NCBI lineage: Eukaryota > Metazoa > Chordata > Amphibia > Caudata > Salamandridae > Triturus > Triturus cristatus. The sequence goes on along the minus strand of NC_140590.1, from coordinate 480,179,685 downwards.
ATTAAATAAATGTCTCTCACGAGTTGAGCTGAAATGAATGCGACTTGACCTAACTGCTATTTAGCAAGCAGCTTTTGTGACAAAAGACTCATTTTGCCTCTACCTGTTACCTCCAGCTAGCTATGACCTAATTACATAGTTCTCGGAGGCATTGAGAAGTTTAGAGTGTTGGGCAACTGTGTCCGCTCTCGCACTGGAAACATTCATAGCTTTTTAGACTGTGCGTGGGCATGGGGAATTGCGCCCAGCACTGCATAACCCCACTCTCACTCTAATATAAATGATCTGCAAATGGAAAATGGGAGCAATTTTTTTCTAAAGTTCATATGTGCTCCTGAGGGGTCTCCAAGGAAAATCCGATATGTAATTTTCTCACACAATTTTCGGCAGATGAAATTGTCTGCAAGAAATCACATTATTTAGAAAGCTATCTTTGAGGATAAACATATATGAGATTGATAAGCAATCAAGTGAAAATACTAACAAGCATTGGCCGCACGCGTGTGCCTCGCGCTCAAAGGTAAACAAGTAGGGGGTGGTGGGAGTGCGGACGAGAGCAGGCAGCGTTTACCTCCGGGAGCGAACGCCATAATTGCTACCAGATAGCGGCGCTCGCTCCCGCGAGGTAATCGCCAAACGTGCACGCGTTGCCATTCAAAGCAATGCAACGCGTGCACGTTTTTGCCTCAAAAAGGGAATCGACGGCTAAAGGTCTCTTTCCTATGCAGCGCATGCGCGCTGCGTAGGCGAGACCTAAAATCTGAAATGGGCTTGATTGACAGCGTAGAGGGTCTGGGAATGACAGAAGTTCCTGTAGCAAAATCCTCTCTTAAAGCTCTGAGAAGGCTCATGACCATCCCTTCTTCCGGCGTACACTGTGGGCAAGATGACCGTGTAGGCTTTTGATCATACACTCTCTCCGATGTACACTGTCAGGGACAGCAGGACGCCCTCTAGCAGGTCCCTGCCCCCACAGCTACCAGCACACCCTGGTGGGTGGGGTCAGGGTCAGCCAACCCAACCTCCCCACCCCATTACCCCAAGCAGTAGACCATGTACTCAGGTTTAGTTTTCTGCTGCCCATGCTTCTTTTACCTGCTCTGGGTGTGAGGTAAGCTTACACTGCTGCAGCCGCCTCCTGTCTGTGAGGTAACTTTTACAGGGTCATCCTGGCTTTGTACTGTGGCGCGATAACAGTTGCAACAAATGTGACATTCTACGGTGGGTGCAAATGTCATGCTGCTTAGTGGTTTTACCTTGCGTAGATCCCTCCAGGTTTTACCGGGTTAAACGTGCGCACGGAAAAAGCTCCCGTTTCTGTGTTTTACAGCTTGTCATGAGGAGACACCCGTTTAATTTACTTTGTGGTAAAGCAATGGGCCGGTACTCACCGTTACCGGCACTTTTTATTTTTAACCTCCTGAGTACCGGCACTTTTTCATTGCCACGGAGCGTACTGGTACTCATGATTGGTAGGCTCAGTGGTACATGTGCTGCTGAGGATGAGGCTGTCTGAACACCACTCTCAGCCAAAGCGCCACCATAGCCCTGTGCCGAGTCGCTGCTGAATCATTCAGCAGCGGCGTGTTACATTTTATTAGTGTGGCAGGGGAGCAAGCTCAGTATCACGCTGTGAGTGACAGGGTCCGATCAGACCCTGCACTGTAAATCACAGGTGTGAAATTGTGCAGGCACTCAAGGTCCAGGCAACTGGCTGAGAGTCTGCAAGAAGAAAGCCGTGGCAGGTAAGAATTGCAAACAACGTCTTTAAGTTTAATTCTGTTGTAAGCCTTTTGTGCCAGTGAATCTCTGCTTCGTGTCAGTGCGGAAGCGACAGAGAGAGCATCGGGACAGTATGCAAAGGTATTTTAAAGAAAATGTGAGGAATGCTTTGTGTGTGCATCTCTGCTTGTTCTTGTGCCTGTGTGTGAGCGCTTGCTCATGGGCAAGAGAATGTATGAATGCTGTACCTAATAAAACAAATAAGAACTAAAGCTGCAAATATAAAAAAGACGCAGAAACTAAAGCATTACACATTTTTGGCCTTCATTTAATTTTTTGGGAGGAGTTAACCACTTTATGTTCAAACATTTATCATGTGTTTTGGTGTGTGCTGAATCTGCTGTAACTATCATGTCCCTTTAAATGCAATGGGCGGATTACACAGTTGAAAGGGGCAGAGTAGGAGACAGGTTATTAATTGTCTACATATGCCATGCCCACATGTGCAGAGGTAATTTGCACATGCAGGCAATTTGAGACTATTGATAAGTGTAATTCAAGGGCAAAATGATTACTTGATAGATGGCAGTAGTGTCTTTATATAATCATGCCCTGCCCTCAGCTCTGCCCCTTGCCCCACTCCCTAGCTCAATTTGATGAGTACCTGCACTTATTCTTTCCCATTTAAAGCACTGAAAGCAAGTAGTGCACAATTGAGAATGGGAACATACCACAAGGGGCTGTAAGGTTTTTTTTTCTTTTGGAGATTTTACGTTCCGCTATTCACACAGGACTTGGATTGACGATGACCTTAATTAATGTTTAGACAGGAGCGATGTGCGCATGCGCCGCTGAATTTCACGCTTGTTCTGCTTTCACTTTAGCCAAAAACAAAGGTCCCTTATGTAAAGACCATAGGAACAAGCAAATGTAAGTGAAACAGTCTTTATTGATGTATAAGCCATGACACGAAAAGGCGTCTAATCCAACCAGCAGTCTTCCTCCAACTGCCACCCAACCGCCACCCTCGCCCAAGGTTCCATACAATAGAACGGACGTCATAGAACCATGGGCGAGGGCTCGCGACCAGGGGCAGCGCGAGGCAGGTAGCGTTACCTTTACTAAAAGGCAGTGGAACGCATGCCCAAATAAACGTAGAAAAATAAACACAACACCTTAATTTAGGAAACGCTATGACAGCAGTGCTCAACATTCACCGTGGACTATTTTAGCAGGCTACTGGCCACGTCACACGAGGCCCGAACTGTTTGGTTTTTAAGGAGAGGGGAGTTGTTGTCATATAAAAGGATGAAAACCAATGCCATGTGAGGGAGCGACCACCCAAACTCTACTCTACTTTAATCCTGACCTGAAGCGACAGCAGCGGCCGTGTGCTGACGAAGCAATCCCTTTCTCTGGCAGCTCCCTTTCACCGCTTTGTCGGGCTTTCCCCTGCAGCGCTCTCTGCTCAGAAAGACCCTATTGTTGAGAACTGGGCAACACTTCCCCTTTCTAATTGACTTGACACTGTGTGGTTCATTTATTTAAATAGCTCTTGTCACTCCAACAGGCACTGTATACTGCACAAAAATATAAATCAGGGAAGTGGGACTGTGCGAATTGCTCTAAGGCAAATTCCTGAGCGGTGCTCATACCTGAAATATCAGGAAACATATCTCTATTAGAGGGATATCACCAGATAGAGCTAGTCTTACACAAATGTAATTCATATCAATATTTAACCTGATCCTACTAATGGAAACAACAGACTGAACTCTCAAGGTGGCCATGGAAACAGTAGGTGTAGGCCAGTCAACACACGGTGTAACTGTATGACACATGATCGCCGCTTCCTTCACGTGATCTCTTTGGTAAGAAGCCAGCGTCACATGGTGTGCACACAATAAGCTCGAATCCTTCGGAGAGTAGGTTTCCAGGTCATTGTGTGGATGGTCCGAGCAGCCAATGTGCATCAGGGGTTTTACAACATCCCTAGGATGTTAGCTGCAGCAAGTGGGGGGGGGGGGGGGTGGGGGGGGGAGTGTTTTCGGGGAATAGGAGACTTTACACTGCATTTTTTAGTCCGCATGCCATTACCATGCAGTTTTTACTCCGCCTTAACTTTTATAATGCAGGGCTTTACAACGCAATTCATTACAACGCATTTCCCATTCTAACACAATTACTATTCTAACTTCAGGGGGGCGTTACATTGGGGAATGCGTTGTAACAGTTTTGCGGTATAAAGCCCTGCATTGTAAAAGTTAATGCGGAGTAAAAAATGCAGGGTAATGGCATGAGGAGTAAAGCATGTGGGGTAAAGGATGTTTTCCGTTTTAGGGTAGTGTCGGGCTCTAAGCCCCGGACCCTGGACTTGCCCTTCACCCCCCTCCTGTTTGGGCCAGTGGTGTTGGGCTCAAAGTTCTGCCCCAACTCCAGAGCCTTCCTCTGCAAGGCCTCATCACACCTCTCGCACTGTACACATAATTTCAATGTTGGGAGGTCTGTGTAGCCGAGTCTTTACAGCTGCTATGCCTACCTCTATCGCTACTTAGTGCTGACAAGGAGTGTAGGGATTGTTTTGACTACTGTAACCCTCAAATATATTTGCATTGCCTTCTCTCAAGGGGACCAGTGAAGATGATACACTAGACTCACCTGCAGCACTAGAGATGCTGGGCCCGATTCACATAAGTAATCTGAGACAAAATCCTAACTTTACGACTTTCGGTATTCACAAAGGGCATTTAGGAGTAGTAAAGTTAAGATTTCTAAATTTACTATTCCTAAATGCACTTTGTAAATACCGAAAGTCGTAAAGTTAGGATTTTGTCTCAGATTACTTTTGTGAATCGGGCCCAAAAACCCATAGATTTTCACACAAAGGAACATCTACTAAAACAGCCAATGCATGAAATGCTAACACCAAAGGAATCCAGGTGCAAACAAAGGGGGCAAGAGGAATATTGTATGATATTCCTACGATTAGATGTGTAATTGCTGCAAAATGACTTGTTTATGCTAGTTTACTCTAGGATGGTGGCCTTTGTGTTTGTACTGAAGGGTCTGTCTGAAACAAGGCACCGCATGTTCTTCTTTGCATTGTAGTGCAACGCCTAGCGCTGAGTGGACACTTTCGGGCTCTGAGGAAGTTCACACATTTTTCTACTTATAGACAGTATTCATGGACTTACTCATTTGCATGAGAAGTACAATATCCCCTGCAGCCACATCAGGAGAAAAAATAGTACAGTCAGACACAAAGAAAGACTGGATGGAAGGAGCACCATTTATCAAAGGGATATTATATATTAGAAGGAATATAGGATCCAACAAATGTGACATAATGAAAGTCCCTTCCTTTTTTTTGTGCAAATTTACAGAAAAATCAAACACGGAATAGCTTCTGGAACCTTCATTTGCACAAAGAGAAATCTGACTTGCTGTTTCCTTGTTTTTATTTTTATTGTTATATCAAAAATGGTGCTGTTTACTTTCTGTTCCTGACACTGCCTTCATGAACCACTGACACCATAAGTGACATGGCATGGCAGTGCCATGGCTGCCAAATGACAAGCCATGTGTAACTGCCGCAAAACTTGGCTAACCCTAACTGATGCCAATGAATGGCTCATCTTGCAGTGAAAAAAAATGATCCTTTATCAGCTCCCCTATAAACGTACCCACAGGATCTTATGATATTCACTTCATTTAACCTATAAATAACGTGTAGGATTCTCACTTTTGGAATTCCTCTCTGATCTCACTAAGTGGCCCTATTTTTGTCATGCAAACTTACTCTCACGAAATTTCTCAATATTTGATTGTGTTATTGTAAATAATTTTTGTTTTCCTACTCCTTATGAATTGTGTGCAATTTTCACTTCCAAGATTTGTATTCAAGCTGAAAATGTCAAGCAAGAATGTGTGAAACTGGATGTGTGACACAGATGCATGCGCTGCATTAGAAGCATTTGCTGTGTGACTTTAAGAAAGTTGTTGATAATACATTGAGCAGTTATCTTGCATTACTTTTGTCTGTGAGGATATATCTGGTATAAATTTCAAGTAGTTGACAGCGAAGCTCAATTTGTGTAATATTCAATATTTCCAGTTTTCATAAAAATTCCACATTATATATGGAAACATTTTTCTGCATACCTACTTTTTAGGTTTTGCCTGAACATGGGCAAGCGTTGTCAGTGAAACCTATTCTTAACAAAAAAAAGCTTAGAATGGTGTTAGAGACTGTTACTTACCATTATTTACTATCGGTTACCTTCAACGTCACTTTCCTTGCTTCTTATTGTTCAAAGCTTCTTCCTCGCCTCAGCCTCCTCCTGGGGCTTGGTGTGAGTCCCTGCCATGGAGCATTGACTAAGTACTGCTTCCTCTCCCAAGCCAGTGGCTGCAGGCCCCTTCAAATATGCTTTTCTTTCTTATCTCTTCAGTCACTCTTCTTCATCTCCACCCGGCTCCCACTGTTGGTACTCCTTCCCTCATGTTGCTTCCCCCCACTCTCCTCTCACCATTGTTTCTTTCCCACTCCCCCCTCCTGTTATTGTATGTGCATGCTTTCCCAGGCACTCACCCTCTTCTCTCTGCCCGTGTTTGCTTTTAACACCCGCCCAACTCCCTCCCACTGTCCGTGCTTTATTTCCCACCTCCAGCCCTTCATCTTCCCACTGTCCGTGCTTGAAGCTTCCTCCTCCCTTGTGTTACTTCCCCCCTGCGCTGTTTATACACATATTGCACAACAGCACAGGCTGCTGTGCAACATGGCTTAAAGAAAGAAAAGCGACATAACTAGTTTAACACTGGCCGTGTCATAGCACTTTTTTTTAGGTTAAGCCATGTTGCACAGCAGCCCACGTAACATATGCTCAACACAGCATTGCACAAAGAAGAGCTACTTTCTGTGAGCTGACACATTTAATACATTCTCATATTTACCACGTGGCACAAATTACACTGTGGTCATGTGATGTACACACAATCCAGCATTGCTCCAAGAACAATGGCTATCGAGCAGTAAATTGTGTGACTTTTACACTCAAAGCATAACTGTTAGTACAATTAATTTCATGCACAAGACCACCGTATGGTGTAATACGTATAATACCTGTAATTTTCATGATTGCTGCTCTCATTGTGCACTGAAAAACACACTATATCACCCAACCCAGGTTTTGCCTATTACATGTCCATATTTTCATCTAATCCTAGTATTACATGCAATGCTACATATATATATATATTTGTATTCCAACACAATCGGATCCTACCAGCAGCGCACACAACAACGGGTGCAATCGCGATGGGGCTGAATCCAAGCCCTTGATTAATTTTCACAAAACAATGATGCGGCGAACTCCATATCCAGTCTAAGCTTTTATTTCTAGCTATACCGGCTCACACCAACGCGCTTCAGCCGTGCGAGGCCTTTATCACAGTTAGTATTTCTTTTTTTTCACTATTTTTTTTTTTTTTTTTTGAAACCGTTTATTGCAGTTTATAGAAGTTACAGGTATGGGCCTACAACCACCCGGCCGGCCGCTAGAGCATCAAAAGCATATTACATACATACAGCAAAAAATTTTCTCAGCGGTGCACAGTAGGAAAACAGGAGTGATCAATGGTGCAGGCCTCAAAGCTCCATGCCCACAGTACGGTTCCATTTTCTTAATACAAAACAACGTAAACAAACCACAACCGCAATTTTTTTTTTTCACTATTTATACCAAATACAGTTTGCCTTTAATGTGGCATTGTGGGAAACGTAGTTTACTCATTACATTGTGTATATCTATTTACAATATTTACAAGGTTTATCTCAGACTTTTAGGTGACATTAATTATATTTCACTATTTTGTTGTTCTTTACAATTCATTATTAACCAAAATTGCTCAATTCATTTATTTTATGGTTTGTACCAGTTCACTGAGTCTTTCTTCTATCTCCATTTGCTAGACCTTAGTGTCTTTACTGATTTTAATATGTGAATCCGTCTCTTGGATACTGTCACACCCATTGTTCCCGGTTCATTTTATTCATGCGTCATAGAGATTAGTGCTCTTTATGATGTTTTTCAAAGAACAGTGTTCCTTTTTCTATCCTCCAGTGCACAAAATTGTTGAAATTCAGGGGTGCTCAGTCCAGATGTACAAATAATTCCTCATCATTGTTGATCCCATGAGGGGTCTTCATTCGTAATCTGATTATGTATGTGGATTCTGTTTGGCAGAGTTTCCTGATCCTATCGCCTCCTCTTTCATTGCTTTGTATGGCGTGGATTCCAAAGAAGCTCATTGCTCTCCAGTCACTGTTTTGACAAATCTTCATGTATTTTGCTGTGGCATACGATGTATCCTTGTACTTTACAGCTCGAATATGCTAAAGTATTCTTTTTTTGAGCATGCAAATTGTACTTCCTATGTATTGCATACCGCATTTACATTGAATGATGTATACTACGAACTTCGTGAAACATGTAATTGTTTGTTGGATTTCAATTGATTTTCCTTGGAAGTCCTGTATTGTTTTGCGTTTTTCTCCAATTTTACACGCTTTACATGCACTACATTTCAAAAATCCCTGTTGTTGTTTTTGTAACCGGTTCGTTGGCGCTTTTTCTTGGAAGTGGCTTCACACAAGATCTTTAATGGATTTTGTCTTTCTATATGTGAGAAAAGGACGCGATCCAAGTAAGGAACCGATATCCGGATCATTGTCTATTAAGTGCCAATATTTTTGGATGTTTTTTATGATTAGTCTACTTTCTTTGCTGTATGTTATGATACATCTTGGCGATTCTTGCTGTTTGACCACTGTTGTCACTTTCTCCTTTTTAGTGATTAGAGTTTCAGTTTGTGTCGTCTTTCGTGTTTTCTGTCTGCCCTTGCGCAGTGTGGTCTCTCTGTAACCTCTTGACTTCAGTCTTAAAGATGTTTCCATTATTTTTTCCTCCGCATCACTTTGTTTTGAGCAATTGCGTTTCATTCTTGTAAATTCCCCATAGGGGATACTCTCCAAAACAGACTTTGGGTGAAAGCTAGTGCCATTTTTGGTAGAGAGTGGAGTGAATTTGGTCACCTTCATTTAGTGTATTAAAGTACTCCATAAATTCTCCCTCTGTACCGTTCCAAATTATGAACAAGTCATCGATAAATCTGACCCATAAAATTGTTTTATCCATGTAATCCTGATTTTGTGTGTTCCAAGCTATCTCCTTTTCCCACCATCCCATCACGGTATTTGCATAGTTTGGCGAAAAGGATATGCCCATTGCTGTTCCACAGTCTTGTCGATACAGGTCATGATTGAAAAGGAATACGTTGTTAGTCAAACATAACTTGATCATGGCTAGTAAAATTTTCGTATGTTCCAATTCTGATATGTTACGCTGTTGTAAAAAATATGCACATGCCTTCAAACCCACTTGATGCTCAATTGATGTATAGAGCGAGACCACATCTATGGTTGCCATGATATACTCTGGGTTCCATGCTGTTCCCGTTAAAATTCTTAAAAACTCTCCAGTGTCACGTATGTAGGAGCTCAGGTTTTGTGCAATTGGGGCTAGAAAGTGGTCATCATATTTCAATATTTTTTCATAAAGGGAATTGCATGAGGAGTGACATCACTCATGCATCAGTGATGTCATGAGTGATGTCACTGACCATGTCATGAGTGATGTAATATGTGACGTCATCAGCAGTGCATTGCGGGCGCACGAGTTATAGTTAGCTGAACTAACTATAACGGGGGAATTTCAATGGTTTTGTACGAGTGAAAAGTCCAGCTAACTATAACGCCCCTGAAACCTATGGTTTTTTCAGTGAATTTCTAAGGTTTTTTAAATGCCAATTCCTAACTATAACGTGCCTGAAACCTATGGTTTTTTCAGTGAATTTCAAAGGTTTTTTAAATGCTGATTTCTAACTATGCCTATAGAGATAAGGCATGTGAAGAAAGAAGAAAAAACGCACAGAAAGAAAAAAAGAAATGCAGAAAGAAGCAACAGAAGTCCTCGAAGACGAAGAAAAGTGCAGGAAGAAGGATAACGTGCAGAAAGAACAAACAGAAGAGCAGAAAGAAGCCTTGTTGCAAAATCATCCTGTACCCTCAACTTTTTCAGACGGATACTGGTGGTAACTGAGTCTGACTAACCAGTCCTAGAGCCAGTACTATGTTAAAAGACACTCAGAATTCAGTGAAAACACCCACATACACTAGGGAACACTATGCGTTGGGGTCCCTCTGTGATCAGCATGCCCTCCTCTGTAAACCCCTAGTATATAATAGGGCAGGGGATTAAAACTACCTCTTAAAACGCGCCACAGGGCGTGTTTGCACACGTCACCTCAGGCCCCGTCCCCTCACTTCCCCACTGTGTAAACACGCCCTGTGGCCGTTTTAAGTTGGGAGTTTAAGTCCCCTTAAATCCTGAGGGTCCCTAGGGTCCAACTAGACCACTAGATACCTCCAGTAAGCGCCACAGAGCTGCGTTGCAGAGAGATTTAAAAAGGGGCACGGCCTAGACCACCTCTCTGCAACGCAGCGGAGTGGTGCTTACTGGAAGCACCTGGTGGGCTAGTTGGCCCCCAGGGTCCCTCAGGATTGAAGGGGAATTATTTCCCCAACTTAAAACGCGCCACAGGGCTTGTTTGCACACGTTAACTCAGGCCCTGTCCCCTCCCTTCACCACTGTGTAAACATGCCCTGTGGCAGTTTTTAGTTGGGAGATTAAGTTCATTTGAATCCTGAGGGTCCCTAGGGTCCAACTAGCCCACTAGGTACCTCCAGTATGCGCCACAGAGCTGCGTTGCAGAGAGGTGTAAAAAGTGGCACAGCCTGGACCACCTCTCTGCAACGCAGCTCAGTGGCGCTTACTAGAAGCATCTGGTGGGCTAGTTAGCCCCCAGGGGCCCTCAGGATTGAAGGGGAATTATTTCCCCAACTTAAAACGCGCCACAGGGCTTGTTTGCCCACGTCACCTCAGGCCCCGTCCCCTCCCTTCACCACTGTGTAAACGCGCCCTGTGGCCATTCTAAGTTGAGAGATTAAGTCCCCTTGAATCCTAAGGGTCCCTAGGGTCAAACTAGCCCACTAGGTACCTCCAGTAAGCGCCACAGAGCTGCGTTGCATAGAGGTGTAAAAGGGGGCGTGGCCTCAGAACACCTGTCTACAACGCAGCTCCCTGGCGCCCACTGGAGATACCTATTGGGCTAGTTGGCCCTCCCGAACCCTCAGTATTGAAGGGGAATTAATTCCCCAACTTACAACTGGCCAGGGGGCGCGTTTGCAGAGTGCTGCAAGGAGGGGGCGTGGCCTCCAGCGCGATGCCGGTCTTTTATTTATTTTAATTTTTTTAAGAAGGAGGGCTGTGTGGCCCCCCCTTCTTTTTCTAATTTACTGGCCCTGGGGACCCCATCCCCCTGGGCCTGCACCCTAATTTTTTTTGTTGAAAAAAATAAATTTGGCCCTCCCAAGGCCTTAATCGGCCCCGGGGACCCCAACCCCCGGGTCATGGCCTTTTTTTAATTTAAATTCTTTAGGAGGGTGCTGCGTTGCCCCCCTCCTCAGGCCACTTATGGCTCCGGGGACCCCATCCCCCGGGGCCGGCCTTTGTTTTTTATTACTTTAAAAATATATATATTTATAGAAACACCTAGGACATGCTGGGCAAACCGTATGTACCTATCACCATGACGATTTGCGTGATATTCATTAAAAGGCGACTATGCATAGAATGAATCCACATGGAATGTATTTACACCGCTAGTGAAGCTCTGACGTGTCTGACGCCCTACCGTGCCTAATCCCGGCGCCCCCGCCGGTGGGTACTCTCCAAGTAGACACCCATGTCGTTTATTTATACAAACATGGGTAGCTATTGACGGGCACATTTAATATACACGCACACCAAGCTATTCAAAGGGGATTCGACAAAAATTCGACCAAACTATGCAAGAAACCCCCCTCACGGTTAATAAAAAACACATCCACCGCCGGATGTGTAATACTTTTTATTTTGCTCTCTGGAAAGGAGACGAACCTCACTTGAGAGTCACAGCGTGCTCCTGGCTGAGCCCAATGCTGTGTTACACCCACCAGTGCCCGCCGATTGCCTCACACCTCTGTGTTGTATTCCACCAGCTAGTGCGTATGCTATGACACTCTCTAGCCCATGTGCACTGTAACACCACCCGTGAATATGTCATGCCACACTTGCCTTCGCACGGATTATATTGCCCCATCTAGCGTGCCTTCCTCGATGTGTATGTTATTACGCACAGCGCTATGCCATACATATTACAATCTGGGATCCATATCTTTGTCACAGTGCATATGCAACGTTACACTCCCCAGCACATATTTTATATTACAACTTTAGAGACTAGTTCTGTTACATAACACTGCCCTGTGCATATTACACTCCATGGCGCATATCGCATAGCACGCGCTAGTGCCTGTGCTATCTCGCGCTCTCCAATGAATCTGTCATTGCGCACAATGTATTGCATATTATATTTCACGCCCCGGTTCATCTTATATCACACTTTTTGGTGCATAGTTTATACCATATACTACATCTAGTTTTCATTTTCAATCGTGCTCTCAGGACTATGTTCTATATAACACTGCGTCCACCTACCCTTTTCACGGGCATTACATTTTGCGATGGGGGTGGAGGGTGAGGGGGTGTTTCTGCCAAGTGAGCCCGGAGTCACAGTCACAAACGTCCTCTTCTTCCTGAATAAAAGTGAGATTATGCTGCATACTTGTTCATATTTTAAGTAGTTCGCACAGAGACACATTTTAAAAACAATAAAGTTCCTAATACCCACCTTCTCTGAACAGTTAGCTTGCTGCCCCATCCACCTCCTCCCTATCCTCTGTTGTCTGAATCCATGGACTAGCCTCCTCCCTCCTGCCATGCATGGTCTGATGTGCTGCCACTGCCCTCCATTTAGCATGATGTACCAGTCCACTCCTCCTGCCCTCCATTGCCCAATTCTATTGCCCATCATTGACCTCCTGCTTAGCCTCTGTGCTTAGCTTGCTGCCCCTATTCTCCTTCCCCCTGCCCTCCGATTTCTTTGTGCATGCCCCTGCTCCATCCTTTTTGCCCACTATGTTCCATGGACCTGCCACTCTTATCTACTCTGAGTGTTCTGTTGAGCTGCCACTCCCCTCCCACCTGCCTAGCATTGTCAGATGACTGTAACCTGTCCCTGCCACCTCCACCCTGCCTGTCCACATGCCATGCCCCTATCCCCTTCCTCCTGTCCTCCATGGTCCATTTTACTGCCACACCCTTCTGCCCTCCCTGATCTGTTGTGCTGCAACTGCTCCTCCTGCCTGCCCTGCGCAGTCTGTTGTGAGACCCCTTCCCCTGAACTCTCTTGTATGTGCCCTCCCTTCTATCCTCCATGGTCCTTTGTGCATGCCCCTGCACCCTACTTCTTGCCCATCATAGCCATTGTGCTGCCACTAACCCTCCCGCTTGCCATGCATGGTCTTCTGTGCTGCCATGGCCCCTCCAACCTTCCCTGTGTGGTCAGCTAGCTGCCCCTGACCCCCTCCCACCTTCCCTCCATGGTCTGTGTGTATGCCACCATAGTCTCATTGTTGCTCTCCATGGTGTGTCTTGTTTCTAGTGCCCATCCTGCCTGACCTCCATGGTCATCTTGCTGCTCCTGCCCTGCCACCTTGCCCCCAGCCCTCTGTTTCCATGTGCAGACCCCCTATTCCCTCCCTCCTGGCTTGTCTGTTCCATTGTAATGCCCCTGATCCGTCCCTCCTGCCCTTTATGGTCTGTTATGCTGCAGCTTTCTCTCCTGTCTGTCCATTATGGTCAGGTAGCTACCATTGCCTCTTTCCCATCTGTTCTCTGTTGTCCATGTACATGGTCCTGTCCCCTCCCTATTGCTTTCTATGGATTGTTGTGCTGCACTCCCGTCCCGCATGCGCTGTGTGGTGTATTGTGCTGCTGCAAACGCTGATGCCTGCCCTGTAAGGTCAGTTTGGTGCACCTCTCCATGTCCCTCCTGTCCTCTGTTATCCGAGTCCATGTCCCTACCCCAATTCCTCCTGCCTACCATGATTTAATGTACCATACTTGCGAACATTTTGAACTTGGTAAGAGGGAGATTTTGAAAAAAAACTGGGGTTTTGATTTTCCCCTTTGAGTTACATTGAAAAAGAGGAGATTGTAGACAGGAGACAGATCAAATAAAGCCCATTTGAGCTTAAAAACATTGGACGTTTCCTGGCTGAAACGGGTCTGTTGGCATGTATGGTTGTACTACCACTGCCTCTTCCTTCTGCCCACAATGGTCTATTATATTGCCACAGCCTCTTTTGCCAGTCCTGTATTGTTGGTTTGTTGCCCCTGCCCCCCTTTCCACTGCCCTCCATAGTCTGTTGTGCTGCCACTGCCCTTCCTACCTGCCCAGTGTGGTCAAATTGTTGCCTCTGCACTCTCCTACCTGCCTTCAATTTTCAGAGTCCGTGCCCCTGGCCTCTGCCTCTCAACAGTATCCCAATGAACAACTAGATTGCTAACATTCTATATTTATTACAAAAGTGTGGAACGCCTGACGTCATTTTGATGTAATCAAAACTGTAATACATAGAGTATTTCCTTTAGAAATTACATCTATGAGAGGGTCTTATTTGCATCAAAATCATGGTTAGTGCTCTAAAAAACTAAAATGAGGACATATTTTCTGAGTTTTCAAATAGCGACAAAGAACTTTTAAATTATTTGTAATCTTTATGTTTTTTTATCCAGTTGACCACTTGATTAAATGTTGCCCCTTGGCGAGAGGATGTGGTGTTACTTCCAGAGCTGCAGACTTTGCAACTGGGGAACCAGGTTGGAGTTTCTGCTTCAGCTCAACATTCTGTGATTGTGGTCAAATCACTTAATCTCCCCATGTCTACAACCGAAATGAATTTGATCTTGTGTGATGTAACCAATGCTCATGTAAAGCGTTCCAATACCTGACAAGTCTGCACTATATAAAACTGCAAATACACAAAAAATAAGTGTTTTGCACACTTCTGTCATTGGGCTACATGTGGCCTACATATGGGTGATATTTGTGCTGCATTTAGGCTCTTTTGTGTCTGGTGGCCATCTTGGGAGATTTATTTGTTATGAAGTTTCCTAATTTCCTCATTTACTGCAGTCTCCTCAGTAGGAAATGCTTTCAGTTTTTTACTTTGATTCCATCAAGAAGGTATTCAGATATGTCACACATTTGCCATACATTCTGAATGTTAGCACTCTAGTTGCTCATTAGATCACTGTAGTAAAGCTACTGCTCACCATGGAAGTCTGCTGCTGGTATTAAAAGTGCATGTTTCAGTCTGCATATCAGAATTTTTTAATGAAATAGAAGAGGATTTGAGAAGTCACTCAAAATGTGCCCTAATTTTTCTTTCTTCAGCACTAATCATAATTTCTATGGCAAAATGAACCCCCTCATTGTGTTCCTTTTTAAATTAAATGTTTTAAGTGATACCAGTTTATTCCAATCAAGATGGCTTCAGGTGTGCCATACTTTTGTCATAAGTAAGACAGTAAGCGCTCTAGTTGTTCTTAAGAACACTCTGGGACATTCTGTCATTAGGCTATACTTGGGCTACATCTGGGTGATATTTGGGCTACATTTGGGCTCTTTTGTCTCTGGTGGCCATCTTGGGAGATTTATTTGTGATGAAGTTTCCTAATTTCCTCATTTACTGCAGTCTCCTCAGTGGGAATACTTTCAGTTTTTTATTTTGGTTCCATCAAGAAGGCATTCAGATGTGTCACACATTTGCCATAAATTCTGAATGTTAGCACTGTAGTTGCTCATTAGATCACTGTAGTAAAACTACTGCTCACCAGGGAAGTCTGCTGCTGGTATTCAAAGTGCATGTTTCAGTCTGCATGTCAGAATTTGTTTATGAAATAGAAGAGGATTTGAGAAGTCAAAATGTGCCCTAATTTTTCTTTCTGCAGAACTAATCATAATTTCTATGGCAAAATGAACCCCCTCATTTTGTTCCTTTGTAAATTAAATGTTTTAAGTGTTACCACTTTATTCCAATCAAGATGGCTTCAGGTGTGCCATACTTTTGTCATAAGTAAGACTGTTAGCGCTCTAGTTGTTCGTTAGAACACTCTGGGACATTCTGTCATTGGGCTATACTTGGGCTACATCTGGGTGATATTTGGGCTACATTTGGGCTCTTTTGTCTCTGGTGGCCATCTTGGGAGATTTATTTGTTATGAAGTTTCCTAATTTCCTCATTTACGGCAGTCTCCTCAGTAGGAAATACTTTCAGTTTTTTACTTGGTTCCATCAAGAAGGCATTCAGCTGTGTCACACATTTGCCATAAATTCTGAATGTTAGCACTCTACTTGCTCATTAGATCACTGTAATAAAGATACTGCTCACCAGGGAAGTCTGCTGCTGGTATTCAAAGTGCATGTTTCAGTCTGCATGTCAGAATTTGTTTATGAAATAGAAGAGGATTTGAGAAGTCAAAATGTGCCCTAATTTTTCTTTCTGCAGCACTAATCATAATTTCTATGGCAAAATGAATCCCCTCATTTTGTTCCTTTGTAAATTAAACGTTTTAAGTGTTACCACTTTATTCCATTCAAGATGGCTTCAGGTGTGCCATACTTTTGTCATAAGTAAGACTGTTATCGCTCTAGTTGCTCGTTAGAACACTCTGGGACATTCTGTCATTGGGCTATACTTGGGCTACATCTGGGTGATATTTGGGCTACATTTTGGCTCTTTTGTCTCTGGTGGCCATTTTGGGAGACTTATTTGTTATGATGTTTCCTAATTTCCTCATTTACTACAGTCTCCTCAGTAGGAGATACTTTCAGTTTTTTACTTTGATTCCATCAAGAAGGCATTCAGATGTGTCACAAATTTGCCATAAATTCAGAATGTTAGCACTCTAGTTGCTTATTAGATCACTGTAGTAAAGCTACTGCTCACCAGGGAAGTCTGCTGCTGGTATTGAAAGTGCATGTTTCAGTCTGCATGTCAGAAATTTTAAATGAAATAGAAGAGGATTTGAGAAGTCACTCAAAATGTGCCCTAATTTTTCTTTCTGCAGCACTAATCATACTTTCTATGGCAAAATGAACCCCCTCATTTTGTTCCTTTTTAAATTAAATGTTTTAAGAATTACCACTTTATTCCAACCAAGATGGCTTCAGGTGTGCCATACGTTTGTCATAAGTAGGACTGTTAGCGCTCTAGTTGTTCTTTAGAACACTCTGGGAAGCTGCAGTAGAACACAAAGGAATCAACTGACAGTCTCTGCCCTAGTTGGATGTACATGTTTTACTGAGAATGTCAGACTTCATTCTCACATGACTGAGAAAGATATGTGAATTTACAGAAAATATGCTCTCAGTTAGCTTATAGATCACCTTCAAAACCTCTGTGGGAAAAGCATGAGAAAATAGTTTTCTCTCAAACATGATTCATGATATCACAGCAGAAGGCTTTTTCACATGGTAAAATCACCTTCGAACACACCACAATTCCTAAAATGAGTATGGTACCATCAACAAATGATTTATAATGTAACTAAAGTCTTAAAACCTTCTATTAACTGCAATGCTTTTTAATGAGGTGCTATCATGTATATTGGTCCCAAGATGGCTGCCAACACTTCTTGGATGAAGTGCTGACAGCCAATCAGATCTCACAATGAGATGTGTGATTAGGCTCCGCCCAAATATATATGTGATTTTACTTTTGATTTTCTCACGAACTACTGAACGGATTTACACTATTTAAGCAAAAGGCACATGCCTGACCTGAGGACTACCTCTTTGCCAAATTTCAAGTAATTCTGTTCAGCCGTTCGGACTTTAACTTCGACTAAAGGTCCTATGGGATAATGCATGGGGAAAACGCGTTTTGGGACCCCCCTTTTTTCTCAGCCCCCGCTTGACGAAGCACCCCGAGACTTTCAGGGTAGGAGCTGAGCAGAGCGCCCCATTAGTTTTGAAAATTTCACGAAGATAAGTCAACCGGCGCCAAAGTTATTAAAAATAGAATTTTCAGATTTCCTATGGGAACTCGGTCCTAACTATAACAATCTACTGGCGACCGCCAGTAGATAATATATATATATATATATATCCAGAACTCGTCCTACAATCCCGAATGTTGGAAAGGACGAAGCAAACCCAAATTAAGTGCTTTTAGAATTTATTCCGTGCCCTGCACCGCCTCCATTACGTGTTTCAGCCCTCTAGGGGCCTTGGTCACATGATACATCACATGGCTCATTTCACACAATTTAAAGTGACAGTGCTCAGGAAAGACAAACAAACACTTCCGTTTCATCATCATGGAAATGGAAGAAATTTAGCAAAGTGCTTCATATAATGCCTTGAATTCCTCAAATGTGCATTCTAACTTTGATATGTGCAAAATATCGCAAAGTTTTGGTCTAAATACCAAGAATTTGTTCAGACAATTCATATTGTGACTAATAAATAAATAAATATTCTTTAAAAGTCAAACGGGGTTAAACGAACGTTATCATCATATCAAAAACAGGACACATTCTAAAACATAGTATTCCATGTTAATAACATCAATATGTGAACTATTGATAGGAAATGACAAAGAATAAACAATAGAAGAAAACATACAGGTAAAATACCTAGTTCTAATCTTGATATCATTAAATTGTAACAATATCAAAACCCAATATATTCAATATCATGTTGTACAGATTATGCTTGTACCCTGTTGTCACCCTGTTAGATGTACTAGAGGAATAACAGGTAAATGACCAATACTGCCCCAGTGGGCTATTGCACTAACGAATACTTGAAGCACTTATGGTTTGTTGTCTGCCTGATGTCACCCAAAGTTGTGTCCCTAACCTACTGTGCAAAATTGTGATTAAAATGTTATTTTTTATTTTTACAATATCAAAATTAGGTTAAAAACTAGCAGCTCACATGTTTGGGGACAGCAGGATTAAATATCGAGGAACTAACAATTCATAGATGGGTAAAAAAGTCCTCACTAGAATTCAATCCATTTGGAATTTTGCTATCCAACTCCAATATATATTTGGTTTCCAATTTCCTTAGCAGAGAATCACGGTTCCCACCTCTTCACAGGGGAGGAACTGAGTCTATCAAAAAAAAAAAAATATATATATATATATTCACTTAAAAAACCATAGGTTTAACACATGTTATAGTTAGCTGGACATTTCCCTCGTAAAAAAACAATGAAATTCCCCCGTTATAGTTAGTGCAGGCAACTATAACTCGCGCGACAGCAATCCTCTGCTGATGACGTCAGATATTACATCACTGTATTTAGACACCTATTTACCCATGTCTTCTTCCATTAATCTTTAGCTATACATATATTACAAATATTTATTTTTCAGAAAGACACATATGTAATCAGTGATGTAATATCTGACGTCATCAGCAGAGGATTGCGGTCGCGTGAGTTATACTTGCCTGCACTAACTATAACGGGGGAATTTCATTGGTTTTTTACGAGGGAAATGTCCAGCTAACTATAACATGTGTGAAACCTATGGTTTTTTAAGTGAATTGGCAAGGTTTTTTAAATGCTAATTCCTAACTATAACGTGTGTGAAACCTATGGTTTTTTAAGTGAATTTGTACAGTTTTTTAAATGCTAAGTTATGTATTTATTAATATATATTTTTTTCAGGTTTTTCACCGTGCGCGCAACGTGCGTGCACGTTTCGCTTCGCGCACCGTGCGCGCTCTGTGGGTGCACGGTGCGCTTTGCGCACCGAGCACCCACGATGCATTGTGCGTGCTGTGCGCGCACGGTGTGCGCACCCCGCACTTTTTCATCAAACAAAAAAAAATGTTTTCACCCTTGGGGGGGTAGGATCTGTCCACCCTGCCCCCCTTTCAACGTTCTCCACCTTTGTTTTTCACTGCCTCAGACTGCAAGAGACAACATGGCGGCTGACACTTTCTGATTTCGACCGATTAGAATGTTTACTGACATCTAACAACCACTCAGAATTGCGCTCGCGCACGGTGCGCGCTTATAGATATATATGTCCTTTAACTGAAATTTTCTCAGGAACTACTGAACAGATTGACTCCAGATATTCAAAAGTCACATCCATGACCTGAGGACTACCTCTCTGCCAAATTTCACGTAATTCTGTGCAGCAGTTCGGGCTGTACCTTGGACTAAAGGTCCCTATGGAAAAATGCATGGGGAAAACGCGTTTTGGGACCCCCCTTTTTTCTCGACCCCGCTTGACTAATCACCCCGAGACTTTCAGGGTAGGAGCAGAGCGGAGCGCCCCACCTATTTTGAAAAATTCGCGAGGATTCGTCAACCGGAGCCAAAGTTATTCAAAATAGAATTTTCAGATTTCTTATGGAAACACGGTCCTAACTATAACTATCTACTGGCGACCGCCAGTAGATTATATATATATATATATATATATAAAGCAGACCAGTATCACTGCTGTTTTGAGCGCGGCGCACATTTTTATGCATTCCACTATCACTTATGTACATAAAAACTGTTTTGCAATATTTTGAGCATTAAATAGATCGTTTTCAATAAAACCTTTCCCCATAAATTGGTAAATCTTATTCCTACCTTAGAGACCTTCCTTCCGTCCGTTCAAATTGCTTTTTTATTCAATATTCTGCATTTTTCTCCTATGTTTGTCCCACCCCTGGAACATATCCTCTTCACGATTCTTTTGATTAGCTGACTTGTATCCTACCACTGCTCACATTTAGGGAATTACTTTTTTCTTTTTCACTCGGCACTCCATGGGAATGCATGTGTTTTCTAGCTTTCTCACTCTTGTGCTGCCCCTCTCCCCCAACTACACCCTAAGGTATGATCCTTCTCATCCATCCCAGCTTGTCTGTAGAAGCACAGTAACAGAGATATTTTGCTGGGGTATAGTTGAAGAGCAGACTTAAAGGATTGTTTTTCTTTTATCTTCTCCACTCAACACATCACATGAAAGCACAAGCTTTGGCACACAAAGGCGTTTATAACCTTGGGAAATGGCCATCTGCTGCACTGACTCAAGGATCTTGCAAACAGAAGTTGTACTTAGCTTAACACTCTTCGGGAGGCCCATGATATAAGCTCTATTAGTTAGTACATAGGACCAAATGGCTGAATCCTGTGAAAAGTAAATTAGACCTTGGCAAGCATTTCCCTATACATTCTGTCACTTACTTATTCTTTTTTAATTTTTCTTCCTGAGCAACAAGTGAAAAATAAACTATGCCATTTATAAAGGTTGTAAACTTTTCATTAACTGTAAAGTTTTGAGATACCATCAGATATGTTTTTGTTTTTCCTTTCAGAATTTGATAAGTTTTAGTTTAATTTTTTAACTGATACATTATGGACAAACATTGGCAAAGCCAACAGCTTAGCGCTCACATTATACAGGCAAGAACTATTGGCTTCCGAGTGCTTGTTTTGTCTCCTGCAATCTACACTTTGCATGAAACACAAACTTTGGCACACAAAGGCTGTAATGCCACTGAGGTAAGAGCCATTTGCTGTACTTATTTAGCTTGTGTCTGAGGCAGAA
Organism: Triturus cristatus; assembly: GCF_964204655.1. Classification (NCBI taxonomy): domain Eukaryota; kingdom Metazoa; phylum Chordata; class Amphibia; order Caudata; family Salamandridae; genus Triturus; species Triturus cristatus. Next base: position 480,158,326 of record NC_140590.1, on the reverse strand, counting down.
GGTGTACACTTCTCAGGAAGGCCCATAAATCTGCTCCCTCAGCTAGTACAGAGGACCAGATTGCTGAATTCTATGAACAGTAATTTAGTCTTTGGCAAATATTTCCCTTTATATTATCAAACTTCTTGATTTTCTCTAAATTCTGTTGAAGTTTCCTTAGTGGTAAGTATTAGAAAAATAAATAATGTTTTTTCTAAATGATGTTTTTTTTAAAGTCTTTGGCAAGTATTTCCCTTTATATTATGGAACTTCTTAATTCTCTCTATATTTTTTTGAAAGTTTCCTTAGTGGAAAGTATTTGGAAAACAAATTATGATTTTTGTAAAGATTGAAAATGTTGAATTCAATCTACAATTTTGGGATACCATAAGACGTGTTTGTTCTTCCTCCAGTATTTTTAAATGTTTTTTCTTTTACCTTTTTTAAACAATATTTTTCAGACAAACATTGGCAAAGCCAACAGCTTAGCACTCTCATTATAAAGGCGAGAGGTATTAGCTTTGACAGTCTGTTGTCAAAAGACCTATTGTGGACTGTCCCAATACTTACAGTGGGTTTCTTATTCATTGGCTTTACTAGCTCTCCTTGTGTTTGTCCATGTCCTGGAGCACAGCTACTTTACCTTCCTTTTAATTTAATGATTTGTATCATTACAGTTCTTAAATTTAGGGAACTACTCTTTTCTTTTCTTCATGGGAGTGTGTTGTTTTTGCTCTCTCTCCCTCTCCCCTGTGTTTTTTTTATACTGCTCAGCTCTTCTGTTGCTCTCCCCTCCCTTATTGCTCACCACCACTCATCAGCAATGTTCACTTGCTCCCTCAATATTCTGTCCTCCCATGCTCCTTCCTGTCTTCTTTCTTTCTTATTTTTTGTTCTTACTTGATAGGCGGGACCAGCACCTGCAGTTTGCTGGCAGGCTGCTACTTTCTCTTTATACGCTTTCAGCATATGTTTTTATTTTACCAATCTATTCTGAACATCTCCCAATTTGTAACAGTTAAGTAAAAGAAAAATGGCCACCAAATCATCACGTTTGAACAAACATGTGCGGAGGCCAAATGTGTCTATGTAATCACAGTCGGGCCAAAAGCTAAAATAGCCGCCTCTTCATGACCACATATATATTTGTGGTGACACTTGTGCATACATGAACCATCATGATAGGGCCGTTTTTGTTATTTTTTTGCCAATGGTTTTCAACATCTTGCTAACCTTTTTTCCCCTTTTTGATAATCTGGTTCAACATCAGCAATGAGCATTGACACTACAGTAGCATAACGAAACTAAAGGGGGGCCCCCCTGAAAGTACATGAAGGGGCCCCCCCATACTCCTGAAAGTCCGGGGCCACCCACACCACGGGGACTGCGGAAGCTTTTGTTACGCCACTGTGACACAGCTACAAAGTCAGCTAATGTCTTTCAAATGATAGACCTTGTGGGTTTGCGAATGCTAGTTAAACTGGTAGCTATGTCTGCGCTCATAGGCTGTCATTTAGAGTATGACCACTGATTTGTTGATCCTCTATGACAGTGGAGGAATGTACTCGATTGACCTGACAGTAGGCCAGCCTATTCCAGGCATGTGGAGATCGCTGTGCCTTCAGAGATTTCTATCCTTCAAAAACAAACTCCCAATGTGCGGTTTGTTATTGAAAACAATAACTAAAAGTCCTTGACATGCAAGACGTTTTGGTTCCTGTGTGTGGGGATTCTTTCTTTCTTTGATTTCCTGTTCTGAATCACCAGGTTTTTCCATGGTGGTGCAGAGCAGGAAAGAACATACATCAGAACATACTCCCTACATATGGCAGGATGGTCTACATTTTGACCAATTTCCCAATATCCAACAGTTGGCAGTCAAATGTTTCCATTGGCAGAGCCAGTGTAGGCTCTGCTGTCATAAACATGGCAGTTACTCTGACTCTAAATCGAGTTGGAGACCTACAAATTTGGTGAACGGTACATTTGAACGTTTTTTACAGAGTATCCTGTCCTCCAATCTCTAGAGGAGGCACCTCGTTTTTTCATGATCTATTTGGAGCATGTTGCAGCCTCCCATGTTTGGTAGTTAATTGTTGTATCTCAGGGTGCTTATTAATGCTTATGTAGAGCTGGGGTGTTTTACCAGGGGATCCAGCTTTTGAAAGTGGGGGTTGAGGATTCACTGGTTGGTTTCCTCCACAGATGTGCTTTTGTTACTATTCAACAATGCACATCTTTTTACTTTTCCTCCTGTCCCCTACATCACATTATCAAGTACTGATGGAAAGCAATACCGAGGTAGTTAGATATTTTTCTAAGGCATGGTTACTAAATGCTGAAGCTACTTTTCAGATGCCAGCATGGCTAATAGTACCACACGACTATATATAAACAGGATCTTTTGCATTCAAAGCCGGGTATTCGCTGTGGTAGTGTGTGTCTCCTGCTTACGGGTGTGAAGTACAAATGTGTAAAAATGAAAACAATAGGCAAACACTTATGACTTAAAATAATGTTATGCTGCTGCAATTGGATATTGATGACTTCATTGAGGGCGTCATGCAGGGGGCAGAGGGCGGTGTACATTTAATTTTTGCACCAAACTGGCTGGTAAGAGCCAGAAATGTGCGAACCAAGGGGCATATTATCAAGGACGGCGTTAAAATTATCGCCGGTTTAGCGGCAGAAAACTGCAGCTAAACCGGCGATAATGGGCTTGATAATATGCCCTGGAGAATTCTCATAGAAGCCCAGGTTCACACCAGAACATGGGTTTCTATGGGAATTCCATAGAGCATATTATCAAGCCCATTATCGCCGGTTTAGCGGCAGTTTTCTGCCGCTAAACCGGCGATAATTTTTACCGCCGTCCTTGATAATATGCCCCCAAGAATCCTTCCCCATGTGTGTTCAGGTCTTAGCATTGTGCGCTGATTTCACCACAAAACTATGGGGCATATCAACAAGGGCTTTATCTCTGCTTTTTTGGCTTTAAAAGCCAAAAAAGCAGAGATAAAACTAGCACCCTATCAACAACAGGGTGCTAACACGCAAATTTGCATGTTAGCACCCTTTTACTCTACGCTTCCCCTTGCATCTCTAATGAGATGCAAAGGGGGCGTTCCAGAGTAAAATAATAGGAGAAATGTCGCTAAGCGACATTTCTCCTATTATCAAGAATGTCGCTAACCCTGTTAGAGACAAAAAAAGCAGCGCTAACCGCGGTTAACGCTGCTTTTTTACGTCTGCTAATTTTCAGACTTAGCCATGATATCCTATGGAAGGAGGATATCATGGCTAAGTTTGCCTGTCCCTATCAACAAGGTAACGTGTGATTATCGCTGGGTTTCCAACGATAATCTCACGTTAGCCTGTTAGCGTGTAGATTTTTATCGCTATTGAGATAAGCGTTGCTAATAGCACGCTATCTCAGCGATAAAAATTCACGCTAGCCCGCGATAATTATCCTCACGCTAAGAGCGCTGAGCGATAATTATCGCCGGTTGTTGTTGATATGCCCCAATGTCTCCCTATTACTAGCTCTTAAAAGCTTTTCGACCATGTTATGCCTGGGAGGTTGTCCAGGTGATTTTTTTGTAAATTGCCTATTTTGAAAATGAAATGGAAGGCTCGCAGTCCAGAAGGCGGGGTGCTAAGACACACTTAGTCATTCTTGGAAAGAAATGTCCCCTCAAGAGGGAACCGGAGTTCGAGAGGGTGGAGCTGAGCCAGATTCCATTCGAGTGAAACAAGAGCGACCTGTTAAAAGAAGGGATCGGACACAAGAGCTGCTATCTACCCCCTGCTCAAGGGCTGATCGGCTAAGAGTCTTCAGAGACAAGAGGACTGTGGAGAGGGTCACTTCACTTCAAAGTAAAGAACAAAAGCACCTTTCACCTCGGGCATTGAACAACAATTACACAAGAACAGTTAGGTTTCTGGCTTCTGGAATGCTCATACAGACTCATTGATTCACCCCTGAAAGAACGTGTCACTTTTAAGGCTGGGTCTGCCATGTTGTGATGTGCAAAACCTAATTTGATGGTTATTGGGGCGTATACCTGAAAGTTTGTTGATGGAAGTGTCTAAAGCCTGGTTGACGCAAAGAGAGAGGCTGATTAGATTGAAGATGCAGGTATCTTCTGGATTCTACAGAGAGTGATGACGTCTTCCTATGTTTCCACCCCACTGGACCAAATAGGCACCACCCTCTTCAAAGCCACTAAGAGAAGCCTAGAATAATTTGCTCATTACTTTAAAGGTGATTGTGTGTCAGATGGTAGTTTCCATGTAACTCCTGCCCTTTTTCCCCCTGCTCACCAGGGGTCATTCACCACAGGTCAAAAACACAAGCATTAACTGTGCCAATGGTTTTCGATTTGTTTAGTGAAAGGGTTTTTACCCAGCATCACCAACACACAACAGAGGTACAGAATGGGCAGCACCAGAGTTTCCTAAAGATAAAGAATGATTACAGAGCTATGGGCAGCAGCTATGCAGTGTTTCACCACAGAGAGTTACACATACTTACACACGCACACACACACACACACACACACACACACACACACACACTTACACTGTGGTTACATCACAAGTAACAACAGATGTGGGCATAGTTATTAAAGAGTTACGTTTCCCTTGCGCCACGCAATGGGGCACAAGAGCGGCACTACTGTTAAGTGAGATTCATCAAGACATGCAAGGCCACCTTGTGTGGCCTTGCATAGCTTGATAAATATAGAGTTAAGCAATGCAGTGCAAATCGCTGCATTGCGTTACTCTGAGGCGTTCCATGGGTAAAGCCTGTGTGTTTCCATGCATCCACCAATGGCTTTTGGCACGTTCCCAGATTTACCAAGACTGGTAGACCTTGGAATGCGTCAAAATGCTGCTCCTCCCCAGGTGAGGCGTAATGAGGAGAAATATCTTTATTTCTCTCCTTTACTTTATTTCTGTTCGTTACTTCCTCTTTCTCTGTGTGCTGAAAGAGGAAAATGCCTTCTGTAAGGCCCAGAATGTGAGAAGAAAGCACCCCTACTCTAACACAATTACATGCACTGGAACATTAATGTGGAAAATTCAAAGTAAGCAGCACAAGGCTACCTCTAAATTTAGTTGACGGGTAGGAAAAATGGTAGAACCATTTCTGAAGTCAATGAAGCCAGTAGAACATGCTTTGGAGTGTTGACTATGGTATAAAGGATCCGGTCACTGGAATGGCTCAAGACTGTGCATTTCGTAGGTGTCAAGAAAGCCACATGTACACTGCCTCAAAACATTTGGAGGTTTGATTGAAAAGTTGGTTACAGCCACCTCAACCATGTGTCGGAGAACTGCAAACATGCAAATGGAGTCAGTACATCTCAGTGGTGATGTAGCAAGTAGCCCAGGCCCAATACTAGACACCTTAAAAGAAATGCAAACTGCTAAAGCAGGATCAAGGGTAGCATGGTTGGTTGGGACAACTGAGCTCGAGTATGAGCATTGGTAATCCAGCTCTATGAAGGAGGACTAAAAGCCAGAGTGCTGAGGGGCAACACATCGTTCAACCGAAAGGCCAACTACTCGACATCAAAGACATAAACAGTAAAACATACAATCCCACTGTTTTCAGGAAAAGAAAGAAAAAACTTGTAAATAAACTCAAATATTATCTCTATTCCAGAGTAATGTGTTCATAATGTATATGTTCTTCATTTTCAAAGTAATTCTGTGAATGAACAGAAACGTTTTTGTTTAGTGCTCAATACACTTTGCAAGTGAATTTGCTGCTTTGCGTTATGTCAAAGGGGGAGAGCAGAAATGTAGTTTATCTATTAACATATGTTCAAGGGAGTAAACTCAAAATGAAAGTACCCCGCACTTTGAATCAAAGCGCTGTTGTCACCATGTAAGTGAAGCAAGAGAGCCTGAGTTTCCTTAGAAGAGCTCCCTTGACTCTGCAATCCAAGTATCTATCCATTCATCCTTCCACCCTTTCATTGAACTGCTGATATCCACCATTTCACTTTTTGTTCTGTCCTTCATTCATTCTTTCAAAACTTCATCCAATCGTTTACCATTCCATCAATAACTGGCACATTCCATCCAATCATCCCTCCACACATCCATCATCTATTTATGCATCCATGAAAACATCCATACACCCTTTGACGTAGCCATCCATCAATAAATACACCTAATCATCAGTGAACTGTTTGCCCATCCATCTTTTCACACTATGCCATACATTATTTTTTCATCCATTTATTTACCTATCCATCTATCCTTTCACCTTTCACCCATCCATTAATCCTTAGTCGTATTACCATTCTAACCTTTTTTTACCCTTCCTCCCAACCTTCCTTCATTTTACTATTTGCCCATCTTACTTTCTTCCACACTTCCACTTTCTTTCCTCTTTTATTTGTCTCTGTATTTTTTTACTCATTTTTTTAATGTATCTTTCTTGTACTTTTTACTGAGGCTGCTCTTGCCTTATAGTGATAATTATGAGTATTTGTCTGCTACTTTGCAGACAGAAGAGACCCATAAATCCCCCCACCCCGCTGTAGCTGCTAAAGGGGGGGTTCATGGCGCCCCTGCATATGTTGCATTTCTGCTCTCTCGTAGCACTGGCACACTTCTAGCTGCCTAGCCACCCTTGCACTATTGCACAATGGGATCTGCATTGTGGTCAGAATAGTTTTTGTACAGGATGACATACCTTCCTGCACAAATGCACTTTTATTAGAAGCTTATGCATCTTTGTATGCAGCACACTTGCGAAGAGGAAGTAATGTAGAGAAATAATGATATTCTACCTTGTTACATTGGTCTTAGGTGGCCGCACCATTCAGGTGCAAACCCATGTTTACTGACTTATTAAGTATGAGTTTGCATCAGAATACATGGGTGGATGCACGTGAATCCCCATGCTCCACCCATGTAATGCTCCGTGGTAGCAAGGTAAAGCAAATGTTGGCTTCATCAAAAAGGTGACGCAACCCAGAGGCAAAATCTTGGTAAATCTAGGACTTTGTTTGGTATTTATTTAGAGATCTGTCTATGATATTTAGCTTAAAAGTAGTTGCTTATGAAATCATCCCTTTGTATCTCTTGCAGCATCAGGTCCTGGAGGTGGCAAGTGAGGGGGATCCTTACATCATCATTATCGGAATAGTCACTTGCAGGGTCAATTGGGAGTCTCTTACGGATTGCTAGATTTTGCAGCATAGCACAGATGGCAATTATTTGGTAGAACTGTGCTGGATCATACTCCAGGGCAACCTCACTTTTGTGCAGTCATCAGAATCTGCCTTTAAGCAAACCAACTCTATAATTGTTTGCCTGTGCCTGTCAGCAGCATTTTTCATTTATGTCCTTTGTCTAGGGGCTCGTAGATGAAAGTATGGAATCATGTTCCATAGTCTTTATGCATATGCACTGTCACCAGAAAATTAACAAAGTTGCTTTAGATTATTTATTTATTTATGAAATATCCAAACGTGGTCATTAAAGTTTATTTCTTTTCAAACATTATCTAATAATCAGATGTCTCCAAGCTCTCTTCTTGCTAGCCACTCGTATAGTTCAAAGTGTCTAAAGATATAGGGGTCATGAGTGCTCCCAGGGTATCTGGCAAATAGGTCTCTAATCAGACAAGTGATATTACATACTACTTGCATATTTAAAGAATGCTGGCTCCTTCAACTGAAATACACATACTCTGTTTGAGAGGGTGAGCAAAAATAAACATTCCCATCTACACATCCAATCATTTGGGGGAAATGTGTTATTGCATAAAATTGGATTTGTGTAGCTTCCAACTCAGCAGGGGTGCTTGGAAATACAATGTGTTAATTTGTTCCAGACAACATTGCTTCAAAAGATTTGAAAAAAAAACCTGCATAAGCACTCTGTGATAGGCCTCTGGCAAATGTAACAGTGCATTGGTGGCTACCAGGAGCACATGCACAGGGTGCCACGCCTGTTGGGGTGCACGGCATTCGGACCTGGGACCTCTGTGCCTGGGCCCCTTTCGGCTCTCTTGATATGCCGGCTAAAGCATAAACTTCCTGTCTCCTCCATTGCGAGAATTGGTTAAGGAGACAGGAAGTGAGGAGTTGTGCGCTCTGTGCATCACTTAAGCCCACCGCCATGGCTAGGGGTATATATGGTCATCTGCCCCTGGCCTCTGCCTTTTTGAGCATAGCATCGCAGCAGCAGAGGTGCAGAGGGAACACGAGATAGCAGATTTTTGGATTCACCCTTTTTCTGGCACCAGCAGATTCATCTTTGTCTCTGGCACCACCTGGGCGGTCTGCTCACTGGTTCGTCACGCCCCAGAGTGAGTCTTGTGCCAGAGCGAGCCTTGTGGCGCTGGCTCTGGCCATTATCCTCCCTGCCTTCCTAGCGTTTGAGCCCTGCTCACCTAGGGCTGCCGCTATTCTTGCGGTGCTGCTCTCCCTCCCCTTTGCTTTTTGCGGTCAGTGTTGCCGCCTTTTTTAAATCAACTATCGCCTTGGTGCTGGTGGACAAATACAAACGTACCATTTCCTGAACCAATCATTTGGGGGAAATGCGCTGTTGCAAAAATTGGATTTTTGTAGCTTCCAACTCAGCAGGGGCGCTTGGCAATACAATGTGTTAATTTTTTCTAAACAACATTGCACCAAAAGATTTGAAAAAAAACCTGCAGAAGCACTCTGTGATATCCTTCTAGCAAATGTAACTGTTCATCGGTAGTTATCAGAAGCGAAAAGGTGTTACCTATATAAAACCTGAATGCGCGTAGCAATAGTTCCACTGTATTGTGGAGGCTTGCTTAGTGCAGGGTCCAAATCATTAAATAAAGTTATGTCAAGTTGCTACAACCCAGTAAACATTGTTTAATCATCATTGATTAAAGTTAGAATGACCTCTTTGGAAGCCTGTACCTAGCACAAACCTCTGTATCTTTCGTTCCAATAGAGTCACCCTCTCTTTGAAAATCCTTTCTCTTCTCCTGCTCTTCTTTAGTGCTCCAAGAATCCACTTCCTCCTCACTAGATCATAAAGCCAAGCTCTTATCAAAGATTGTAGTGCATTTTGGGCCCCCTTTTGTACTTTGCCCATCTCTTTTCAATGTATGGTATTTTTCAGATGCAAAATGCGGTGTTTTTTCAAATGTCCTATTTGGGAATGCTTTGGTCATCAAAATAGCGATACACTATTTGGTATTAACATTTAGCGATTCAGTATTTTCCATTGTAAAAATAAGGAATCTCTATATATTTGGTGTGGTGTGCTATTTTAACGAACATGCTATTAGTTTTTCTTTGTAAATCACAAACACCCTATTTAGCAGTCGATAATCAGTTTATGTCTCGTTAGCGACTCACAATTTCTTCGCATATCAGGCCCATAGCTCCAGACCCCGAGGGCAAGAATGGAGAAGGACTGCTGCCACTGCCTGTCGGTGTGCTGAAAGCCACCAGAGATGCTGAGCTTATCAGCAACTTATGTGTGAGTGCAGGTCATGATCACTATGTGGAGCCGATTTTTGAACATGCTTGGGGCTAGTACTTCATGGAGTAACTGAATCTAGCAAGTTGTTTAATCAGCCTATTATTGTTTACTAGTAAAAAGAGAACAGAGGGCACTTAGCAAGCAGATGTATATCATTTTCATCTTGCAGGTAATATATTTGCTATGCTCAAATTGATTCAGAGAATCAGAGATGTTGTATTATCACCTAAAGAGCTGATGTAGTGTGCACTAAAGTATATCTTAACATATCACTATTCTCCCTACAAACCACTATACCGCTTCACCTCCAAAGTCATTTTCAATGACTTCATGAAGTCATTAATAAAAATGAAGTTCAGCTGAGTTGTGGTTTTTACTTAAGGTATGTTTAAATAGTAGGATCAAGGTGTATCTGCTTTTCTCTTACACTTCTTCTGTAACTATTCCAGTGGAGTAATCTTTGCTTTGTAGACAGTGAGGGCCTCATTCACAAAGGTAAACTTACACTTTTGTGTAACCTTACAATTTCTTTTCTTTTTAGAATCCGCCAACACCACTCTTCTCGCGGGTTAATCTTTACTGACCGCAATCTCACGATCTCAATGTACGCGACGACATGACTCTATACGTCAGAAACCCGGATGAGAATTTAAACCCGCTGCTCAGAGAGCTGTTCCAATTCGGGAGTTTGTCGGGGGTCAATGTTAACTGGGGAAAGTCATGCATTATGCCACTGACTGATGCACCTATGGATAGAACTCTTGAACTCCCCTTGTTATGGGCAGAGGAGGAGGTCAAATACTTGGGAGTGTGGCTTAGCAGAGATCTGCATCTCCCATGGACCCTCAACTTCGGCAAACTGTACTCTTGGCTAGTAGAAAAAACTAAATTCTGGTCGATGCTTCCCTTATCTTTGGCAGGGAGAATAGCCATCCTTAAAATGATTGTCCTCCCCAAATTCTTATACCTTTTCGTCAACATTCCTATTCCTTTGACGCAGGCCTTCTTCAAAACTCTGCGCTCGGTGACCATCTCGATGGTCTGTGCTGGTAAACAACCAAGGATTAGCTGGGACTTGTTGTCGCGCCCACTTAGTAAAGGGGAACTTGGCGCCCCAGACTTTGAGTTATATGCCCTGAGTGCTCAGGCTCAATTCCTTCATTACTGGATCTATCCTGTTCCATTTCAGCCCCATGTTGCAACAGAGAGAGACATTGTGGACCCGGTCCCACTATTAACCCTATCATCGCATTCCTAATTAAATTAACACCGTCGAAACGGTGAGATGGGCCTGGGAGGGCTTGAGAAAGCGTGCCCGGAATCCATCACTCTCTGCTTCCTCAATACCACTAGCTAAGCACCCTCATTTCCCATTTCTTCAGGATAAGGGAACTATTGGCAGAGCAAAAACCATGGGTCTCACCACTATGGGGGATCTTTATCCAAATGGCGTCTTTTTAACCGGCCCTACTGAACGTGCGGAAGAGATGCTGCCTATCTTGGAATGGCTCCTCTTGCACCAACTCAAGACAACATACAGTGCAATACACCCCATTTTCCCGACTCCTCCAACAACGCTACACTCTTTGGACAATTTATTAACCACGCCATCACTGCGCAAACTAGATTATATACCTTTACACAACTGCATACACTTTGGCCGGATCCCGGGGCGCTGGCATTGTGGCGCCTAGACCTAGGCAACAGTTTAACTGATGAGCAATGGACCCATTGCTGTTCCCAGACACAATAATTATCTCCAAACTATAAATTGAGACTCATTCATTTTAAGTTTCTCCACAGATTTGATAGAACCCCCCTACAATAATTTAAAATAAAACTAAGAGACAATTCAAATTGTTGGAAGTGTAGACGCGAGGGCGCTGCCTTTCTCCATGCCGCCTGGGAATGCCCTGTAGTTTCCGACTATTGGGATGGGGTCTTGGAAACTATTCAAGCAGTTACCGGCCAGCCCATAGGTCGGTCTCCCCTAGTGATGCTTCTGGGATATGTAGAACAGTCACGCCCGGAATCCCATTGTATGACAGCTATGATTCTAGTTCTTGCGAGACGTCACCTCAGCATGCACTGGGGAGCTATAAGAGGCCTGAAGGTCAAAGACTGGCTACATGACATTGCATATTGTCAGGAGCAATTGACACTCTACTGGGACCTTATGCCCTTGGCGTCCAGACCCAAAGACATCTGGGAGCCCTATAACGTTTGGCTACGGGCCAGTGATACAACACTAGCTTCCACTGAACCCCCACACACTACTGCAGAAATCCTCTTCAATGGGACATCAGCTTAAATATGTTTCTTATTACATGTATTGCTTTAGCAGTATTTGGATATGCTTACTTGTACTTGTACCTGATGTATAGGACCAAAACGTGCCTCGTATAATGTGGTCTTTTTGTTCTTTCAGGATATTATGTTAATCACCCTACTGTATACACAATGCATACCTGTCTCTCAGTGTCGTCAAGAGCATATGCTTAATATTGTAAGATCTATGCCCCTTGTGAACTGTATTGACCATATAACTGACTGTAACTCCCACCATATATTTGTCTGTCTGTTTCTTGCTGTCTTTAAAAAAAAGCATAAATTAAAATTAAAAAAAAAAGTTTACTATTTTTTGGTATTCATAAACTATGAGTTTTATTTGATTAATAGTAATTTTATAACTGTGGAGACTCCGAAGTAGGGGCAGAGAACTTTGCACATAAAAACCTAGGACAGTTGGAGTCTCCCCATATGTAAAATTACTGGCAGTAAAATTAAACTCGTTGTTGGATCTGACATCCTTGTCGTGGTTTTCTCCCAGATGTTTTCACTTCATGGTACCCTTTTTGCTGACTTCGTTTTTAACTGGCCTCAGTACTCTGCACATGTTACCACTGCTAACCAGTGCTAAAATGCTTGTACTCTTTCCCCAAAACATGGTAACATTGGCTTCCACCCAACTAGCACCTTTTAATTTACTTGTGAGTCTCAAGTACTCAGGAATTGCAAATTAAATGCCACTAGTGGGCCTGCAGCACTGATTGTGCCACCCACTTAAGAAGCCCTCTTAAATATTTCCATACGGCCATTCCAGCCTGTGTGTGCAGTTTCAAACTGCCGTTTCAATCTGAAAAAATAAATCTTTTGTCAGCCCTGAACCTTCCTTTTAATACATATAAGTCCACCTTAGCAAATTCCCTAAACAGCCCACAGGCCGGGTGCAGTGTTTTAAAAAAGTTTTCCATGTATTTTTAACTTTTACATGTCCTGGTAGTGAAAAACTCTTAAAAAGGTTTTTACCTACGACAAGGCCTCCCTCTCCCATAGGATAACAATGGGTTACCTTATAACATTTAAGAATTGATAACTTTCAATTGGGAGCAAGTAGGGAAGTCGATTTTTCATCTCTAAAGAATTGTGATTTAAAATCCTATTTATCGGTAATATTGAATTTTAAGTCACAATTTTGAAAATGCTACTTTTAGTAATTGGCATTTTCTTGTCTCAACTATTTGGTGAATGCAGCCTGTATCCTGGGTCACGTGACTAACTGTAGCTGGCAGTTGGAATCTGTGTATTACTCCCAGACAGTAAGACAAAGGAGGAATCGGTGTGTGAGGATGGACCATCCCTGTCAGGATAAGGGGGAGGAGCTGTCACATACCACAATTTCACATCACATAGACTCTGTCTCAGCACACTCACAAACGGTTTTACACTAGTCTATTGTGCCCCAAGACAAGCTGGGGTCAGAGCAAGGAGGTAGGAATTCCAGACACCTAAGTACGGGGAGGACTTTAGAAGTTTCACCCACTTCAAAGTGGGCACCAGGTATTAGTAGTGAACCATAGGACCCTACTCTTCAGATCACTTGTGGACCAGTGGATTATGCCAGGAAGGACTGCCCATCTGTGAAGTCTGTACTGCTTCCTGATTAAGGACCACTTTGCTGCCCAAGGCATGCTATTGCTGTACCAGGATGCTTCTGCTGTTGTAAACTGCCCTGCTAAAACTAGCCTGCCTAGTGTGGACCCCGGAATCCAAGAAATCCCTAAGGTCCCATGAATTGGCCCCCTGTTTAAGCCACAGGGGCATAGCAGGCTTCTTCGACGCCGATGCATCGCTAAGCATTTCGACAAAGCGCGACACCGGCCGCCAATGAATCAGGTCTACCGTGATCCAGCTCATCCTCGACGTCGATGCATCTCGGCACAAGTCAGCGCAAGCCCTGGCAGCTTCTTCGATGCCAACGCAGCTGGACACAGCCACCAGCAAGCGCAACGCATCTCATCGCCTGTGCCAACGCATATTAGTGCAAGTCACGCAGGACCCCCCAGTGCAGCTGTCCGTTGAAGGCCATTGACTCTGCCGCTGTATGATACATCCCAACACTGGCCTTCACATTGCAGGACCTTGTCAGCCGTTCCTCAACGCCGGCACGCACAGCTCGATGCAGGGACTTTGCATCTCGACACTAAACCTGGGCGGGTAACTCCGCTCCATGAGCGGAGTTTACAGAGTTTCGCCTACTCCGTGCTCCATTGAGAATGCGGAGTTCAGGCAAGACTCCGACTCCGTGGTGGAGCGGAGTTAGCCAGCCCCTCCACTCTCTGTAATGTAATTATAATAAAAGAAGGCACTTACCTGCTGTCACTGTCTCCTCCGCGCCATGCAGTGGCGGCTCACCGAGGGAGTTCTACGGAGCAGTGGGGCAGGGCAGGGGAGGAGCAGGGTGGGTGGTACTGGACTCGGACATACGACAGACAGGAGTAAAGTAAGTAATTGAATAAAACTATTTACCTTGCGCTCGCTGGATCGCCGAGTTGGTGATGCAGCGAGAGCAAGGTAAATAGTTTTAGTTATTAATTACTTACTTTACTCCGGTCTGTCGTATGTCCGAGTCCACTACCCCCCCACCCTGACCCTCCCCTGCCACGCCCCACTGCCCCACTGCCCCGCAGCACTCCCTCGGTGAGCCACCACTGTCGCGATGGTCTCTCTCTCCTTCCTCGTCCATGGAAACCCCTACATTGTACGTCTTATGTTTTTTTATTATAATTACATTAGGGAGGGTGGATGGGAGCGGAGCGGAGCGGAGCGGAGCGGAGTTCAACAGAGTTTCTTTCCAACTCCGTGGAACTTCACACAGTAGCACTACACCAGCTCCACCCGGGGTTACTCGACACCCAGGCCACAGGGTACTTTTCAGCAGACTGAACTCGGTCCTGTACACAGACCGCACTCCATTGAAGTCAGTCTGAACTTGTAAATTGGACCTGGATCTTTTTGCTTCCGGGTGCTTGATTTCCACAAAACCTTGCAAATTGCATATATACAGTTCTGCTAATGGATTTTTTGATGTTTTGGCATCAAATAACTTATTAAATTCTACTCTATTCTTCTAAATTGATGTGGGAGTTTTCTTGGGTTGTGTTTTCATTTTATTACCTTCTGTGTGCTGCATAACTATTTTCCAGGATTACTCTAAATCAATCCTGACTGTTTTTGTGCCAAGCTAGCAGAGGGGGTAAAGTAAGCATATGTAAATGTGGGGTTTGCCTGTGTTCCACCCTCACAAGAAATGTGGTTGCTTCTTGAGCAGGGCTCCACCACCCTCAACCAGTAACCCAATTCGTTAAACCCAAAAAATCGTAAATGTATACAAATCTGGAAGTTTACCTTGGTGAGTCAGGCCCTGTAAGAGGGTTAATTTTCGAAGATTTAAAAGTACATGTTGAAGCACTAAAATGACATTAGCAACAAGCTGGTAATGTTTTCCTGTTTGTTCCTGCTGTATGTAGGAAGAGCCAAGACATGATACCTCCCCCTTGAATTATGTCAAACAGTGAATGAAATAATCTGTGGCAGGTAGTGTTGAAGGTCTCTAGAGTATGGGCCCTCTAGGCTTCTGAGGTATTCATTTCTGAAGACTGAGTGCCTTATCAGCAGTTCCTCTCGAGTGAAAGTTCCGCTACGGAACAGCTGTAGTGAATGAAGGATGATCAAGGTCCGAGTAGTTGCTTGAAGAAGTAATTTATTTGAAGTATGATGGTACAAGGTACATTCAGGGATAAGTAATAGTCCAGAAGTTGAGAAGTAAAACAGATATTGAATTTAGTAGGTCAGTAATGAAACCCCACCAGGAGCAGGATCATCTCAGCTCAGCGCCAGTATACTTGAAAGTGAGTTGAAGGATGAAATCAAAGTTCATTACCTTGTTGAAGCTTGTTAATTAAAGGTCCGTTTCAGAAGGAGGCTGAAGTTCGGCCAAATCGTCGCCATAAATTGTGTAGTGAATGAAGGATGATCAAGGCCCGAGTAGTTGCTTGAAGAAGTAACTTATTTGAAGTATGATGGTACAAGGTACATTCAGGGATAAGTAATAGTACAGAAGTTGAGAAGTGAAACAGATGTTGAATGCAGTAGGTCAGTAATGAAACCCCACCAGGAGCAGGATCCTCTCAGCTCAGCCCCAAGTCTCAACTGACTCTCCTAGTCAGGGAGCATTCTATCACATCATAAGCATAGTATAATTCCAATGAGCTAAGGAAGAGGTTAGGTAAAGAAAAAGAGAAAAGCACAGACACTACAACAGCCTGTGGCTTTGGAGGAAGTACACAGGAAACTGAAGGCAGGATTGAATGGGGACCATTTCATTCTGCGAAGAAGGAAACGTCATTCTGAGTTCACAAGTCCTACTGCTTCAATCCATTAATTTATCTGGTACGAGTGAATAGAAATGCAGCGATTTAACTGAAAAAAACGTATTAAGAAACCTTATTTGTTGTGTTTTATACCTATTCCTTTCCAATTATAGAAAACACCGTATTCTCAGAACACTCAAGAAATCAATGCTTAGTGGCCGGTATTACTCAAGGCCACTGGAATTAAGCAGCAGGTGAGGACCACATTATGTGGCAGCGTTGACTAAATTAATTGGCAAGAAAAGGCAAATTATCCGGAGGATTGAGGCACGTTTTGTGCCAGTATTACTCAGTATTATTTTGTCATTTTTACACATCACACTGGCTGGGCAAAGGTGTTAGCTCACAAGTACCTGTTTAAAACACAAATACAGCAATAAGCAACCGAAAGCAGACCAGTCAACCTTTACGAATGATCTTCCCCTGTGCAGCAACATGCATTGCTGAGTTTTCATTACTTATTGTTCCGTTTGAACTAGATTTTTTGTTTGTTAAATTCATTAGATTTTGCAGCAGATGATGGACTATGTGGCAAATTCGGCAAATTCATAAATACGGAGAAAACGCCTCAGCTGCAAAATCGTAGAATTCCAGTGGCCCTGGTAATACTTGATTTTGACCGTCCACTTCAACCAACAGCACAATCCAGTGATCGCACTCAATCAATACACAATCAATTGACACATTCAATTGCAGTTTATTTGTGTCCAGTGATTAATTTGTGGATTACCTCATATTGGTAAGACAAAAAGCAGCATTATTGCATCCTGTCCGGCAATAATGGGATTACAAAATGTAGCACAAGTAGAGACAGGGTGAGACCAAAACAAGTGTATCTGCACTTCAATAACAGCAATGGAGGCTAAGGAAGTGCTGGGGTTCTAGCTCCTATCCTTCTGTTGTTCTAATAGTGGTGAAGTTGAAAATCTATTATCTACTCGAGTTAGTCAGCCTCCCTCAGAATGTGGGCGTTTTGTAGGAGTGGCAGAAGTTTTAACCTCTGCTTGAGCAGCTGAGTGGAGTTGTCAAACTTGACACTTTCCTAAGCCTGCAATGATTGCTGACTTTCCGAAAATTACCTAACTTATATAGTGGATGTAGTTTTCTACCAACATATTTTTTTTTTTTTTAAAGAATCAAATTAGCCATCTAAATGTTTTTTGCTGACTTTTGCTTAATGTTATTTTATAACTTTGCAAGCCGGGTGACTCACTCCAGGTTTTGCCTCATGTGAGTGATATCCATTCCCCATGCTCATCAATGATAATAAACAACATATTACACGCTCCACATCTACAAATTGACAGAATGTACTTTATTTGTATGCTTAGAACCCATACTGAGAATCTCACAAATCGTATGTATGCATTTACTTTCAATGCTCAGTATCCACAGGATATAAACAAAGTTCAAACAGGTGCCTCATTGGTTATCACCACCTTAAACCGAATGAAACCAATAAACTTATTTAGGCTTTAACTTATCCACCTGAACTAAGTGTTGTCCTGAATAGCTGTCAGGACATAATCAACGCAGTGCAATATTGTAGTGTACTGTTGTATTTATAGCGCAATTACTACCCCTTTGTGTGGTGATGAAGTGCTTGCCCTCAAGAGTTGAGCTTTTAGGGGTGTTAATTGTTTTTGATCCTATGTGGGAAGTGTTTTTGTGCATGGTGACCACAGGGGTGAAGTTATAGTATTATAGAATGCAGCACTTAATGATGTGATGAATGAAAAGTGTGAGAGATAGTTGCACAGTATACAATTTGCAGAAGGCTTGCAGCCTTGGTCGGCTCTGAAGGCCCCTTGTACCGTTTTCTATTTAAAGTGCGCTGAGGGATAACAGCCCATGGTTAATCATTCTGGGTCTTATGGAGATGCTCAGGCAGGTTAGATGGTGGTGGGGTGATCAGAGATGTTATGTTATCTGGATTTGTAGAGCGCGAAATATTACCCAAAAGGGTATCCAGGGGCTGAATGCCAAATGTGAATGACATGCCAACCAACAGATGAAAAAGGTTGACTGAAAGCCCCCTCTACGTAATTATATATGTATTTTTTGTTAATTTTTTCGGTGGAAAAAAATTAAGTCTCACCTAACGCCAAACCTAAAGATTGGAAGATCACAGTTTGAAAATCACAACTGAAGGGCATGTGCTGAAAAGCGTGACACTGGTGAAAGGCAGGCATGGGACAGAGCATAGATAGCGCATTACTGATACTTCTCATACTGAGCCTGCTGTGGCTCTGTCGCAAATGGAAACTCTGGAAATAACAGACATTGTTTAACTTCTGTGTGTTCACACCGCAGAATCCATGAAAGACCATAGAAGGGAATCTGCAACCCCTTAGTGACCACAGTGCTCCATAGCAAATGAATCCACTCAATAAGATACCTTATCAGCTGTAGAATTCGGTGATCACATCCCTCCACTGCTGTCCGAACTACCAGGATTGACTGTATTATGATCATCCTCCGATGTATTTGGATTGAAGAAATCTATATAAGAAGGTTCCATAGTAGACATTTACCTGACCCCAGCAGGGTGCGAGTAGCAATGAGTATCAGACCTCATCAGTCTTTTCATGTCTGTCCATATAAAAGGTTAAGTGGCTAGATAAGTGGGCAGGTGGGTACTAGATTCATGGCATGACTGGTAATGGACTTGCCTTTGAAAGAAGTGAATGTCACTGTTGTAGGTGTATTAGTTTGCACTGCAGTATCTACTGAATTGCCGCAGAAGGAAGGGAAGGATGGGATCCTGGGTTATTGTTATTACCTGTATTCTTCTCAGTCATTTTAAGTTTAGCTAGCAAAGCTTTCTCAATTTTGTATAGTTCACCTAAGAAAATGGGTGTTCCTAGGAGTTATTGTTGATAAAAGTTGGCATGGTTAAAGTTAGCAAAGGTTAATTTAGAAATAGCCATGTCTTTGCTTCTATTCTACATTTTAGGTGTTCCTAAATGCCTAGTATTATTGCTGGAAGAGAATGACAGAGCTTGCTTGCTTGGACAGAGAAGACAGACACTCCAATGAAGTTCTTGTTGTAATGTGCTATAATAGCCCTAGGTGCCAGTCTTGAACGTAGTGTCCTGTGTTGCTTGTAATGTTTGAATTTTACTTTTAGGTGCCTTGGTCTTTTTCCTTGGGAGACTGTCATTCACACATAGTTTCTTGAACATCGACAATGTAGCTACTGATAAGGTTGTATACGATTTCATAGAAAAACGATTTCATTGAATACCCTTACTGAGAAACCATTTAGTCTAAATTGTTTAATGAAAATGTTCGGAATGAATGACATTTACCTTTTCCTAGACACCAATTCATAGAATGTCTTTTTGGTCGAAATTGGCTTTTGAATGCTTATCTTTTAAGTGCAAATGCAATGGTTGGAGGTCTTATTTTCAGAAACTGTTTTGTTGGAGGACATTTATTTTGGTGTTTTACTGCTGGGGACATTATTTCATATTTATATCTTTTACATTGTCAAACAATTACTTTGGATACTTTAAATTCGCCGACCCGTCACCACCCTTAAACACCATCCATACTTGACCCCTCACAACCCCTAAAGATCATCACTCCCTGCCCCCTAAAACTCCTCACCACACCTAAACTACACTCTGAAGCATAAAAGCCCCATCTACCCCATAAATCCCCCATCTCTGAGCCATAAAATCACTCACTACCCCTAACTCTACCCATTCCTAAACCCTAAAAAACCCTTTTGACACCTAACCCCATATATCCCATACCCCTTGAAACACCTTAGCACACCCAAACTCCACCCATCCTGATCTCTAAAACACTGACTGCCCTTAAACACCATCCATCCATAAGAACTCCTCATCACTGTTAACTACTCAACCCTAAAACCTAAAAAACCCTTTCTACATCTGAACTCCACTCTTCTCTGAATCCTTAAAACTCCTCAACACCCTAAATTCCACCCCATCCTGGACCCTAAAGCCTCTTCACTTCCCCAGATGCTACCCATAAGTGAACCTTAAAAACCCTCACCAGCCCTAAACTCCGTCCATCCATGAACTCTGAAAACCAACACCACCTCTACCCTCCACCCATTTCTGAACCCTAAAAACCTCCATCTATTGCCAAACCCTAGTTATTCCTGATCCCTAAATAACCCTCATCACCCTAAAAATAACCCATTCCTGAACCCGAAAACACCACAGTAGCCGTAACCTTCACCTAGGTTTAATGTCATTTTGGATTGTTCCTTAAAATGATCTTTCCTTTAAAATGTTACCTTTTATTTTTGACTTTTTTGTATGTCCTTAAAATTGTCTTTCCTTAAAACATCTTTTCCATGATTAGGTTTACTCCAATGTGGTTTCCCATTTTTCGTTTTCCACTAATTAACACATATCATACTGAAAGCCAATGAAGCGCTTGCAAGATTGGTGTTGGGATGGAGGTGTGGTAGGGGTTCTCGCTGCAGTGCTCTAGATTTGTTGCTAATTGTCTACAATAAACCAGGGTCTTCCAAGACATATCCCATAGGCAATTTGGAGCTTGGAGATCACCAATGTGAGTATGACTTGCCTATTATTTTGGTAACCAAGATATGGGAAGATGTGTTGCAGCCTTTCATTGTGTATTCCTGGTGAGTTGATTGACGTGCAGGTAGGGCAGATCTGAGTCCACGATCACCCCTAGGCTCCTCACCTCACTTGCTGTATCTGGTAGAGCATCGAGTTCTTCATGCATTCAGCCGTAGGTTGGAGTTTGTGCTATTGTTCACAGTTTAGCTGTGTTGAGCTTTAAGTGGTTGCTCATCATCCAAGTAGCAGAGAGGAAGTCATCCATTTTAGATTTGTAGAGTTTTGTGGTCCATTTAGGTTGAGGATAATTTATGTATTTTCCGCATATTTGCACCACATAAGGCTAAATGAACTGATTAAGTGTGGTAATGCTGTCAGATAGATGTTGAATAAGAGAGCTGATGGAACCATGGAAATGCCACAATGCTGGTGTAAGACTATCTCTATATTCTAGCGTAGCTACAGTTTATATGCAGGAGGCTCTATCCCTGTGGAGGCACTACCCTTCTCTTGGGTTGGTTATGCTCACCTGTCAAAAATTGGTTGTGGGCTTTACGTGAGAGCAGCTTCATAGAGAGGCTTTGAAGCGATCCCACAAGAGGAATATCCTTGCCCTACGGAGTAGTTGAGTCGCACTCAGGGATAGCAATACAGGGCTAAGAGTGAGTATCTTTAATTTCTAGACTGACTGCACAACCTAAGAGCAAGATTATCTTCATAAGACTGTGAGCTGTATCCCGAAGGGATTCTCCACACCACCTTGTGTTACTGTTAGCAATATCCCAGAGAAGTTTGGAATGTGGAGTCTGAGAAGCAGTGATTAATCACACCTGGGCAATATCTAGGGTGGCATGTCCAGCTGTTATCCTATTTTATGGTGTGGTAGAGGGTTTATTCAGGATAGTAAGAAGTATGGCCTTAGGCTAATGACTTGAGTTTATATGGGCAGAGTTTCAAGTCCAAGCCCTTTCAGGCCCTAATAGGCCCAACAAGGAAGCTATCTTGTCTTTTCAATGCTTTGCAATCACACTTGGGCAAGGATACCCTGGGAAAGGGTTTAAGAAGTTCACAAGACCTAGTCATGTTGATTCCTGGTCACATGAAGTCCTGGGCCCACAAGCCAGAGTCACATGAAACCTTAGTAATGTAGAGCCTTAGTTATGTTACCTTATTGAGGCTTCCATTCCGGAAGTGAACCAACACACAACACCTGCTCCAATAAACAAAGCTGTCTGGTTTCAGTAGTTCCAGATAAAGTTAAACATGTTAAAATAAACTCATTGCTTATTATACAAAATAAACAACAGCGGTGTGGTAGATTAGTCACAAGCCTGGAGGTGCACTCAAAGAAAGTGTATACATTTTTCTCGTTGTATGCTTTAGTTTTTTGTGTTTTTGATTAAAATGTGGTTCCCTTGTGTGTGCTTGTGTTCAGCTAATTCCTTGTTTTGCTAGACACAGCCACAGTCATTCATGTGTGCAATTGGCCCATCAGTAGTGCTTAATTCAGTAAAGAAATTAAGGAATTATGAAGCAATTTTGGGCCGGATTTATAATTTGACGAATAGTACTCAGGCCATCAGTGTGGCAAAGGACAATACCTTCACCGTTCGTCAAATTCAGAGATGACTGCATGTCCAGTGGTTATCTCTGTGCCTTGAGAGGAAGTGCAGTCACTGTGGTTCCTTTTAATGTACAAAAACTTTGGTGGATATCTGCCATCAGTTTGGTTGGCCGACCACAAAACTTGTTACATTTGTTTTGTTTTTCAGAAACAATCTTCCAATGCAGGAGTTTGTTACGAAAGAAACAATAAATGTATTGACTGCCACACCCTGAGAGTTTCTCCCAGTGCAAGAGGGGTCATTTTTTTCCAGTCCCTCACTGACAGGTATACGGGCAGTGACGGATAGAGAAAAAAAAGACATTACACTGCCCACGCTAAATGGAGATACAGCGTAACGTCCTTCCTTAAGTAGGCTGTACTTAAAAGGAAGTTTGACAGAAAACATAAGGTTGCGCCATCTGTAAATAAGGCGGCCGAACCAAGGGTTTGGCAGAAAAGGTACTCTGTTGCGTTTGCGGTGGACTGCCCTCTCCGTCAAACTCTAAATCTAGCCCTTAATCAGCCTCTCCATGCGTGTGCCTTCTCACTGACTACAAGACACAGATCAACTAGGATTTGTTAAATATTTTGAAGGAATTATTCTACTCATGTTTACATCCCTTTAGTCCTGCAGTGACATCTTATTTATCAGACACCATTGAAACATCTGTGCCCATTCTACCCGGATCCGTACCTTGCATCACCACATTTGTTGAGGTAATTAGCCCATAACTGATCTCTTTGTTGGTGTGCAGTGTTTGGCAGTTGTCAAAAGCAGGGGAACACATCCTTCCTCCACTGCGGCTATGCTGGGTTTCTAATATCCTGCTAAGGACCTATCAACTCCAGGGTCCAGCACTCAATCTTCAGCTTTGAGCTAAGGTAGGGATTCAACTCAATTGATACAAACTATGTCATAGAGCCAGGGACTGCTCTCAGGGTAAGCCCAAGAGAGGCTCCAGGTAGTACTCTGAAATGTAAGTGCTACATGGAGGGCTAATTGTTCAAAAGCATCCTCTAGAGAACTGAGGTGTTAGGGCCCGTGTCTGTGACCCTAACACTAGAATCCTAAATGCTCACTCTTTTCTCCCAGCTATCACAAACTCGATTTCCAGTCAACACCAACCCAACAGTCTATGATGACATCACAGAGTGCTTCAGCTCTAGGATGGATTGAAATATTTCCCATGTGAAATTATACAATCACACTTACTTCCACTTAGACGACAACTGAAAACCCTGGTTCTTAATAAGGGAGGAACTCCAAGGGTTGGTCTTATTTCTGGTTGTGCCAATTTCTGTTTTTTCAGAATTTAGCTTTAGATGATTGCTGTTTAACCAATCATGGGTGAACAGCATTGTATTTTTAAAGGCCCCCTAAGATTCAGACGGGTTGCTGATAGTGAAGAGTAACTGCATGCCATTTGCGTAGTTGTATATTCTTACATTCATTTGTTTTAAAGTGTGAATTAGAGGCCAAATGTGCTTAAACAAGCGAGGAGACAGGGATGAACCATGGGGTACTCCACAGTTCAGCTGCACTTTGGGTGAGCTGAAGGGAGTCAATCGATCCTACTGTGAAAGGCCTTTTAAAAAGGAAGTCATCAATTAAGGGCTGTACCCTGCAACCCGCAGCCCCGACACGTTCCACCAAGGGTCATGGTCTACTGTGTTGAAGGATGCAGATAGAGCAAGCAGGACCAGCACCTGGGTGGTGCCCCTGTCAGCCTCTTCTCGTATGTCATCCACTACAGAGAGGATGACAGCTTCAGTGGAGTGAGAAGGACGGAAGC
The DNA here is from genome assembly GCF_964204655.1 of Triturus cristatus. Taxonomy (NCBI): domain Eukaryota; kingdom Metazoa; phylum Chordata; class Amphibia; order Caudata; family Salamandridae; genus Triturus; species Triturus cristatus. Next base: position 480,134,172 of record NC_140590.1, on the reverse strand, counting down.
CTGCTTGCTGAGGGTCATGGACATTGGATTCCGCTTAGCAGAGATGGCGAGCTACATGAGCCTCTAGTATCTTTGCCATAAAAGGAAGCAGGGAAATAGGATGATAGTTCTTCAGCATAAGTGGGCCTTTGCCAGAGAGTTTTTGGAGTGGTACCTCAGTTGCCTCTTTCAATTGTTTAGGGACTGTGCCTTAGCTGATGGATGACTTACAGAGGGATAAAGCAGCATCTGGGAATGCAAAGAACACTGTATTTAATATTTTAGTTGGGTAACTGTTATTCTGCGATTCAGACTTTACCTTAGTCAGCAGGTCCACGAGGCAATTCTTGCTGATGATGGGAATGTAGGGGTTCTATCTTCTGGAGGAGTTGAACTAAGTTATATGCCGGATAGTATGCTGTATTTGATCAGCTTGATTTTATCAATGAAAAAGGAGTTGGGGTGTCACACAGAATCTGAGTAGGGAGTAAGGGTGAGGCCACTCTGTCTGGGTTAGACAGTTTGGTAACAATTCCCACAATTTCCTTGGATTTATTCACTTAGTTTAGTGGGTTTAAAAAAAGAAGTAGGTATATTTTGCATAATACGCTTCTTTTATTCTTTGAGGAGGTCGGTATATACTTCCTTTTTGTTGGATAAGTGATGATTATGCTATTTGCGTTCAGCCCTGTGAAGTTCAAGTTTGAATGATCTCAGTTCCTTAGAAAAACATTTGGATGCCTCGTGGCTTGTGACCTGTTTAGCTTTGTGGAGGCAGGCATGCATATTGCTGGTTACTGTTAGCCATTTAGTGATTGCTTCCTCGTGCCTGTCTAATTTACGGATTGACTAGGGATTGAGCTAGCCAATGAATTGCAGAAGGAGTTATGGTCAACTTGCATCCTGTTTCTGCATATAATTCAGAGTTTAGGTTGAGCTAAGCCCATAAGTGAAAATTTGATAAGATAATGATGAGACCATGTACAAGGAGAGACCGTGAGATTGGGTAAGCCTAGATTGGTGGACCAGACCTGGTCGAGTGTGTGGTCCCTGATATGGGTGGGTAAGAATATGTGTTGTTCAAAGTGAAGGCTGCTGAGCAATTCCTTCACCTATATAGAAGATTGCCCTCTTGTGTGATCATTAGCCCAGTAGTTGAGGTCACCGATTAATAGTATTTTGGTGTGGTCAATAACTACGGGAGATATTGACTCTGTGAGAAGTTGTGGGAACTGCTGCATGTATCCTGGAGGTCTGTACATGAGAATGCAGGTCAAGGGGGAGATAGGTGAGTGAGAAGACTGTTGACCACTAGAAGGTCAAATGAGGGGAGTTTGTTGAAGCTAAACTGTTTCTTTATGATTGCCACTATGCCTTCCCTTTTTCCCCCATTGGTCTTATGAGCCTTTGTTGGTTGATGTGAATCACTGTAAGGGAGAAGATATCAACAATACACATCTAGCTTGTGAAGCCAATGTGACTATAACAATAAGGACCACGGATCACCAATCATGGTTAAAGGGATCTTATTTTGGATTAACAATCAATCCAGTATGTAAGCAAACCAATAATGTCACTAGATACAGCAATGCGGCAGATAAGCTGAGATATCTCAATAGATTGAGTCACAGTAGAATGAGATACAGAATTGTGACAGCCACAACTATAAAAAATAAAATTAAGCAAATAGGTGTACTGTAAATAAACAATCATTCGATCAAACCAGTATATAAGCAAGTCAATGATAATTTCAGTGGTTCATGATAATTTCAGATAAAGAAATTCCCCTTCTCTTTTCTAAACATGAATTAGTTACGTAAATATCTACCTAGGATAGTAGTATAGAAGGTGTCAGTGTGATCACACTTCAGTAGGTCTTTAGAAACGGAAATAAGTGTTTAGCATGAAGCTTCCCACTTACAAGAATAAGGCAAGCACAGAAGTTTGTACCTCTCGAAGTCTAAAGGGAATTTCTCGCATCTAATTATGAGAACACTAATTTAAAAGTAACAGGAGATTCAGAAATGTTCTTATCACCTTTCACACCACCATAAACCAACCACATCTTTACTCAAGTGCATCTGTAGCATCCCTTCAGTTTTCCATCACATTGAAAGTTGGTCTGTTGCCCAACCTTGAACATCTCTCCGTCTTGGTACATGAAGAATAGAAGGCCTCTTTCGACCATTAGTTCTCCAAGTTCACTACCAAGTTCCTCCCTCCAAGCCTCACATTCAGCAGTTTAATACAAACAATAATCCTTTCTCTAACAAACTAAAATCATGATAATACACCTGCAAAGAAAGAAAGAATGTGCTTATTGTTGAATCTTGGCCCGCGCATGGAGCGTGCACCGGCTGAGGGGGCGAACGACATTGATTTGTCTGTTGGACATTGAACCTGGAGGTCGGTCAATGTTGTGGGTGGACAAATAAAGAGAACCTTAATACTTCATCTTTAATATCTGATGAGGAGTGGGAGTATCCACCCACCGACCATCGCAATCGACGCGGCAAATTCATATATTGCCGACTGCCTGATTGAGAGCATGTGACGGGGACGAGGTCATAGAAGTTGGTCCGATCTTATCTCTTTGATCAGTAAGAGACTGACCAACACCAATGATTCCAGGAACAGTGGGCGGGCGCCCGATCAGCAAAGCAAGCGAACAAGACTGTTCGTGACAGCAGAAGAAAGTTTTGGGAGGAGCGTCATGAAGTCACGTGATGCTTGACGTCGATTGCGGTTCACCACGACTTATTAGAGGTGTTTAAAAGTGATACACCTTGGGGGAAATTATAGTGTTTTTAAGAGCTGATGAAACATCGCTCAACAGCTGTGGTGTGGTAGTAGAACCAGTCGAAGAATCCTTGTTTGCAGTGCCAGCTTGGGCTTTAAGGTGAGGAGTATTTGTTTGGGATCTGCTCAAAGGAGGGATATGTTCTGCCCAGTTACAGAATGCAATGTGCTGAACAATTAGTAACTAATTTTCACATACCATCTATTTGGACAGTGGGGGAGAATTGATTTGGTGTCATTTACCTATTTATTTTTTCCTCTCAACCTATTTAAATATGTCTAACACCCATTTGATGATACAGCCATCACCGTTTCTTAGCAAACCCGGCAAACCGGCAATAATTTGGCCCGAGTGGTTTAGACTATTTGAGAACCACTTAGTGGCTATTGACTCTGGAGAGTATAGCCCTGGATGCAAGTTTACAATGCTATTTGGTTGTTTAGGGCAAGCAGCACAAAAAATCTTTGAGAGTCTTACACCAATTCCACCACCTCAAGGTCAATCTGGGGACAGCCAATAGAATGTGTATTTAGAAGCAATAGAAAGACTAAAGAAACAATTCACAGATGAACCTAATATTATGCTTGAGAGGTATAATTTCTACAAGAGAAATCAAATGGAAGATGAAAAGGTGGAGGAATATATTTCGGCTTTGAGGGTGCTAGCTACTACGTGCAGATTTGGCCCAACCTCAGATGACTACATAGGAGAACAGCTTGTTTTTAGATGCACGTCCAGAAAAATCAAAGAAAGACTCCTCAGCTGTAAAAACCCGTCTTTAGCAGGAGTGATTGATTTGGCTACCAGCATTGAAAGGTCCACAATTTCTACTAAAGCCATGTATGGGGATCCTGAGGGCAATGTTAGCATGGTGGCTACTTCGCTTCAGAACCAAGAAGACAACTTGAGCGCTGTCAACATAAAAGGGAAAACTTCGAAGCTCATACAGAAAAAGATGACACATTTTTGTTTCAGATGCGGTTCAAAGAACCATTTTAGCAATTTTGCAGTTTGTCCAGCCATCAATAAACGCTGGCTATCGTGTAAGAAAATGGGGCATTTTCAGGGTTTCTGCAGAAGTAATAAGAAATCTGTGTAGGTGAGCAGTGTAGAGACAGAAATCGAGACATGTTCTAATTCACTTAATAATGATTTGCTAACCATCGATTGTGTAGAGAACTCCAAAGTGGTGAAGGGACATTTGTGCACTGTGGTCATCAATGATGTCACATTACAATTCATGGCAGACTCAAGTTCTCCCATAACCGTCATAAGGGACCTAACATTTTATTAATTCTGGGGAGCGATGGTTTCTTTGACCAAATCTGATATCAATCAATCAATCAGAGAATTGTAAGCACACTACTCACCCATGAGGGTCTCAAGGCGCTGAGGTGGGGAGGGGGGTCCGCAGATCTGTTTAGCTGAAGAGCCAGGTCTTGAGGGTCTTCCTGAAGGTGTTCAGGGAGGGCGCGCGTCTGATGTCTGCCGGTAGATCGTTTCAGGTCTTGGTTGCAATGTGAGAGAAGGATCTTCCGCCTGCTCTGGCTCTGTGGATGCGTGGGGTTTCGGCCAGTGCGAGGTTGGAAGATTGGAGGTTTCTTTTGGGTACGTGGAAGTTGATTCTGTCATTGAGGTACTTGGGTCCATTGTTGTGTAGGCATTTGTAGGCGTGAGTGAGAATTTTGAAAGTGATTCTTTTCTCCACGGGGAGCCAGTGGAGACTTTGTATGTGTTGATTGATGTGCTCGTGTCGGGGGATGCTGAGGATGAGTCTGGCGGTGGTGTTCTGTATTGTCTGGAGTTTGCGGAGTAGGGACTTGTTGATACCGGCGTAGAGTGCGTTTCCATAGTCCAGTCTGCTGGTGATGAGTGTGTGGGTGACTGTCTTCCTTGACTCAGGGGGGATCCACTTGAAGGTCTTGCGGAGGATACGGAGGGTGTTGAAGCAGCTGGAGGTGACGGCGTTGACCTGTTGGTTCATGGTGAGTGATGAGTCGAGTACGATGCCGATGTTCTTGGCGTGGTCTGAGGGGGTAGGTGGGCTTCCAAGGGAGGTCGGTCACCAGGTGCTGTCCCATGCAGAAGGGGTGGTACCGAGGGCGAGGACTTCTGTCTTCTCGGCGTTGAGCTTCAGGCAGCTGTTGGTCATCCAGACTGCGACGTCTTGCATTCCTTTCTGGAAGATGAGTTTGGCAGTGGTGGGCTCTTTCGTGAGGGAGAGGATGAGCTGGGTGTCGTAGTTGTAGGATACGATGTTGAGGCCGTGTTCTCGGACGATGGCTGCGAGGGAAGCCATGTAGATGTTGAAGAGGGTGGGGCTCAGGGATGAACCCTGTGGGCCTCTGCAGGTGATTTTCGTGTGGTCTGAGAGGAAGGGTGGGAGTCTGATCGTTTGGTTTCTTCCGGTGAGGAATGATCGGATCCAGTCCAAGGCTGTTCCTTGTATGCCTGTGTCATGTAGTCTGGCGACTAGTGTGCGGTGGGAGACAGTGTCGAAGGCTGCTGATAGGTCGAGTAGGATGAGGGCTGCGGAGTGGCTTTGGTCCAGGAGGGTGCGGATGTCATCTGGGGCGGCGAGTAGGGCGGTCTCTGTGCTGTGGTTGCTTCAGAATCCGGATTGGGATGGGTCGAGGACGGCGTTCTCTTCAATGAATCGTGTCAGTTTCCTGTTGACTGTTTCCTCTGCAACTTTGGCTGCGAAGGGGAGGAGCGAGATGGGCCGATAGTTCTTGAGGTCGGTGGGGTCAACTGTGGGGTTCTTGAGCAGAGGTCTGACTTCTGCGCGCTTCCAGTCATCGGGGAAGGTGCCTGTTTTGAAGGTGGTGTTGATGGTGCATTGTAGTTCGGGTGCAATGGCGTCCGTGGCTCTGTGGTAGATGTGAGGGGGGCAGGGGTCAGTGGGGGCCCCCGAGTTGATGCTTTTCATGGTCGAGGCGGTGTCTTCGTCCGTGATCGGTGTCCAGTTGGAGATGGTGGGCTGGCTGGTGTTTCTGGGGGGCGGGCATGGTCGATGATGTTGTTGTAGAGATTTTTGATCTTGAGGTGGAAGTAGGTTCCAAGCTTGTCGCAGAGGTCTTGGGATAGGGTGATGTCTGGGACTTCGCTGCGTGGGTTGGTGAATTCTTGAATGACACTGAAAAGTTCCTTGGAGTTGGTGGAGTTGGCCAGGATTTTGTTGTGGATGTATTGTGGGGTGGGGTATTTTGTGTCAAGAGTTCAATGTTTAGGGAGAGAAACTGAAACATAAGTGTATGTAGCAATCAAAGCAAAGAATATTATTGGATGGATAGATCTGGCACGAATGGGACTGTACTTTGTTCCTGGGGATGAGAATCCGGTCAAGGTGGGAGATTTACCAGTTTGCCATGTGGAATGTGTGGATGGGTCAGTTAAAGAGATTCTATCAGACTTTCAATTAGTATTCAGTGAACAAGTAGGGTTAGCAAAGGGCATGGAACATCATATAGAGTTGGTGCCAGGTGCTCAACCACTCATAAAGTTTGCTCCATGCCCCTAAGCGTCAGCGTAGATATGAAGAACACTCTACAAGATTTGTGCTCTCAGGGCGTCATATCACCTACTGATTCCTCACGTTGGGTGGCTCCCATAGTCTTTGCCTGAAAAAAGTCTGGCGAGATTAGACGTTGCACAGACTTATGAGCACTCAATAAGAATATCATTATTGACTGCCACCCACTTCCTAGGATTCATGAAATACTTGCTAATCTAGGGGGAGCCAAGTGGTTTTCTTTAATTGACCTGAGGTCAGCATACTGTAAGTGGCATTGTCAACAGAATCGCAGGATCTTACCACATTTGTTACCCCTTTTGGTGCCTATAAGTTTCTTCGGCTGCCCTTCGGAATAGCTCCTGTGGGCAGCATGTTTCAGAAACTTATGGACACATTCTTTTGCGATACTAAATTGGTACAAGCGTATCTGGATGATATCCTGATATATGCAAAGACTTTGGAAGAGCATAATACTATTTTAAAGGATGTCTTGTCTATATTAAAATCTAGGGACATGACAGTCAGAGCTGACAAATGCAAATTTGGGGTGCAAGAGAAAGAATATTTAGTACACACAGTGTCTTGCAATGGTATAAATTCAAAATATTCAGTCCTGAGAGCTATAAAAGATGCTAAGGCTCCTACTGATAAGGAAACTTTACGATCTTTTCTTGGGCTGGCAGAGTCCTATGCCAGATTTGTGCCGAATTATGCACGGACAGTGGAACCTTTATGAATAAGGGTCAACATTTCAAATGGTCAAATGAGTTGGAGGATGTAATTACAAAAGTGAAGGAATTAATTATTTCTGCACAGTCTTTACATGCATTTCACGAAGACTGCGTCTCACTCATAACAGTAGATGCTAGCATCCATGGTCTTGGAGCAGTACTTAGCCAGAAGGTAAATGGGTGTGAGCAAACAGAAGCCTTCACATCAAGGTCATTTAAACAGTTTGAAAGACAATATAGCACAATAGAGCGAGAGGCTCTGGCATTCTGTGTGTATATTTGGGTGCGTAGATTTATACTTGTCACAGACCACAAACCATTGGTGTATATATTTAGTAAAGTCAATAGCAATAGTATGTCATCCAGACTCGCAAGATTGGTATCTAAATTACAAGAGTATAACTTTACAGTTGAATACATTTTGGGGGAAGGAATTTTAGGGCAGACTGCCTATCAAGAATGCTGCTGTGGATGACAAGGATGATTCTCTGGTGGTTGACATCGAGTGTGTAGCGACGGTAGATGCAGTGGCAGAGTACGAATCAGTCATATCTAAGGAAATGTGGATGGAGTCATGCAAATGTGACCAAACTTTGGCCAAAGTAATTGAGTATATCACACATACTTGGGCTGATCCAAGATGTTTGACCAGAGATTTGAGGGTTTTCGCAAATGTAGTGGATGAACTGTCTGTAGAAAACAAAATTGTTCGACGTGGAGACAGGTTTGTACCACCTACTGGCCTCCGCGACATATCCATGAACAAAGCACATGAAGGCCACCTTGGTTTCACAAAAACCATGATGAAAGTAAAACAACAGTATTGTTGGCCAGCAATGGACAGCCAGATTAGTTGTTAGTAGACAGATGGCCGGAATGCCTCTTGTCAGACAAGCATTGGAGGACAGTTCAAGCAGCATGGGAAAAGGTGGGGTTGGATTTTTCTGGGCCTTATTCTTTACCAGGTACAGACATGAAATATTTAATTTTAGCAATAGATTACTTTTCTAAGTGGATGTACTACAGTTTTGTGGAGGTACCTGACACTGACGCAACAATAATGTTCTTAAGCGGAATATTTTTTTTTTAGAAGGAGCTCCCAAAGTCATAGTCACAGACAACAGCACACATTTTGTGTCAGAAAAGATGTGCACGTTTTTAAGTTCAAGGGACATAAAACACTTAAAGGTCGCTTTATATTCACCTAGTTCGCCTAGTTTGAGTGGTCTAGTAGGGAGAGGAAACAACGTCATGAAGCAGGGGATTCAAACTGCATTGGGTGCTGGCTTGAATGTTAAAGAGTTCATTGAGCGCAAAGTTTGGAGCTCTAATACCTCACCATACTGTACCACAGGGGTGACTCCATTTGCCATGTCGAGAGGCTAGGGGGTTACACACTCCTTCATTCCCATCATGGTTGGGTGACATGTCAAGCTGGGACAAACCTGGGGTGAAAGAAGTGACTGCAAAAGTGGTGGAAAAACAGACTGCCATGAAAGATAGATTCGATTTAAGGTGCCACCCTGGCAAAGAAGATGTGGTAACCGGTGACTGGTTTTGATTAAGAAACATTTCAGAGTAAGTAAAGGGGAGTCCAAGTTCTCTATGCCAGAACAGGTGAACAAAGTGAGTAAAGGGGCTGCATTTATGGTCAGCAAAGGTTGGTGGAACAGGAGGCAACTTGTAAAAGAGAGAAAATGCATCACAACCCCAACATAATGACAGAAATCCATTCTAATTTTAAAGACACATATTCCTTATGATAACACCGATACTACACATCCCCCCTTTTTTTAAACGAAGAAAAATTCTATACAAAGCTAATAAAAAGAATATTCTCTATAACTGGATTGCTCATCGCGTGTCACAGAAGGGGTTAAATTTAACTTAAATTCAACCCTCTGCTACTTGGTGTGTAACACTAGTTTTGGAAAATATTGTGCTGCACCAACTGTGACAATGAGGTCATCAATTAAGGGTTGGGTGTGGTAATTGACACAGGTGGAATTATTCAAAGGGACAAATCCTTTTATAAACAAAACTCACCCTCAACTTTGCATTACATGACTATAAAAGGAAATCACAACAATGGGCTCTCTGCTACCCTCTTTGTGGTTGTGTCCTTTTCTTGGGCCGATCAGGAAAGTGATAAAACACAACAAGAACACACAATAAAAAAATATGCTAATAGCAGACAAATTTCAACATGTTTCCACTCTCCAGTTCTCTGCAGGCCAGAGAAAGTGTACTGGTGAGACATTACAGGGTATTAAATCACTTAGCAGAGAGCAGTGTAGAACAAGTATTTTCAATGCAATAGGTCTCACATTTGCGAGAGTCTAAGCTATTTAAATGACAATGCCTTTTATTTATGTGTTTTCAAAAGCAACACACATATAAAAGGCATTGTTATTTATAATGGCAATACCCAAACTCTCGCAAATGTGAAATCGCTTTAATGGAGGCCGCCACCCTTTCTTTAGACGCTGCTGCTCGCTGCAGCACGGCCGCTAAACTGAAAGCGGACCGTGCGGTAAATTGAATAAATAAATAAGAGCACCGCTATAGTAAAAGTGGACTGCGCTGTAAAATAAATAAATAAATAAGCACGGCCGCTATAGTTAAAGTGGACCGCACTGTAAATTAAATACATGCATTACTATTAAAATATATAAAAGAGGGCGATATGCTGCTTTGTAGGAAAACACATCATGGGTGGAATATTGTTAGATCATTAAAGAAAATGGTGCTCACAGCTTCGATAAAGCAGACTGTGTAACAACACAAGTGAAAAGTCTAGTGCTCATGGGAGGTTCCAAACGCAGACAAGGCAGTACCAGGGAGGGACTACTAAGCCTATATATCAATCAAAAGCAAGGATTTTGAAAGGACAGTATCAGGAGCCAATTGGAAAGATGGGCAGGAAATGGGCGGAGCTTGTATTCCATACCTGAAACAGCATGCCTCGCAGAGCACTGCATGCATTTCCCAGGCTCGACCTAAACAAGCACTCTAGATAATAGGATTATTCATTACTCTTTGAGCAGAAAGAATAAGTTTCTATTGTGTTTCTTTCACCCACTGTGTATGAATGTTGAAGGAGCAAGTTTGGAGTATCGAAGACAGAAAATCAGAGGGGTCACAATATAATGACCAGAATATCGTTGGACAAAATATTAAAATATACGTTTGGATAGATTTTCTCTACTTAACTCCTTTGGTGATATATATATTTCAAGAAACATAGATGTAAAGAATAGTAAATCGGGGGGGTGGTTATGGTGTTGATCCAAAATGGTGTGCCTGCAGTAAGTTCTGGCTGGTAAAGAGCAAAACTGAACAAAAACAAAGAACCTCCCAGGTAAGGAGGCCCACCAGATGCAGCGCTAGGATGAGAGTGGTGCTGGTGTTCCGGGAACCCGCTTGGGAGGCATGCAATCACGGAGGCATACAATCACACTGAAGTGTCTCAGCAGCCCGGGCAGAGTCCAAAGGACTATATCTCAAGATGTTGCCCAACTGGCGCTGCAGGGTTTTGTATGCTGCAAAGAACAAGCATGACTCAGTAGAGGCACTAAAGAAGTCACAAATTGACCTAACTGGCTGTGGGTCTGTATCATAAGCAGACCCTCCCCACACTCCCCCGAGCTAAGTGATCAGCACATGGAGAAACAGCCAAGGTGAAAGAAGTGGGGGCAAGAACAAGTGGTTGCAAACTTACCCTGTAAAGCACCCACTAGGTACATGGAGAAACACATAGCCCCCTGAATGTGCACTAGAGGAACTGGGGGCAAATCAGAGGCTGAGCAACTGGCACCAGGCTGCCCATACCATGGATCCAACACCTTACATTAAGGCAACCTCCATGACAGATGTGATGCACCCAGTGAAACCAGTTAACCGCTGCGTGGACTCACAGTGGACACAGATAGGAGATTAAAGAAAGTGGTACTCATGGAGACTGTCCTGAGGTGAAAGAGGAAACAAGGAGCACACAAATAGGGGTTTAAAAAGTCAGTACTAGGGGCAGAAGGAACAGCTACTCTGTTTGGAACCAGACAAATAATAGGACAAAGTTCAGAGGTACAAACCCAAAGGATGCAAGTGAAGCCTTCCAGGACACGGAGGTCATGCCCTGCTGGCTCAGACATAGCTACTTGGCCCAAGACAGTAGAAGAACCAGCACTGGAATATAAAACAACACCATGGTTTGAGACATAGGGCAAAAACCACAGCAGGTGAACAGGCTTGACAAGGCTGCGTTTAGGTGGTACATTGGGGGAAGGCATAGAACACACAATGGAATCCAGAAAGATGGTTTACGACAAAGAAGAACCATAACCTAAAGAACTGTTGTTGGTAATCAGAGACACAATGTCGGCCCTCAAGCAGAAGATTGATACAGTCGCAGTGGATAGCAATCTGGTCCAAACCGATATGATGAACTATCCTCGAGGGTCTCCATTGTGTAAGGCACACTGGAGGGTCACACTGATGGAGTAAAAATGATGGAAGGGGAAAACAAGCTTCTCAAAGACTCGACGAAATGCCATCATCTATGTGCAAAAGAAGCCAAGAGAAGGTCCGGGTAAAACAACATCAGACTGGTGGGTTTACCTGAAAAGGCAGAGGACAACAACATGGAACAGTTTGCGGAGAACTTTGTCTTAACCAAAGTAAAGCTGTGAGATCTCTCAAACCACTTTGTAATTGATAGAGCACATAAGGTGCCAGGAATCCCCACTCAAACTCTGGACCAGACACAGTCCGATAATTGCAAAAATACTTATCTATAGAGACTGTGACACCATATTGAGAGCGGCCCACCAACATGCCCCACTGATATTTGAAAATAGTCCAATAATCATGCTCCCAGGCTACACACAGTAAGTTCAGTCATGAAGATGCTCCTTCAATATGGTCAAAGTGAAACTTCGCAAAAGTGACTGACCATACGCAATGGTATTTCCCAGCATGACTATGAGTGCTCGCTGAGGAGAGATTGTGGTTCATCTCATCCTTGGAGAAGGCCTGGAAGGGATTTGAGACCCATGAAAGGCAGAAGACACAGAGGTCATGGACTCCTACAAGTACCAGGTATCCCTTCAAAAGGGAGATGGAGGCAACAAAAGGCACAGACACTCAGGTAAGAGGCGAGGGTGGGCGTGACCCCTAGCCACCTTGATGGAAAGGACTGAGACTCTCTGTGTTTTGTTGTTGGGTGGGGGTTTAGGTCTGCAGGTGAAGGTCTGGCACAATAAGAAGAAATTAAACCTTACAAGCCTAGAATAGACTGCAAGAGCTGAGTTAGTCAGAATAGTTACACATGTTTTAAAGTGTTCGGGGAAAGAGAGATGTCTCAAGTATTGGGGAGGCATGTAGTTTTACACTCCTGGCATGAGGCAGTGTGGTGGGGAGAGATTCAGAAATTCCAGGAATGGCATTTGAAGTAGGCCAGGTCAGTTGACAGAAAACAACCCTTGCCCCCTAGCCTTCTTATCCTGGAACATTAATGAGTTGGGTTACTAATTAAAGAGGGGAGTGGTGGTTAAATTCCTAGTAAAATGTAACCCAGATCTCATTATGCTACAGGAAAACACACCTAGTAGATAAACATTGTGGCTTCCTTGGTAGGGGAAAGTACAAGGTCTTTGCATGCTTCAGCGTCTCCTCTTGTTTCTGGGGGTGGAAATTCTTTCACAAAGGTCCCTCCCCCCACCACCCTTCAGACATGTTAGTACCAGAGGACTGCTTCATGGTGATTAGAGGAGAATGGAATGAGTACAAAGTGGTGTCGGCTTCCTGGTATTTGCCACTGGTGTTACAGATATCCAAGTTGGAAGCACTAATGGAGTGAATTACGCACATACTAGAAACAATGCTGGTCAATGAAGAAGTAAGATAGGGCCCCCTGAAGTGCATATATGAGTAAGGAGAACAATAGACTTTGGGATTTTATATATGGACTTGGACTACTGGTTCTATGTAGGAATGAACACCCACACAGGAGGTTCTATTCATACCTAGCCAAGACCATGACAACAATGTCTTGTTTGGATTACTTGTTGGTTCCATAGACCCAGGAGGCTTGTACAGCAATACAAGCTACCTGGCAAGTGGCATTTCAGATCATTTGCCACTGACCATGAGACTTGAGATACAGTGTCCCGGGGCAAGATGGGAATGACAGCTGGACCCATGGGACATTTCCAGTTGTGAGACCAACAGGTACATGCATCAACCATTTTTGCGAGCTCAAACGGTGAGATTCGCAACAGTCGGCCGTTTGCGCCCACAAAAAGGGCATTTGCAATGCATCAAGGTTCAAGGCACTCGCAATTTGAGAATTCGCAATTAATTGCGATTTCTCAAACTGCGATTGCATTTAACCCCTTCGCTGCCAGGCCTTTTCCCCTCCTGTGCCACGCCCTTTTTTGGCTATTTGGGGTAGTGCGCGCTGAGGCCCCTGTAACTTTTTGACCACATAAGGTATCCACGCCAAATTTGCGTCCTTTTCTTCCAACATCATGGGGATTCTGAAGGTACTCAGGGTTTAAGGATTCCCCTGGAGGGTCACAGAAATGTGCCAAAATACAGCAAAATTTAGGTTTGTTTTGGGAAAATGGGAAAAACGGGCTGCAGATGAAAGCTTCTGAGTTTTTCCCTGCAAGTGTTATCAAAAAAGGGTATGGGGGGCTGAAATCACCATTTCCCCAGCTTTTAGGGGATACCAGACTTTTGTCAGAAACTCAAAAATCTTTACACAGTTTTGGCATTTTTCTGGGACATAGCCTATTTTTGCTATTTTTTGTGCTTTCGACCTCCTTCCAGTTAATGGTAGGAATGGGTACAAAAGCAATAATGGATTTTGGAAATCTATACATTTTAGAGAAGTAGACAAAATTCTGAATTCAGCAAGGGGTCATTTGTGTAGATCCATCAAGGTTTTTTTATAGAAACTAACAGTTAAATATAGGATAAATTAAAAATTTGTTGAATAAAAAAGACTTTTGTGTCAACGTTTTCACCTGTAACTTCTTCTAATTATGACAGCTCTTTGAAAGCAATATACCGTTACATCCGCTGGACATTACTGGTTGTGGGGATATATAGGACTTGTAGGTTTACCAAGAACCCGACGAACCCAGGTCCAAAAACTGAGCAGCAACTTGCAATGGTTTTTTATTATGTACCGGGTATATAGTAATTATTCTGTAAAAATGTGTACATGGAAAAATCGGTATAAAAGACACCTATGTATTTCTGAAATGGGAACAAAATATAGAGTTTAGAGACAGTAGATATTTGCACATTTCCGAAATTGGGAATACTCATACTAGCATGAGAATTATCAGTCATTTTTAGAATGACTTCTTTTTTACACAATGTCTTTCATTTGGAAGGCAGAAATGCATCGCAAGTCAATAGGTAATAACAGTTCCTTTACAAATCTGAATTACCCTAAGTCTCCCGATAAAAATGGTACCTTACTTGTAGGGGTAGGCATAGTGCCCACGACAGGAAATGGCTCAAAACCCAACGTGAACACACCACATTTTCACAATGCAAAATTACCCTTTTTTAGCAAAGTGCCTAGCTGTAGTTTTTTAACCCTAGCTCTGCCGGCACCTAGGGAAACCTAGCAAACCTATACATTTTTTAAAACTAGACACCCAGGGGAATCTAAGATGGGGTGACTTGACTGCCTCCCACCAGGTTCTGTTACCGAGAATCCCTTGCAAACCTAAAAAATTGCCAAAAAACACTTTTTCCCCACATTTATCTGGTGGAAAGTTCTGGAATCTGCGTGGATCCACAAATTTCCACCCACCCCGCGTTCCCCAAAGTCTGCCGAGAAAAATGGTACCTCACTTGTGTGGGTCAGCCTAGTGCCCGCGACAGGAAACAGCGCAAAACATAAGGTGGACACACCTCAATTTTTGGCGAAAATGACCCTTTTTTGGCAAAGTGCCTAGCTGTAGTTTTTTAACCATAGCTCTGCCGGCACCTAGGGAAACCTAGCAAACCTATACATTTTTGAAAACTAGACACCCAGGGGAATCAAGGATGGGGTGACTTGACTGCCTCCCACCAGGTTCTGTTACCCAGAATCCCTTGCAAACCTAAAAAATTGCCCAAAAAACGCATTTTCCCCACATTTCTCTGGTGGAAAGTTCTGGAATCTGCGTGGATCCACAAATGTCCACCCAAACCCCGTTCCCCAAAGTCTTCCGAGAAAAATGGTACCTCACTTGTGTGGGTCGGCCAAGTGCCCGCGACAGGAAACGGCGCAAAACGTAACGTGGACACACTCAATTTCACAGCGAAAAATGACCCTTTTTTGGCAAAGTGCCTAGCTGTAGTTTTTGAACCATAGCTCTGCCGTCACCTTGGGAAACCTAGCAAACCTATACATTTGTGAACACTAGACACCCAGGGGAATCCAGGATGGGGTGACTTGACTGCCTCCCACCAGGTTCTGTTACCCAGAATCCCTTGTAAACCTAAAGAAATGCCAAAATACACATTTCTCCACATTTCTCTGGTGGAAAGTTCTGGAATCTGCGTGGATCCACAAATTTCCACCCACCCCGCGTTCCCCAAAGTCTTCCGAGAAAAATGGTACCTGTGGGTCGGCCTAGTGCCCGCGACAGGAAACGGCGCAAAGCGCAACGTGGACACACCTCAATTTCGCTGTGAAAAATGACCATTTTTTGGCAAAGTGCCTAGCTGTAGTTTTTGAACCATAGCTCTGCCGGCACCTAGGGAAACCTAGCAAACCTATACATTTTTGAAAACTAGACACCCAGTGGAATCCAGGATGGGGTGACTTGACTGCCTCCCACCAGGTTCTGCTACCCAGAATCCCTTGCAAACCTAAAAAATTGCCCCAAAAAACACATTTTCCCCACATTTCTGTGGTGGAAAGTTCTGGAATCTGCGTGGATCCACAAATTTCCACCCACCCCGTGTTCCCCAAAGTCTTCCGATAAAAATGGTACCTCACTTGTGTGGGTCGGCCTAGTGGCCGCGACAGGAAACGGTGCAAAACGCATCGTGGACACACCTCAATTTTGCAGTGAAAAATGAACCTTTTTTGGCAAAGTGCCTATCTGTAGTTTTTGAACCCTAGCTCTGCCAGCACCTAGGGAAACCTACCAAACCCACACATTTCTGAAAACTAGACACCCGGGGGATTCCAGGGAGGTATGGCTTGCGTGGATCCCCCAACGTTTCCTTACCCAGAATGCCCTGCAAACCTCCTTTTTCACACATTTTTGTGTGGGAAAGTTGTGGCATCACCGGGCTGACACAAATTTCCGACCACCCAGCGTTCCCCCGGGTCTCCCGATAAAAACGGTGCCTCACTCGTGTGGGAGGCCCAAGTACCCAAGACGGGCAAGGGCCAGGTCGTTTTGAGGTAGACAATTTTCATGTCGCCTCAATACGTTTTGGGCCCTTGCCTGTCGCGGGTACTTGGGCCTCCCACACGAGTGAGGCACCGTTTTTATCGGGAGATCGTCATTACAGTGAAAGGGGGTGGGGCCCCGGGAGCTGGGGAAGCTCTTCCCCAGCTCCCGAGGCTATTTTTAATTAAAGGGAATCCCTCTGGTGCCCGCACCAGAGGGATTCCCCAGGGAATGCCTCATGACGAGCTGGACTCGTCATGGGCACAGCGCAACTGTGCTCCATGACGAGTCCAGCTCGTCATGGGCACACAAGGGGTTAAGGAAGCGCATTTTGCGATTCCTTAAATGCAATGCAAAAACCACTTTAACATAGCGATTTCGCTACTAGGGGGCACAAATTACCATGAAGTTGAACTTGATGGTAATTTGCAAAAACTTTGAAAAATGCAATAAAGTGCATTTTACAAAGTTGTAGGTTACACACACACGCCCTTGGGGAATGTGTGTGCGCAACATGTGTGCACAGAGCAATTTCAGGGGTGCAATAGGGTGTCCTTTGGACACCCTTGCACCCTTGAAATTGCATGCTTAATTTGCGACCACTATTGGTACTCGCAAATTGCGCATGCAATCTCCCATTCATTCATATGGGCCTGAAGGCCCATAGGAATGTATGGGAAGGCATTTCTTAATTGCGACTCACAATTTGCGAGTCTCAATTAAGGAATGTTTAGGAATCGCTATTTTAATAGCGGTTCCTACATGCATAGGCTTTTGAGAGTCCATAATTGCGATTCCTTAATAATCGCAATTAAGGACTCGCAAAAGCTTTTCTTGATGCATGTGCCTGCAAATGGTTTATGTCTGAAACCACTGAGCTTTACTTTCAAGAAAGTAGAGTTTTGGTACAATCAGGAGGCATATGAAATGGTACTGCGAGGGAAGCTAATCACACACTCAATGGCAAAAGAAGGAAAGAATGAGCAAGACTGAACTAGAAGACAGGCTAGGAAACCAAGAACACCCACTGCGGAGTTGTCCCACCAAACAGTGCTGGCCCGGGAGGAATACCACCTGCTAGTGGAAGGTAAGGTAGGTGCCCAATATTGGAGCAAGCAACCATGACTCTGGGGGTTAGGAAATACTGCAGAGAAGATGTTGAAAGATGAGTGTCAAAGATGGGTGTGCAGAATTCAGAGAGAAGAGGGGAGTAACTGAATCAACAGATGAGATAGTGCAGGCATTAAAAACATTTCATGACCCTCTATATCCGCATAACCCAAGGGCAGTCAAAGCAGAACTACAGTGGTTCATTAAGGATATACTGTCCTCACACTTGGAAAGCAAAGACAGGTAACAACTAGATCAGAAGACAGATGAGAGGGAATTGATAGAGGTGAGCAAACAATTGAAAAGTAGAAAATCCCCGGCACCCAAGGAATTCCCTCTGAATTTTTTAAGTGCTTGAAGGTAAACCCGGGAAAACACTTATTGAGATGTTTGTGGAAGCAAAAAGGGTGGATGGTTAATGAAGGGACCTTAGACTAGCAACAATCATGGTAATCCACAACAGGAAAGACTGACAGAGGAGTGTGTCTCTTACAAGCCATATCCCTGCTGAAATATTGAAGTCAAAATTATGGCTAAAGGGTTGCCTAACCGCCTCTGCCAGGTTACTCGCAAACTTATCACCCCAACCTATTCACAATTTATGTTGCATCAAGCTACTAAACATAACCTCTGATGATTGTTTGGATGCTTGGCGCAGGAACATGGGGGAACCTGCAATATTGCTTGCATTAGACACACGAAAAAGCAACTCTGCAGAAAATATGATTCGGGCACAAATTCCTAACATGGGTCCAACTGTGTACACGGAACCATGAGCCAGGCTTAATTTCAATGGAGGACCCTCTGAATCAAGGGCATAAAGTGTTACTACAAATTGGAGGATGTAATTTCCCTATATGTTCATCACTTACTTTGCTATCTAGCTAACCCTCACCAATCCATCTGCAGAGTCTTTGCAATCCTACAGCTGTTTGGAAGGTACTCAGGCATACAAACAAGCTGACACATATCAGTTCTGTATCCCTCTTTTAGAATAGCCACCTAGCTGGGAGCTCCCTATGCAGTAGGCATCTCAGGGTTTCCATACTTAGAAATATACAGCACAACAGACCCACAGGAGTTCCACAGGCACAATCTGAGTAGAATTTTGGAGACGTACACAATGTAGGGCATCGAAGACCCATATCTCCCATGGGCAGACTGGCTTTATACCCATTTTGTGTTTTATACTATGATGCAACTCACTTGTTAGTGATCAATGAATGGGAATTCGCCTCCCAACAGGAGCCAGCCTTAATGGCAGATAGGTGTGCTACGGGTGGCAGCAGCTATGTGGGAAGATTGTATTCCAGGGGAACTGTTTTCACCCTAGATTTCCGCAGTCATTAATGCCAGTAAAAGAGCCACGAATCAAATGGGATAGGAAGCCAATTTATACTGGAAACATTACTATTGATGGATGATCTGTCAGGCTTGAGAGTCCTGGAGGGCTGGAAACAATGGGATCCACTGGGGCTATTCAAATTGGGGGATTATGGGTCGGAGTTGAATTGCTGCATCCTTCTGTAATTATAAAGACAATACAAGAAGGTGGATGGTCATTTTTTATGACATCTCCAGGTGAGACAGGCTGTCGTTGTATTTTTGCTTGTTGGTGTGGAGGAAGAGAGACACCACTTATAAATAGGGTGCTAGCTATCCCTCTGTACAGACATGTGATCCCACCATTTTTTTCAAACTTTCAAACACTGATATATAACTGTCAGAAACCACTAAAGGCATTGGAATCCAGATTGCTACAAGACCTGGGAGAGATTTACTGGGAAGACTGGACAGAGGCACGTAGGTACTCCAAGGAGATGGCCATTAGAGCAGGGTTCCGCTTGGTGCAATTGAAAATATTGCACCTGGTTTGTTTTACAAGAGTATATAGGATTCATAAAATAGAAAGTTAAAGAATTCTGAGGGGCTGTGGGCAATCAGGTACACTACTACACATGGCGTGGAAATGTCAAAGGCTTCAAACTTACTGGCACTGAATAGAACAGATCATTATCACTGTGGTAGGGGAAAGTATCATATACATGCCACCCATGGTGACGGTAGGGATGTGGGGGGAGGTGGCAATACCAAAATAGTAACTCCTTTTCTTGTAATGTGGTGCTGATGGTTGCCAGAAGGTAGGTTATGCAATCCTGGGGAGGGGTGCCATAAGGCCCAGTGGTACAGAAGTTACAACAAACATGAACTGGTGTGTTTAGACAGAGGCTTTATGAAACAAAAGAATGTCCTCGAAAATGTGATAACATTTGGGCCAAGTGGCAAGATCTACGGGCCACCAGGGGAAAGTAATTGGTCCGAAATTGATAGCGGGGGGAAAAGGGTACGCACACAGTAATATGGAAAAACTACATCTAGAAATGACCATGCTCTGTAATGGGACATGTCTGATATGACTTTTAAAAAAATCAATACTTCCCTCTCTAAACTTACCTCCTCTATATTTTGTCCCTTGATATTCTGGTCACGATATTCTGTTGCTTTGATATTCCCTAGCGCAATCGTAGCAGCTCCATTCAGAGACAAAGGGTACAGGAACAGTGGAATTAGCGTCTATGGCTCCCAAGCTTATGGGGAAGAAGGACGATCTAAGAGGAGGTCGTTGTGGACATATGTCTCCAGCATAAATGGGTATAGATCCGCTATTCAGATTGAAAAGAAAGTATTGGGCTGGAAGATAACTTAAGCTCAATAAGGGACATATCACTTTACTAGGAAGGTTAGCAATCGAGGTCAACATGGCAAAGTATCAGGAGAAATGCTTCAAAATGAGCAAGTGTCAGGCAGCCCTACGTACATCCCGCGTAATCAGCGATTTAAGCAAATTCAATTCTTTGTGTTACTCCAGGCTTATCTCACCCCAGCTCAAATGAAAAAGTACTTCCTCCGTACGGATGCGGCCTGCCCTCGATGCCAGCAGTTAGATGCTGACATTCTCCATATGCTGTGGCATTGCCCGGTCCTAGAGGAATACTGGAGTAATGTGACAACCACACTGGCCGCTTGCACATCTCGCGCTGTTCCACCTAGATGGGAGGTACATATATTACACCTATTTAGCAGGAATAAAAATCACAGGGCTACCACTTATTTTCTGGATCTGGGTCTAATAGCAGCAAAACGCTTGATTACCAATCGATGGAAATACCCTCTGTCACCTCACACATTAGCCTGGCGCCGACCTCTACTCAACTGGGCTAGGGTGGATGGAGTGGTGCTACACAGGGAAAACCTGCTTGGTATCCGTAAGTTCCCTCTGGCATCTCAATGGGATACTATGGTGTCAAAGCTACAGGAAATGGTCACTAACACTGGGGAACCCTGGAATGATATCCAGGACTGACACCCAATGCTCTTGGTACGGGTGTTGAGTAGCACTGATGTACAGGGAAAAATGTCCCCTTTCATAATCCCGCTGTCATTGGACCCTGATAGGGCTGGCTCACTCGGTTATACTAGGCATGGCAGCAGGTCTAATGAGACTCCCTTACCACTCCTTGTATTAAGTTGTCCTCCTTTTGTTGTACCCTATTGTGCGAAAGTGCCATCTTTCTTGCATGGTATGCCCCCAATTTTTGCAGAATTACTGAATGTACTTTGTGTGCCCTAGACTCCTGCCAATCAGGTGCCCAGGGCCTATGTTCCTTCCCTAAAACCCCAAATTGGCAAACCCTGGCCACATATCAGCCCTCGGTAAAAGGTACCCTAGGTACCCATGGCCTTGTGACCAGGGAAGGCCTCTAAGGGATGCAGCACTTATTGTGCCATCCTAACACAACCACACTGCCCTTGCAGGCTGAGTGTCTGGGTACAAGGCAAAACCAAGAGTCGACATGGCACACATCCCTGTCTGCCATGCCCACAACCTACACTGTCCTGGCATACATCAGCCACCCCTCTAGCTCGGTGCCCTATGCCAGTGGTGTGGGTACAGGAGCATGAGCCCTGTGCCCCTACAGCCCTGGTCCTTTCCTGGGCACTGTAAGTGCAGTGCTGCCATTTAAGAGTATATGGTGCTGAGAGTTCGTCAGACACGAACTCCACAGCACCATAATGGCAACACTGAAGACTGAGAAGTTTGGTATCAAACTTCTCAGCACATTAAACCCGCACAGATGCCAGTGTGGGATTTAATGTACAAAGCACTACAGAGGGCATCTTAGAGATGCCCCCTGAAACTTAACCTACAATCCACATCTGGTCTGGGAGGCTGCCTAGGCTGCCACACAGCAGACATGTTGCTGGACCCCTGGGTAGAGAGCTCCTGCTCTCCTGGGCCTGCACCAATGCACATCCTGGGCGAGGTGCTAGGTCTCCTCCCCCAGGATGGGCAGGGGGAAGTTTCAAAGGCATGCCGCCTTTGTGAGCTTCTCCAGGCCACTTGCTGTACCCAGCAAACTGGCCCCCACCGGTTCTGACCCCACTCTGGCGGGAAGACTGGCCCGGAAACCCCAAGTAAGGACTGGGGATGTGCCAGCCTGCCAACCCCACCCCCCAGGTGGGGGACGCGAGGTGAAGCACATCTCCGGGCGCTCGCCATCTTGAAGATGGGAAGCCCTGCCCAATCAGGACTAGGCTCCTGCCCCATCCCACAGGAGAGTGGCAGGATAGGGGGTGTACCCACCCCAGGGCAGGGACCTATTGGTCACTGCCCTTTACCTACCTGTAACACCCCTAAATCTAGTTTTTAGAGGCACCCTGAACCTTCCCTCTTCAGATTCCAGATTCCAAAAAAGCAAAGAAGAGCAAGAAGAAAGAAGACCTGCCATGCAGCTGCTAAGAAGAGGAAGACACCAACTGCTTTGGCCCCAACCCTACCGGCCTGTCGACCCTCAAACCTGCTCATGCTAAATCCCGGAACCTCTTGTGGCCAGCAACTTCACAAACCCCGGAGGACCTGGCTACCTTGTGACTCTGAATATCTGGGACTCACATGATTAGTGGCTCTGCTCAAAGCAAGTTTCTAACCCCTGGCACCAGCCCGGAACCGCAAACCCTGCACACTATGCACCCGCCAAGCCTGGCCTGTGCCGGAGTGGACAGAGACCCAGAGGACACCCCCCGGCGATTGTGACCCTGAATCCCGACACCAAAATGCACCACTGCACCCGGCGCCCTGCGGCCCCCTGTGCCCGACTCCTGGGTACCTACCTATCCTCCAACTACCCAACTTACCTCTCTAAGTGGTGGTGGCACCTGAAGAATCTTCGTCCCCGAGCTTGCAGCCTTTGTACGTCCTGGAGCTTTCTCATTGAAATCCATTGAGCGCTCTATTTTTTTTAGAGCCAGAGCAGATGGCAGCTAGAATGTTAAGAATGGATACTCTAAATGTGAGAGGCTTGAATGCTTTAAATAAAAGGCAACGCGTCGCTCGGGAACTGCAGTGGCTTAACTGCGATATTATTGCACTTCAAGAGACACATCTAGCATGGTCTAAGCGAAAATACTTAAGTGATCTTGGGTATAGTGTGCTGGTGTGTACCAAGCAGTCTACTGCAACGCGGGGGGTCGTCATACTAGCAAAGAGAAACCTGATTGATGGCGGGCGAGTCTTAGAGGATAGTGCTGGAAGGTGGGCAATTACGGAATGTAATATAGGAACTTTTAAATGTACTATTTGTTCCATCTATGGATCTAATTTTGATGAGGCAGCAGTCTTGGAACATCTGAATGTTGAATTGGCAACCTGGGCCGCTCCTGTAATTCTCTGTGGTGATTTGAACATCAATCTCCACTCTGGAACATTAGGCAGTGATCAATATAGGTATGTAGGCAGGAAACCAAAGGTATACAAGGCGCTAAGTTCATTGGTGAAAGCACATGGGCTAACTGATGCTTGGGCCTATCTCAGGAAGACAGATCCCGGATATACTTTTTTCTCGGTTCCTCACCAAAAATTATTTCGCCTAGATTACTTCTTAGTTACACATAAACTGCTTTATGACGCACAAATACAGGTTTTTCCCTGAGTGACGTCAGATCACGGGCCAGTAGTGTTGTCCATTCGGGTTTTATCTACACCGTGCAAACCCCGTGAATTTTCTTTTGATCGCAAGTTATTGTTGGATGTTAAATTTAAAGAACATATGAGTGAGTGGATTCGTGAGTTTTTTAATTCAAATAGGGGAAGCGCAGGAGTTGGGACAGTCTGGGATACGTTCAAAGCAGCTTTTAGGGGTGAGGTGTTCAGTTATGGATTGTACGCTCAAAAGCAGCTGCGAAAAAAGTTACAGGAGCTTTACCAGGATCTAGGCAAGGTCGAGGAGCTGTTGACTCAAGACATTGCTCATAATAGAGATACCTATAGTACATCAGCCGAGGTGACGCGATCTAAGGCCAAGGTTAATAACTATTGGAGTAAGGAAGCTGCAAAGACTTTTGAGACTAAGAGACAGGTCGTGTACGAATATGGGGAGGCAAGTGGGAGGTGTCTAGCCCAGAGAATGAGGAACAGGGAAACTGCTCAACGAATCAAAAGTATGAAAAATGTGGCTGGGCAATATGAAGAAACCGAGAGTGGAATGCTAGAAGTCTTCAGAAGCTTTTATGCCTGTCTATATGCAGCAGAAGAATATGATAGTAATAGAGCTTTGTCCGTTCTCGGGCAAAATGTTGGGCCTAAATTAGATCAAGGACTGGCAGATATATTGGAGGCCCCTATGGAGATGTTTGAATTGGAAGCGGCTCTTAAAGCATTGCCAGCAGGAAAGGCTTCGGGTCCTGATAAGCTCCCGCTTGAAATATATAAAAAAATATTTCAAGCTCTAAAACGGGATATGCTAGCTACATTCCGAATGGCTCAGCAAGGGGAGTATCCTATAACATGGGGTGAAGCGAGTATAGTAGTGTTTAGAAAAAAGGAAAAAACAGCGGATTTACCAGGCTCATATCGGCCTATCTCATTATTAAACACAGACGGGAAAGTATATTCTAAGATCCTAGCTACCAGATTATCAGAAGTGATAACCCCTCTGGTTTCTATCTATCAGCACAGGTTTATCCCAAAGCGCGGCACAACCGATCATGTTAACCGGGTGATTACTTTAATTGATCACGCAAATGTGTCGGGGAACCCAGTGAGCCTCATATTACTGGATGCAGAGAAGGCCTTCGATCAAGTATCGTGGGCCTTCTTATGGGATTTGTTGAAACTACAGGGATTTGGGCCAAATTTTATCAAATCAATACAGGTGCTCTATCAACAACCTAGCGCACGGATTAAGGTAATGGGTCTTCAATCCGCAGTGGTACCAATACAACGAGGGACTAGGCAGGGATGTCCATGCTCGCCACTGCTGTTCGCTTTGTATATAGATCCCTTTTTAAAAATGATTGAGCGGAGCAGCAGGGTACCTTCAGTCAGGATACAATCACAGCAGTACCGAGTATTGGCATACGCCGATGATGTCGCTGTGCTCTCATCAAGACCGTCTATGGCTATGCCCGAAATCGAAAATCTTGCAAGGATATATGGATCGGTATCGGGATACAAATTAAATACCGCTAAGACACAAATACTCTGTATGAATATTAAGTCTTATGTTGATCCACGAGTCTTAGATGAGGTTACTTATTTGGGAGTTCAGATTCGTGCTGGAGCTTCGATTACGGTAGAGGTTAATTGGCAGAAGCTGATACATGGGGTCCGTAAACAGCTGGATCAGCTAGAATGTTTACACTTGACACTGGTTGGCAGATGCAACATCTTGAAAATGATGGTCGTACCTAAGGTGTTGTATCTTTATCGTTGTTTACCATTAGAGATTACTTGTACGCGTATCTCACAATTGCAAGCAATATGTATGAGGTTCATGTGGTCCCAGGGAAAAGAGCGACGGGCTAAGAAGTATATGATGTTGCCTAGGGCAGTGGGTGGTTGGGCAGTCCCTGATTTTCTTTTGTACTACTATGTATGTATGTTGCAGCGAATTAATGTTTTATTAACGGGTCAGGGACCAGTGGAGCCAGCACTACAACCTTCTATATATTCTCTGCTTTTAGGGACCGAAGCTAGGAACCGTCTTTTTATTGATATAGATTGGAACTACTACAAGCGCACTAGGTTCAAGGTGATAGCTGCTGCGTATAAGGTTTGGAAGGTAATAAGGAAGCAATATAATATCCGAAATGCGTCTATCTATACCCCTTTAATTGCACCGGTATTGCATCCCAATATATGCTGGGATCACATAGTAGTTAACTGGCGTTTAAGAGGTTTAATAACAGTGGGAGATGTATATACACCAGGCGGGTTAAAATCTTTCTCTCTACTGAAGAAACAATATCAGCTACCCACTTCGCATTTTTTTAAGTATTTGCAGATGCGTGAGTATTTTGCTAAATTGAATATTGTGAATGTGTCTAATCCTCTTATTGAGGCAAATAAAAAGTGCTCTCGTATAGGAGTATTATATAATATAATCATCGAGAAAATGTCCAACGACCTGGAAACCCATCATACGAGATGGGAAGAAAGACTGGGGGTGCCCTGAAATACCGTTGGAGCTCTCGATTGAATTGGCTTGCCGTTTATTTATGTCTGCCAATCTTAAGGCACAACATTACAAGACTCTGTTTTATCTTTATCGCACGCCTGATAAAATTGCAAAGTGGGTAGGAGATCCAGATGGAAAGTGTTTCAGATGTAATACTTTACGGGCCCGATTCACAGAACAAACTTAAGACAAAATCCTAAACTTAGTACCATTTTGGTATTCACAGAATGCACTTACTACTTCTGGTATTCACAGAATGAACTTACTATTTTTGAGATTCACAGAATAAACTTACTACTTTTGCTATTCACAGAATGGATTTACGACTCCTAACTTTACGTCCGCACTCGGGCCGGAAATTCCGGCCCGGAGGCGGAGCTTCCGGCCCGGAGGCGGAGCTTCCGGCCCGAAGGCGGGGCTTCCGGCCCGGAGGCGGAGCTTCCGGCCCGGAGGTGGGGATTCCGGCCAGAATTCCCACCTCCGGGCCGGAAGCTCCGCCTCCGGGCCGGAAGCCCAGCCTTCGGGCCGGAAGCTCCGCCTCCGGGCCGGAAGCTCCGCCTCCGGGCCGGAATTTCCGGCCCGAGTGCGGACGTAAAGTTAGGAGTCGTAAATCCATTCTGTGAATAGCAAAAGTAGTAAGTTTATTCTGTGAATCTCAAAAATAGTAAGTTCATTCTGTGAATACCAGAAGTAGTAAGTGCATTCTGTGAATACCAAAATGGTACTAAGTTTAGGATTTTGTCTTGAGTTTGTTCTGTGAATCGGGCCCTACATGCTGATGTAGCACATATTTTTGCCACTTGTGTTAAATTATCAGAATTGCTTAGACATATAAATAGGTTCTTATCTGAGATTCTCGGTGCCTCTATACAATTGTCAATTACTGAGATTCTGCTGGGTATAGATGTAGGTGGAGTGCGGTATTTGATATTCATGGCAGCAGCAGTGCTTAGGATGTGCATTGCCTCAATGTGGTTACAAACTGATGCCCCCCCAATTGATATGTGGAGAACTTGTTTTTTGTTCACGTACAATATGGAATATAATCTGTATACTGTTAAGGGGAGGCGAAAAAAGGCATTGGGGCAGCTAATATGGGGCGCTGTCAGTGCATATATGGACATGTAAGATGGTCTTAAGCTATCTAGTGTACCTATTATTTATCTGTTTTTCTCTTTTTTTCGTAATGAACGATATATTGGAATTATTTTATGTATTAGTTGCATAAACTGTCTCACAGGCTGAATTCTACCGAATACTATTGTAATTCAAACTCTGCGAATCGATCCTGCATTGTATAATTAAGTGAATGTTGGGTCATGTTTCTTTTTGTTTGTACCCGTGGTCCCCATTCAATAAAGAAATTTAAAAAAAAAAGAAATCCATTGAGCGCCCGAAGGCTCAAAAGCACCCTGCACCCAGCCGCCCGAGTGGCCCTGGCAGTGTAACTTCTACTCCTATCTACTTCCCCATTTGCCCTGAGCAAGTGACCAGGAGCCCAGCTCCCACAGCCGCGTGGCCTGCTAGTCAGCAGCCACCAACCAAGGTCCCCCTGCCTCCAATAGGATAACATTGGGCTTAACTCACTCTGCACCCGGCAGCCCCAGTGCCGCTAAGGGTGTAACAACAGTACCAACCTGACCCTGGGAGACCCCTGAGTCTGTGCCCAGAACCTTAACTCTGCCAGTGGAGTACTTACCCAAAAGCCGATAACCCAATTTTCTTCCATAGGGTAACATTGACTGGTTTCTTCTGAAATGGAGTGTGGAGTTTCTAAAACTTTAAATATTCACCTAAAATCACCCGAGTAACGAAAACGGAAATACTCACCTGCTATTAGGAGAGATCCCAGTGCTGGATCTTGGTTCCCAGCACTGACCCTGAAAAGTACTCACAACCGTACTTACCACTAACCCAATTTTCTTCCATAGGAAATCATTGACTGTTTTTCTGTGAAATTTCTTCTGTCGATTTTTGCAAACTACAAATATTCTTTAAAAATCATACCAACTGTGAAAACGTAATTACTTACCTGTTTGAGATAGAGGTCTCAGTACTGAGCCTAGGAGCTCAGCCCTGGATTACAAAAGTAACAAGAACATACTTTACCTGTAACTTGAATTTTCTCCCATATGAAATTTCTTATGTCAACTTTTAAAATAGCAAAATATTGCCTAAAAATCACAACAGTAACTAAAATGAATTTACTCACGTGTTTCCAAGACCTGTCCCAGGACTGAATCTAGGATCCAGTCCTGGAATTAGAAAAGTAATCCTGAAAGTAATCTATTGCAAATAACTTAAAATCCACATTAAGCTCAATGTATTATTGTGTTTGAAATTGGGTTGCCTATTGCAACAATCTGTAACTATTACCTACAAAAGTCAATTGCATATTGCAAAAGTATTTAACTAAAGCCTCTCATTCTGACAAAGTATATTTTGGTTCCCTTTTGTTGGTTCTAAAAGAAAACAACCATATATTTTTTTTATACAAACCATTGGCCTAGAGTTCAGTTCTTGAGTGTGTGAGACCATTTGCTGACTGAGTGTGTACAACAAATGCTTTACACTGTCCTCTGATACTGCCTTACTGCTCGACCAAGCTACCACTTTAGAGAGTAAGGTTATATCTAACGTTAACCTCTAGGTACTGGGGACTCTGTACACACTGTACCTATTAGGGAACAGTATATACAGAGCCACTTTCTCACATTCTATGTCCACAATTTTGCTTAAAATGCACCATGTTTGAAACGTTCACAGGCTGTCCAGTGGACAGATTCTTAGGCACCGCTATGCCCTCTATACAGGCGCTGTCATGAGACTCCTCTTAGTATCTATTGGGCAACTCATCTGTCCCTTTTTCTACAGATTGGTACTGGATAATGTAACATTTGCAAGCAACTATCAATGGTATATATGCATTGTTCTGGTTGTATGCTTAAAATGTGAAACATGTTTATAAAAAGATTTTTTTTTAAAAAGAATTAGCAAGTGTCAGTAAAGTGACTTGCATGGGAAAAGGAAAGTAAGAAAAAAAAACAGATGTCAATAGGGGCAAGACTAAAACAATTAGGTTAGTCAAATGGCTACAGACAAAACAAATAAGCAGGACTAGAGAGGGAAAGTCAATATTGTTCTTCTTGGACCAGCTTCATTGGTTGTTCCTGCTCTGAACTTCTTCGGGTGTTGTACCAAACATGCAGTCCTCCTCTGGAACTAGGAGTAACCAAGGTCAGGCAAACTTGAAAGTCAAGTGTGACAGATAATGGGGGATACAATAAGGTGGCATTGCCTTATAGGACTTCCTAACAGAATTCAAGCCAGCGGTTTAATTGGAGTTATTAGGAGTTGGTTCCAGTCACATACTGAACTAATGCCCCAAGCAAAGTTAAGAACCATTACTCAAATATTGATGAGTGGGCAGTGAGGCCTTGCTCTCCGTGAACTGCTTTGCCAAAGGGAAGGTGATCTTGGGGAAGGAGGGAACAGCTATTCTTTCCCATACAATACACCTCATACAAATCCAACCTATCCTCCTCCTTGACTGGGCCTCATAGTACAGTCACTTGCCCTCTTCCCCTCAGTGACCTGTAAGATTCTTTAGGACGATTTTCTATGCTGCTCTGTTATCCAGTGTTTCCTTATATGCAAGACTTCTATTTGGCCAAATGAAAATTTTCTAAGACAAACCAGGTCTTGCTGAGACAAATTAAGAAGGAAGAGGCAAAAAATAAAGACTGAGGGCCTCATGTAGGAAGCCAAATACCGGTCGGTAACGGCCGATTTTCGGTAATTATACCGTTACCGACCGGTATTTTGGCTTTTGAGATGTAGGGGGAGAATTTCATGATTCGGTATTTACCGAATCGGTAAAATTACCGAATCGGTAAAATTACCGATTCGGTAATATTACCGATTCGGTAAATACCGAATCATGAAATGAGATGTAGGGAGAGTGTGTGGTGGGTGTGGGGATTCGTTATTTACCACCAACTAAAGGTTGGTGGTAAATGACGAATATGTGTAAAAAAGCATTTTTGTGCACGTTTAAGTGTGCAATGTGGCAGACATACATGCCCTTAGGGCATGTATGTGCGCCACATGTGCACACATGGCCGAATCAGGGGTGCAACAGGGTGTCAATGTGACACCCTGCCACCCTTGCATGTGCTCCCCCATTACCGATTCGGTATTTACCGATTCGGTAATGAGGCATACCTTCCCATCAATGGGAAGGTATGCCTCATTACCGAATCGGTAAATACCGATTCGGTAATTACCGAATTTTTCCGAGTCGGTAATATTTACCGACTCATTACCTACATTGCATTTACCACTTCATAAATACCGAATCGGTATTTATGAAGTGGTAAATGCCAGCCCACCTACATAAGGCCCTAGGTATTTTATAAGGGAATAATAATGACAACAAGATAGAAGTTATTGGCATAGCTGCCTTACTTGACGTCAGACAAACTGCTGGGCTTCAAAGCTGTGATAACTGCAAACTCTGTCTTCCTTGTATCCACCATATCTTTAACTTCATTTCACTTGCCTGCAAGCTTGCAGGTTTTTAGCCTCACCTTAATGATAGAAGGAGCCAGACACATGTCGGGGGGGTGGGAAGGATTATGCAATAATCTTACCAAGTGGTATATGGGCCAAAGGTGGTGTCTCCAGATGTAGCTTGCTGCAGCTTATGGAATCTTCTCAACTATTATTACCCCCATCTCTGCAGCAGCCAGAGTGCTTGCAACTTTTTCTCCTCCCAGAAGTGTGTAATGTCACTCAAACTGCATAGAATATATACCCTTCTGGGACACCCCCACCGCCTGCCATTTAGGGTGTGTTTTATGTTTGCATACCTTCACATTACTTCCTTTGACTTTCCCTACTTTACCTCAGTCTGCTCACCTTCACAGGATGCTGTCAGACCCTTCAGGAAACAAACTTCTGCTCCTAGTGAAACAAGTCACTTAACTGCATTTTTCACCCTATACCCTCATGGTCTGGCACTATCAACAAGGCATTCATCGTTTTAAGAGTCTAGGAAGTCCACATATGATGATAAGTCCACTCAAACAAACAGTAGCATAAAATTGCGAGTACTTTCTTTTAATGATGATTGCCCTAAAATCCTGAGTTCTTCCAAAGCATCATTACTTCATGACCTGTCTCTTTTCTATTTCAAGCATCTTGAAGGTATGGCAGTCACCTTACTTCCAGGTGTGGAGTCCACTTTAAGTGGCAGACAGTGCACTCATAGGGACTTTGCTTTGGAAAGGCTTCCCTGCAGCATCTTTCTATGCTCTGCCTCAAAACAATCTGATTGAGGTGGCTTTTACTATTTCTGTCAGCAGCACACCTCTTGGATTTTGCACCATCGGGTCGTCTTCATTAGAGGGCCTCTTAATCCATTCAGAATAGTCATTATCTGGTAGTGACAATTTCAGGTCTGTCATGTGGGTAGAAGAGGCCTGGTGAGAAACATCACCATTTGACATGCTCACGTTTCTAAGTTGCCTTCTTTTCTTAAACACAATGACATTTGATATACATTTGCTTGTTTGTCTGTGCAAGATAATATTCTCTGAAACTGCAATAATTACATTTCCACTTTGTAGGCACACTACCACAATACCTTGAACATTTAGTACAAGGGATAAAGTTCACTGCGCAACATCACTGACTTGTTTAGTTAGAGGAGCATGTTGCTGACACTGTGAGGTTGCTACATGCCAGAATTCTAGCTCAGCTGATTCCTGTTTACCTCCATGAGGGATGTCCAGCTCTATGGTAATGGGGAGTTAGACAGGGATTTGGCAAAGCACCCACCCTAGACATACTAAGTTAGGTAGCGCTAGGCAGGAGCACAACATATTACAGTACTCATATGCCAGTATATAGTCACCGTTATAGCACACTGGTTGAATTATTCATTTTCGCCACCATTCTCATAATGCTAATTTGGATTACTTCTATTGATTATTGCAGCACATGCCTTTTATACACGAATCACATTTCTTCAATAGATATTGAAACTCAGTGCTGGGTATTTCTTGTGTATCTCTTTGGGTATGCATGAGTAATCAAAGGAAAAGGTTCTAGATCTGTTACCTCGATTTCCTTGAGGAGTAAGATTTGTCATGTTCCGAGGTTTCATAATCCATCTACTACCTGGTCCAGTTTGGGGTACAGATGGTGCACTGTCAGCTAGCAGGACTTAGGCCAACATATCCTGATGGTGTGCGTAGAATCAGTCTCACACAATCCTGACCAATGTTGTCCAATAAATGCACAGTTGTACTTGGGAAAGCATAGGCCATATGAGATGGTGCTGCCATCGTCCTAGCTTGGGCTCTTATTTAAGGGATCACCCGAGTACTTTTCTTTTGCATACCCAAAGACCCTTACTCACCTTTTAACTGAGACGTCCATGGTGTTAGGGAAAAATCCTCCTCAGCTGAGTAGGGCACCTCTATGTATTGGCTGTAGGTTGTTCAAGCTTAAACCATTCAAAGGATCACCCCATAGTGGGACCCACTCTGAACTCCACATATTCATATGTCTGAAGAAGCAGCAGTCAATATATCAGCAAACTGTAGACATGCATTTGATCCAATGCTGCTACAACGTGAACTGCCCCTTAACTGGTGGTGACATTACCTTCATGGCGGAGGCCCAAGAAGCATTCAGGACAGAGGTATTCTATTCGTGGGTTACATTCCCCAGAAGCAAATAATACATCAATACTTTTTCACACCTACACTGCAGCTTACAAAGCACTAGCAATACCACGAACATACCAAGAACACCAAAATTGGTTTGAAGGCTCCCTACCACAGACCACAGCTGAAGTTACACTAAGCCTCCATAGCAATAAGGGAGCAACATGGCCAGTCTTTGCCAGCTGAAGACCATATTAAGACATAACAACTCCACAATTACTTACATTGTACACAGGATTAGTCAGAATATACAGATGTTTGACACAGTTCATCATGCGAACAATGACAAATAATCCTTCGAGGGCTGCTCAAGCTGTACAGCCATAAGTAGCTACACCTGGAATTGGTCCACAGACTATCAATGCAGTTATGGGAAAAAATATCACCAGACAGGAGGAGATTCGGTTCTGGATTTTACAAAAAACTAATCAGCTTGAAGCACTGTTTCCCCGTACGGGACCCCAGGATAGACATAGGATTTTAACAATCTGCTTTCCGATAGGGATGGCTCAACCTTTGGAAGAGTGTGCCTCTTGGGGAACAGTCTTTGCTGAAGTGTATACCAGAGCTCATGGTACACTCTCATTAACTGTTTTGCCAAAAGTGCTTAAACAGATCCAAAATGAGTACCAGGCGGCCCCGGCCCTGGATTTGGGGATGAAGCTGATGGGCAACTTTACTGCAGTATCAGCCATTATTTTAAATAACATTAAAGGGGACGCAGCAGCATTGGCTATAGGCCAGCAGCTCATGAATTTGGCTCTAGGAGAGAGGGAGCATGGAGTACCTAAAATTATCGAAAGAAACCTATGCAACAGTAGGTAGAGATAATTTGGGAGCCAGACGTAGCAAACCATAAATTAAGAGTAGGTCTGAAAAGGATAACTCAAAGAAAGCACCCATATCTTCCAAGAAGAAGTGGGATAATAAGAAAAATAAAGAAAAGACTAAACCATTGGGTGGATCTCCTCAACGGGAGGCCATTGAAATGTGCTATAGTTTGCGTAACAGTGATAATGTTAGAATGCCTGACAGGTATCAGGATACTTATACATGTTCATCCAAAAAATGCTCGGACAGATGTGGGCGGTCAGAGTGTGGATCAAAGGAGTATGTAAAACAGAAGAAGTATTCACAATGCTCTTCTGACTTTATCATAGAAAAGGAAGACAAACCTAAACAGTCAAAGCCTCAATTCAAAAAGAAGAAGGTAGCTGGACTCGAAGTCAAGCATGCCACGGATATTGAGGACACTTCTTTTGAGCGGGGAGTGGGCTCTGCACATGCTGGATATCAAGGTAGAAGTCATAATAGTTCTCTGGAGCCTGATGGATTTTCTGGTGGGAATAGCATCGAGTGACTATATCCAGGTGGAAACAATGGATACAAGAGTGTGTGTTCTGCACCATTCAAACGAAATGTAACTCCAAATGGAGGGGGATATACAACATCCAACAAATGTTCATTTTTATTCTATTCAGCCATTTTCTTGGCTGAATAGAATTGGCCACCAGAGCTTGTCAGTGGACTGCCTAGAGGGAGAAATGGTAATCATACCTGCATTTTCCGACCTCGTTCCAGAATCAGTAGAACATTCATACGTCAAGGACTGGGTGCTAGCGCAAGCTCCAGCGTTATGTTGGGTGGAATGATGGTTCTCCTTATCACGTAATAACTGTGAGATCAGTCCCACAACCACAAAGACAACAACCCATTAAAAATGAGAGGAAAAATCAACTTAGAGAGATCCTCACACAACTTGAATACCAAGGTGTAATAGAAAGTTGCACCTCTCCCATGAATAATTCTTTGTTTTTAGTTATGAAACCAGACCATTCATATCATCTAGTATTAGATTACAGACACCTGAATACAGCTACATGAAAATTTGCTGTACAAAATGCGCACAGCGCAGCACTAATGAATAGTCGTAAAAAATGCAAAACTACACTAGATAACTCAAATGGATTTTTCTGTCAAAATATAGTGCCTGAAAGCAGATATTTGACAGCATTTAGCACTCTGGGTTCACAAAAGCACTTCTATCGACTCCCCCAGGGGTGTAAGAAAAGCCTTGGGCTGCTTTCAGCATGTTTTACACAACTTTTACAAATTTTTTATGACTAGGCATTGTCGTATGTCGATGACATATACTTAATAGATGATGACCTTGCAACACACTTGGCTAAAGTAGATCACATTGTCTTCAGATTTGCTCACATGGGCTACAAACTTAATTTCAAGAAATCTAAAATTGCATATCCCAGTGTCCTGTTTTTGGGATACAAGCTGTCAAATGAAGGCAAAAGTCTTGCAACACATTTCTTCGAGAAGTGTGCGCTTTTACAACCACCAAACACATTGAAGAAACAACATATATATTGGGTTTCCTATATTTTAGCAGTACTTACATTCCAGATTAGGCATTATGGGAAAAACCATACTATGACTTGATTTGTCCAGACTTTTCAAGTACACAGAAAAAGTCCTGGTGGCAGTACAGACTGCTGTCGTAAAAGAAAGATCTTTGCCTTAGGGGAAATGCATTATTGTTGTGACTCCGGTTTCGGCCTTAGAGGCTGTGACAAAGGCCAGCATTCCTTACGCCTAGGATGTTGGATAAAATGGGCCAACTATTTTACGGCAACAGACGTAGATTACATATTTGACTGTCCAGTGCAAACACAAGCATTCCTGCAATATGAACACAAATGTCCTCTGTCTCATAAAGTCATTCCTCTTGATCATTCTGATTACATCATCCACACCAGGGTTCTCCATAGTCGGTCCTGGATGGTCGTATCTATGGCAAACCTTTAGCATATCTCCATTTAGATAAATGTAGTTATCATGAAAATCTGGAATGGATCCAGCCCTCCAGGACCGACTTTGGAGAACCCTACACTGACAGTACTGCCCAGCCTCTGTAGGGACCAAGCACCAATATTCTGCGGCGTGTGCTCCAGTTAAAGGTTGTATTCAGGCTGTAGAATTCCACCCTGAAAAGACCTACACGCAGTCACTTGGTGCCTGCACAGCGCAGCTGGCCGACCTGAAAGCTTTAAATCTGGCAATTGAGAATACGGATGACAGATTCCCCACACTCATAGTGTGTGATTCGTATTATTGTATTCAGTCTTACAATGAGTATCTACACTACAGGACCCAAAATAGATTCAGAGATTCCAAAGGGTGCACAATAAAGCACAAGTTGCTTTGGGGACAGATGGCCAAGCTAAAAGCATGCTTGCCACAGACTCATGTGATTCAGACCTTGAGTCATCAACGTTTAGGGATGCACATTGCAGGGACTTCCATGGCTGATGAAGCCACAAAGGCAACAGTCCAAACTGCTGAAAACTGCTGCAGTAACTGCAATTTCTTGTTCCAGTACTAGAATAGATTGAGACATTATGACAGCTGCCAATGCTGCACGTGATGGTACCCACTTGCAGAAAGGCTTTCCAACTAAATATTCCTACCAGTTGAGTGCACAAAACATTCCTTTTGCTCATATTCCTGGAGTGGTGGATAGAGTAATACCAAATTCAGATCGCAGGTTAGGTTTAATCCTAGTAGAACATGAGGGAATAGTATCTGCTCATGCAGGGGTGGCAGCTACAATTTTATTATTGCAGCAACACTATTGGTGGCCAGGTCTATACAAACAAACTAAGGACTTTGTCCTTAAATGCACTATCTGCCAGAAGATGAAGGGTTGCACCGTAGCACGTCGACCACAGACACACGTATTGATCTCAGACAAACCTCGCACTTGTGTTTATCTGGACCACTGCGGTCCCGACCAATCAGATGGAGATTACAAATACATCTTGGTTGAAGTGGATTCCTGCTCTTGATTCCTATGGATTTGGCTGCAGTGATTGGCTGATGCCTGAACTGTTATAAAAGACTTGTAAGTCTTCATCGGGTCATACGAGGTAGCCATATTCCATTCGCACCAGGGTCCGGCATTCACCTCTAAAGCTTACAGAGCCACCATGGGAAATTGGGTGTGACTGTGCAGCACACCTCCCCCTATCATCCCGAGGTAAATGTGGTATAGGAGAGGAAAAACCAGGACTTATGTAGTCCTTAACAGCGAGGGTATTAGGTTGAGGTCACAGTTGGGTCCCTCGCCTATATAGGGTCCAGAGAGCCCTAAATAATCTGCCTAGAAAATCCCTGGGTGGTCAGACTCCCTATGAGATCCTGTTTGGGGTGAAGATGTGGGTTCCAGACCTCAACAGTCCCAGTACAAAGGCGGCAGAAACACCATTTGACATCAGTGATGTTTTACAGGAACTGAACAACTTCTGGGACGCACAGAGCAATGTCTAACTAAAACGTACCACCTCTGGAGAAGTGAAGGAAGCACCAGCAACTCCTGGGTGGATTCCAAATATCAGTGATCTAGTCAGGGAGAAGATTGTGG
The DNA here is from genome assembly GCF_964204655.1 of Triturus cristatus. Lineage (NCBI taxonomy): Eukaryota > Metazoa > Chordata > Amphibia > Caudata > Salamandridae > Triturus > Triturus cristatus. Next base: position 480,096,943 of record NC_140590.1, on the reverse strand, counting down.
ACAAGAAGGAATTTAAGCCATCCTACAGACCGCCTGAACATGTCCTGGCATTAGAAGGTACGAGAACTGTACTTTTAACACCACTTGCTGGCTGCAAAAACAAGAGATTTGTGTTGATTGTCCTCATCAAACCACATTATGTGGAAGGTTCTACACAATAGGCCAAGAAGGCTCCTGAGTAGTTACCTGTCTCCTCGCGTTACCCTACAGGAAGTCATGCTGGAAGCTTTCATCAGTGATGAAGCTTCTTCTTCCTTGCTGGGAATGGCTAAAAATGAAGTAACTCTTCTATCTGCTACATCAACAACTACCTTACAACCAACTTGTATGGAAACACAGATTTCTCTTTGGTAACCCGACATGGATGGAGTCTACATCAATGTGCCACAATTCGAGTCAACCCCCAGTTCTACACAGCCTCCAGAGCTGCCAAAGATAGATCAATCAGCCTCTGGCTACTTTATCGACTATGATGACTTCGCTTCAGATTCATCCCCAAAGCAGATTTTGTGAATTCTATATTTGGCTGAAAAAGACATACTTTGTCCCTTCATGGATATACCTTTAGATTACAATTTTGTTACTTTTCCTCTTCCTTTCGATTCGTTTTGTAAGAGTCTTTTTTCTGCTTCTGAACGATCACTATCTCCCAGACCACTCTGTTGTCGAACTGGTACAATTGGTTTTAACGCCCCATTCTTCATCACACTGGGGGTGTTAAGAGACCTTTCCCTGGTGAACATTTCTACTGTTCTGGTTCCTGATGGAATTGTTTGGGATAGGGTATCCTATGATCAATTCATCATGTACCAATCATGGGGGATGGCTAGTGTGGCTGTAAGACACTAACGGATGTCAGGCACGTTTTCTGTGTGACACCAATGAGTTTAAGATCAGTAGCCCGAACCCATGTTATGTGCAGATACAACACTAGGGGGTGGTAACAACTTACAGTGTTGGGAAGTTATGCCTAGATTGGCTAAAAGCGTCAACATTGTCGCAGGTGAAACAACACTTGTTCCTTCTTTCTGATGACATGGGTCTGCAGGACTATTTACTAGGTCCTCGAAAAGAACGTCAAAAGTGCTTCTTGTAAGCAATATACAAAGAAGTGTGGAAGGTTTCACAGCAGGAAGCTGCTGAGAGACTACGCAAAATTGACAGGGCAAATTTAGAAAGGGATCTGGCAGTAGTTGATAATGGCATGACTACTCTAGCCACTAGAAATATTCCTTGCATAACATTGTATCATCTGCAATTGACATCATACAGAGTGACATGTCTTGTTTACAACATGGGCAGTCCCAGCTTAGGGCTATTATCTTACTGAGTTGGACTCTACAGGCACGTTCTGCTGTTCCCATACCATGGATACACCTTAATGCCACTAGCTTAATTTTACCTTACAACTTAATGAAAAAGCAAACAATAATGGAAAAAGGAACGTGACACACACTATGTTACACATATAGAAGTTGGAGAAACTACCATTCACTGTTGCAGAAATACCTATCACCGGTTGGATAATCCACAGATTTTGTTCTCTGTGAATTTCAACATTTCACTCCCAATACTGCTTACAACACTATCAAGTGGGCAGATTTGAAGTGCTAAGAGGGGGATATGTGCGCAAGTCATGCATTTTACCTTTCAATACCACTGTAGGAACAGTGGGACTGACATTTTTCTTAGTGGGACAGACTGTGAGAGTACCTTGGGACATTCTATAGTGTGTACGGAACGTTTTGCTTCATGGCCCATGTAATGCAAATAAGGCAAATTTGTCCTGCTATCTGAAGGGTTCTCTGGCTGCTGTGATCTGTCTGGCTTTCAGATTACTCTCTATTGGGAGTTACTTGATGTTGAGTGAGCAAGGCTACTGTGTGATGAAACCGGGAATTGCCTTTCTGGTAGCAGTTTAGGATGCGATGCTTTGGCCTTCGATAAAGCTTTCAAATGTGCACTTTGATGCTTTAAGCAGGCCTAAAGCGTTATTGATCGAGAAGGATGCGACCTTAGCAACTGCCTGGGAGATGTTTGAGCCACAAGGTGCGAGGTCGTCTTCTGAGATACCGTCAGTAATCTGTACTAATTTCCCACACCATTTTGGAGAGCTTGTACATTGTATTTTTAACATGTCTAATAATGCGGTAGCACTGAACTTTTTTAAGCCAATTGGCTCCAGTTTGGTTAGCACTTTCCAGACCGTTTTTGGAGTCTGTGTATTGAAGCATTTTGGAGGCCACTAGACCTGTTTATAATTGTCAGGACTGTTCCATCACAAGGCCAAATGGGGATAGCACTGTCACATGTGCTCCTGCGTCGTGAACGCATGATACAGTCCTTTGGTGCACTCTTACTTCAAGAACTAAATGAGCTCTGGTTCTTGTCCTTTTGTCCTGTCTGGATGCACTGCGAATATTCTAATGTGTGTTTTGCACTTTTGGATATGCCCTGGACATATGCCTGGGAATGCAGGTAGTTCAAGCTCCGGACATTGACCTACGGGTGGTTCCTCTAATGGCTCACTTGTACTGTTGTCCTTCACGCTTACTGTTGCTTCTGAATGCATTGCTTACATTTCCACTTCATAGGCACACTATCAGAATACCTTGAAAACTTAGTACAAGAGATAAAGTTCATTGTGCAAATGTTGTTGTCTGTCAGGGGTCAGAGCTATCACAATAGAATAAACAATAGCAGCCTCACTGGGGCTTTGGCATGGCTGCATGGTAGTTGTTTATTATATACATAAAATCTCTGACTTGTTTAGTTAGAGAAGCATTCCGCTGACGCTGTAAGGTCGCTACATGCTGGAATTCCAGCTCAGGTGGTTCTTGTTTACTTCCAGGAGGTATACCCACCTCTACACCAAGACTGGCACCCTGATGACACTTACTCGCAAGTAATGGGGAGTAAGACCATTCTACAGGGATTTGGCAGATCACCCACCCTAGACATACTACATTAGGTAGCTCTAGGTCAGGTGTACTCCCAAACTTTCTCTCGGGGGCCAAATTTACAGTGTGGTTTCTGGCTGAGGGCCGCACCGGTGGGGGCGGCGCCAGTGGGGGAGGGGGCGGGGCTAGAACAAAAAAAAATCTATGACCACGAGGTTGAACACAGGCCCCTGCAGCGGACGCCTTCGTCCACTGAGCCACCAGACCAGGCATTCACACATATCTATCTATCTATCTATCTATCTATCTATCTATCTATCTATCTATCTATCTATCTATCTATCTATCTATCTATCTATCTATCTATCTATCTATCTATCTATCTATCTATCTATCTATCTATCTATCTATCTATCTATCTATCTATCTATCTATCTATCTATCGCTCTGTCTCCCTCCCTCTCTCTGTCTCCCTCCCTCCCTCTGTCTCCCTCCCTCTCTCTCTCCTTCTCTCTATCACTCTCCCTCTCTCTCTCTCTGTCTCCCTCCCTCTGTCTGTCTCGGTCTGTCTCCCTCCCTCTGTCTCCCTCTCTCTCTCCCCCTCCCTCCCTCCCTCTCTCTCTCTCTCCCTCCCTCTCTCTCCGTCTATCTCTCTCTCTCAATCACTGTTTGTCTCCCTTTCTCTCTGTCTCCGTCCCTCTCTGTCTCCCTCCCTCTCCCTCTCTGTCTCCCTCTCTCTCTCTCCCTGTCTCACTCACTCTGTTTGTCTCTCTCTCACTGTCTCCCTCCCTCCTCCTCTGTTCTCCCTCTGTCTCCCTCCCTCTCTCTCACTCTGTCCCTCCCTCTTCCTCCCTCTGTCGCACTCTGTCTTCCTCCCGCCATCTCACCCCCTGCTCTCACTCCCTGCTGCCCTCCATCACCTCACCCTGCTGTCCTTGTCACCCTCCGTCACCTCACCCCGCGCTGAGACAGCTTCCCGGGAACGCACACAGCCGCCGCACCCAAGTACTTCACGGGTCTTTTAAAGACCATTCACTTGTTAATGAGGCTTTGTTGTATTTCACCTCTTCTTAGTGCCCCTGCATCTCCACTCAATCAGAGTGGAGATGCAGGGGCGTTAAGAATAGGTGAAGTACAACAAGGCCTCATATTTAAAAGAATCGCCCGGCCCCCATAGCTCGCAACCGGCGATATAAAAAAAACAAAGGCATATGATGTCGGCAAGGTCCGCGGGCCGCCAAGGAAGGCTTGCCGGGCCGCTGGCGGCCCGCGGGCCGTACTATGAGTACCCCTGCTCTAGGTAGAAGCACAGTATACTACAGTACTCATATGCCAGGATATATTCACTGTTAAAGCAGAATGGTTGAATTATTCATTTTCTTCACCATTCTCATAGTGCTAATGACGCTATACTGCTTCCTTCTATTGATTAGTGCAGCGCATGTCTTTAATACAAGAATCACAATGCTTCAATAAATATTGAATAATATCAAAAGCAAATGGTTTGGGGACCAATTATTTTTCAAACAATACAGACAGTTAAACAAAAGGAATGAAGGGACCTGTAAAATAAATTTCTTCAAAGCAAAAAATGGTTTGTTATTGAAAACAAGTTCCACATAAATAACAAGAAAATACAACAATCAATACAAAATTGACGAGTTGTGCTCACAATATTACACTAAACAAACATATACAAAAGGTTTATACAGTGTAGACAAAAATAAGGGGAATAACAATACAATAGAATGTGTCTGTATTATTACAGGAACATAATGCAACAAATGCTTTATCCCAATTTGCCAAATGTGTTTCGACCTTTATAGTTTATTAGGTCATCATCAGGACACATAGAAATAATTTGAGAGCAACCAATAAAAGAATTGCAGCATATAAGGCTCCAAATCAATTCAGAGAATGAAGTTCAATCATGTAGTCAAATTAATTGAAAAAACGATGGTCAACAATAGGGTAGAGCAATTCAAAAACATCTTAGGTTGAATACTTCGGGGAACAACAGATCCTGTATCACCGTAAATAAACAAACAATTGGTTTGAAAATAGGGCTAGATCAAAGCGCTTCTATGCATACAGTATCAACAGTGTGCCAACTCCAAATGTTAAATTTCCGGGGAGCAAGTTTACCTTGGACTGCCACAACATTACTATCGAGCCGCCAATATTAATATCTCAACGCCTTGCTAAGTATTTCTTGTGTATCTCTTTGCGTATGCATGAGTAACCAAACAAAAATTTTCTAGATCTGTTACCATGATTTCCTTTTGAAGTCAGGTTTGTCATGTTATGAAGTTGCATAATCCATCTACTACCTGGTTAGGTTTGGGGTAGAGATGGTGCTCTGTGAGCTAGCGGGATATAGGCCAACATATCTTGATGCTGTGCGAAGAATCAGTCTCACACAATCCTGACGTTTATGTTTTCCAACAAATGCATAGTTTTACTTGGGAAAGTATGAAAGTATAGGCCTTACTGCAGCTCCTGGGGGGCTACAGAATCCTGAAAGAGACAGAAGCAGCATGTTTTCCCCTTTACCTAATTAACGTAGTGGGCGCCAAACTCTGATGGTGTAGCTGAGAGTAAAGTGGGTTTTCTTCTGTCTGAGAGGCATTTGTTTATTAAGCATTTGAAAGTTATCCACCGTTTTAACTAGAAACCAATGCAAAGTAATCCGATGTTCTACTCTGAGTTAAAACTATGAGTCAATACAGAACCCTAGCGCTCACTACACAGGAGAGAGAGAGGTTCCCATTTGCTGATGGTTTGAAGGAAGGTGAATTCCAGGCTTTTCCAAAAAGTAGCTTGTGAGCTATTAGTAGTTATCCATCTACCAAGAAGCTCTCCTGTTTGCAGCTCAGCCTACTGGATTAGAATCTTTTGCTTGTTTTAATTTATATAAAAATTTCAAAATTGGAAAGTGTGTGTAGAAGAGGAAAACGTGTATTTTCAGAACTCATAAGCTGATTTTTGGTGAAAAATCACTGAACTGCCAAAATATATTTAAAGCTAATATTTGATTAATAAATTGTACAGCATTGGGGAGACTTATTACTAACATTACTAAATTGGTGGCAGTGGCATTGCAGCTGTGGCCTTTATGCATTACCTATCAACAGGCATTCAAAATTAATAAAGCCCTTTTCACATAACTGCTAACTGATGCACTGGGGGCATTGCTGTTGGTAATGTTGCATATTGTCAGGGCCAGACTAGCCATAGAGGGCACCAGGCGTTTCCCCGTTGGGCCTCCAGGGTGGGGCCTGTTTTTGGCCCCTGGGGTGCCGTTTTTGTTACCGGGGACCAGCAATACTGCCCGCCTGTAACACAATCGGCCGAAACAGGCCCTAGCAAGCAGTTTGCCAGGGCCGGTTTCGGTTCCCAGTCCGGCCATGCATATGGTATATAATTTAATCTTGCCTCGTATAGTAATATTAGGAGCTCCAGATGATTTTCATTGAACATAAGGTGCTCATATTACAGAAAAGGTTGGAGATCCCTGATATTACATGGAAAGACAGCTGGAAAGGCAATAGAATATGCTCCTAGACAAACCTCTGTCCTAGCACTCTCCCCTTTGTCTGCTGATTCAGGGTGAAGGGCGTTGTGTTGTTCAGACACACAATGAATGCTCAGAAATGCCATTCCCTCGCCAGCTTGCATCAATGTACTTTTTGTTTCTAATTTGTGCTCAGGCATCCCATGAACAGAGGGACAATAAAGAGCTCTTTGTGAAGTCACAGAGAGGAACACTTGGAGGCCCACAGCCATATTAATGTCAACTATTTGTCTTTTAAGTTGAGACAAACAAGTTCTTGGTCCAATTCATGTCTAAGTTCAAGAAATCCTCAATTGTGCGTCTTATTTTTATATATTTCTTGGTAATTTTGATTGCCCTGATATTTATATATATGGAGAATTATTTTCCTTTTCTTTAATTGGACTTCATCCTCATCTGTCAGTCAATTGAGCAGTCTTACTTGAGTAAGGATGAATGAATAAATTAAAATTTGTACAGCACATAGCTAATCAAAACTGAGTATCCAGTTGCTAAGAACCATTAACTTGTTCAGTGGGTTCAAAAAGGAACTAGTGCGCAAATGGCCAAGTGTTAATATATCTGCAGAAAGCAGGCTGTGAGGTAATAGGTGGTAATGTGGTGGAGGAGCATTCCAGAGCTTGGCTGCCTTGTGTTTGAAGAACCAACCTCTGTATTCCTGTATTTTTGATGAAGAAAACAAAAGTGCAAGCACAAGGTGAAAAGTTAAAATAGATTGCCATGATCACACCTGATCAATTTGAGAGCAAGCATGCAAAAGAATCTCTGGGGGCAAATTCACTAAACCAGTTATGAGTATGCAGGAATAGTGTTTTATGTTCTCTTACATGCCTTTGTGAATCAGCCTCAAAATGTCCAACTTCCTTTTAGTAAAAGTACAAAGATTATACAGTGCCTACACTTTGTATTCTGATTATAGGAATATTCCTTGTATATTCCAATTTTATTGCCATTTTAGATATTTCTGGGGCAATTCACAAGGGCATATAATAGTATGTGAAACAGTACTACAAGGAAAACATTACATTTACCAAAATGCCTTTGAGACTAGGCCCCTGGATGTTTGCATTTATATGCATGGATACAAATCATCTGCACTGCATTCAAGGATCCATGGTCAGAGCCTAGAAGAGGCACAATCATAGGTAGACAGACATGTATACAAAATATTTGCACAAGCACTTAGATGCCAAAGAAAGAACACAGTGTGGACTCAAGATAGATATGGACTAGAACATGCACACAAAATCATACATAGTCCTTTTAGTTCAGTGTTGTGGCCTGTGGCTTGACTGGAGCTTGGGTTTGGCCTTTGATACCTTAAACTAGGGAAAGGAAAGGATTACATGGGGCTTGCAAAAGTGATCGTTTCTTTTTCTCCATGGGCAGGTTGGTAGGTAGGCATGGTAAGTATTTTTGTCACCTGTTTTTTCCTATTTTTAGAGAGTAAGAGTGGTTTTCCAGGGAGTTTGTCTTACTGATCTATATTTTGCTACTATTACAGAGGGTGAATTCATAGTCAGCCTGTCATTGTTGCCTCTTTTCTACCCCTAAGGCCTGTGGTATAATGTCAGGGATCTTGTGATTCTGATAATGTTTACATGCAGACGTTAATTGTTTTTTCCTAGGGAGTTCGTGAATACTTGTCCTTCTGCTATTTTCATTTGGTCTAACGTTACTAAAATTGTATGTATAAAATACCTACATGAAGGGGGTTTCAGCCACCTCTCTTAACCCATTGGTGGGTTCTTTTGTCATTCACATTTTGCTTCCGCCCACTACAGCATGGGGCAATGTTTCCGTCTACTTCAGCCACTGGCTGATTTTATTTTAAGGGACTTTATTTAGCCCTTTCACAAGGAGCACATGCGCACACAAGGCAGTTCCCTTCAGTGCCAGTGTTTTTGTTTTTATTTTATAATTATTTTAGTGTTACTTTTGTTTGTAGAGCCTGCTGTGATTGCAGGACACTTTCTACCAGATGAAAGCACGGGACACATTCCAGCTTTGCCAGTTCCTGTCCCCTGTGAATGATGTTGTAAATTTCTTTTGAAGCAGCTTTTGTTTATCTGACTGCTGCTTTTTCGCACCATGCTAGCAGCTCACATAAACTCTGAATATAAGCTCATAAAGGTGCTCTATATTAGCAAACTCTTTCTTTCTTTCATTCTTTCATTCTTTCTTTCATTCTTTCTTTCATTCTTTCTTTCTTTCTTTCTTTCTTTCTTTCTTTCTTACCTTTCTTACCTTGCTTTTTTTTCTTTATCTCTTTCTTCCATTCTTTCTTCCTTCCTTTCTTTCTTCCTTTCTTTCCCAAATGGAAGTGGCTGGCAGTCAATGCCAGACTGGGTGGCTTTTCTAAGCCTGTGTTAGCCAAGATCTTTAATTTTCCTTAAATTATGTGTATAACATAATTACCTATAGGGGTTTCAGCCACTCTTTGTCCATTAGTCTCTGGTTCTGCTATTCACAGCTTTCTTTCACCCACTTCTGCATGCGTCAAGGAGCAATATGTCTTTCTTTCATCTTTCTCTCTTCTTTCTCTCCTGTTTTTCTTTCTACTTCCCTTTCTTCATTCCTTCTTTCTTTCTGTTTTCTTCCCCCTTTTTTCATTCTTGCCTTCTTTATTCTTTCTTGCCTTTGCCCTTGTTTACATCTTTCTTTCTTTCTTTCTTTCGTTCTTTCTTTCTTTCTTTCTTTCTTTCTTTCTTTCTTTCTTTCTTTCTTTCTTTCTTTCCCAAAGCAAGTGGCTGGAAGCCAATGCCAAACTGATTGGGTTTTTAAGTCTGTTTTAGCGAAGACCTTCTTTTATTTTACATAAATTATGTATATAACTTAATTACCTATAGGAGTGTCAGCCACACTTCATCCATTAGTCTGTGGTTCTGTTATTCACATTTATCTTCCACCCACTCCAGCATGCATCAAGAGGCAATGTGTTAGCCCACTTCAGCCACTGGTTGACTTCACAAGGAGTACATCAACACACAAAGGGCCCGATTATGATGTCTGGCGGAAAGCCATCTGACAGCTAAGGCTTTTCGTCCGACATTAAGGGTTTCTGTCTGACCTCCGTATTACAATACTGGTGGTCTGAGGGGCCCCGCGGGGGGAGTACTCTCTGTTTCCGATGGGCTTACAGAGCCCATCGGCGTGGTGGGCGGAGTGGTAATCCCATAATGACAGCGGAGCCAGCCTCGGCTCAACCGTCGAGATTACGATGTCGGTTTCAGCCAGCCTTTTCATGGCAGTCCGCCTTCCAAGAAAAGGCAGGCGGAAAGGGACTTTGGCGTCTCCTAGCAGGGCCCCCTTCCCTCTGGCCCTCCTCTATGGGGCCTGGGAGGCATGTATGGTCCCTCTTAAACATCCCTGCACCATGGTGGAGGCACTGCATGGTGCCTGCTGAACGGTGCAGTGATGCTTGAAAACATCCATTTTACAATTGTAGCTTGTGCTGCGGCCCTTTTTCACCCGTAGCACAAGCTGCAATTGTAAAATGGATGTTTCCAACCGCCCAGAAGGCGGTCACATCCAAATACAGCGGGTGTAACCGCCGACCTATGATCAGGCGGTTTCATTCCACAACGGTATTGGTCGGACTCTCATCCGACCGACATCGTAATTAGGCCCAAAGTCTTTTACTTCAGTGCCAGAGACTACTACGACAAGTTGTGCTTTTATTTAGATCAAAACAACATTTTTGCCTTTAGCTAATATTTTTGTTTAGATTGAAGAGAGCCCGGCAGCTTCCTTAACCATATGTTTTGCAAAAACCATGACAAAACATGACAAGAATTGCCAAAAGTCTGGCGGCCAATGCCAGACCTAGTGGCTTTGCTAAAGCTTGTTTCTTTAGGGTGCAGTGGTTTCCTAATAGGTATGTCAGCTCATGCTGCTTCTGTTTCTATGGCAGGTAAGTAAGTAAGTAAGTAAATATTTTATTTGTACATGATTAATTAAAATCTTTACAAGTCGAATAAAAAACATTTAAAAGGACAATTAAAAATTGCAAAGAGAATTAACCAAAGGGTATTTAAAAGTTCTCTCTGTCCTGTGCGTTTGCCAAGTTGATTCAGATTAAAGTGTTGCATTGTTAAAATCAACAGTCCTCAAGCTCTCATGTATCTGACTCCGGCCAGTTCAAAGAATTTTACGACCTGACAGTTTAGTTTTGTTTTGCTGGGATTGAAGCAAAGTTTGACTGCCTGTCTGCATGTCCGTATACCATAGGTTTTGAATGAGTCTCGCAGGAATTTGCATCTCAGATCTTTCAGTTTGGGGCAGATGCACACTGCGTGGACAAGGTCTTCCTTTCCTGCTTTACACAGACGGCATTGTGGATCAAGATTTTTCCTTATCCAGGGCGGTAGGTGAGGATATACCGGGATTACGCCCAGACGCATTTTTAAAAATTTCTCTTTCATTCTTAGGTTCATGCCCACATTGAGGTAAGCCTGTGGTTGCATTGGACCATAATCATTAAGGATTACCCAACCATGTGCTTTTTTTGTCAGGGCCTCCTTGTCTTCAGTTTTAGAGATGAGTCTAACTACTTTTTTGGCTGTTTTTTTAAACGTCACATGGTCTGTTGGAATGTCCCATAAGTTGGATAGGCCCAGCACTTCAAGAGAGTCAATTAAATACTTCCTCGCTGATGATTTTTGATGCTGAAGAGTCTCATCCCAGATGTTAGAATTTAGGGAATCATTGTTGGCGTTACGTATCTTGTGCCAGGCAGTGACGTATGCACACCGTCTTTCTAAGGTTTGTTTCGCGATGCCAAATTCCAGTCGTATTTGTGCTGAGGAGACTTGTTTTGGCAAGTTAAAGATGAGCCTGTAAGAGTTTGAGATGATTGTGTCCAGAAGAGTGGCGTCTTTTCCTTGAAGGGGTTCGCTCCCGTAGGTGAGTGTTGGTTGCAGTTTTGCGCGAAGTACTTGGAGAAGTGGATAGAAGGTCAGATCTGGGAGTTTAGTTTTTAAGGATTTTAGGGCAAGGGAGGTTGCCATTCCCTTGCCTCGCAGGGAGTCCAGCTGGGGTTTAAAAGTGATCTTCGAGTCCAGTATTATGCCCAAGTATTTGTAAGTTGTTACGTTTTCCAATCGTTCTCCATTTATATGCCAATTATGTTCCCTTTTCTTTTTGTAGTTTACTGCCATAACCTTAGATTTATTGAAATTTATCTGCAGTGCATTTTTATTTGAAAAATCGTAGATGGTGTTTAGAAGGTGCTGAAGACCAATGGGTGTCTGGCTGATGAGCACCAGGTCGTCTGCATACAGCAGGTTGGATAGTGTGGTCTTCCCTAGCTTTGGTGCATGGCAGTATTTTTTGTCTAGTTCGCCGGGCAGGTCGGCTAGGAAGAGGTTGAATAGCATTGGGGCTAGGACACAGCCTTGTTTGAGGCCCTTTGTTGTTTTTATTGGTTTTGAAAGATGTGTGCCTGCACCAAGTTTCACTTTAATCCAGGTGTCAGAGTGTAGTGCTATCAGTACGTTTAAGAGATGAACAGGTATGCCCCATTTGGTCAGTTTTTGCCATAACATGTTGCGGTCTACATGATCGAACGCTGCAGTATAGTCGATGAAGGAGAGATATAAAGATTTATTGTTATCTCTTGCTGATTCCATCAGTAGAGTCAGGGCCGTGATGTTTGTAATTGTTCCTTGGCCCTGACGGAATCCGGTTTGGGTGTTCGGGATTACCGAGTTTGCGGCGGCCCATGAGGTTAATTCCTCTAGTATGTTCCCTGCAAAGTATTTAGCTTCTACGTCAATTAGTGCTATCAGACGGTAATTTTTTGGGTCTTTTTTGCTCGAATGTTTATGGATTGGACTGATTATTGAACCATGCCATGACTCTGGTAGAAACTGATTAGTTTTTGCGTAGTTGAATAAAGATGTTAACGCGACGCTCCAGAACTCTACGTCGTTTTTGTAAAGCATTGATGGTAAGCCATTGGGTCCAGGGGCTCCTGTTGGTCTTCCTTTCGCTATTTGTCTTCTGATGTCTTCAGTCCCAATCGTCGATGGCTGTGGATCTGAGACTGTTGAGGTGTCGGCGGCATTCTTTAAATCGTTCGCTTTCAAGATGAAAGTGCTGCGTTTGTTGTTTGCTTCTCTTTGGTGGTATCCTGGTACTACCTCCACGTCATCCGTGCTCAACCTCCTTAGCACTTCCTCTTTAGTTGTAGCCTCGCTATTAAAGTGACTGGCTAGATGGTTTATCCATGCTTCTTCTGTGATGTTAGAATCTATGCCACCATGGTCAGGATTTTTTATTTCCTTGATCATTCTCCAGAATTTAGAGCTGTTTTTTTGTTTCGCTTCGTGGAATAGTTTTGCCCAGAGTTGATCGTTTTTATTTTTCTGTTTCTCCCATTTCTTCTGTTTTAGTGTTTTTTTAGCTTCCCTCAAGGTTGCCTGCATATCTTTATTGTCCGGGTCTTGCCGTATCTTTCTCAGCGTGTGGTTTATTATTCGTTTTTGGATCTTCATGCCTGGAGAGAGTGATGTTTTATTTAGGTGTCCCTTGCCATACGGAGGCTTCTTTACTGGACCCTTAGATAATTTGTCTGCAACTTTTTGGGTGAAGTTTTGCCATTCTTTTGATGGTGTGTTCAGGCGCTTTACTGTTTGAATGTATAAAGATTTTACGTCGAGACTTATTGTAGTGATGTTGTTGGAGTTACATCGAAGTCGCCTTAGGTTTGATGTTGTGTCTATCTTTGGGCCGGTGTATGGTTCTGTGTTTAATAGTGCTCTTGCTTTTATACAGATTTCTTGGGGGAGGTGGTCACTAAGGTCGTTGACCCCTATCCTAAATGTTGTTATCATTGGGAACATGTTTAAGGATGTAAAGGTGTAGTCGAGATGGGAGGTGTGATTATTGGAATGAAATGTTGGGGCCGGTGGATTGTCGCCAGCAAGTCGCCCGTTAAGTGCCCTTAGGTTGAGGTCTTCTAGCTGTCTCAATAGTTTTTTTGAGTTGGTTGTTGATTTATCTGTTTTAGCCATGCTTTGTCTTGGCACGCCCCACGCGGAGCTGAGTTCTTGCTGAATGTTATTATCGTGGTCTGTGTTGATGAGGAACATATTGAAGTCACCACCGACTATGATCTGGTCGGACTGGTCTTCTTCGGAGATTTTTTGCAGTACTTTTATCAGTTCATTTGCTGCTTTTCGTTTTTGTGTAGGATGAATATAAGTATTTATTATTATAACCTCTTGAGTATGTTGTTGTAGTGTTAGCTGGGTTTTAACCGTCAGGATTCCGCTGGGGGGGGATATGTAAAACTCTGTGGGTCTTATTGTTCCTATTGTGGCTATGGATGCCAAGATGGCAAGACCTCCTGATCTGCGTCCAAAGATAGAATTTTTGCTGGCAGGGAGAAAGCATGATGTAAACCCTTGAATTTCGAATGGTTCTTCCTCCCAAGTTTCTTGGAGGAGCAGGAGGTCGAATTGGTTTAGGTACTGCAGGAATTCAGGGTCGTGTCTTTTGCTTGCCAGGCCGTTGATATTCCAAATACAAATTTTTATTTGTTTGACTTTTTCTGTAGTGCTCTCAGTGTTCAGAACCCTTTGTCAATTTGGAATAGCTGTATTAATAGTTCGCTGGATCAATGGCAGCTTTTGGGTGAAGATTGGTGGGTTTTGGTCATTTTGTAGGAGTTCCTGACCATTGACCGTTGTTGCCCCAAGTTTGGAATGTGCTGTCGGCGAGAAACTCCTTGCTCCTTTTAGCACTGAATTGGTCTTTTTTCGCGCCGGTGATCTGGGCGGAAGTAAAAAAGGTGCCGGGTATCGAGGTTGTTCTACAAGTCGTAAGTCGATCCCCCAATTTTTAAAGATTATTTTTTCTTCCATTATCTTTTTCGCTGTCTCGGGAGTATTCCACGTTGTTTTTGTCATTTCTTGGTGGATGATGTCGTTACTGGGGATGAATTCAATTTGGAGCAGGTCTGAAGAGTAAGTGTTCTCTAGGGTTGTTATTGAGTGAAGGAGTTTAAGAATGTTACCCCTGTTTAATATGTCGTCCCTGCCAAGGGACGTGTATTCTGGCGCAAAGAGAATGACAGTGGAATTTGCTTGGTTGGTGATGTTTTTGCAGTTTGGTTGGAAACTCGCGTAGGTGTTGTGACTAGAGTGGGGTTGCCTGCTTATGCTGCTCACAGTTGGGCTGTTTATTTGGGTTCTTAATGTGTGCTCGACTCTTGTTTCGGTTATATTGCTATTAGTTGTGCTATTTGATGGTTGAATGAGTTCTGTATTATTAATGAGCTTAGTTGTAGAAGTGGTTTTTTGTGTTGAATTAAACTTGACTGTGGGGTCATCGATCTTTCTTGGTTCACAATTGTTTTGGTCAAGTAATTGGTTGTTTGTTTCCAGGTGAAATTTCTTGGCTGGGCTTCTGGTTGTCTTTTGGGCTGTGGCGTGAGGAGGGTTAATTAGCTGCTCTTGTATTTTATCTTGATCCTCTTGTTGTGGTGTATGTGGGCATGGCTCCATGTCCGTTGCTTCAGAGGAGCTTTTGCTGTCTTCTTGCTGTGGGTTGGACTGTTTTTTGGTGAAAAAGTTGACGTTTGATATGAGCTTTTTCCTCCCTTTCCTTTTTTTCCTTCGAATTTTGTTCTGTGCTTTGTTGTTCTTTGGTGTCAGATTAGTGGGGGTGGCTATTTGGATTACTGGTTCGACGCCTGGGACCTTTAGCTGGGTAGAGGTCAATTCCCTGCTCTCTGCAGTTGGATTGGTGGCTGCTCCCGGGACCAGTGTTGGCTTGGGGTCCTGCGGTTTTTGTTTTGGAATTGATGCTGCACAACAATCTTGCATTAGAGGAATTGATGGTTTTTGTTTTGGAAATGATGCTGCATTACAATCTTGCGTTAGTGGAATTGATGATTTTATTTCTCGCATCAGGTCCCCTAGCATTGATGGCATTGTGGCTAGTTTGTCTAATATCAATTCACAGGAGCATGGTTGGGAGGGTGACTTGATCGTGTAGGTCGCTTCTTGGCCCCTTTTTATGAGACCGTTTAGTTCAGATATCTTCCCCTCAATGCCTAGTATAGAAGTAGCTATTGATTGTAAGACAGTTAGCTGGGTGTCCATTTTTAGCGATTGGAACTCTAGTGCTTTGGCAGTTGTTTGCAAAGTATTTATGATTATAGGCCATGGGCTTTCAGCTAGTGGATTTAACGTGCTATTGCTGTTCCCCTGGCTTAATGAGGTGTTTGGTTCGTCGAATAAAGTGTTGTACTCTGGCCTCAGGTTGTAAGAGGCGATGAGATCTTCCCATTCCTGCGTGGCCATGGATGTCATATCATTTTCCGCGGAGCAGGTCGTGGAGTTGAGGTCGCTGTAATGAGATAGGGAGCGACGCGTTTTTGAATTGGACTCGATTGTCCCGCTCTGGGCGCTTGTATGCCCCCCATGGTCTGGTTTTGTTCTTATTGGGGGCTCTGTTTGCGTAGTGGTTATGTTAGTCTGTTGGAGTTGTTGGTATTGTTCTTTTAGTAATGTTTCTTGCTTGGTGCTCAAGCTGTCCCGGTTTGTCCGGTTGTTTTGTTGCTCCGTTGAGAAATTTCTGTTTGTTTGTCGAGGTAACGCATCTTGGATGTTCCAACTGTTACCGTCCTTGCTGTCTACTGTCATAGATGGGCTTTGCAGTTTCTTGTCCTGGTTCTCCTGGCTGACCCAACTTTCCTGATGCGGTTTGTTGGTTTCAGTTGAGTGAAGTGCCTCCCTTGAGATGGTATTTGGGGAGTTGGCTGTCACGGCGGGTCCGCCCGTTTCTGATGTGGTCTCTCTTGTGCGATCGACCGTGTCCTTGTCACGTGTGTTAGCCAAGCTTTGGTGGTTTCTTCTGATTGCTCCTTGGTCTACCTTTGGCGGTGACGTTGCCGGACTCCTCAGAACTGGCGAGGTTTTTGAGACTGGTGGATCGTCTAGTATGGTGCTACTGCTCCCCTCTGTAGTCAGTAGGGCGTCATTTGTGTGACTATCAGAACAGGTATAAGTGACTGCCTCGGGTAGGAGAGGAGTTTGCAGACCCTCTATGCATCCAGTCTTAGAGTAGATTGCTAAACCTGGATCTTTCAGGAAGGAAAATTTTGTGTATATCTTGGGTTGTTTAGTACATTTCCTTTTTGTTTCTGATGTTTCTAGTAGTCTCTCTATAGAAATGAGCTCCTTTGATTCGCTAAGAGATTTTAAAAATGACTTCGTCCTGATGATTGGGGGTTGCGATGTTGAGAGTGATGGGCCTAGTGCGGCGGCTGTTGGTAGTTCCGGGTCCGATTGTTGTTGATGGGCCGTGACAGAGCTCAGGTTGGGGAAGTTGGCCTTTGATGGTGTCTTGTCCTGTTCTGTCCTTTTGCCGTCTCCATTCGTAGGTGAGGCTGGGTTTGGTGGGGCCGTTAGAACGCTCCTATCTGTCTTGACTGAGGTGTTTTGGGTGACCTCTACAAACCCTTGAAGACCCTCTTGAAGCGGTTTGATGTGCAGATCAAGTGCTCTCTTTATCTTCTTGGGCTTTGAGGGAGGATTCAGGTGGGGGTTGGGTAGCAATTCCCTGACTCTGCCAGATCTCATCTTTGTTGTCTTGAAGGCCTGTTATCTCGGAGGCCTAGTTTAGAGTAGTTAAGTTAGATTGGAATGAGATGGATAAAGCTGGGGGGGTGTGTAGATAGTTAGATAATGTGCAGAAGGGGTGCACACGATCAGACCCTCAAACCCTCAAACCCCTGACCCCCAGGACCGTGTCCGTATCCGTGTCCGGGTTGTTTGCTGTTTCCGGGAAGCAAGTAAGTAGACGCCTGGCGTCGTCTGTGGCGAGGGAGAGGTAACTTGAGGACAGGCGCTGGCAGTCCCCTCAGGGGGGGTCAAGGCGGGACGCTGAACACTAGGCACAACAATGGACAACACTGGACACGACAAGCAACAAACAACAAGACAGCGTCAGGAGATTACTCCTTGCCACATCCCGTTGTGTCCCACTGTCTCCCGCTGCGTCAGCTGTGCCGGTTTTGCCAGTTTGCCAGTCCTCTGACCCGTGTTCTCCCGTGCGTGCGCGCCTCACCTCGCCTCGCCTTAGCTCACTCGCTCACTCGGCACCACTGTTGGCCGGGTTCAGTCCGGCGATGAATCAGTGGTCCTGTCGTTTCTTTTCTTTTCTTTTTGCGGCGTCGGCTTGCTGATTCAAGTTTCAGGTTTTTTGGCTCGGACCACGAGGAGGGAGCTTGAGGGGGAGGGGTGGTGGTCGATGTGACTTAGAGAAGCGCGCTAACAGCTTGCACCTCTCACTGCGCCCCTCTCATCTCCTCTGATCGCTTGACGTTATATCTGCTGATTTCTGCTGTCCTGCTGTCCTGCGAGGACTCTGCGCTGCTCCTCTCAGATCACGGCAGTGTTTGGGGGTGGTGAGACAAGGTAGCACCTCCTGTGCCTGCAACCTCCGTCCTCCGTCCGCATCTGTCACTGTAATGCAGGCGGAGACGTTGAAGCTGTAACGCCAGCTCTGTGTGCGCAATTTTAAGCACCCTTTTAGTCTCTTAAGGGTGATGCCGAGGTGGGGCGGAGAACAAACGAGCCGGAGCTACAGGGGCCGGAGCTGCCGGAGCTACGGGAGCTACGGGAGCCGCGGGGAGCGGGGAGGGGGGAGGGGGGGGGCAGATTGGACTGCTGCACCAGCCTGCTCAACCCGACCCGACCCGACCCGGCCCAACCCAACCCACCTGTGTCTCTCTTGCTCTCTGCCGAATCGTCACGGCTCCGCAGCACCCGGCTCCACAGCTCCACAGCTTCGCTCAACTACTGCACTAGCAGTCCGCGGGAAAGCAGGCTCCTCCTCCTTCGTGGGCCCGTGTGATCAAGGAAATTAAGGAAACCTTGGGAAAACTGCGTGGTAGTCCATGGCAGGTAGTAGGCTGAGTGTTCGCAGACACTATGCTGTAACCTCACTGTCTCTCGTTAAATGAATGGTTGGACAAACAGTGTCAGACAACCATGTACTATTGGCTGGTACAGAAAATATCTTAGCCAACCTGTTTGTGGAAAATTTAATAGTTTTAGTGCTGGATCAGAAATGATCTTAAGGAAAATCTAGTCTTCAGGTAGAAAACGTGTGACTTATCTTTAAAATTGTTGCATAGCTAGAACAGACGCAGGGATGGACCAAAACCACAAATCTTCTGAAGATGGCAGTATATGACTGAGGCACAAAGTACCTTAATTTAGGCCAAAGTAAAGCATGGAGAAAAACATTCTACAAAAACTTAAAATCAGTCATACAACTAAGTGGGACTTATTTTTGCTGTTACAATATCATCTTTCAGCCTACAAGGAATCCATGGTATTATTGATAAATCAGGCAGACTTTTTGATGGGTGTGACGGAGGTTAAAGTAAGGGGTGGCATGTGTCTTTACAAAGGAAGGACAGCCCACAGGAAACACAATCTGTGGTGTTGGTAGTTGGGTCTTGGACTCTTGACTAGATGAGTGAGCGCCTGTGTCGACCTTTAAAAAGATTAACACAGATTGTGGCCACACTCACTCAAAGCAGCACATAATTCATCACAGGTGTCTGCCTTCAGTAAGCCTAACGACACTGTGGTAAATAAAGTCCTTGTACTAAAAGACTGATTAATTTTAAATAAGGCAAGCTTTAATTTAAACAGTTTCGTTTTCACTCGGGTAATCTTTTGCCGTTTTGACAGTTTGCTTTCATGAAAGCTCTTCAGAGGAGTGCCTGTCTGTGGTTTCGGCTCGGATTAACAGGATTCGAGGCACAGGCATATTTCCAAGGATACTGGAATTAATGCTTTTCCACGGTCACTGCTTTTTTTGTGTTCAAAATTATGGACTTGCCGAATTTGCCACATAATCCATCTGCTCTATAATCTGCAGATTTTAACTAAAAAAAATGTATTCTATCATAAATGGGTCGAAATTTACCCAAATGGGGCAACGTGGGTACGTGCACAGCAGAAGTCTCCAAATGTTACTTGGTCATCTTTTGGTTGCTTTTTCTGTATTTGGTTGTTCAACTTTGCCAAGATTGTATTACCATGTGTAAACATTACATGATGAAGTGATAGTATAAAAAAGTACCGCATTATGCCGCATAATATGCCTTTTCTTGCCACATATTTTAGTCAATGCCGATACATAATTTTGTGCTCCCTTGCCGCATAATTCCAGTGGCCCTGCATATGTCTCCCTCAACCTTTGAAGTGTTTGTTTAGAAAACCCCTCTTCCCTCTCCCACCCATTACAGTGTATGTGGAATAAGGGAGTAGATAACATTTTAAAACGTGATGCTCTCTAACAAGTTACAGAGAATCATTTTACGTTCAGAACTGTACATCTCGCCTTTTCTTCCCTGAGAAAAGTTTCCAGTTGTCTGTTTTTCGATCAGCTGCTTGAGACTCGCCATAAACAATGCCTAAATATCTATGCTGTTATGGAAATGTGGCTAGGCTGGGGTAACACAAATGACTCTCTGTTCGGTTTGAGAATGGTGAGAGTGAGTGGGAGACTCGGAATAATAAACAATATCCCTCGTTGTATTTTTACATTTTTAGAGGAGTATCGTTGATGTTTAAATCCCTCCATATATCTGTTCATTCTTCCCAGCTTTCCCTCTTTAGCAAGGCAATCCTGATTTTCAGACCTATATTTCGTAAATGCATATTTATTTTCTATGGGGCATATTATCAAGAAACGGCGTTAAAATTATCGCCTTGAGAATTCCACTAGAAGCTCATGTTGTGGTGTAACATGGGCTTCTATGGGAATTCTCTGCGACATATTACCAAGCCCATTATCGCCGCTTTAGCTAAAGCGGCGATAACTTTAACACCGTGCTTGATAATATGCCCCCATGTTTTTACTCTTTAAAGTCCATCCTGTTAACGACGGAACTAGAAGGTAACTTCTGTTGGACAGCGAACAGCGGAATTGGCAGCGTGTTACATGTCCACAGGCTCCCTACCTCCCAATGCATGGCACTGAGATTGTTATTGTGTTCAAATGCACTCATTTTGACCTTGGCGCCTGCGTACTAGGGTCCTAGTCACAGTTTGACTGTGTGACCACAAAGTAAGAGCTATAGGGTAAATCTATGCGTCTTCCTGCTCATCCGATTGCACATTTGTGTAATGTGATGTAATATTCAATGTGCTGCATAGTAATGTTCCTATTCACCCTGTCCTGTCCATCACCCTCTCGTCCCATTCTGGCTTTTGAAATCTGTTTAATCTATTCCCCGAGCACACATTTTTTTATGCACAGCACCTGCGTTTGAGGTGCTTTGGCTGGCAAGAAAAGGCTCCCTGTGAAGCCCTCTGCTACTTCTTGCAGTGAGGTTCGCACATTTAAAACACAAACATGAAACAAAAATATCTTTGCAGTTTCACACACTGTCAAGCACGCATTTGTCCAGCAAGTGTATTGATATACGAGGTTATCTTAATATTGTTGGAAAGTGTGACTTGCATGGATCACTGCAGCAGACACCTAATCCTCTGAGCTATCTGGTTGGGATTGGAGGGAGCTATCTGGTTGGGATTGGAGGCTGTAACTTGCAGATGGCACAGTTTCTGCATTGTGTGTCCAACTAGCTGACCTATTGCCAGCTTTTCTCCAGCTCTTTCTTTGACAGCACACGGACACCTCAGTGCTTACACAGATTTGAAGGACTTTAAGAAGGCTGCTGACTTTTCCGTGAGTATTATTGGGAAATCTCGGACTCACTCCCCTGCACTTCAAAAGGGGTATTCTCGGACAATCAGGAACCCCCCTCCAACTAACATAGGCATGGCTCCCTCTTTCATAATGTTCAATGATAGCATGAAGCTAGTTTAATACCTACCGCATGACGGTATGGTCTAGGCAATCCCAGTTGTGTGCTGTGTCTGCTCTACACAACTCTGACCTTTCCATGACTATAACCCTTCTCTGCTTTTAAAAGAATAAGTGCCGGGGCCAAGGTTTTGCTCAGGAGCCCGCTCCCTGTGATTTAGAAGGTCGGGGTGCTGAATACCAGGGTTGTATAGTCTTGATTTCACCCTTGCCTCTTTAATCCACCACCAGACATTCCCTGTCTCTTTATCTCACTCTTGCACGTTCTTTTCATGTTTGCTTTCTTACTGAGACCTGATTGACACCCTCGCACCCGACGTCGCCTTCTTCACGGAAACCTGGACCCATGTCACCTCCGGCCCGACATCGCCACTGCTATCCTTGATGGCTAAAAGATCCAGAGAAAGGACCACCCCCACTGCCCAGGAGGAGGACTCGCCATCGCACACAAGACCCCCCTCCGACTCTCCACCTCCAGCACAAGTGACCCCCACTCCAACACAGAACATCTCCACTTTCAGATCCAGACCAGCCCCAGGACCACGCTACGCGGCACCCTCATCTACAGACCACCGGGACCTCGCACCCAGTCCGCAACTACCATCGCCGAGCTCGTCGCACCCCACGCCATCACCTCCATGGACTACTTTCTACTCGGGGACCTGAACTTCCACCTCGACAACTGCACCGACCCCGACTCCACCACTCTCCTTGACCACCTCGCCAACCTCGGATTGAAGCAGCTCATTAACATGCCCACGCACAGACCTGGACACACCCTCGATTTCATCTTCGCAGGGGGAACAAACATCCTCTTCAGCCACACCACCCACCCTCTCTGGACGGACCCCCACTGCGTTCACTTCACTGGAACTGGAGCAGGTCACAGAGGAACAACTCAACACCACCCTCCTCCAAGATCCCCCCAGCGCCATGACTGACATCAACTCCGCAGCCAAAGAACTTCACCGCTGGATCTCCTGCTGCGCTGACAATCTCGCACCCCTCTGCCACCCCGCCAAACAATGCCCTCTGAAGGCCGCCTGGTTCACCACAGAACTACAAGAAGCCAGGCGCTCCTGCAGATGCCTAGAAAAAACCTGGTGAAACCAGAAAACCACGGAAGCACGGAACAACCACAGGAGCACCCTGAAGGAATTCCACCAGCGCATAAGAGACACCAAACGGAGCTTCATCAGAGGCAAAGTCCACACCAACGCGACCAACGCCAGAGAACTGTTTAAAGGCATACAGCATTTCGCCAAACCCCCCAGCAAAGCCACGGACGGCACACCTTCCCAGGAACTCTGCAACAAGCTCAGTTCCGACTTCCATGTGAAGATGAAGGTCCTCTACGACAACTTCAACGAACAGACACCGGACACCCCCCGCTCCCCACCGCCGCCGACAAGCCAACCGGCATGACCTGGAATCCCTCCACCGTCGAACACATCACCGCGACCATGAAGAAAACCCACTCAGGAGCCCTGACTGACCCCTTCCCACTGCACATATTCCACAGGGCCACCACCGCCATCGCACCCGAACTAGTACGGACCATCAATGCCTCCTTCAGATCCGGCATCTTTCCAGACGACTGGAAGCGGGCGGAGGTTAAACCCCTCCTCAAAATACCAACGGCTGACCCAACAGACCTGAAAAACTACCGGACCATCTCTCTCCTCCCCTTCGCGGCCAATGTCACAGAGAGGCTTGTAAACGCTCAGCTGACCGCCATCATCAAAGAGAACTCCATCCTAGAGCCCTCCCAGTCTGGATTCTGCAGCAACCACAGTACCGAGACCGCCCTCCTTGTCGCCACTGACAACATCCGCATGCGACTCGACCAGGGACACACTGCGGCCCTGATCCTTCTAGACCACTCTGCAGCCTTCGACACCATTTCACATCGCACACTAGCAGACAGACTTCACGACGAGGGGATACAAGGAGCCGCCCTCGACTGGATCCAATCTTTTCTCTCCAGCAGAACACAGCGGATCGGACTCCCTCCTTTCCCCTCCGAACCCACTGATATCAACTGCGGAGTACCCCAAGGATCATCGCTCAGCCCCACGCTCTTCAACATCTACATGGCCCCCCTCGCCGCCATCGTCAGACAGCATGGGCTCAGCATAGTATCCTACGCCGACGACACTCAACTCATCTTCTCACTCACGAAGATTCCCGAAGACACCAGACTCTGCTTCCAGGAAGGAATGAAGAATGTCGCAGCCTGGATGAAAGACAGCTGCTTGAATCTCAACTCAGAGAAAGCCGAGGTCCTCATCCTCTGACCCTGCATCTCCGCCTGGAACAACACCTGGTGGCCCTCCACCCTCGGGAATCCACCCACCCCTACAGACCACGCACGAAACCACGGCATCATCCTCGACTCCTCCCTCTCCATGAACCACCAAATCAACGCCGTTGCTTCCACCAGTTTCAACTGCCTGCGCAACCTCCGCAAGACCTTCAAATTGTTCCCCCCGACTGCAGAAAGGCCATCACCATCGCGCTCATAACCAGCAGACTGGACTACGGCAATGCCCTCTACACCGGAATCAATAGACCTCTTCTACACAAACTCCAAACCATCCAGAACTCCGCAGCCAGACTCGTCCTTGGAACACCGCGTCACGAACACATGATCCAACACCAACGAGACCTTCACTGGCACCCCGTCGAGAAGAGGGTCACCTTCAAACTCCTCACCCACGCCTACAAATCCCTCAACAACATTGGACCCAAATACCGCAACGAGAGAGTCTCCTTCCACGTACCCAAGAGGAACCTCGGCACCGCAACCTCGCCCTGGCAGAGGTTCCCCGCATCTGCAGAAACAGAGCAGGCAGGAGAGCCTTCTCCTACATTGCAGCCAAGACCAGGAACGAGCTCCCTGTGAACATCCGACGCTCCCCTACCCTGCACACATTCAGGAAGGACCTCAAGACCTGGCTCTTCGACTGAACCAGATCTGCACCCCCCACACCACCGAGCGTCAGGAGACCCTCACGGGTGAGTAGCACGCTTTATAAACCCCCTGATTGATTGATTGATTACTTTGTCTTTCTTCTTCTTCCCCCTTTTTGTGTTTTTTTCTCTCTAGGCCAAAGTCTGATGAGAAAAAATAAGTGCAGATCCCCAAAAATGAATGGAGGTGGGCTCCACCTGCAATCACTGGCTCACATTAAGCACTGATATAGCTTTGATCTATTTTACCGTATATGAACATCACAATATGCTACCGTCATGATTCCATCAAAGGTATGGTCTGTATACACCCAGTGCAAAATTTCCATTGTGCTGTAAATATACTATACTCCACCTTTGAAGTGTTCTCGCACACCTTATTAGTTAAGAGAAGCCCTATATAAAAACTAAATGAAAAAAATATCCCCCGAATCCCACAATCTCATTGAGGAAAATACAGTCAAAGGTTCAAAAGTGGAAATTAAAGGGTGCCTCCCAGGCAGGTGTTTATCTCCTCCCCACTCCCTTCTGCAGCACATCCGAGAGAACAGCTAATGTAAAACTCCTGGGAGGAACGTCATGAACAGATGTGAAATACTGCCGGCTGACCTCACTGGGCTTAGCTTTCACTGCTATTCACAGCCCAAATCTGCTGCTGACATAGTGTCTCCTGGAAAGCACAGACAGTCTTGAGGCCTGACATTCTACTCCTCCTTCATATGGACAGTGATGGCCAATAGGACAAATTGGAAGCGGGTGGGAAGTGGGTGATGGCTGTTCTGGGGCCTGAGCTCAGCCCTGGGACCTAGCAGGACCTAGCACAGATTTCAATGCTCAATCTATGTTTTTCCAAGCCCCATGCTGGCTCCTCTCAAAGCAAGTGGCGCAGCGAATAGACCCTACAAGTTTTTCTGGATATGGGAGTAGCCAATTTCTATAACTCATTCTAACCATACAGTTGAATGAGATACTCAATGTGCCTGGATCTTCAAATGTTCCAATGAGGATATGTATTGCACAAGAAGCGGAGGATGGACCTAAAGCTCCCTGGAGTGCGACTCGACTCACTCTACATAACCGATAGAAGTCAACCTGAAAACGTGAGCATGTTTCCATTGTCACGTTGCTTCACTAAAAAACGAAATCATAGGAAATCAACTAAAAGCACTTTCTCCTTGCCCATTTCATTTTTTCCCTCTCTGCTTTCATCCGTGTCCCTTCTATGCCACTGCTCTCATCATTGTCTTCCCCTGTCTCCTGCTGACCAAATTGAACTTTCACCACACTCTTCCATTTTGTCATTTTCCTTTTTGCTTACGCCCCCTTCTTTCTATTGCTCACTACTAATTTTGATCTCAGAATAGGAGTCCAGTGTACTCTTTCACCTTGCTTTCATCCCACACTCTTTCCACTCTTCTTTCTTTGTTTAAAGTGTTGGGTTTGTGAGAGAAAGTTGGGGTGAAATGAGTGAGAAAAAATTGTTGTTGGAAAGGGAATACTGCACGCCCGATGGACAGGCCTGCGCCCCTGCCAGGAGTTTCCAATTGTATGTGAAACTGGTATCCTGACGTCTTCTTGGCCCCAGTGCCACGCTAATCTAGCATGTGCACAGAGACCTAGACCATTCCCTGGTAATGCGAAGTCCAGTGACCTGGAAGGATGCACAAAGCATGCCCTTATTATAGGCATTAATATTACTGTCCATGCCTTGAGTAAATCACGTAAATTCATGGTGGCAACGTACCAAGGTTTTTGAATCAGTAGCAGGGTGACCAGAGTTTTTTCCCTCTGCCAGGGTGAGGAGAGCCTACTGACCCTCCTCATGTAAGGTTTTGCAGTTGTGTGAACCCAGATCCTTGCACTGACATTCTGTGTGAATGTCTAGTGCATGTATGTGATATGAGTGTTTAGCGCATGTATGGTAGTAGAAATCTATGTGAGGTATGGGCCTGGGTACTGGGAGCGTTGGAATCCATGTTGTATGGCTCCTGGTTTAGCATGGCTTAAGATAAGGCGTGATACAGCTTCCTCAGACAGCAGATGTGTATTGAATACATTGCTGTGGGGGGAGAGCAGCGACCCAGACACGTGAGGGAGCATGGACCCTGGGCTGCCTTTAGAAATTGAATGAGGACCTTGTTAACAAGGTTGTTTAAGGTGAGGAAGTGTATAGGCATGGTCTGCTTGTTTGTCTGTCCCTGATTACTGTTCCAGGAAGGATGATATCAGTCACGTGGCGAGATCTCACTCTTCATTATGCCATTGTTTTCGCTCCTTCTGCTTGGAACCTGTCCCATGGCTACCTGCTGTCAAAGCCATCACCTTGAAAAAAGGCAGTGTTTGAGGAGGAGCCTGAAAATCTCATTTGAAAGAGTACCACCTCAGACCGGTTCTAAAACCTTACACAGTGGATCAACATCACCTGTCTGGAACATGCTTATAAAAGTGGGATTTTGTTCAAGTAACAACTGCTTTTTGACCAAAAAAGTGAGTGCTCTGGAGACAGTTCAGAGATTTGCTTTGTGACCAGGACTGGTAATGCATCAGGTGAGGGGACAAAACCTGAAGTCTGCACAGCTTCTTGGATGCGCTGAAGGTCCACCTAACACCTTGCAACCTAGTTGTCTGCTCAGAGAGGGAAGGAGAGTGCCTGGTCCTAAAGGAGAAGAAACTGCTCAGGAGAAGCCAGCTGTATTCTTGGCATGCAGAACACCTAGACGTGACTGTCAGGAACCCAGCTGACATAGTTGCAGCAGATAACATCTGATTCGAAGCTATCATTCATAAGTACTTCTCCTAAAGACTGTTGTAAGAAAGAATGTTCTATAAATACAGCAGAAGCAGTACTAGAGGTAGAAAAATGATCAAATTGTGGCACATCGAGTGACATTTTATCAAAAGCCGAACAAATTAGTTATGTCTATGTAATAAGGTGAATGTCAGAATTACTTGTTTGTGCATTGTATAGGCCTAGAAAGGACTGTAAACGCCCACGGCGCACGAATTTACCAGGTCAGATTTCTGCCCTTCCTCTTTCACTTTACTTATTCTCAGGAAATCCTTTGAGGCAGCATAAAAACACTCAGTACTTTAGTTGTGTAACCCAGTATGTACTGATCAATATTAGTCTTAATTAAATACATACTGTCCGTTTGCTGTAAACTGTGCCCATCATTTGTCACATAAGAGGAGTACAACTGACAAAAAAAGTACTTTTATGGGTACAATTGTGTAGTCCCAGATACAACATGCTTCAGGAGGTAGTCTTTGTTTATGAGAAATAATCATGAAAAACTCATTTCAAATGAGAGTCCTTCCTAAATAACACACATCCATTCATCAAAACAGAGTCCTTGGAACATAGTCACGCTGTCTGATGACATTTTGCTGAAAACAACTAGCCAAGTTAATCTGTTGAGACTACAGTGCCATGGAGTCAGTAACATTTCTAGCTGCCTAGAACATTGGTGTCTGATTGTGCCATTGAGCAAATGCAGCTTTTGAGAAATGTCCAGCTCCACGTATGAATAGCCCATCCATTGTAGCTGTTTTGCATTCTGGTACTTGAAGGCCTGTTTTTATAATTGGTCAATAAAACGACTGAAATTGTCATAATGCATATAAATAAATGGGATGAACGAGCTATTTGCTTGGAAGTTGGTGACTTGAAAGCTCTGCAAATGCTGAGCAAAGTTCAGGATGAAACGCTTTTGAACAGACAATGCATAAAATATGAGAACTGAGTGACATGGTTGTGCACTGTACGATCCAGAAATGCCGATAGTGAGGCAAAGTTCCCAGGAACCATGAAGTCTAATAATGACAAATCGTAACAACAGAAGAGTGTGCCTTGAAACAAGATATGTAGAGCACAACTAGGAAAAACCAAGTTAGGTTTTCAAAAAAGCCCTCACTCACCAACCTGGTTGGTGACATGCTTCATCATAGGGCCCCACCAGGAGAGGCCGAGTGCCACCCCGGTGTGCTGCAACGCCAGAGTTACTGCGGATCTGGTTATGAGTGTGTGGTGAATAGTGAATACGTGAGTTTAAAAGTATCACGATTGTGTCCCGCAACAAATTTTATTAAAGGCCAATCGGACATAGTAAAAACAAAGTGTAGGACATCAAGCTGAGTAAATTTTTCAGCAGAGTCAATTTAAGGAGCAGCCATTAACTGCATCATGGGTCTCGGGAGGGGGGTGATAGCAACAATGGCACACCGCCTGCAGTGCAACACAACCCCTTGGTGCCTGCAACAAACCCTCAAGTACCGGACCCCTCGTCATCCGGAAGGCTGCTCCTTAAAATAAACTCTGTTCCTCTCACGCATGAGGGATACCACATGATACGTGTCCTAAAGAAATCCTTTTGACGCTTTTTATCTTTTTCACATTTACAACCCCAGGTTAGGGTGGGCCTTAGCGCGCCCATACCGCCGGGGTCTACACCTTACGGTCCCGAAGAATGCCTGTTAAAATCACAACACATAGGCAGAAACATGTCGACCACTTCTTAAATTGACTCTGCTGAACAATTTACTCAGCTTGATGTCCTACACTTTGTTTTCACTGTGTCCGATTGGCCTTTAATAAAATTCTTTGCGGGACACAATCGTGATACTTTTAAACTCACGTATTCACTATTCACCACACACTCATAACCAGCTCCGCAGTAACTCTGGCGTTGCAGCACACCGGGGTGGCACTCGGCCTCTCCTGGTGGGGCCCTATAATGAAGCATGTCACCAACCAGGTTGGTGAGTGAGGGCTTTCTTAAAAACCTAACTTGGTTTTTCCTAGTTGTGCTCTACATATCTTGTTTCAAGGCACACTCTTCTGTTGTTACGATTAGACTTACCCTGGGGGACTAAGAGTGTTTCCTGATCTACTTCCCTCCCTCTCTTGTTGTTTATATCATCGTTTAATAATGACAGACACAGCTTTTCCAACGCCTTCCTAAGCCTGCTGTCTCCCCAGATACAACAATAACCGACTGCCTCTTGAAAACTAACATTATACATACTACCGTGGCCAAACACATTCTATTACATCACTAAATATCTCGCCCCCTTATTTTAACACAATTGGTTCACTCTCTACTAAAGAAGTGGTCTTCTGTTGTCTTTGATCCTGTTGTGTCTTTTGTTCTTGGATCGAATTTCTCAAAATATGTTTTGTTCCTCATTACCTCTCTATTCTCATTCTGTGCAGTAATTGCTGATCATCTTATTCCTATTTTCAGTGCAGATGGATGAAATCCACTTGCAGATGTTTTCGATTGATTTTGTTTCACTAGAACCAATTCTCCAATTTGATAATTTTTCTCCTGAATGTTGCTCCTTTGATATGCATTTTGTTTCATTATTCTTTTTATTATTCCATCTCTTTCTACAATTTCATTATGTTCTTCTGGAGGTTTCAGTGGCAACTATGGTAATCGTGTTTGTCTGGCTTGCCCAAATAAACACTCTGAAGGGCACTTCCCTGTTGATCCATGAGATGTATTTCGATAATCACGTAAACCATGACACAGAACTTGATTTATAGAGATTTATGATAGCTTGGCTCTTTGAATATGGTAGCCATTAACCTTTCTAGTAATCCATTTGCTTGTGACCAAAGTGGAGTAATTATTTTATGTTGTACTCCCGTGTATTCTAGAAATTTACAGAACTCATTCCCATTGAAAGGTGGCCCATTTTCTGTATTGTATTGTATTGTATTGTATATGGCATTTATAAAGCGCAACAATCTCCCTGCGGGTACCCTGCCGCTATTGAACGTAACGCGAACCAACATTAGACTAACCGTGCAGAGTTCTCATAGACAGCGAAGAAAGCAGGGGATCAGTTTCTGGACAGCATTACACAGGTTCAAGGATCAATTTCTGGGAAATAGTCATGTTTTGATCCTTTTCCTGAACAGAGACAGAGTGTTACATCGTCTGATGTCAAGTGATAGTTCATTCCACAGTTTTGCAGCAGCAACACTGAAAGCTCTCCCTCCTATTCTGACCTTACTAAACTTGGGAACCTTTGTTAAACAAGCGAAAGAGGAACGGAGGCTTCGGATGGGAGTAAACAGACCATTTTCTTCTGTAGAGGTTTAGGGCCAAGTTCATGCAAGGCCCTAAATGTTATACATAAAGACTTCAAATGTATTCTTTACCGCACTGGAAGCCAGTGTAGCTCAGCTAAACATAATGATGCAGAAGAGTCTCGTGGTCTGGACAGGACTAGTTTGGCCGCCATATTCTGGACACGCTGCAATCGCTAACTCAGATACTTAGGTGACTCCAACAGTAAGGCGTTGCAATAGTCAAGCCTGCTTAAAATAGCACCTTGCACTATTGGGGCTCTGGCCGAGTTTGGAAGCAATGGAAAGATCTTTCTTAGTGCTCTGATCAGACCAAAGCAACACCCCACCGTTTTATTCACCTGTGTCTCCAGTGACAGATTAGCACAGAACATAACTCCTAAATTGCGCGCTGTTTTAGTCGGGACTAGAGGAAAAGAGGTAGTAATGGGCCCGAAATTATGGGGGAGAGTCCGAGGAGCCTTCCCCACTGTACAATGTAAGATTTTGGTTTTATCCAAATTAAATTGAAGGGAATTATCCCGAAGCCATTGCATGGTGTCAAGCATACAGGCATGGAAATCCTCCAAGGCATTTGCTTGAGTTCCATCAAGGGACAGAATAATCTGGGTGTCATCAGCATAGTTCATCAATTTTACATTATGAGCCCGAATTATGTTAATCAATGGGATCAGATAGACGTTAAACAAAATTGGGCTGATGGCAGACCCTTGAGGAACCCCGTGCCAAGTATTGGAGAAGGCAGTTTGGAATAAAGGAATAGCCACTGCTTGACACCTGCTAGAGACGTAGGAGAGAAACCAGTCCAGAGCAGTGCCTACTATTCCCACCTCCTCTAGACAGGTCAGCAGGATGTTGTGGTTGACCGTGTCCAAAGCGACAGACAGGTCGCGCAAAATAAGAATTGCCGATTGTCCCCTGTCTGCCAATTGACGAAGATCGTCCATCGCGGTTACCAGGGCAGTCTCTGTTCCGGGCGGAAGCCAAATTGTACATCCGCCAACTTGTTGTTAAGTTCAAGGAACTGTGACAGAGATTTGCTGACCAGTCATTGAAGAATCTTCACCTGGTAAGGTAGGAGAGAAATGGGCCGGTAACTGTCCGGGCTGGCGGGGTCAAGAGTGGCCTTCTTCAGGAGCGGCGTTACCACAATATCTTAGGTATACCCCATGTAGAGCAAATGTAATCTAAAATAGGCAGTAGCAGAGACGCAGAGGTAGATGGCACCATTTTTACAATTGGAAATCAACAATACTCATCAACTATCACAAATGAGTATTGTTCAGAATCCAATGGCCCATCACCTGCTATTTCAGGCCATAGAACATCCAGAAGCTTGGACATACGTAGTTCTTCAGTATTTCTTTTTCTTGGGGTACATTGACATACGTTACAGGCTTGTACATCCTCTTTAACCTGACTGTCAAGTCTTGGAAACCACACTATTTCAAGTAAAAAATGTTTGGTTGATGATATTCTTCTATGAATTTCATGAGCCTGGTCAATAACACGTTTTTGTAAGCACTTGGAATAGCTATTCTATTACCAGATGAGGGTAAGGTCTACTCAGCTTGTACATTTTTAAATGCAAATATATCTCTCTTGTTCTTTCCAGATTGAACGTGTTGCATAATTTACATGTTTGCAATTATTTGGAGTATTATTTGTTTGCCTTATCTCTTCAAGAGTGCTATTGTTCATTGATTCATGTGTTAGTTCTTGTTCTCAAATTTTCTCTGGAATCACTGACCTAATTATGAAACATACATACTTCTCAACTTCATTTTCGCGTTTCACTTCCATATCAGTCTGATGTCTGGACAAGTAATCCGCTGGATTATACCTTGTTTGTAAACAACCTTATCATTGTAATCCATCAACCTCATGCCTTATCTTTCGATATGATATGCATTTTTACCTTAAGATTTCCAGAAATGGTTGTCAATGCTTGAGGGTCTGTGAATATCACAAAAGGTTTACTGTACAAAAAAATCATCATAATGTTCACAAGCCCAAACCACAGCCAACCTCTTTGTCTCAGACTGCGAGTATTTTTTCTTTATATCAGCTAAACTTTTACTGGCATGTGACACTAAATATCCAGGAGTTTCTCTTCCAGGTTTATGTTGCACAAGAATAGCACCTATGCCTACAGGACTAGCATCTACTATTAGCTGTATGTGCAGTTTTGAGTCAAAATATTTCAAGTTTGCTGCAGATGCTATGTCATCTTAAATTTCTTAAATGCATGTTCACAACATTCATCCCAGTTAAGTGCTCTTCATTTCTTTGCTAACTCTCAGAGGGGTGAGCTAATAGTGGCATAGTCCATAATATAACGAGAGCATTAGCTAGTCATTCCTAAGTCCTAAGAAAAAACGCAACTCTGATGTATCTTTTGGGCTACCTGTTCAGTTCAAAGATGACACCTTTATGGGATCTGGTTTCATTCCATTACTCTGAAATATATATCTATAAAAAGTTAGTTCTCATTTGTTAAACTCACATTTATCTGCATTCCATGTGAGACAAGCTTTCATAAGTTCTTGGCATACTCCTCTGAAAATTTCCCGAAATTCAACAATAGGGATAATGTTCTTAAGAAGGAAGAAAGAAGGGGAGAGCCACAATCTCTCAAAACATGGAGAATGACTAGGCCAGAGTACTGGAACGGGACAGTCAGCGGGACTGTTTATGTTGCCCTAATACACCCCCTAGAGGGTGTCATGCTTCATCATTGGGTGGTGCCCCTTGTTGTGCTGGTGCTGCAATACCTAACTGTTCCCCTGAAGGGTGGCTTTTGCTGAGATCTTTTGCGAGACTGCCGTTTGATGAATGCAAGTGAGGTGGCCAGTAATGTGACGTGGGGTGTAGAATGCAGGTTAAAACTGGTAAGGGAATTCCAACACCGTACTTTATTGACAGGATTGCCATTCAAGGGATAAAAAACCTATGGGAGGTTAGTGCTACCTCTGGGTTTAGAAGGAGCCCGGGTAGTCTGTGTGTTTAGATCAAGTAAAAAACGTTTTACCGTCTCGAGAGAGGGACCTAGTTGTGGTGACTCCTTCATGAATGTGTCGACATATTTCACGCTTGAGCTGGTCATAAGGATCCGGGGCACTTCATCAGGACTTAAAACATAAAAACATATAGTGAATAAACTACCCCACACTGAGTGGTGCCCTTTCGTGCTACCTACTGTGTGTGTTTTGTGTTGTTCCGGTTCCGACCTGTAAGGATAGAAAAGCATGGTAACAAAGATATATATATTTTTTTTTTTTAAAGTTGTTTATTCAGGTTAGCAAGTCAATGACATTACAGTTGTTTACATTCATACTTCCATCAAAAAAAGTATGTTCTAATCAAATCAGACACTGTAAAACAGTAGTAAACGAATATTGATTTCCCTTTACACCCAAATCCACTTTTGTAAGAACATAAACAAAACGAACGATGGTACAAAAGGAAAGCATTAGATAAAAAACTTATTGCTCTAGTAATGGAGGAGCAAAACCTACGAAGGAAGCATCTCGCATTTAGTATTTGTATACAGCAGCAAAAAATACACATATAGATCTGACTGTGGTACGGTGCAATAGGCGCAGGACTACACATTGTAATATACGGACTCCGGGATAGGCATTTCGTGGCAATACACCCTCTAGACAACGAGGCTCGATCTCAATCCCACCACCCACAGAAGTCATCAATGAAATTTGAAAGTGCACAGAGCCCAGCAGTACAGGTGAACGCATTCTCCCGCCAGACAGTGTCAACCCATATCATTAGAGACCTCTCCAGACAGCGAATGTGTGGAATAAGGGGAGCTTGCTCTTTCTCGCGACCACTGTAGGAAAGGCTCCCAGATGTCTCTGGGCCGGGAAGCAGTCGGCATCGTTTCCCAATAGCGTTCGAGTTGCGTGTTACCATATGTCACATCCTTCACCCACTCAGTAAACTTTGGCAGTGATCGACGACCCCAGCGCACCGCCACCTGTCTCTTGGCATAAAGGAGCAATAGCGCATGTAGCTTCCTATTCTTTGGTATAGTATCTTGAACATACCCCAGCAACCCGAGGTGTGGAGATGGCGTATCGGCTCTGAGTAAGATTTGGTTAATAGCAATAAAAATGTTTGACCAGTATTCTTCTAGCCTCGGGCAGCTCCATGCCACATGTATAAAAGAAGCATTTTCGGATTCGCATTTCCAGCACGTATCATCCTCCCTAAGACCCATGCGGTGTAACGACTTTGGTGTACGATAGTACCTATGTAAAAACTTGAAATGCACCAGTCGCAACCTATAGTTAGGCGATAGTTCCGTTAGCTGTCTGCAGCAGAAGGCCCACTGGTCTTCGGACAAGGGATCTTCCAATTCCGCATTCCATGCATGCATGGAAGAAGGTACAATGACAGGGGACTGTTCCTGCATACAGTTGTATAACCTGGACACGAGTTTTTTAGAAGATGCCTTCGAGAGCAAGTTTTGTAGCGCCTGGAGCTGCGGGGGTTCTTCTGGAAACTGAGGCCACAGTGCTTTACAGGATTCTTTGAGCTTGTGGTAAGTGAAGAGGTCAGAGAAGGACTCAGGTGGGTCAGCCTCTCCAGAACCGGGATCCCTGAAGGTGCCATTGGGGTAGATGTCAGCAAATGTATGCAGGGGCTCCCCCCTAATAGTGACGTCACCCCCTCTATCTTGTAGGCAGGGCATCATTGGATTGCCTCGCAGGGGAATGGCTGGCGCATAAAGAAGTGGGAGTTTTGCCCTCTTCTGTAATTCCCGCCACGTCCACCGGAGCATGTCCACTGTGTCCACGTCTTGTGATGGACGAGGCGCCTTCCCGTATAGTGCTACGCTCAGTGGCGATGGGGCAGCGACAGCCAATTCTACCATGGTAAAAAAGATATTTAAACACTGGTAGAAGGGTTCATAATCCATCAGTGAGTTCCCTTGGTCGTGGACCCATCCTCTGGTGTCCCAATCGTGTATAATGTTTACTTAAAAAAGAAGAACGGAATGTATGTAAAGAAGTATGTGAGTATGCATGTTAAAATGAGAGACAGTAAGACTCAAGGTAAGTATCGCTGTAGGGCACCCACCAAGGTGAGTATACACAGTGATGTCCGCAGAAGACATTGTCACTGTGACCCTAAGTACCTATAATCCAGATGCATCGTACTCCTTCTTTTCTGAGATATATATCTCAGGCAAGGCCTAGTGAGTGTGGCTAATCACATGATACCAGGAAGACATTAGGAAGATCTCGACCCCCTGTCGAAGCTGGTCTGAGCGTTTCTTCATTGGTATATTATACCTAACATCACTTAGCTATGTGAGGAGATAAAATAATTGAGAACATTCTATTCTAGATGGCACATATTACTTGCGTATAACATCGGTTGTTCTGCACATAGCTGGTCATTACCACATAATGTCATGCCCCATTTTGAGGTTCTGTAGGGCATAAAATATCATCATTATCAAGGGGTAAAAAACCACAATGTGGACACTTATGATACAAATGAACAAACATACATATGACGCATACTGGTGACCCCAAATATTCATACCTCAAGAAATTCTCGTGACAGTATGTACGAAAACATTTGGTCAGTGATTCAGCAATTTCGAGCTTGTTTTTAGTGTGCCGCTTGACACCATGCTCGCACACAAACGTGAGGTGTCAGTTATCATAGTGCTGTGCTATAGGATCTGAAAAAATGCACTGGAACTAAGGTCATTTCACTTACCTAGACTGTGACGGAATCCAGCATCATCGGGTGATTCAGAGTTGCCGTGTAGTACACGTGCTATCTGAAAGTTTACATAGCAGTTAACTCACTAATAGGCTCCAAGTCACAGAATGCAGCTGCCACACTCACTCTCATACTCCCACAACTTGCCCACATATCTGAACATCTCCAATCCACAAACATGCCTCACACACACCTACGAGGCACTTCTACCAACGAGGCACTTCTAAATCATAGCCAGCTTACCTCATAACCAAATCCAGCTCCACTCTCCAACTAGACACCTCCACTTTGCTAGCCTTCTCCTTGCGAATGGCCCCCCTGTAGCTGCTGCACCAGAACCTGTAGTTTAGCCTTCTCCAAATTCACTCCCAAAGCATGGAACAAATTCTTCCACTACATCAGAGCCTCCAGCTCCATCCTGGAATTTAGGAAGAATCTGAAAACCTGGCTCTTCTGCTAGTCCCGACAGGCCAGCTTTATATGTGCCAGAACACCATTCCCAGCGATATGTGTAACCTTCAAATAACAATAACGTAATATAACCGGTATTACCAACTTGGAGAACACATATCTGCTCGATGGGTCTGGCCAAATTGTCTTTACTAGAATGGGGAGTTTCTTGTGGATAAGAATATCCAGTCTGTTCTTTCTGTGAGGCAATGCTTGAGAAAATTACATATGAAGTTGTTGAGCCCAAAGCTAAAATCGCTCAAGTTTTTCTGTTTCAGCTTGAGAAAGATCGGTCTCTGGATTCCGAACTTCATGGTAGCTGACGTTTAAAAAAAATCCTTTTCATTCTGGTATAGTTATTTAAGACATTCACATTAAGAGACCGTAGAGAATGGGCTCCAGCTTTGTACATGATGCCACTGGTAACCCTAGAGGTGTAAGCAGGTGTTTGAACTTAGAAAAGTTTACAGAAACAGAGGTAGCATATCCAGGTCTTGGTTGTGGATGGGTGTCAGTAGACGTCAGCAAGAGAAGTCTGCAAACTTAAGATCAAGAAATTATTTGATCAGAAAATCTAAGCCTGACCACTATCTGATGAGGCAAGAATCCCTTCAAGTATACCTATATGAGGTTAGGAATTTAGAAACTGTTGCAAACCACCATCTTCATAAAGAGGAGTTTGTCTTCATGCAGTTTCCGCTGCTGCTTCATTGTTACAATATGTCTGATTTCAGTCGTGTATGTTCTATGTCTGAGGCTCATTTCAGCAGGATGATATTCATGCCTTCAGGGGTGATCTGTATTTATCTCTGCCTGTTGGTGGGGAGTGAACTGAATTTAAGTGTTAAGTAGTGGTCTTGTGTCTTGGGATGCAAGAGATATGTGCTTTTCGGTCTAAGAGAAGCCGAATGGATATAGAAGCTATTTGGCGTATGTTATCATTCTGGAGGTTAAAGGACATGTCCATTGAGGACTTGTCAAAAACACTAGAAATCTCTCAAGTTCTTGAGGATCATGGAATTACCTGGAAATGCCGTTGAATGTCACCAGCATAGCAACTGGGGTGAGAAGGCTGTAACAAAGGTCTCTCTGTTTGAAAAGTGAACACAAGGCAAGGGATTGCCACTAACCTATACTGGTTTCAGAGGAAATGTCAGCAGCAAACAAGATTTTTTGACCTTTTAACGGATATGGACTGTGTTTTTTCACTATTTGGAGGATTAATAGAGCATGCTTGTGTTGGAGAAGACACATGTGTAAGAATGAGGGTTACTCCGAATTCATAGTAAAAGTAGGTTTATTCCAAGAAAGGATCCCATCCACGGACAGCAAGCACAACAGCTGCTTCAGGTTACAGTCCTCAGCTATCAATGAACAGTCCCTGCTATTTACATCATAACATTCTAAAGTCCATAGCAACAGGCATAGAACTCCAGGATGCCACACATCTCCCTTCCTAATAAATAACAAAACAAATGTACATTTCCAAAAGAACAAAGTAAATTACAAAGTGTGAATGCCTACTTACAGCAAAAACCAGGAAACAGTCTGGTATAACTTATTTGACAAAATCTCTTAAATACTTTGGAGAATGAGATACCCTGGAAGACTTCCGAAAACCATTGGGTGCATTCTGGGTTGGAGCTGACACATTGGGTGCATTCTGGGTTGGAACTGACACATTGGGTGCATTCTGGGTTGAAGGTGACAGACCAGGTGAATGGTTAGATTTAGCAGCAGCAAATTATTTTCTAACCACCACCACCCTGTTCAAATTCCAAATGCGGTGATCAGCAGTCTTAACAGCATTGTTGAAAATCTTAATGACCTGAATTGGCTTCAAAAATGCTGTAGAAGACTTTTTATTTGAAGGATTTTTTATTAAAATCCAATCTCCAACCTTGACCACTGTTTCCTTCACATTTTTCCTTAAATCATGAATTACCTTTCTATTCTCAATTTTCTTTGACTCTGCTAGCTGCCAATCACTTTTCTCATTTTCACTAAATCTGTCCGGTTGCATGTCATTAACCCATGGGGGAGTAACAATAGTATTGGCACACCTACCTCTAAAGAGCTCAAAAGGCGTTCTTTTGGTGACAGCATGAGGTGACAATCTATAGACTTCCACTTTCTTCCAAACTTCAGGGCGCCAGTCTAAATTAGACGACTTAGCCATCTCAATGGTTTCCTTGAGTACACGATTAAACCTCTCAACCATCCCATTTGTCTCTGGGTGATACAGTGAGGATTTTTTATGTCTAATGCCATGTTTAGACAAGAACACCTCCATTTCCTTAGAAACTAATTGGACACCATTGTCCGTAAGAATGCTGCCAGGTATACCTTCCCTAGCAATGAGCTTCTCGAGGAACGATATGACATGCTTCGTCTCAATTCCACGAGTGATAGCTATTTCTGGCCACCTGGAATAAAAATCAATAAGAACCAGTATATACCATTCTGTACTAGCATGACAAATGGGACCAACAATGTCTTATCCTACTTCTTTCCATGGTCCATCAGGACGATCTCTTATGACCATGGGCTGTACTTTAGGTTTGGCTACTCTCTCACTTAACGCACAATCAATACAGTCCCTAATTTTCCTTTCAATCTGTAAATCCATTCCGGGCCACCAATAGGCTAATCTCAGTCTTTCTTTTGTCTTAGAAATTCCTAAATGTCCTATGTGAGCCAGTGAAATAAGCTCTTCCCTAATGGAACTTGGAGGGACAAGTCTCATGCCTCTAACAAGAAGACCATTCTGTTCAGACAGTTGATCCTTGACATGCCAAAACTTCTCTAAGATTTCGTTACCTTTGGGTTTAACTCTCCAGCCTACATTAATACACTCCAGTACCTTCTTTAGATCAACGTCAGCCTGAAGAGCTTCCTCCCATCTCACTTTGTCAATGATGTTTTCTTCAATAACACACACTAATTCCTCATCTTGCTCATGCTCATCTCCATCTCCCATATCATCTTCGAGAACAAGGCGAGAAAGTGCATCAGCCACTTTGTTCTCTACCCCAGGAAGATACTTGATGTCAAAATTATAATCTTGTAGGCCCACAACCCATTTAGTGATTCTACTAGAGACAGCATCAATGCCCTTTTTCTTGAAAATTTCGCACAACGGCTTGTGATCAGTCCTGACCTCAAACACCACAGTAAATTTTTAAGTTTCTTCACAGACCAGTAAATAGCCAGAGCTTCTCTTTCCACTACTGAGTATCTCTGTTCTGCTCCCCTTAAACTCCTTGACAAAAATAAGATAACGTCATCCTTGCCATCTACTCTTTGAAGAAGAACTGCTCCCAGGCCTTTCAGACTGGCATCAGTTATTAGAATCGATTTTTTGTCAGGGTCAAAGCTGCTTAACTTGGGGGCTGAGTTTAACTTCTGTTTAAGAAAACAGAACTCCTTTTCACATGCGTCATTCCAAACAAATTCACAACCCTTGCGCAATAAAGCTCTCATATTAACACACAACGAGGCAAAATCCTGAACAAATTTACTATAATATTCTGCCATTCCTAAAAAACTCATTAATTCCTCCTTATTAGTTGGAGAGGCCATTCTTTGTATTGAGGTGATCAAACCCTCTTTCGGCAATACGCCACCTTCTGAGATAGTATGGCCAAGATAATCAATGGAACTTCTCCTAAATTTACATTTGTCAATCTTAACAGTCAAACTAAAATCATCAAGTCTGCTCAACACTTCTAAGAGTCTAGCATCATGCTCCTTATTGTCCACTCCAAAGATCAATATGTCATCCTGATAAATTCTGACACCACTTACGCCTTCCAACACATTCTCCAAAGCCCTCTGAAACACCGACGCAGCTGATACCAAACCAAACGGAAGCCTAAGAAACCTGTATGTTCCATAAGGAGTAACAAAAGCAGTCAAATCTTTTGAATCCTCATCCAATCTAATCTGATGATATGCCGATCTCAGATCTAGTGTGCTAAACACTTTAGCCCCTTTTAACAACATTAGCATGTCAGCTATTTTTGGTAAGGGAAACCGATCAACAATTACATTCTTATTCAATTCTCTGAGGTCCACACACAAACGGAGAGAGCCATCAGATTTTTGTGCAGCCACAACCGGAGCAATCCATTGCGTTGCCTCAACTTCCTCAATAACTCCTTCTGCTTTAAGTCTCACCAGTTCAGCTTTAACCTTTTCTCTAACGGCAACTGGGACATTGCGTACTTTACAACAAACAGGTTTCGCATCCTTGACTAAGCGAATGTGATGAATGTAGCCCCTAAGACAACCTAGATTAGCACAAAAAACCTTAGGGAATTTCTCCCTCAACATGCGTGAGAATTCATTGTCAGAAATTTGATGGATGCTTGAGATTGATTTAGATTGGAAATTCTCTTTTAGAATGATAGATGGTGAGGAATTAGGATCTAAGATCACCCCCAGATCTTTTTGGTGAAACCAGCTTAGTATGCTATCACCCTTTTGCGAAATATACACTTTTGCGTTAGTTAACCTGTTCTTATAATCTATTAGGCCCCAGAAATAGCCAAATAAGTGTATTGGTTCACCACCATAGGCATACGGTCTAATGTCTGGATGAAAAATTTTAGTTTTATGTTTCATTTCCTTGAGAAAAAATGCCTTTGATATTATGGTGATCTTGGCCCCAGAATCGAAAAGGACTTTAGTTGGTTTCCCTTCAACAAGAATCTCATCCGTCGGACAATTTTTACTTTCCCCATTTTGTATGACTTGAACCTGAATTTGGCCACAGTCTACATCTTCAAAAGTTACAAAATCATCATCAAAATCATAATCAACTTCATTGATCTTGCCTTTGTAACTTTTTGCTTTACATGCTATGGATAAATGTCCCTTCCTCTTACATTTGCTGCAGGTGGCTTTCCAGCCGGGACAATGTCTATCATTAGCGAAGTGACCCATTTTCCCACAGCGAAAACATTTGACTAGAGACAAATTGAATTTACCCTGTGACTCATTAGATACTCCACTCTTCTTGACCTCTTTGTGTTCTACCACTTCTTTCATGTTACCTTTAACTGCTTGAACCGAGCTTTTCCCTTTAACATCACCATTTTTCTTAATAACATCTACACATTTTATTGAGTGCTCAATCCTTTTGGCGATGACTATCACATCATCTAGTGTCGGTTCATCTTTCTGCCACAACTCTTCTCTAACACGCTCAATGTTGCAGCCTAACATAAATTGGTCCCGTATCCGCTCATCCAGAGTGGCAGCAAATTTACAGGAAGAGGCCAGCTTCCTAAGAGAAGTTATGTAATTCTCGATGCTTTCATCATCTAATTGCGATCTGCGACCAAAATGGTACCTCTCAAGTATTGTGCTGACTTTAGGCAAGTAGTGTTTGTCCAATTTTGCTAAGCATATTTCATATTCATTGAGAGTGCGATCCTCAAGCTCAGGAAGGTGATCAAATACGTCCTGACCTTCCGAGCCTAAGCAATGAAGAAG
Organism: Triturus cristatus; assembly: GCF_964204655.1. Lineage (NCBI taxonomy): Eukaryota > Metazoa > Chordata > Amphibia > Caudata > Salamandridae > Triturus > Triturus cristatus. Next base: position 480,054,831 of record NC_140590.1, on the reverse strand, counting down.
TAACGCTGTTTTCCTTTCCGCACCTAACGAAGCCCCACATACCCTAGCATATCGCTCAAAGACCTTGCGCCATTTTTGCCATCTAATGGGTGGATCACCAGGAGATGACAAGAAGAACGGAGGTGCAGTAACATTCTGCATATTGTATAACAAAAGTAGACTAAATGAGCATTAAAGAAAATTATCGTGACTCTCAGACTGCTTAATTAAGCATTACTCATAGAGCATTCAACAAAACATAGGAAAGAAATAGCACACTGTGTAATAATAAAATTTCACAATATTTCTTGTTCCTTCACTGGCTTGACATGCTTAAGTGAGCATGTCACTGTTGAAAAGAGTAACGTAGTGTCAAATACGAGTGTGTGTATCACTGGTGTGACACACAAGGAAATACCTGTGATGTTGAACAGAGAAAATGAAGTTTGACACCTTCGTCCGTTTCGTTGTATCTCTGAGCAGGTATTAAATACTGCACACAGTTTGACACCTTCGTCCGTTTCGTTGTATCTCTGAGCAGGTATTAATTACTGTACACGTTTCATCACTTTGCATCAAGAACGAGAAATTCACCGCGTTGTCTTGGAGTTTTCCAAGATGGCCGTCACGTCGACGTGTTAAGCGTGAAGGTTGCGGTGGCAACGGGACGCTTAGTGACGGAACGACGTGATCAGCGCACAGTTCAGACGCCAGCAACAATGGAGGCAGAGACGCCGAGGAGACGCCGCTCGAACTCAGTGATGAGTAGAATGAAGCCAAGTAGAGAACATCAGTCGAACTCAGCAACGCCGCTCGAGAGCCATGTATTGAAGTTCCAAGGTAGGATTCAATGATAAACAATTCCGTTTCGCCCCTGCTCTCCAACCGCCAATTAATGCCGTATTAACACCAACGAAAAATTGCACAAGCCAATGGCCGGAAAAGATTAGTAACGGTGTAAACAACACAACGGTTACCAAAGCTGTGTTAACCAGGAGTGCAAGTCACTAGATAGCGTAACTTTAAAAGCGCTTCAGGAGCATAACTTTAAAAGCGCATCAGGAGCGTTGCTTGAGAGTTCAGCTTCTCATTCAATGAGCTGAGAAGCATGTCAAACAGCCAGAAATCAAGAGGAAGGATGATTTCCCTGCCTTCTTTTTTTTTAACAATTTTACAAACAGTACCTTTGAAACGTAGAAGAACGAATCTTTGATTCTTGAACTTGAGAACGTCCTTCTTGCGTTAGTGTTGAGATCCTTCCGTAGCCATCCTCTGTCGCCAAGTGTAAGAATGAGGGTTACTCCGAATTCATAGTAAAAGTAGGTTTATTCCAAGAAAGGATCCCATCCACGGACAGCAAGCACAACAGCTGCTTCAGGTTACGGTCCTCAGCTATCAATGAACAGTCCCTGCTATTTACATCATAACATTCTAAAGTCCATAGCAACAGGCATAGAACTCCAGGATGCCACAACATGATTATTGAAACTTCCAAACTCCAGGCCGGTCTTGGTCCATGGGACTCAAAATAGTTGTTTGGACACCACTGGCGCAGGGCTTCTGCCTGTTTTCTGACAGACTTGGTATTTCTTCACCAGGGCCTCTACCGCCTCTTCCATTCCCAGAAACCATTCCTTCTATGGGAGTCAAGACTTGGTCTTGGCCATTCCCCTGTGTCATTCGTGTGTGACATCTGTGTCTCGCCTCCACAGTGAACACAACACTACAGTTCACTACTTATACAAGGCAATGCCTTCACCTGTGGCACTGAGTATATCTCTCACTTTCAACAGCTGCCTGAGTGCTTGCTTATCCAGCAGTCCTCATCTCTCTTAGAATGTTTTTCCACTGGTGGTGTTGAAAGGCCCCTCTGTTTGCAGTCATCTCGTGTCACTGTTCTGATCACCTCCAAATCTGACATGCACACTAGATGACTAGTCAGCTGGACTCCTCCGTGTGTCTCTCTTCGTACCACTGCCTCTTTCTTCTGATGATGGGTGCCTTAATAAGTAATCAGAAGGTTTGCAGATACCTTCGTCATACACCACCTGGAAGTTGTACTTTTGGAGCTGGACAGCCAAGGTCTCTATTCCTGCGGAAAGAATATGAACACAAATGGTTTCCGAAAGACAGACTTGATTGAACACTATCCCTTTACCGTCTTTGATTTACTTTGTTGAAGTATGGTTAATGTTTTGCCATAGATTATGTTGGTTTTTGTTAGTCTAAAACAATTGCCATCAGGATAAGCAATAAAAGTTTTCTTTATTCCAAACTATCAAAGAATAGATACATGTAGTCTGAGTCATCCTCTTGATTAAAATCTTATTTTTGTATATACAGACGACAGACACGTAGTGTTTTGATGTCAATTACATCATCCTATGAATTCATTTAGGTTTTTCAAATGTGCATAATATTGTTCAAAGTATGCTTTCTATCTATTTTTTTGTTTGTACCAGTAAAAGTTGAATTTATTTGTGGATATTTTTCAAAAATGATCCCCTGATGAATGGACCAACGGGATCCAAAATGCATCAGGACTTGAAAATCAATATTTGACGTTACCATATTTGAAGAGATGAAAAAACTTAAAGATGAATAAAGCAATCTATGAAAAAGTCATTTGAAATAGATGATTTTGTTCATGTGAGTGACCTGCTTCAGGAGAAGCTTTAAAGAATGCTACAAATTTGCTGTTTTAAAGGTTTAATGGGTCCCCATCTTGGAAAACAGTGGTGCAGACAGGAGACACTGCACCCAATAAGGAACAGTGCAGATTTGATGATTCAGTTACACCTTCGATCAGGAGGCGATACCTCGCTGCATACTCAACTTTAAATAAACTTTGAACTATTTACCATAAGCAATGGAGTGCAGTGGCATCCTTAAAATATCTTGCATTCTTTATGGTCTCACTTTTGTAGAAGTCAATGCCAAGGCACTCTTCAGAAAAGACAATTTTATTCTCAAAAAATGAACACTTCTCCATGTGTAGTGGGAGTTCCTTTCAGCCAGTCTTTTGAGGGTGGCACACAGGCATAGATGATGATCTGCCAGCATTGTGGAGTAGATTAATATATCATCACTATTGTTTATCACTCCCTCTAGCCCGGAAAATATCTCTTGAATGGCATTCTGAAAAACGTCAACAGTTGAAGATTTTCTGAAGTTGAGACACTTGTACCTCTTCAGGCCTAGTAGGGGGAGAATGTAGTAATATATCTACTGGTAGGGTCAAAAATCAGCTTGTAGCAAATCCAATTTGGAGAACCATAGGGCCCTATTGAGGTCTGCAATTATGTCTTCCATTGTGGGTGTGATGTGTCAATCATGTCATATGACTTGGTTGAGTAGTATCATGTGGATGCCCAGTCTGACAGCCCCGGCTGCTTAGGTTTTGTCGTGATTACAATTGGGTTTCCCATGGGGTGGGCTCAGATATTTTCTCTATCAAAAGTATCTACTCTAGACTTTGCAGTTCCTTTTCTACTAGCAGGCATGGAGGACAAGGCACTCAGCAGTGTCTTAGGGATATTGGTCTAATTGTTTTGTCAATGTGGGGCTTGACTTCAAGCACCTATTCCTTGAAACTGCTCTTTGAAGTCCTTTGGGATTTTCTACACTTGACTCTCATGTATTGTCCGAGCTACGAACACTAGCCCTAGTTTCTCTGCTGTGTGGCATCCCAAGAGAGTCCAGTCATCTTCCTTGGTGATGTGAAAGCAAGCTTGAGTCTCTTTGTTCCCATTGTGAATGGCCACATCGATGACTCCTGCAGTGGTAATGGTTTCTACTCTCCTTAGATGTACATTTTCGTGTGTTGGGTTTAGCTGTGGCTTTGATATCAGGGCTTTGTATTGTTTGATGTCCATGGCATTAACTAACGCCCCATTTCAACCAGTGTGGATATGGGTGAACCAGAGGTGGTTACAACACAGAAGGGTTTATGTAATTCATTTCCTCTTCTTTGCTTGGAAATCAACAATATGTCTTCCTATTTCACCTCATCTGTGAGCTGGTTGTTACAGCTCTATTAGCTACTCGTGGGTCATTGTCAAGTGTCAGCTGTCTCTACACTGGTGCGGTGCATTGCTTTCTTGAGTTCTCCTTCCTCTTTGTCCCTTTCGACTGATGCAGGCGAAATGGTGTGCCTTGCCACATTTCGAGCCTGTTGACGGTTTCGTCTTTGACCAATATCCGTTTGGTGCTGCTGAGGTGTGCGTGTCCCTGGGTCAAAGTGAAGTCCATTTCTTTGGCCCTGCTGTTCAACAACTCATACAATTTGGCTAGGGTTAATATATCTTCTAGTTTTTTGTCTGGCTGGCATAGTATCAAGAGTCTCAGTACTAACGACCCTCACCTCTGTGGACTGGTCATTTTTAGTGCAGATGCTGACTTAATTTTCAGACGTAGGCAAATAAATCATTGATTGTCTTTTCCTACCATTGGCAAGCCAATTGCAGTTTGAACCAATCGTAGTCTAAGTTAAGATGAGGATCAAAGTAGCCGTTCAGTGCTGCTATTGTGGAATCATATTTGTTCAGTTCCGGTCCCTGGCAGATCTTCAAACAGTTTGTACACTGCTTCACCCACACTCTGTAGCAGTAGGATTCTCCTCACCATGTGTTCCACATCCCTTGTGGCCCTTAAGTAATTGCTCGGGTGACCAACTGAAGTTTTTTCACTTGGCCATGGCCAGATCAATAGGTTCGCTAAAGGTAGCACCATCATAGTTGCGGGAGTAGTCACTCTCTTTGGCTACTGGACCACCTAAGGCACACCATGTGGCAGGGCTGGTGGTACTGCCGGGCCATTAGCCATACTTTGGGACATGTGGTGATCTGCTTAGTTTTTTAGGTCTCGCCTAGCAGCGTGCATGCGCTGCTCTGCGAGACTTATTGTAAGGGGCTTTTAAAAGCTCACCACACGCGGGTAACTGCAAGCAATAGGCCACACACGCACAAGCGTGGCCTATTGCTTGCGGTTACCCGCACGGGCACCATATGTTTTGAATTATCGTGCCCAGACACGGGCGCGATAATTCAAAACATGTGGCCTGGTGCTCGCTCTCGCGCGCACCACTCACAGGACGCTGCATTCCTTGTTGTTTTAATGAACATCACAGGAAAAGAATTCCCCCCCCCCCCTGAATTCGTTCATTTTTCAGCGTGTCTGCCATGAACACTCCAGGGAGTACTCGATGTACAACGCAGAGGGTTAATGCAGCTGTTGCGGGACCTACCTTTACCTTGAAGGGGTGAGTACCTTCGGTGCCACCTGGTCTTTTTATCCTTTTATTGTTGATTACAAAGCTTAATTATATTTGTATAGAGGTTATTTAGAGGAGTGCGGATTGCTAGGGGGACTTAAAGCTAAATATTTTGTAAAAGAACCTTTTTTAAGACCTTCAAAACAGAATCGAGTTTTTTCTTTTTGGTCTGTGTGTGTGTAAAAATCCCAAGTGAAATCTGACAAATATCGCATCATACCAAAAGCATCTGTACCCAACTATTTATTAGAGAATACAAATATGAAGGGGGCGGTGACACGCCAACCTCCCGCCCCCCACACTGGTTATATAGCGCGAGCCTACTAGCTACCATGGGAGGCGGACCTTGAAATGGATGGGGGGGGCATGCAGTGGGACAGAGGGTGATGCTTTGAGGGCGCTGGGAGTGTGAGGCAATGTGGGGGTTGAATGAGATTAGGTGCGGGGGGAGGGGGTAGTGGAGATTACAGGTCAGAGCCTAGGGCAGGAGAGGAAGCTACGATGCCGGCAATGGGTGTGAGAGACTAGGTGTGGGGGGAGGAGGGGGCTTTGGATCCTATATCGAGTGAGCAGGTAACTTGTGATGACGCATGGAAGATAGCTCCGTCAGTTAATATACTGAATAGCTGTACGTGTGACCTGCAGGAGTGAACTGCTGGGAGTTAGGAGATTAAAGTGTTTTTGTTATCTATCTTGATATCACATTTTCTGAAGTCTTGAATCTATCCTTGTCTACAAGCGAGGAAAACGGGTCCCCATCCCCTGGTTTGATAGCAATCAACCGCTAGTAACTGGGATGAAGTTGACCCCTCATTCTTGGGCCCTGGTGCCACTGCACCCGTTGCACCACTATTAGCTCCTATCTTCTCTGGTGGTGCTGCTCAGAGAAAAAAAATCCTTTTCGACATACAACTGAATGAGTCCACTCCCATCTAACCCCGAGAACTGTCCCAGTCATCTAAGCTCATTCTTGGTTCTGCCCCCGCATTACCCCCGTCTTTTCGTACAGACTTCACAACTTTTTTTTTCACGCTTGCTTCCCTCCTACTCTCCTGTGTATCTTTTTATGCTATATTCCCACTTCAAAGCGCCCTAAGGACTCGCAGTGAAGGAGAACTGATATGGCTCCCAGTGGAAGCCCGATGCAGCTTCAGACCTGCTGGTCTCCCTCATGAAGCCCTCCACACGGGAAAATCTGCCTACCTTGCCTCAAAACTCAAACAAGCATTGGCATAGCCAATAGGTCTCGCCTTTGGGACCTTATAAGTGTTTGGTTATCCAGCACAATATCCTTGGTGCAACAACAGCAACTGTTGCATGGCTAAACACTTATAAGGTCCCGAAGGCGAGACCTATTGGCCATGCCAATGCTTGTCTTTTAATCCTCTGTGTATATACGCTTTCAGCCTTTTCCTCTTTTAATGGAGGTGTCTCCCTCTGTTCTGTTCTTGTGACTGGCCTTCTCAGTCTTAATGTCCTATGAGCCATGTAGGCTATTGTCTCGCTCAACATGCAAATATACACTTGAATGGCCCTCTGTGGGCTGCCAATTTTCATTCGCCCTGCTCACCTCCATGGGGTAAGTGTTGAGGCCTGTGTTCCACATGTTGCTGATCCCAGTTCTTGTAGGACCACGTTTGCAACCTGCCTCTACCGTTGGGCACTCCAACACTTCCTTGCTCTCCTCACCCTTGTGCCGGCAATGCGACTTGTCTTGCTGCCAAGGCTCACTGCACCACAGGCACTCCTCTGAGCTAGAAAGCGCAGGTGTCCTGACTCCAGAGCCCTCCTACTGTGTCTCAGAAGATAAATGACATGGAGCGGCAGGTGGAGGTTCGCTCTGTCTTTCCTGTTAATGGTCTGTGCTCCTCCGCCAAACAGTGGGTATAATTATTATTTTGTCTTCATCTGCAGCCTGTCGGGCCATGTACAGGTTCCCTTACCACAGTGCAGCCACCATCCTCATCGCCACTGCAAAAAACTCTGGGCCCTCACAAGAGTACTCAGTACAAATCAGGCACACACTCCAATAATGCCTTCTGGGAGTGACTCCTAGTGGTCATCCTCCCGTGTTGTACGAGGCAATTACGTGATGCAGGGGCCGGACTGCACCCTACTCCTACAAATTAGTTTTCTAGAAAAATTCCATGGTTGTGTTGCAAGCAGCCTCGGTCCCTGCAGGTAACAGCGGTAAAGGCGGTGGGGCCGGGTTGGGGGAGGGGGGGATTTCAAGGGATGATGCCAAGGGAAAATTAATTATTTATTTAATCCTCCCTTGGCATTGTCCCTCGAAATCCCCCCTTCCCCACCCCCTAACCTGGCCACACCGCTGTTACCTGCACGGACCGCGGCTGGTTGCAAGGTCACACATTTACACCTGAGCTATATTTTGCAATGTGCATGTTGACATGTTTTCCTGTTGATGATCTTTGAGTCATTGCTTATTATGTTTCTAAATCACAATTAAATGTTTCCTTTAGGAACGTTTGCTCAAAGCATTGGTCTTCCCTCCATTCTGATTCCAGCATCCGGGGCTTGGCCGGCCTACACAACACACACATCACATCTGGTGAGGAGACTGGCAGCAGAACACAGACTCAAGTACTCCAAATCCCAAGGAGACCTGGAGGAAGGCGGGATGAGGACGTGCAGCAGGGGCCACACGCCTGGAAGAACGCAAGTCCACGTTCCTGAGCAAGCCGATTGGACAGAAAGAACCGCAGGGGTGCCGGAGAAAGGTGCATGCTGCAAACCACATTTCATCACTCAGGGAAGCACACCAAAGGCGGAGAGCTTATTTTCACTGAGCCCTTGCCCAGGGGATCTATCAAACACAAGTGGGAGGGTTTTGTTTTGCAGGAAGAAGCCTGTAAAGACTTTGGTGTGCTGCCCATAAGGCTTCCAACTCCGGGCACGGCCAAGCCTGAAAGATATTTGAGAATCACAAGACAGAGTTAAAACAATAGATTTCACATTCTCAGTGTCAAAAACTCTGTCTGGATCACATTAACTTTCTCCCTTAGCTTTTCTTTTTAATAACAATTGTGTTCGCCCTAAACCAGCAATCCTTGTCTTTGTTGCAACTGGGCGCGGTTTTGGAGTTGTATTACTGACAGCACCGTGGTGTATTTATCTTTTTCCATTTCCTGTTATGTGACATACTGTGCTTGTGTCTTCTATTTAATTAATGTTCCTGATGAGGACGCCAGCCAACCAGATGGCTTCTTTGGCTCTCGTTTCAGAGCAGCACTTTTGTTTGGCGTGTAAATGGTTGAGGTCCTGTTCTGTGACATCAGACCACAAAGTCACAGGAAGACCAAGAGCTTTCTCAGGCTATTAACACACACGAACCAAGAAGGGAAAACACTACATTTTTACATTTAAAAAAGTTAAGAATTATTGAAAGAAAACCGAGATGATTTCGAAAAGACATTATTTACACTGCTCTACACCATGACTGTTGTCTACACAAAACATTGAAATTAAAGTTGATGCACTATTTTTTCTACAAACATACCGCTACATGTTATTAAAACATATCACTTCATACATTTAGTTAGAAATCAGGTCTTAAAAACCGATGACTCTGCAAAGCACAAACCACGAGTCTCTCCCTGGACCCATTTGCTCCCAACCTCGCCTTCTCTCCAGTATTTAGCTTGTAAAGCAGCCCTACCAAACCCAGAAATGCCTCATAGAAGCGGCAACCACAACATCATTAACCTGGAGTTATCCACTCTCCTGAGACTTCATGGCAGACCCTCGACCAGGGTCTTCCAGGATGAAACCATATTTAACGCCCTGACGCCTGATACCCTTAAATCAGACACCAAACTCCATCTAACTTGACGCTAGACTCCCAAATCAGAGACCACGTTCTTTCCCAAAACCTGAATTCCACAGCGTAGGAACATGTACAATGTTTTTTTGCAGTTGCACGTTTGCAACTGCAAAACAGGCTTTTCCAATGTACAAACCCCTATTTTACGATTCGGTATCCTGTTACCGAATTGTCAAGTGGGTTTGCGAGTTGATATTAGGAAGTGGCGTGTCAAGGGTGTCCCTTCGTAATAGCGAGTCACAGAGTTGTGTAGGAATTTTTTGCGACCGAATACCGGATGCAAAACATTCACAATTTACCATCAGATTCAACCTGATGGCAACCCATTCACCAATGGGAAGGACCACTGCCTTCCCTTGAATAATGAAAAGGAAAAGTTTCTTTTTTTCTTTTAAACCTATCCTGCTTTCCTTTAAGGAAAACGGGCTGCATTTGAAAACAGAATTTCCTTTATTAAAGAAAGAAAACACAGACATGGTCACTATCGTTGTGTTATTGCCCATTCCCAATGGGTAGCAAATTGCGACCTGCCTCATGAATATATACTCTAAATGCAGACCGGGCCTATTCAGGTGCTAGTGAGAACTCCCCCCTCCCTACTCTGAATGCAGCCCGGGCCTATTCAGCCCAGCCCTGATTCATTCAGGAAAGGAAGGACACACATCAACCTCCCCCCCCCCCCCGTGGCTGTCTGAGAGAATGCACCTCCCTAGCCCCTGTCACTCCAAAACCAGACGGTCAGTACACAAACAGGCAGAGGCACACATAATGGTTAAACAAGAAAATGCCTACTTTCTAAAAGTGGTATTTTCAAACACACAATTTAAAAACCATCTTTAGTAAAATATGTGTTATTAAATTCTGAGTTCAGAGAGCCTAAACTTTATATATCCATCTTATCCCTCTGGGAAGATATGCTTGTAAAATGTTACAAAGTATTCCTCATTCTGTCCTATGGGGCAAGATAGCCTTTCAATGGTGAAAAATGAAATTGGCAGTATTTCACTATCAGGACATGTTACACTCATCAGTACATGTCCTACCGTTCACATACACTGCACCCTGCCCAGGGGGGTACCTTGGGCCTACCAAAGGGGTGTCTTATATGTAAGAAAAGGGAAGGATAGGGCCTGGCAAGTGGGTGAACCTGCCAAGTCTATATGGCAGTTAGCAAACTGCGCAGAGACACTGCAGTGGCAGGTCTGTGACATCTTTTCAGGGCTACTCATGTGGGTGGCACAATCAGTGCTGCAGGCCCACTAGTAGCATTTGATTTACCAGCCCCAGCACACCCAGTGCACTTTACTAGGGACTGACCAGTAAATCAAAATATGCAAATCAGGGAGAACCAATCATAATAACAATTTACACAGGGAGAATTTGCACTTTAGCAATGATTAGCAGTGGTAAAGTGCCCAGAGTCCTAAAACCAACAAACACAGGTCAGGAAAAAATAGGAGGAGGAAGCAAAAACTTTGGGGATAACCCTGCCAAGTCCAACAGTGCTGAATATGAATTCAGGCCCTTTCTGATCGGGAAGGTGTCTGTAGAGTCCTTGAGAGGAAGGAATTCTACCTGACAACTCATATAGGTAAAATTAAACGTAAATTGTGGCTTTAAGAATGAATTGCTCTCTCATAGGATCCACTTATCACAGGGGTGGCGATGTATTTGCAAATTTTGAGGAAATATTTGTTGCAGAAAAGTTGTGTCAGAGTTATTCGTCTTTGTATTGGGTTGGACCCAAGGACATACAATATTTCCTTGGGACCCACCGCATTTGAAACTAGATGAAAATGAAACGTTGCTTTCATATAATCTTTTTTTTTTTTTTTTTTTTTTTTTTGAAAACCTTTATTGACAGTTCAAGAAGAACAAGTATGGGCCTACAACCCCCCAGGGCCGGCCGCTAAGCAATCAGAGCAAGAACGACAAGTATAAACACAGGCAGCACTTCGGGGAGCAAAATCGTACTGCTTATACTGTGGACAGCGTAAGTAGGGCACCAGGAGAAAGAGGTTTTCATTTTATGATGAAACAAGGCAGAAGGATCAGGTGACAAGCAATTTTAAAACAACGATCACGGATATGCAGAGTAATGAACGTTAGCGATTTACAGCAATCTATTCGGTCAATGGCGCAAACACAAGAACATCAGGATGGAGAAAAACATAGTCTACAGCTGCGCCCGCAGTCCCCCGCCAGAACTCCCCAAGAACACCCCGGAAGTTGTGAACACATGGAATGGCAACAAGGCATAGCAAAAGGAGGTGTATCACGCTGATCCCAGAAAAAGAAAGACAAAAAGAATCAGAAAGAAAAAGGAGGCCATGGAAAAAAGATGAAGGAATACAGAGTCCCCTCCCCCAACCCCCCACCCTGCACCTCTGCAGATGAGTACGGCCCCCCCCCCAGCAGTGTGCCTGTCGCCCTGGAACCAGACCCGAAATGTAGGAGAATAGGGAAAAAGAAGTAGGAAAGGACCCCCACCAGACGGGGGGGTTGAGAAAGCATTTATAAACTGGAGGAGGGCCTTCATAACACACCCCCGGCTTCTCCCTCCCGCACGGTAAGGTTCCCCTAAAGTGAACAAGGAACAGCACAAAAACAATCTTCTCAAACCACGATGGGGAGCATTATGCACCTATTGTGCCAGTAGCCATGTCAGGAGAGCACACCACCCCAAGCCCGCCCGTCCACTAGGCGACCACCCCCGAGGGGCCAGCCTCATCCCTGACCACTCTGTGGAATTCTGCCCATGCCAACCCCTCGACCCAGCACCATACCCAATGTTCCTAGGCAGAGGAATGTCCAACAACGACAGAGAAGCGACGCACACAGGTGGGGTGGAAGTCTCTGAGCATCAACACAGTCCGCCGCGTGAGGAAACAGGCTTCCCAGTGCTGCCCTAGGGTCTGCACTGCACGCAAGGCTCAGGAAGGCAGAAGCAGCCAAAACAGACATTAGTTGCTGGAGTTGTCTCTGGGTCGCAGGAGGGCATGCACGGGATGAGGCCACCACATCCCACTCAGGTCCAACGCCTCCGGGACAGATCAGGCCCTCAGAAGGTCGAACACACTGTAGCATACTGGCCCGGGCGTCCAGTCGTGTACTAACCTCAGGGGGGGCCGCCACAGCGTCCTCCTGCGCGCAGTGTGGGTAGACTCTGTGTTCGTGCGGACAGGCGGGCCGCCACTGCCCCAACTCCGACGCCACACCATCGAGCTTACTCCCCAAGATCACGAAACCATGAACCAAGGAGGAGTGAAGAGTACCAAGAGCCTCGAGGAGGTCGCCGTACCCCAGCTCAGCTCTCTGTGATCTCGCCGCCACACTCCCGAGAATCGTACGCTCACAGGCCCGCTGCGGCCCAGCGGACAGGATGGTAGGCTTCATCGACCCAAGATGGCCGCCAAGTATGCCCGACCCTCACCGGGGCCGGGACCCCGGGACAAGCGTCGCGATGTCCACGTCGCGGGTGACCGGGTTCCGGGGGCAGGCAAAAAACTATCCGTGGTCACGGGCAACAGTCGTCCCCACCACGGACCAGCTCCCGTAGAAATCCGGGGGCGGCCCGCAATGATCGGGGCAGGATACGGACGGCGGCCGGGCAGCTCACCAGCAAGGCAGGGGCAGTCACCGGAGGATCTAAGATTTGCACCCCCGGTCATGCACTCGGTCAGCTACACTGGGCAGTAGAAGTGACCACGCCGAAATGTAGGCCGAGTTTAACACCGCTTCGGTGGGCCGACTCCACCCAGTCACCACCGGCCGCTGTTGTCGCACTGCCACCCGGCCACGGCGTCCACTCGATGTCCCGGCTCCAGGGCCGCACAGGCCGCAAAGTTCAGATGCAGTTTTCTCCGGCGATAGGCTTTCATATAATCTTAACCATTTGTTCCTCTTGTTTCTTTAACCGTGTAATTTAATTAAAAATGTCTCCTGAAAGGTGGATTTGCTTTTGTTTTCACTTCCTTTCTGCTTTCTTCATCCTTCATAGTGGCTCATTACGTAAAAAATGTCCTTTTGTTTCAGCCTGTACGCAATAAAGAAACACAGCAGCATATCAGAAATGTTGAAACTTCACACCGGAGAAGAAAGAACATATAAACACAATTCGCAGAACGAATTTGGACACTAATATGGAGTTAGGAAAGTGAATTAAAAAAAACATAAGAAAGGAAACCTGCAAAAAACTTTCCCTCGCCATCACGAAATACTAATTCCAATCTTACAAACCCGACCCAAAAAGGCAGTTTTTATATTACACAAACCAGTACCCCTAATAGCATAAATTAAATGGCAAGGCCCAAAGTAAGTTGGAAAGCATGTTAAAGCTGGTCTGCAATATGTTACTGCTACCCCCAAAGGGTGCTTGATGAACCAGGGAGGGCCCCTGGGGCACAATTAAGTATTCTATAGAAAAGGTCATGTTAGCAACAAGCCTGGAGACTGGCACGTGCTTAATTGGATCCAGAGGCGTGCCCCTGCTCTCTGCTTCACTTGACCTCTGCTGGTTGCCATTTTGTAGACAAGAACCATATGCCAGACTGCAGCTAATGAACTACGGCATCGGGTTGTGCCCTGTTTGGAATGAAACTCGAGCTGATTTTGTGCAAAAAGAGTGTCAGAGAATGTAAACAGACATCGAAACCACGTCGAAGCCGCAACAGGTGATTAAATAACAGAAATAAGGAGATTTGAAACTAGCTCGAAAATTTAATTTGTGGTTGTTGTTAAAAAGGGTACCTTCCCATTCATTAGTGAAGCGGCAAAGCATTTTCATGTCCACCCTTCTCTTTTGCCGCACTCACCATATATGCAAATTAGATAGCATTAGAGGACGCAGACCATGTCAGGAAACACATCTTTCTTGAACAATAAGCAGGTGGCACCACTCACAAAGGGATGTGTACATGTTGGAATCAGATAGGTAAGATCGATTAGGAATATAGGTTTAGAAAGCAATTAAAAAATTGCTATCTGTCTAAATCACCATGTAATAAGGTCTGAATATTTCTTCTACAGCGCTGGGAGGCCCATGTGGGTGGCCAAGCGCTCTAGAAATGCCTAGCCTTGACTAGACTAGAGGTCGAAGGGCCTATGAATGTCCGTAATATAATAGTGCTTCTCACTGGTCAGTTTGGCTGGGACGGGGACAGACACCTCAAGTTGACGTGCCACTGTCGGATGACAGGAAATGACCCTGACTTGACCTACCAACAAAAATAATTCAGACTATTGAAGCTATCGAACTAGTTGCTATCTCTAGGCTTGTGATCAGAGATCAATGGAATCCGCCTGGAGCTCTAGTTTACACATCAAAGAATCTCATGTTCTTCCAATTCAAATGTGATCCCAACCATCCTATATGGTTATGAATGATTAAATAGAAACTAGCACCGCATCAAGAGACCTAATATTGGTTGGATGTATCAGCTCCATTTGGAGTTCAGGTACAGACCTTTTGCCCAACATCTAACCACTAATTACCAGGCACCAACATTGGACAGGTTCTAGTTACATATCCTTACTTCACCTTAGTGTTCCATAGCATGGAGCGGTGAACAGAAAATGGCAGCAGGACTGGAGGAACATGGAGATAGACACCTAGGGGCACAGTAGTGTCAGTAGCCAGATACAAGCGATGGGAATGGATACAAGACTAAGAGATACCTGGAGTCCTGATTCAGAGAGGTTGAGGAGTGGGAAGGGAAATTGATTGCAAAGAATAGAGATAATCGGATAGGGAAGTGTATTAATATATTGGGCACGAGTCAGAAACAGACATTGTGACTGGTATAGGAGCACTAAGGAATAGCTTGAAGGCAGTGAGCGTGAATCGGTAGAGAAGGGAGGTGCAGAAGTGTGGGGGCCAAAGATGGGGTCTTGTCTGAGGTCTCTCCCCTGAGTTCACTGAGCTTCTCTTCACAAAACTGTTGTGAGGAGCAGGGAGAATGGATTTAGTGACTTGTGCTGAGTCTACTAACATCAAACGTCATATGGATGACCCGGAAGCAGACTTTGTTAACCTTTTAACCAGAGAAAAGCGGACTGTTGGCGAAAGATGCATTTTGAAATGTGTGTGGCCAAGTCCATGGAAACACACAGAACCAATCCCTATGGTTCGAATCTCCTCAGGATCAAAACTGAGGACATCACTAACTGTTTTTTAACTTCTGCGTGTTCCTGTTGTTGGTCTCAACACCTACATTCATTACGTCCCTTATTATTTTCTTAATGGCAGTTTTATATGTGGCAAACTTGGCCCAAAGGGCATTGGCGGGCTTTACACGAGCACCAGATTACATTACACAAAATAAGACACATTTTTGTTGTTGGCATGGGGAGATTAAGGTATTTGGCCAGATTCCCAGGGTATTGAGCTGAACCACAACTTGAATCTAGTTCTCCAGTTTCCCAGTCGGCAGCTCTGGCTGCTACGCCACATCTCCTTAATAAATTGTCTGTGCTGTGACGTCCTTGAGCAAGAAGACACTTTACGCTGCTGAAAAGATATCGTACAGCTCTGTTGTGGTAGAGAAACAGATACCTTGAAGGTACAGAGAAGTGAACCCAGCCGGGCTTCTGATTCAAGTTCACTCTTTACTTCAAACCACATACATCCATTGAGCATCCTGGGGAACTGCCTTTAGGTGAGGTAGGCCAGGAAGGTTCGATGGAGCACAGAACTCCCAACCTTGGAACAGTTTTCGCTCTAAGACCCCATTAGAGAGGTGAAGTAGTGGGGGTCTTTGGAGTGGCCAGGGTCCTTAGGAAAAGGTGATGTTTGGAGGGCTGGCGCTGCCTCAGAAGCTGAGCAGCCACACCTACCCTCTCTAATAGGACAAAGACATCTGTGGTGTCCTCTTATATTTTGGAATAGCTGCAAAGCACGAAATGGACTACCGCAGTACAGAGCCTACAAGCTAGAACGCCACTTGCTGTAAGGATGCGTTTCTCATATTGTGGGTCAGAATCCACATGTGGATCGAGAGCCGATTTTTGGTGGGCCTGGAAAGTCCACGTATTTGTAAGAAAGAATATTTGTAGTTATTATTCAATGTTTAATTTTTATCGTAATTAGTTTCCAAACTTCAGAAACTATTAAAGTAAAAAATAACAGCATTGATAATAATTACAAATATGCGTACAGTATATATCTTGAGGCAAGATGGGCCTGCCAGCCTCCACCAATTACAGCTCCTCCAAGGAAGCTGGATATGAAATTGTTTGGAGGAGCTGTAAGTAGTGCTGGCAGAGGGAGCCCGCCTTGACTCAAGCACAATGCTTTCCACCTCGCAGAACAGCAACAGCGCATTCCCAGCCGCTGCGGAATAAAATTGAATTAAGAAATGTCTACAATGAACGGCCATTGTGCCAATACAATTACTGTTAATCCACTCTGTGTTTACAGCAATGTAACTTTTCACCACAGAAACTGCATAATCAAAACATTTGTAAAAAAAACACAATCTACACAAACAAAGTAAATGGCTTTGCCCTCACATTTTAAGATACGGGGGGACAGATTTAAATTCAGAGTAACCGGACTCGGATTCCGAGATGTCTGCACTCCCAGCAGACATCCCTTACATTGTCAGGAAGTTCCTGTCAATGCACTGAAAGTGTGGCGTGAGGCTCTGTCAACATGACAGTGCCCTACAGCACACTTTTTAATATCTTTGTTCTATTTCCAAAAACAAAAACCCAAACCCGAATTTTCGTTTTGAAAATAAAAAAAAAGCAATGAGCCCTTCCCCATGGGATTTTCTCCCAAGCCCTGGGGGTCATTAAAGTGTACTTGCTTTCACTTACTGCCTCGTTTTGGATGGCAGTGTGTGAAAGTAAACTAAATGTCCATTTGCCTGCCCAAACTTGGGGGCATATTATCAAGACCATCAGGGCCGGCTTTAGTGCTGGTGGCGCCCTGTGCAACATTGTTTGTTGGCGCACCCCCCAATGACCACCTCGACCACGGATTCTCTCACTAGCACCCTTTAACAGTGACCAAGTCACCATAACCACACTCTCTCAGATGCATTGAATTAGTTATATAGCGCCACTCATACCAGTGTAGGGTGTCTGAGCACTTTGCATCACACGCACATTACACAGAGACAATCAATCATCTGTTACATAAGCCAAAGGACTAAAAGTGTAGGAGTCACATGTCATCCATACTGGTAGGCCTTATATTTTATGAGTGCTTGGTGTGGAGAAGCACAAACTCAGAGTCGAAAAAGAAACAGCATAGTTTGGGAGTTTTCTTTAATAATAAGAATCGATTTCTAGCCAAATTAACCCTTCTTGCAACATTAATCAATGTTCTACTAATGTATACTCTGCAGTGTGTATGCAGTTCTAGGATGAAAGTTAATAGCTCACTATTTTATATTAGGACTTTAAGTTATAAATTGCAAGTAACAAAAGGAGGCCTCTTTTGAAAGCAGTAACCTGCTGATCTGTTTACATCATACCCACTCTGTAATCTACTTGGTACACGTTCTTTACAGCAGGCATATTAACCCTCTGCACTAACTTCACAGAAGTCAAAACCTCAACTATACAAAATGCTGATCTCTCTCCAGGAAGATAATTAATCACACGAGTTATCTTGACATTTATGTGAGGCCTGGTAATTGCGGGGGAAAGAAACGCTGCAGCAGGTGCTTCAAAACAATAATACACTTTCAAACACGGCGCCCCCAGGAAGCCAGCACCCGGTGCGGTGGCACCGGTCGCACCGCCCTAAAGCCGGCCCTGATCAAGACAGGCGATAAAATTATCGCCACTTTAGCGGCAGAAAACTGCCGCTAAAACGGCGATAATGGGCTTGATAATATGCTCTATGGAATTCCAATAGAAGCCCATGTTAGATGTGAAGGACATCTAACCTGAGCTTCAATTGGAATTCCATAGAGCATATTATCAAGCCCATTATCGCCGTTTTAGCAGCAGTTTTCTGCAGCTAAAGCGGCGATAATTGTATCGCCAGTCTTGATAATATGCCCCTAAATAGGGCAGGCTGGCGACTGGCCAAACCTCCAATGCCGTTTACTCCATTGGAGGAGTTTGTCAGCGGTGGTGGTGTAGTAGACTTTGTCGCTGACATACTTCCATTTCACCCAACTCTAAAAGAGGTGGATGAAACTTCAGTTTGGCGGAGAATTCTCACCGCCTAGCTCTAAATTACACAATTTTTAGGTCTTGCCTAGCATTGCATTGCCCATGCGTAGCTCGCGCTGCGAGGCTTCTTGTAATCAAGTCAATTTCAGAAGTGGAGTCTAGGCTCTGCCCCTTCTTTCCATTGGCATGCTAAACCCTGGCTTTCCATTGTCAGTGAGGCTTTTAGTCCCTTCTTGTTACCACCCTGTCTCCTTTTGGCCCAGTCCACCCGGACTTGATCTTTTACTCGTGGCGTGACACAGTGTCTCTTAATTAGCCGCTAAGCCCTTTTTTCTTGTATTAGCACAATGAGAACGCCCTGGAGAGGAGCCCTACGTTGTGCGCTCTTATGTAATGTCGGCTGTGTTAAATTGTGTTGTGCGCTTTTACGTAATATCAGCCAGGGAATACTTTTTTTTTTTTAACAAGCACAATGTTGTGCGCCTTCACGTAATGTCAGCCG
Organism: Triturus cristatus; assembly: GCF_964204655.1. Taxonomy (NCBI): domain Eukaryota; kingdom Metazoa; phylum Chordata; class Amphibia; order Caudata; family Salamandridae; genus Triturus; species Triturus cristatus. Next base: position 480,036,108 of record NC_140590.1, on the reverse strand, counting down.
TGTTACTTTGTTTACCTGCAGACGTCGTGCTGCCAGGACCCCACTGCAGACTCCTTGAGGGGGGCAACAGCCGCGGTACCGGAGCACGTACACCCAGGGTCAGTATGGGCCGCTTCCAGAGCAGGACTTCTCGGAGAAGTCCGGTTAGACGCATACAGGGTGCCCTACTGCTGTGTAGCCCGGGAAGGTGCCAGCTACTGAGTTGTGGTTCATTTGCCTCTGCCAGGCTGTGCCCGTGCACCGTGTTAAGTAAGCACGGCCTGTGTTGAGTCTCACCTGGCTAGAGGTGCTCCCTCGACCTCCTATGTGCTTCATCGCACGCCTAGCTCCAGAGGGGCTCCTCGGGTAGCCTACTTGTTGAATTCCCTGGTTTTTTAGAACCGTATCCTGCTACAAAGTGCCACTAAAGACAAAGTGCTGGCTTCTTTTGCTTCCAATTGTCCCTACGTGTGGAGGCTTCCATGCATGCCAGGGAGGGGTCACTCATTAGCCACCGTAGCCGGCATTCCCCCTCTCCGACCCCCTCATCTTCATTTGTCCTCTGGACAGATCGCCCCGTGCATGGGGCAGGGCAGACCAGTTAGCTGATTCAGTGAATTTGAATAAAGTTGTGTTCGCAGCCGAGTGGGTGCGCTCCCTCGCTCATTGTGCCTACTTTCACTGCTGAAACCTCTGAGCTGGAGCCCTGGTGAAGTCGTGCACACTCGGGCCGACCAGTCCAGCACTGCTTGCTTGGTCCCCAGACTGCATATCCATGACAAGCATTTGCAATAGGTCTCGCATTTACGCTAGTTTAAGCTATTGGCAATGTAAATGAGAATGCCTTTTATTTATGTCTTGAAAACAAAAACAACAAGCATTGGCATATCCAATAGGTCTCGCTTTTGGGACCTTATAAGTATTTAGTTATGCAGCACAATATACTTGGTGCAACAACATCAACTGTTGCATGGCTAAACACTTATAAGGTCCCAAAGGTGAGACCTATTGGCTATGCCAATGCTTGTTTCTCCTTCTATTCCCCAGGGGTTTTGCTTGAGGCTCACGTCACGTGGCTGATGCTGGCATTTCTTAGCTATTTAAAAAGCCTGTATGTAAAACTCCATGATGCAATTTAAACCCCTTCTCAGTTAGGCAACTGGCATTCGAACCTCAATATCTTGCTACTTGTGATTGTTCTCTGGACAGATATGAAAGTTTAACGTCTTCAGCAATACTTTTTCAACACATTATTAGATAGGCAATATGCGATTTGGTTTGACACTCCTAAATAAAAATGAGCACTCCACGAGTCTTACTCTGGTTTGATTTGGTGAAGTATAGTGACGCTTACTGATGGTTGGATGAGGAGCATCGCTTTACTGACCGGAAACATTTAGCCTCGGATTTTCCCCCCACCCAGCTTTAATGTTCATGTGTGCTGTCTGGTCCGTGAACTGATGGGCATTACAGAGACCAACACATCAACCGTCTATGTTAACCATTGACAGCATTGGGGAGAGCTTTTTGTTAAACTAAATATTTTATTCGTGAAAGAACAACAGCTTTAGATCACTGACATCCGCATGGCCTAATCCCCACCTCCGCAGTCTTTTACGGGAACACAATTGTTAGACTAAATCCTTGTGAATCTGTGCTGCAATTTCAGCTGGGATCACTGTGCATAATACACCCCACAATCTCCCTCCGTTATTGTTGTAAATGCTCGCTCGAGCCCAAGGGGAAACAAGCACTGGCAAAGCCAATGAGTCTTACCTTTGGAAACTATTGGCTTTCCTGATGGTTCTTAGCCAATGCTGTACATAATTGCTGGTGCTGTGCAGCATGGCTACAGCAAATAAACTGTAAACAAGTGCTATGAGCTTGCAGTTGCGTCATTTTGTCAGTTCGCACCCATCACATGCCCATGCCAACAACATTTTTCAAGCAAATTTTTTTTATTGATGTACTGGTGGGAAGAGAGCAACATAAAATGATAGGGTTCGGGGGAGTAACACGGCGGGTGCGGAGGGGTAACAGATACAACACAGAGGGCGGGGTTGGGGAGGAAATGCAACTGACAGGAGAAGGAGTTGCAGGTGGGGGAAGCAACACGGAGGGTAGGATGGAGGGAGCAGCAGCGAGGCGGGTGGGGAAGAGAGGGGGCTGATGAGAGAGTAATGTAAAGCAGGTGGGGGAGAAGCACACAGACAGGTAGGCAACCATGAAATTATGTGGTGGGGCACAGAAACAAGGGACGAGAGAGGAGGAGGGAGAAGTACACAGGCAGGAGAGCAACACGGAGCACCGAAGGGGGAAGAGAAGCTCACTAGGGAGGCAGTTGGATAACACACGTGCTCTTGCTGAGTGCTTAAGACAAAAGAAACAAGCATTGGCCGCGCACGCGAGACGCCATATGTGGTGGGGGAGGGGGAGAAGCGGGAGTTGTGTGCGCGCGCGGCCAAAGTTTGGAAAACATGCTTTGCACGCAAGCGCTAGGCCATGTGGCAGCACTTTCAAAACCCGTACACTAAATGTTTCGGCCAGACCAGTGCATGCGCTGGATTAGGCGAGAACTAAAAATAAAAGGCATTGTTATTTGCAATGTCAATAGCTCAAACTCGCGTAAATGCGAGACCTATTGCATTGAAAATGCTTGTTTACAAAGTAAACGCAACTTGACGCCAGAAAATAGGCGCGATTGTGTTCCCAGTGATGTGTGTGTTCTCGGCATTGTTCTTTTTTAAATAATGCTATAGCAAATTAAAAAATAATTAGATCAAAGAGTAATCAAATTAAAAAATGGCACCACCTTATCTCCATTAACCCTAGGTGAGTCACGAAAGTTTGGAATGCTAAAAAGTTTAGGAAGCACTGCTGCAAAGGCGTCCAGCTCACCCCACTGCTCACCTTGCAATAACGTCTCTCCTCGTGCTGACCTTGTGAACAGTACTAAGGCAGTGTGACACACAGAGGTAGGGTGAGAGTTCGCAGGTCTGCAGACAGTATGGCAAGTCAGGTTGTCAGAGGCAAAGTTCTGCATACAGGTGTCTTGAATGATGCATGGCATTCTTGTTTCCTTAATTTATTGTGATTGGCTTGAACTTCTCATTTACATGGCCCTGTTTTCCTGTGAGAGAGTAAGATGTTTCTTACACTGATAAAACGTTATAGATGAAAGTACAAAACCAAGGGGTGAAGAGGCCCTTATCACCTGTAAGTGATGGATTTTGAGCCAGGTGTGTGAAATGCTTTCCGCTCTTGCAGATCCGAAGTGGAAAGTGGCAGGATTTTGAGGGGTAAAAACAAAAACTAAGGCTCATATTTTGTAACACTTTGTGGTGGGTTTACATCACAAAAGTGACACAAACTAGCACAAAGGCTTGAATTGGGATTTACTTTCCAACTCAAAACCTAATTTGCACTCAAAAGTAGACCCAAGGTAACACAAAGTAGCACTTTGTGCTACTTTGCATCAAGGTGGCATCCCATGGGTGGTATAAGGGAGATTTCATGCAACCACCCATGGTTAAAATTATAGCGCTTTACACAAAAAAATTGTGTCTTCTGAAGGCAGTTGCAATGTTGGAGAAAGGTTTTGTTCTCTAAACTTTGCCAACTTTGAATGTGTGTTGTATTGTACAGCTCATATACAAACTTGGAAACATTTAAAATTATGTTTCACTATAGTATGTTGTACTGTCAAAGTACCATTCCATTACAAAGCCTATGCTAGACATCACACACCCTCGCTTGCACTATTGTGCAAGGGTGCTTGCATGGCACAGGTCAGTCTAAGCTGCACAAGTGTAGAGGGAAAGAGATATTGCTTGATATCTTAGTAAATATGGTGCTGTCCTGTTCTCTCCCTTTCATGCAGCACATTGCATGAAAAATTAGTAAATGTGGCCCCAAACATGTCAAAGTGACACTGTGAGTCATAAATATCTTAGTGGCATACAATATCAACATTGTATTTCCTGCAAATCTCAAGGAAGGGGGAGCCAAAGGGTCTTTCACCCATCCTTGGCATTGGCAAATCAAAAGTTTAATGGTAAAAAATATGTATATGTAGGTATATGTATGGAGTTTTATTTTAAGATGGCATCCAATATGTTTCTCACTCTGTTTGCAATTTTGCAAGAGTCCTTTGTTTATGTTTGTTAAATAATGTATCACATAGCATGGTGGAAGTATGCTATGTTGGTCATGAACAAGGCAGAAATGCGTTTGCCTCTTGCTGTGGTAATTTCCAACAAAATAAACTGAACATTATTGTGGCACCAGGTGTGAGCGTATTCTTACTGGTTGAGGAGCGACATTTTGATTTAAGAGAATATTGTGTTTCTCACACCCAACACCCAATTATTTGTATTTAGGGCCATATGTAGGTAGCCTAATACCGGTCGGTAACGGCCGATTTTCGGTAAATATACCGTTACCGACCGGTATTTAGGCTTTTGCTATGTAGGGGGAACATTTCAGGATTCGGTAATTTACCGAATCGGTAAATACCGAATCCTGAAATGAGATGTAGGTGACACTCAAATGAGTGATGTGTAGGGAAAATAATTCGGTATTTAGCACCAAATATATGTTGGTGCTAAATACCGAATTCATTGCAAAAAGCAATATTTTGCTGGACTAACAGTGCCATGTGGCAGACATACATGCCCTTAGGGCATGTATGTGCGCCACATGTGCACACATGCAGGAATCAGGGGTGCAACAGAGTGTCAATGTGACACCCTGCCACCCTTGAATGTGCTCCCCCCATTACCGAATCGGTATTTACCGATTCGGTAATGAGGCATACCTTCCCATTGATTGAATCAATGGGAAGGTATGCCTCATTACCGAATCGGTAAATACCGATTCGGTAATTACCGAATTTCTCCGATTCGGTAATATTTACCGAATGATTACCTACATACGAGTTACCACTTCTTAAATACCGAATCGGTAAAGTTCGGTATTTAAGAAGTGGTAACTTGTATGCTACCTACATATGGCCCTTAGTATTTTAAACTACTATTCCTTTAACCCTAAAAGCACCTTACTACCTCTATACCCTTGTATACTATCCCTCCCTTAGCACTAAAAATTACTTCTTATCCCTGTGCACTAACCATCCCTGAGATGTAATAACTCCTTACTACCCTTATGCACTACCCATCCCTTAGCATTAAAAACTACCTACTACACCGATAAACTACCCATCGCTGAGCCAGAAAAAAAAACAACTGCCCCAATACACTACCCATCTCTGAGCTCTAAAACATTCTTAATACCCCATATAATAACCATCCCAGAGCAATAAAAACTACGCATGGGTATAATTTTAATTAAGCCAGAGTAATATCAGTAGTTCGTGTTACGTTTGTAAGACAAAGTTTCCCAAAACTACAGGATTATAGCTGTCTGCATAATTTGGATTGCAAATGCCTACCCAAGAGCACAGGTACAGAGAGCGAGAGATTGCTGGCTGCTGCTGTTCCTGTTCTGTTGCGTTAGCGCTATTTTCTCGTCTCAAAATGTATCCTTGGGATCATTTTGGATGCAAAGGTGCATTTTGTGCTAAGAAAAAAGCATTAAATCCATGGTTATGCTCCTCGCATAATTATACGTAATCTTGCATATTTGGTGTAATTTTGCACAATTACTCCACGGCAAACGATGTGAACTATGCCCACCTCTATTAAAAACTCCTCACTACCTCTATAGACTACCCATTTCAGAACACGAAATGAAGGTTTAGCAGCATCGATATTTATGGTCAGTTCACCTCTTTAGCACACCCTCCTACGATCTCAGCATCTCTGCATGGGTTCTATATGGAATTGCTCTGGAATAGAATCCAAAACCAGAGTGGCTTTTGCATCATGATCCTAGAGCGCTTACTACTTTTCTCTCTAATGTGACCAATGTATATTTATCAGAGGAGGTGATTCCCATGGCAATGAAACTAGTTGGTAAATTACTATTTCTGAAAAGGCGCACTCTGGATCCCTGATAGAGCCTTGAAGTTACCTGCTTATTGTCCCAAAGTCAGTTGCTAACAACGTCCTGAAGAAGGTGGCTGTACCTCAGCCATGACAGTCTCACATCCTGGACCACAAGAGACCAGGATTCCACCAAGAACATGCCACAGAAACCTCTCACATTGAAGTAGTTGACAGCTTACTTCAAAATGCAATGGAGTAATTTATCTGGGGATGATGATAAATCTCTCTTTGACTTTTGGCACAGTGGATCATTTGTTTTTGATAAACTGTTTGAAAACAGGTGCTAGAATGTGCATCTCAAATCCTGTTTGGTTTTCCTTATATGTGTACTACAAGAGCCAGTATATTAAAGTAGATCAATTACTTTCTCAACAGTACTCACATGTAGGGTGCCCTTGAGAGACCTTCTAACTCATATGGAGCTACAGCGTGTCAAACAATAGCAGCTCCCTTCACAAAGTTATGTAGGAATAACGCTAGCCATTTTCTTCTCCAAGTTGGTTTATTGTTAAAAGATGGCCCCAGCAGATTCAGCTGCACAAACCGCAGCTCTTAATACACCACTGGTCACTTTTCATAGCCAAACATTCCACTCTTGGTTCTGCTCATCCAGTCCATGCTCCAGATTACATCATCAACTCTACATATCTCCCCTCTTACTAAGGCAAAACAAAACAAAAAATACAACAAGTAAAACAATAAAATTACAGAAGCAATCTAAGTCAACTACATGCTACAATATCTTGACAATCCTATCCAAAAATTAATATATGCCTACATAAAGAAAATATCAGACAAGAATATACATTTTAAGGTTTTCCTTCCTCTCTCGGTAGTTGACAACCTTACACACATTTCCCACACTCCACACAGAACCATCCTCCAATTCAACTATATTCTGTCTCACCTTAGTGACCTTAAATGGGCAACAAAATGTACTGCCACCTTTCCTCACTATCCCAACTTTTCTCATCACCACCCAGTCACCCACTTCAATGTGAACTTCTCTTAATCCTTTTTTCACATTATAGTATTCTTCCACACATTTCTGTCTCACCATAACGTCTGCTTTAATTGCCTCATGATTCACCTACACTCGATCTTTGTCAACTAACCAAGCAGGATTCTCTTTCCTACCTGGTTCCTTTCCCTTTAAAGAAACAAAGGGGGAAATTCTACTCACCAAATGGGGGATGGTTCTATGCGCCCAAACCAATTTCCTCAACTCTTTCCTCCAAGGCAACCCATTTGCCAATTACAACTGCAAATTCTCCATAATCAAATGGTTTACCCTCTCCGACATTCCGTTAGCCTGAACAAAGCTACCCTCTCATGGGTAATACCCCATTTTCCCACACAATTCTTCATCTCACGGGATACGAACTGCACCCCATTATCACAGACAATGGTTTTTGATACACCCCTTCTAGAAAAACCTCTTCAAGTAAATCTATCACATTTCCTGTGTCAATACGGTCTACTGTCTTGATTACAAACCACTTAGTATGATAATCTACAAGTGCAATCATGAATCTACACTCACTCCCCAACCTGTTTATAGGACCAACAAAATCTATACCTAACCTTTCCCATGGTCTCTTGGGTACCTCAACACATTTTAGCAGAGGTTGTCTCACAGTTTTCACCTTATCACTGTTAGCACAAGCGTAACAATGTCTTACCACATCTTTTAACATACTATCAAGTTATGGCCACCAATATGCTTGTCTTATCCTCCTCTTGGCCATGTTCCTAAAAGGATGGCATTTGTGTGCTAGTTGAATAATGTGACTCCAGACACCCATAGGAGGAATGATTTGATTCCTTCTCATCACTTTATCACCACAAATACTTAATTTCTCCTTCACACCCGATGCTCTTCTACCTGAACATTCTGATGCACTTCCTGAATCCATCCATGCCACACACACTCTTTCACTTTGCTCAAAACCAAGGGGGCGTGATTTTTGCGCTGCAGTTGCATCACTTTTTTGATGCAACAGTGGCGCAATCAATGCAGCCTATTTGCAACGTGACACATCTAGGGAGATGCGTCACGTTGTAAAGCCCTGCGTCACATTATACCTGCATCAGGTATAATGTATGCAGGGTGGGCGTTCCCACGCAGGGAGGCCTCGTAAAAGTGACTCAGTGAAATCTACAAGATTTCACTGCGCCACTTTTAGGACGCCACTGCATCAAAACCTTACGCCTGCTTCAAGCAGGCGTAAGTAGTGGCGTAGTGTAGTGGGAATAGGCCTCAACACGCATTGCTGGAGTTGCGCCGTGCTTGCGACACGACTCCAGCAATGTGTGACTTTTCCGCCAACAGATGCATCAGAATTTCTGACGCATCTGTCAATCCTTGCGCCATAGTGCACCGTATTGTAAATACGGCGCACCTATGGTGGCGCAAGGATTTCGAAGGGTGGCGCAGGGAAAGTGACGCATCTATACAGATGCGTCACTTTCTTGTAAATCTGCCCCCAAGTCTTCATCCATGGCCATTGCCCATTCCTCTTTCTTCAACACCAATCCTTCCTGACCATCAAGTATGTTGCTTACATCAATTTCTTCTTCCAAAGCAATCTCATTTGTAGATAGCCTTGAAGGCAATCTGCCACCACATTCTTTAGCGCCTTCAAATGCTCCATTTCAAAATTGTATTCAAGAACATACAACATCCATCTGGAAATTCTAGGTGTTCCTAAACCCCTGCCACCTTTAAACAAGTGCACACGCGGCTTCTAATCTTAAAAGGCAAACCCTACAGGAAGTACTTAAAAACCCCAGCAACATGCGAAGGCTTCCCTCTCAATCACAGATTAGGACTTGTTAGCACCAAGTAATCTCCTGGAAGCAAACCCAACTATTTTTTACTGGCCTTCCTCTACTTGGGTTAACACTGCCCCCAGACTAACACTGCTAGCATCAGTAGATAAATAAGTATTTGCAGTAATCTCAAAATGCCCATGAGAAGGAGTTTGCATAATCTTCCATTTCACCTGTTTAAAAGCACTCTTGCACATATCAGTCCATTCAAAAACAGCATTTTTTTCATTAATGTTAATAGCGGCTCGACCATCTCAGTAAAATTCTTCATGAACTTTGAACAGTACTCCCCCAATCCTAGGAACGATTTCAGTTGGTCTTTTTTCTTAGGACATTACTCATCCTAAGAACAATACTTTTCTTTAGGTGTATTCCCTCTTCTGATATTTCATGTCCCAGATAACTGACACATTGTTTCCTCAACTGGCATTTTTTGTCTCCTAACTGTTAGACCATGTTAATCGAGTCATTTCATTACTTCTTCAAGCAGCTCCTCATGGTGCAACTCTTCTCTCCCAGCAATCATCACCTCATCCTGAAAGCACCAAACATTTTCCGTGCCTTCAAAAATTTGTTTCATCACCCTCTGAAACACTGCTAACGAGGATACAAATCCAAATGGCATCCTCAAAAAACGGAATGCACTAAGAGGAGTAACAAATTACGTGAGGTGTCTAGAATCTTTATGCAATGTTACTTGATGATACGCTGCTGACATATCAACTACACTGAACACCTTCGCTCCAGCCATAGCTGGCATCACTTCTGAAATGTTTGAAAGAGGTTACCTATCAATACATATGTTCCTATTTAGGTCTCTGAGAGCTATACACAGTCTAATTTTACCACCTTCCTGGGAGCAACTACTATTGGAGCTAGCCACTCTAATGATTTTATGGCCTGGATGATTTCCTGCATCAGCAACTTGTTTAACTCTTGTTGCAAAGGCTTCCTTATCAAGAGAGTTATAATTCTTACCTTATGCACCACAGGTATTGCTCCATTCCTTAGAATAATCTTATGTGAAAAACTTTTGACCAATTCTAAATTATCCTTGAAAACACAAGGATCTTTTTTTACCACATATTCCTCGAATGCATTTACTTGGTTAACTTTTTGTTGCTACTTGGTAATTGTCACAAAAGGATTTTCAACTTTGGGATCTAGAGTTATTCATAGATCCTTCTGGCGCCACCACCCAAATAGATTTGAACCAAAGTCGGTCAAATACACACAACTGTACACCTTTTGCATCTCAAATGCTATGGTCATCCATCTCATTGCCAGAATTTTAATTTTCTTTCCTCCATACTGCACAGACTTTATGTCAGGATCGGACCAGTCTTTAGATGAGGAATCTTTGGATATCAGAGTATATAGTCTTCCCAAATCCACCTGCACTTCTACTTGCAAATCATCTACGCACACAATACAATATGGTTTTTCCAACTTTCTACTGCTTTCCTTCTTTACTCCATTGATTCCCTTTATTTGATCACCTTCGATATTCCCGCCAGACATTTGTCCAGTAATTTCTCTGGATTGCTCATCCTGAACAGTCAATACCACCTCCCTGATTTTTTCACTCATATCATCAACATCTCTTACTTTTACTGGTGCAGATCTCTCTCTGCAATTTTGGAAAAGTGTCCTTTTTTTCCACAATTGCGACACACAACACTTCAAGCTGCACATTTAAACCTAGTGGCAATGTGACCTGGGGCACCACATTGATAACGTTTTATCTCCCTCACTCTTGTTCCTTTCCTCACTCTGGTATCCGATATGTCCTTTTTCATGTCCTCCTTGGGAGTTTGCATTTCTTGGATAGGAGCACATAAAGTACTCACATCTTTAATCACCCTAGAAGATGTATCTCTTTCAACCATTTCGCTGCCTGTTCCATTCCTTTTACTACCTGGAAGCAGCCGCGGTCGGTAGTAGGAGTAACTGCAGGGCGGTGACTTGGGGAGGGGGAGGGACAGGGTGGGGGATAGTAAACTATCAATTACGGAGGTTTACAGGTAAGTTAACATATAAATTAATAAAACGAATTTCGTTGCGTGCACTGCATCCCCAAATGCGATGCAGTGCACGCAACAAAATTCGTTTTTATTCATTTATATGTTAACTTACCTGTAAACCTCCGTAATCCATAGTTTACTACCCCTCACCCTGCCCCTCCCCCTCCCCACGTCACCGCCCTACAGTTACTCCTACTACCAACCACGGCTGCCTGAACCTTTGTAATAAAGCGTGTGTCCAACATTTGCGGGGAAATTGCATAACCGTTCTAGGCTGGCCATCGCCCATACCCAGAGATAACTCCGGAAGATTCTCATATAATCTTCTCCCTTCTACTCCTAGATGATGGAGCAATATTGCTTGGCGCCACACCGGTCCATCTCTGTTTCCACCTATAGCTAAAATATACGTTCCCATGGAACTGGAGGATTACCCGGAGTGGCAAGAAAAGTTGGAGGCGATGTCATTGCTTGATCACCTATTTTAGCAAATTGTGCCAGTGGAGAGAATATAAAATAAATAGCTAAAATAATTAATCAAAATAATAAGGTAAAATAATGATTGAAAAATGATAAATTGCCATCACAGTCTAGAACTAAAATAATATAGCTGGAAAAGTATTTCAGTTGCTGTTTTGAAGCTATGAGGTACCGAGCTACGCATATCAGTCAGTTTTCATTCTACTTTTCAAGGGAGTCTTTCCAGTGTCCTTTTTCTATGTTATTGCCTTAAGGAAAGGCAGACGAAGGACGCACCCACAATGGAATAAACAGTGTCCTTTTTCTATGTTATTGTCTTAAGAAAGGGCAGAGGGAGGACACACCAACAGTGGAATCCACGTTAGCTGATGTGGTAGCTCACTGCCATTTAACCCCTTCCCCACTCATGACGGAACCACTCCGTCATGAGCCACGGTCGCCGTGTGCTCATAACGGAGTGGCTCCGTCATGCTGCGGCCGTTTGCGGCCGCGCCGCCCACGCGGCGCTAATTCCCCGCCTGTGCGGGCGATTAGCGCAGTGGGCGGAGTCGTGACGGAACCACTCCGTCATGAGCACAGCTCAACCGCGGCTCATGACGGAGTGGTTCCGTCATGAGCACCGCGCCACCGCGCTGCCCCCAAACCCCCCCCCAGCGCTGCGGCGGAATTCCCGCCGCAGCAAAAGGGTTAAGTTAGGTCTATGTTTTTTTCTTTTCACTTAGTGCTTGTGAAGGCACTCGATTTATGTGCCAGATATAACTAAAAAACAATGTGGATGGACCCACAGAAGAATCCTTAAGCAAGGACGACTCTTCTATAAATATTGGAGTGCCAAAATCCACTAGGGTTTTGAAGAAGAACCCTCACCCACCAACCTAGTTGGTGGCATGCTTCATCATCGGGTTCCCAGCTGAGCAGCCAAGTGCAGCCCAGCTGTGCTTCAATGTTTGAATTACAGCGTAGTGGGTTTTATTTTTGTGTGACTGGCGCTCCAAAAAAGGGTGTAGTGAGGTTAAAAATGCCCCTGGGACTCCTTGATAACAATTTGTGTTATTCTCAGTGGCCCAGGACATGTTTAAAAGAAAACTGGAGGATAAAGTGAAGACTAGCAATTGGTCTTCATTATCCGTCAAGTACATGTCGACATGTTTCAGCTTCATAAAACAATTTCGAGGCTTTCTTCAGGACCATTCAACGTGCAAAAAATGGTGATGTGGCAAAAATAAGCCACATGTATGTATTTTTTCAGCACACTCGCTAAGTTGTGCTGTGCATGCAGTGATGGAACCGTACTTACGGACCCACCATCTGGTTTTATACCTGTAAGACAAAAAACACAACTTAACCCCTTGGACGCGGGTTTATTTCCCGCGCTGTGCGGGAGAAATAAACGGTGGGCGGGATTCGGGCTGCTCCCGGCCGTTGTGCGCACACGCCCACCGTGATGCATGACAGCCGGGAGCCGTCATGAGCATACAACGGGTTAAAGGACACACACAACAAGTACAGAAATGGTAAAAACTGCTCCCTTTTGGATTTGCATCCTTTTGCTCATGGTGCGTTTGTCTTATCAACGGCACTTTTAGAGATGATATAAAGTGCATACAATAACACATGTCAATGAACAGTGGCACTGTGTTAACCTCTAGAGATGCGTCGCGCTATTGATGGCACTGGATTTGCGTGCCCGATATCACGTGCAGTGTCGCACTCTCACCTGCAATTACTCATGTCCAAAAGCGTAGATGCACAGTCGCCCTTCTAGCACCAGCACAGCTGCCCTTCTTGCGCGCCCTTCTCGCGATGATCCACAGTTGCCCTTCTCGCACTGAAGCCACATTTCCATTCACACAATTATGAGCGATATATTTTGAAAGGATCAATGGTATCGATGTCACTCAAATGATCGATGGCAGAGATGTCGCTCATATCAAATCGCTCTCAAAGCTCAAGTAAATTTAATCCACGCAGGATGCCCCCGCATGTAACACTCAAAATTGACTTATATCTGGGTGTAGCTTTCAAGTTTATGTGCATTTAAGTCATTCGACGTCCATATACAGCTAACCAACATCAAAGAATTTGTAAACTTACCCTGCTCAGTAGGATTATACTTCTGCTATATAGACCAGGGATGAGAGCATCCACTAACTACCACAGCACAGTTCTCCAGGTTGTAAGCACTTCATGTAGGGATAACACTAGACATTTTCTACTCCAAGTGGGTTTATTGTGAACAGATATCCCCAGCAGATTTTAGCTACACATATTGCAGCTCCCAATACAGTACTGGTCGCTTTTCATAGCCAAACATTCCATCCTTGGTTCTGCTCATCCATTCCATGCTCCAGATAACATCATCAACTCTACAGTCACCCAATGAAACCCATATTAAACAGTGGAGACCCTTGCACAGAGTTGTTTTTCGGCACATGTTTGGAGTCCCTGCTCGTTCTTTTGAAACTCCTTCCCAGGACATCAAGTGTAGCCTCAGAAGGTTTTGGCGGGGTTTCTCGGTTGGGTTGTGGGCAGTTAGAAGTGCCTCAGGCTGTGGTCAGCACACAGGATTGCCCTCTCCAAGGACCCATCCCCTTCTTTCTCATGAAGGAAGGTTTTTACAAGTTGGTTGATCTGCATCAAGACTTGGCGGTCCCCCTGTGCCTCTTTTTAGGTATATGTCAAGCATCAAGAGCTACATTGGGAGTGAACTCTTCCTTTTCAATCTCGTGGAGATGACACTAAGATAGTGGTCAAACTGGAGGACTTGGCCTGGAACTGAGATTTTTTGGCCACCTGCCTTGGAGATATCGAGGTATGGGTGCGGCAAAACTGGGTTTGGCTCAGTAGAGCAGGACTGAGATTATCCTTTTAGGCATGAGGGTCAAACTAAAAAAAAGTCACAATATTACCATTCAATATGTTGAGAGTTTTCTGGCTGCACAGTGACTATGGTGGCATAAATTGATGCCACCATGAAAGCCATCATGTTTCAAATTGCACAACTGTCAGGAACCAGCAATATGAATCCAAGTAATATTTAAGTCAAATTTGTTTGGGTCCCCTGTTGTTTCTTGGATGGATTATGACAATGTCCTTTTCTTAGAAATCTTCAAGAAGAAAAGTTCTTAACACTAGCGAAATGCAGAACTTGGGCACTCGTCTGATCTTTGGGCTCCAGGAACAATATCGGGTAAAAACGCCAGAAGGTACTCATAATGGCATCTTCTGGAAGACAGAATACAGTGTCAGTTCTTATAAATTATTTTCAAATGTATATAAAGTGGTGCTCTGGAGCATCATCAGTAGATGATCACACTGCACTGCCTTAGAAGGCCTTTAAGGCCAAGTGAGAAAAATTAGTAATCCTATTGTCTTTTAAACTTTGGACAATAGCTGGTAAGCATCTAGGCATCTTGGAAGTTAAACTGTGGAACCTACTTTTTCATGACTTATGTGGGTAAGTCATGAGCCACCAAAGTGTCCATCTTGAAGCAAAAGCTAAAAAAAGAATCTCTTCAAAGTTGTCCCTCTCTGACTGTCCAACAGCCTTTAGTAGTTTACGACCCAAATGTCCATCCACCCACCCATCCATCTGTCCGTCCGTCTGTCCATCCCTCCGTCTAACAAAAGCCACCCACCCATCCATCCTTTCCTCCCTTGCTCCCACTTTGGACAGCTTGACATTTCTGTTTCATGATATAGAATACATAAGCTCCAAGCAAGCACTTTGAACAGAGGATGTTATTCGGAATGAAACAGCAGTTCACACCATTCTTAATTTGCACAATGTGTCTTTCAGGATTTGTAAGTGCTTGGCCCACACCCAGAGATAGTGTGGTGAGTTGTTGGCTCCTCCAACACGTCATATGCCTAGTGAGGCATTTGTGGGTGCAGCAGTGTTAAATGGTGTTATCAGCTGGCTCTAAAGGGAACTACATGCATTGGGAAGAATTGTGGTCTGGTGGTTGCAACAAGAGTCACAAGCTTAAGCGCCCGCTGAGCCTCCTGCTACACCACGAGGCACTGAGCAAACCGCATCAGATGACTGCACTGACGTTACACAACTGTGGTGTGGGATAGCTTCCTGGTATGGGAGAGGGTCACAAGATATTTCACTTTCAGGCTGCTGGTGCAATTCCCCTAGTAATTGGTAGCAATCACACCATAGCACTTACCTGAAGATGACTTCAGTGGTCCTCGAAACATGGCTTGATGATCAAAATAAACAAGGGTGCAGCTTCAAAAATACAGACCTTACAAATGACCTTTCTGCTGAGTCTACCCAGAAAGGGTGACAATAGGTATATCTGTCATCTAAATTTGAACATCCCACTTTTAGAGCTCGACATCATCGTAGACAATAGGATTTCAATTGGGTGAAGCCGGAAACACCCTTTTGCTCAGGCATTAATACAGGCATATCCAATGGAATTGTGCAATTTAGTGGCCTCTGTCTTACTAACATGGCCACCTTTAACCTGTTTCTGCTTCTTATGGATTGGAGAAAACGCATCAGGGAAAGTGTTCCCATGCAGCAGAGTCTTTTATTTGAACAGGTACTGCAGGATTAAGTACATGCAATTCTAACTGCTTGCTAGGGTGCACTGTTACGCCCATTCAATGATCTCCTAGGAGCTGCATTAATGTAGCAAGTGAAGGAAAGTTTTCCATATGAACAGCCTCAATTGTCATAATAAGATGGACAAGATGCTATGGGTTACTGAAAGCTGCAATGAGATGTAGCAGCACTGTGAAATAAATAACTACAAGAGCCACAATTCAACAGGACACAAGAAAGAGGGGAACGGTGATTAGCACACACCTAAATTAAATTGATGCTTTTTTAGGAGTGCAACTGATGCACATTTGTATGGACACGTTTTTGTGCCTTATGGATTGCAGGCTGGAACAGGGAGATGTTGCCTGGCATCGCAGATGTCTCACCAATAGGTACTAATGCATTATGGCGTGCAGCTATTAACCTGCATCCAAGCCTGTGATGCTACCCTCCCCTGATGAGCTCCACGGAGACTGAAATTCATATCAGGATTTACTTTGCAGCAGAAGGTGAAGGAGTGCTTCCCACATGCAGGGGAAGTGCAATGGACATATTGCATTCAGACAAGGTAAATTGGGGGTGTTGAAGCCTGCGGGTTTGATGTAGCAGATGAAATGTACAACTCTGGTGAAAAATACACATTAATCGTTGATTTACTGTGCAACCCCGACACATTTTTGATTACAGGTTTTTCCCTGGCGACTGCTCTATTTAAGCATGAAAGTGGAGATCTGTGTCCGGGCTGATGGACAGGAGAAAAGCCCCCCTGTGTTAGTGAAGAGGTTCTGATGAGTTCAGGGACTAAGACTAATCGTTGCAGCTGAGATGGGTTCCTTGCCTTGAGTGTGTGACAATAACTTGTGTCGGCGCTTTACGTTTTTGGACCCCGGGACATGTTTAAGGTTAATGGAGCCCCAACTTAAAATGCATCATCCATTTTCATCTAATTCAAACCCTCACGATGCCAAACGGTACTTAATTACACGTCACACTTTCAGACACCAAAACAGAGCAGAACACAAAAACAGCTGAAAGCCCAGTAGTATGAACTGAAGGTTTGAACGGGAATTGCCCAGGTTGATTTAGTTTTGAACTTGTTCCCGCTATTGTAGAAAGAACACGATAAAGGTATATCAGATGGAGGTGAAGTGCATTGATGTATCATGGCAAAATAAGACACATACACAGAGTACTTGAAATTGTAGCTTTAATTGCCAGATATTCGTAATCACGAGCAAAATCTAGCTGCAACATAGAAAATCAAAGCACTTTCAATATTTTTGGATACTTTTGCTGTAGTTCTCTTTCTCTGCCTTATCCCTCCTCTCATCTTTGTGGTTGCACACTTCTGGCCAGAAGGCAATCACTGGTTCTGACTCAGAGAAATAGAAGAAAGAGAAGAACACAGGTAGAGAGAGGTGAGGCAGCGGGAGGGCTGAGAGAGAAGTAGAGAGAAGTGAGTAGCAAAGACCAGCGAGCTGGGTGATGAACAGAGAGGTGAGGTATTGAGAAAGGCCTAGAGAGGCACGAAGAGTAGAAGAGAGACAGGTGAGGAAGAGGCAATTATATTGAAAGAGAGGCAGGGTTGAGGCTGAGAGGTTATGAATGAGAGACACGGGGTAGATGTGGAGAGGTGTAGAGCCAGGGGAAGTGAGAGTTGAGGTAGAAGAGGTAAGGTAAAGTAAGCAGAGAGATATGAGAGTTGAGTGAAACAGAGAGAGAGGGAGAGAGAGAGAGAGAGAGAGAGAGAGAGAGAGAGAGAGAGAGAAATAGAATGAGGAGGATGGTAGAGAACAGTCTCACAAAAATAGAGAGACGGGAAAATAGAGAAGTGACGTAGACAGTAAAAGGGCGATAATTTAGAGCTTTGGTGAAGTAAAGATAGATGTGGTATAAACACAGGAACGTAAACAGGAAAAGGTCAGTAGATAGAGTGGCGAGATATAGGGCGGACAGAGGAAGGTAAGAGTAAGCAAGAGAGTGGTACGCAGAAGTAGAAAGAGAATTAAAGAGGAGAAAGCAAGGTAGGGAGCGAGAGATGAGAGTATGAGATAAGTGATTTAAAGCAAGAGTGAAGACAGAGACAGTGTCTGATGTAGTGTTAGTCAGAGGAAGGGAAAGAGAGTGATATAGAGGTGGGAGATGGAGGGGTGGAAGAGCCTTCCAAATATCCCAATGCCTTTATTCGGGGTGCCTTGGAAGACAGAGGTCCATGGGCAATTGCCCACTTTGCTCATGCCTTACATGTTTGTTTGGACACAATCCGGCCTACCTGACTACAGTCTTGATTGATTCTTTAGAAAAGAAATTCATACAACCTAAGACAGGGACTATCCAGGGATTTTGCAGTCCTAGATGTAGACATTCTGTTTTCTCCCTGCCCTACAGAGGGGCAATATTCGATGCTTAAAGGGGGAAACTAGCACCCCCTCGTTGGTGATTTCATATCCAGATGCCTAGTTTTGCCTTGCCTAAAAAACTCAGCCCTTGTCTGTCCTCTTCAGAGGTCAAGTACCTGACTAGCCATGTGTATTTCATCTGACTCTGGTGGCTGGCATTCCTGAGCGTGATGTCAGGGTGAGGTTCGAGCTCTCATCCAACTTGGGAAGCAAACCGAGTCTCATGCTCTTCCAAGTCCCCTGCAATACCCGCTCTGTTTTTAATTCTAAATAACATCGAGAGTTGTGATATTACGCTTTGCACACTTTAAGTAAATATACATTGATAGGCAGTCTATAGACACAAGGGCAGCGGTGGGGACGATGACTTGCTCTCATAGCCACAAAGCTGGCACAGTTTGCGAGGCGACCAGGATCGCTCAAGCGCTTACAAGTGCCATCTGCATTGCTTCTAAACACGCTGCATGTTATAACAAAGTTAACAGTGGATGCTGTGGGCGGCAGGATGTGGCCAGTGCACACCAATGAGGCCTTGAAGCTGAGTCATGAAATATCCCGCCTCCTTGACTGCGGTGGTGTGGTGGGGTAAGCTCCGTTTTGTCAAGTTCAGACCTTCAAGACTCACTTGTCTGGTGCAAGCATTATACCCCTAGATCACTAGGACCGTATGCTGTTGTGAACACTGGGGACACTGTGCGCTGGACTTCTTTGAATACTCTATGTTGTTTCAATTATGAATATTTGAGAAATATTAAAAGAAAATTCTTCAAACTAGAGGCTAAATGCTTTTTTCCTCCCCCTCAACCAGACATTGACAACAAGATGAAAGTGTGTATAACCGAATTCAAAAAGTGAGTATCAAAATGAGTTTAAGGTGAACCACTCTTTCCCAAAGTTTAACTTTACAGTAGGTGGCAGAACCCTAACGTTGAACACGACAAGTAGGGGATATCACAAAGCCATAAAGAAAGTATAAAAAAATTGCTTCACGAAATAGATACCGCACTGAACAAATCCATTGAGACTTTTGGTTTTATCAAGGAACTGATGAACCAGGAGTCCTGAATAATACCCCATGCCTACCTTAACACTGTGACAAAGTCATGTCATTCTTCAAAGATAAACTTTGAGAGGACATCAGGACTAACACTGTCACATCCTATTTCCCACCCACCTTCTAACTTCTCATTGTATCTTCGAATTTCGCTCATGAAACTCAAACCACAAAATAATACATATTGAGCCTAGTATTAAAGAACAAAGCTTCTAACAAGACTTTGGAACTTTGTACTGTGGCATGCATGAAACAGTTTACCATGACTTCTTTTGGAATACTCACGTGTGTGATTAGTGCACATTCCATGATGGATCAGTGTCAAAATCACGCAACAATATGTTCACACCCCTGCTAAAAAAAAACAATGGCAAACCCAAACAGTTTGTCTAATTACCACTCCAGTTACCAGTAAATACTTTATTTTGGTCAACGACCATAAAAGCAACATAAAATCAAAGTCACATTAGGTTAATAGACAAACAGTTTAGTAAACAGATTCAAGGCTAAAGTTTTACAAAGGGGCAAAATCATGTTAAAAAATATTTCATTTTTAGGTGAAAATAAAATCTGAGTAAAAACTTTCACACTTTAAAATATAAGTTTGAGAGTGATGCTATATAAAATTAATTTTTTGGTAAAGGTAAATCTATTCTTGAATTATTATGTTATTATTTTTTTTTTTGCTCAGCAATTAACTTCTAGTGTTTGCGTGAGTATTCTAGTATGGATGGGCCAAACTGATTCCAGAAATTTGGCTATCGAGAATACCACGCAAGACCCTGTGTCAGACCTGCAGATAAGCAATGCCTGTCTATATTGCCCTTTCCAAGGTATCTGCACAAGGGGGCGATCCAGCGTCTTCGCTGTTTGGTGTATGCAGGGCAAAAGAAAAGTAAATGGGCATCTGTCTCCTGTGCTGTACCACATAGAGGACAAACAGCACTGCCCCTTGGGTGGGATCTCCATTTACTGGTAAAAGCTGCGAGTGGCAGAGTACCTAACCTGAATGTAATGTACAGAGATCTGGTAAATGGCAGGTCAATTTTATCCAGGAAGCTTTCAAACTTTGGCTCAATTTTGGGGAACAGCAGAGAATCAGCACAACTGCCACTGGTGGAGGATTCCAGGATTCCAGATTCCAGGATTCGTTTGTCCAGAAGGGCTCTCTGATCCCCCTCACAGAGGAGGCAGAGATGCCCCCTGGGTGTTGCCAAACATCTGGGGCCCCCAGAGCAGTGAGAGATTTCTTGATGTAGCTGAGCCACAGCAAAGTCTTAGCACACTCTCACTATGGCATGAATAGGGTTTATATTTAGGTCCATTCTGTAAAAAAAACACGGTGTGTCTTGTGGAACTCTAAGTGCTGTTCTCAGGAACTTGTTTTCAGCAATACCGAATGGGTGAACATTGCTGTGGCCCCATAGTTCAGAGCCATTGTTAGCCGCAGCCACTGCTTGTGCTCTCCAGATTTCCAACAGTGGAGATATAGGATGAAAAGATATGTTCCTAGCAAAATTCAACATGGCTGCTGCCCTGTGATTAAGGAGTAGTCTACTCTTGGCAACCTGGCTGTTCCATGAGCTGGTGTTGGAAAGGCGTATACCCAAATAAACGAAGTCTGAGGCACTCTCTACATGGACTTCCCCTAGTCTGACTGTTCCTCAAAATTCTCTGTGTGGGTGGATAGCCATAAATTTGGTTTTGTCAGCATTTATTGCTAGCCAATTGGTAGTACAAAATAGATTACATTTTTCTAGCAATAATTCCAGGCCTTTGGGAGTTTCTGACACCAGAAGGGTGTCATCAGTGAATTGTAACGCCGGGATCCTAACACCACCCAAGACCGGGGAGTCATTTACACATCCCATTAGTAATTCAACGCATCCGTTAATAAGGAGAAGTAAGAGTGTTGGAGCAAGGACACATCATTGCCTTACGTTTCTGTCTACAGAGATATTATCAGTTAAATCACTCTCTTCATCTCATCTCACTTGGGCATAGTTTCCAGAGTGCATTCTCCCGATTATTTCCAGTAGCACTCGATGTCCAATTTTTTTTCCTCAGCACAATCCTAGTCAGGATTCAGCTTCGCAAATTTAGGGATGAAATTTGCTCTGATTTGCTCTCTGTTGCATATGACAAAACGGAACACACAACAGTATTGACAAGACTCCAGGAATAGGCAGAAGTCACTGGGAGAAATGTATACAGGATCTTTTCTTTCTTCAGTAATGGCAGACCAGAAATAGGAATTTGGTCTGCAACATCATTTAGTCAGAAAATGCCCAAGCTTGATCCGCCTTCCCAGCCTAGATCTTAGGAATTTGTAAGTTACAATTTCAAATGTATGCAGGGAGCACCCAGATACAATTTGGCTAGAGCAGTCCCAGGAAGGCTGCAATAAATTCAGAAGCTGCTTTAACCGTGCATGGCCATGGATTGAGGAGAACGTCCAAGTTTGAATGGAGAAAAGATTGAGATCCTTGTGTCATAGTATAGTCAGGAATAGGAAAACACCTTGGGAGTTCTATTTGATGCCAACATACCTTTTTCTTCCCAAATCAATGCCCTGGTAAAGGTCTTAATTCTGCCTTGCCTGGAAGATCCTGAATTGTGATGCTGCAATACTGCATTTTGGTATTTCTGGAATTTGCAAAGAACTGCAGAATCTGGCTCAAGAATATGCCAATACTTTCACAAGTGTGATTATGTAAGGCCTGAATCACTGGCTATTGGTAAAAGAGGGCAATACGTTTAACCTTCTCTACACTGTATGCAAGGCATACTGGAAGAAAAAACTGGAGTAAATGTAGAATCCTGCCCACCATTGCCTCTCAACCAGGGATCTCCGGTCAGCTACATCACTTTAGAAAACTCTGAACTCGGCCTTCCTGGCAAAACTCAACTATCTGCTCGTCGGGAAACTCTTAAAAACCCTGTTAATCAGAGGAGCCCTTTACTAGGCCGG
This sequence comes from Triturus cristatus, assembly GCF_964204655.1. Classification (NCBI taxonomy): domain Eukaryota; kingdom Metazoa; phylum Chordata; class Amphibia; order Caudata; family Salamandridae; genus Triturus; species Triturus cristatus. The sequence continues at coordinate 480,013,806 of NC_140590.1, read as the reverse complement.
AGAACCATATATACTGGGCGAGGAATATCTGATAGAGGTAATGCTTAGAACATTATTGAATCCCTGCCACTAAACAGTTCTGTAATCTAACTCAAACTGTCCAGTGTTCAGAAGTATCTGTGAAGTGATGTGAAGCGCGTCGAACTAAACAAATCCACTTCATCCAAAATGTCACCGCAAGACTAATCTATCCTGAATAAAATAAACCATTCTTCTTGGATTCTTAACTCACTTCGTGGCTGCCATTATACAAGAGGGTCACGTTTATATATAGGTGGATCACACAAAATATCCTGTAAGCGCCTGCAGAAGATAATAGCCTTATAAAGCACCTAAGATCCAGATGTGATCTATGTCTAAATTGATGGTTGAGTCTTTTGAATTCGGCCAGTCTGGATAGGAATTCACTACCTCCACAACTTAGAAAGGAAAGCAATTGTATAACATATTGAACTCAGTTGGTTTCTTGGCTATACATCACCTTCAGTACGAGCAGTAGGACTGTAATGTTTCCATGTGTCAAAGTTGAATCAGGAATAACTTTGTAGATGCGTTTTACTCGGATGTTTGTCTGGATACACTTTAAGAGAACCATCAGCACAGCATTACACAGGGCACAGCAATGGACGTGAGCCATAAAAGTGGGCTCACTGCCACCTACCGGATGTCAGTCTTAGATGTTGATGCATAGTTCCACTTATCATGTGACATGTTCAGGTATTGGAGCACAGCCTTCCTGTTAGCACACGTGATCACTGCTTCCAAATCACAAGCGCCCGTTGACCTTAACAGAGACAGTCTCACACTTTCCAAATCTCAATGGTGCCCTTGACTTTAAAAGAGTCTCTTACTTTGTAGGACAGCCTTACTGTTGACCACGCTCTTTGGCACTCTAGGCCTTCATGGCATATTATAGCTCGGAATGATGCCTTCCATGCTGTAACATAAAATCCCAGTCCAAAAGCCCTTCATCCACACCTTCCTTGGACCTTTGGACTCTTGAATGTTGAGCTTGGTTCGATGCGGTGGCAGACTCTTTCAGTGCTACATCTGTGCTGCAGCATTGCTAGCCCCTTATGCACTGCTCAATGACAGGACCCTGCAGCACATAACAACGCCCCATCTCTTCAAAGACTTGTCTGCCATCACCACAGACATGCGCATTAGCAATGTAGCAGACAGTTGTTTCGACTGGTTCTTTTTTCTAAACTTCTCACCAAGTGCTTATTAAGAAGCCTTTAGAAGTGGGAAGGGCTACCACTGTAGCACAAGATGAAAATTAATGTATACAATTACCCTGATTCACACAAATGTAGTAAATCTTCAAAAACAGATCTACTTTTGGGTGGATTCATAAACTTTCCTAGAAGTGCATCCAGAAAGCAGCTTGGAAAATGGGGCCCCGTATGTTACTTTTGTCATCCACAGGGAAAACATTTCTCTCCATGAAGATAACCCTTTCCATAAACCACTCCCAGATGTGGGGGTGATCCATTCCCCAGCTTGGAAGGAGAGTTATGTCAGCTTTTTAAGGGAGTAAATCTCCAACCAGTGCCAGTTTGGAAAACGAACAGAGAGGAGTTTGTAAATGACCACTAATGTACGTTTGTGAGCGATCTCAAACTTCGATGGCAAACCACACATTTGAACACCCATTTCCAGCCCCTTGAGTGGGAAATATTAGTGTGTAATTTTGTGGAGGGGAAATCTGAGATTGCAACTGCATACACACCTAGGAGGAATCTCACTGTAGATTTCTGGCAGGCACAGAAAAGGTAGCTTTGGCTTTAAACCTATGTTTACAACCTAACCTATCTTTGTGAATCGGTCCTGAAATGGCTGAGGTGTGTTCCTAGCCAAATTTACTTATTCTCATGTTTAACCTATTTTAGGGGCATATCAGCAACACCCGGCGATAATTATCACTCAGCGCTCTTAGCGCGAGGATAATTATCGCCGGGTAACGTGGATTTATATCGCTGAGATAGCGTGCTATTAGCAACGCTTATCTCCTCAGCGATAAAAATCCTCACGCTAACTGCCTAACGTGAGATTATCGCTGGAAACCCAGAGACAATCTCACGCAATGTGGCGTTAGCTTGCTGATAGGGACTCACAAACATAGCCATGATATCCACCTTCCATAGCATATCATGGCTAAGTCAGTCCTGAAGCAGGCGTAAGGAAAGTAGCAATAACAGGAGTTATCGCTACTTTTCCTGCCGCTATGCTTCATAGCGTGGGGCTTGATGATACGAGAAATGTCGCTTAGCGACATTTCTCCTGTCATGTTAGGTCAGGAGCGCCCACTCATTAGAGATGCAAAGCTGGGCATTAGGAATCCCCACGCTAATGCAAGGTTTCACGCGTTAGCGTCGCCTTGCTAATTAGGCGATAGCAAAAGCGGCGATAATTTTTTATCGCCAACTTGTAAATATGCCCCTTAGATTTTTTTTTTCAATACATGTTTTCCTCGTGTTTCAAATCGGGGGTGTGTGCTGCTTAAGTAATATGCCTAAGGGAAGTAACACATGTCCGAGAGAGGGGCACAGCACATCAGCAGTTGTGCAGGTGAGGGAATAAATGCATGGACTGTCATCCCTGAAACGGCTTCAGTGACTGAGCCCTGTGAGAACAGGGATTTCCACGTTCCCATGCATTTCATCCCAGTCAGACCTCTCTCAATAGCACATCAGACACTTAGGTCCACCTTAACTTGATTTAATTTGAAAATGTGGACCTCCTTTTATTGACATAAAATGCTAATCGTAAAAAACCTCGAGGATTCTGCTTTGCTGTTGACCTGCTTAAAAAATTGCAAAGTAAGGTGGGAACATTTTTCTAAAACTGTCACTGGCATCATAGCCCTCGCCTGTTTAGTAAACTACCTGGAAGTGTACCCGCCATTCTTTCTTGTACCCTGAATGGGGACATGTTTGTTGTCGTACAATGGTTGTAATCTGCAATATAGACTAGTGATAACAAAGCAGTCGTAGGTTTGGCTTTTTGGTACACTTTTCAAGTTGCTGCTGAAAAGCTGCCTGCACTCTGCCTCCACAGGTCTGAAGGGAACCTTAAGATGTCCTCTTGCCTCCTGGTAGGTGACTCTTTCACAAGCCCAAATGCCGAAGACCAGTGCGCTCTGCACAAGCATCTCAGGCCTGTGGACGTCTCTGTAGGAGCATGGTATGATGCCTATGTCACGAGTAGGTGCCATGTAGGAGTGCAAATTGAAGTTTAGGCATTTTTTCCATCTTCCCTTGTTTGAAACAGAATGTGTATATCTACAGACACAGGCGCTCTTTATGCCTCTACCACAAACAGTGCAGTGTGCTTGTCCAGTGCATTGTTCAATGCAGCACTGTTCTGTTTAGTTCATAAGCGCTGTGAGCAACCATAAGAAGTTTTGCGCTGAGACTGTATAAATCAGAAAGAAATGTGGTCAACAGTCAGTTGCCCGATGCGGAAAATGAACAGAATGCAGCTCCAACTTCTAGATATGCTTGGACACACTTTTGTGAGACGCCGTGGTTTCTTCAATACACAGGGGTTTATTTATGAGCCCCTTGTGTCACTTTTGCACCACTGTTGTGTCACTTTTTGCGACGTAGCGGCAGAGTAAATAATGCACCACGTTGGGCCTTATTTACAAAGTGAAATATCTAGGCAGATGCGTCACTTTGTAAACCCCTGCCCCATATTATACCTGGTCAGGTATAATGTATGCAGGGTGGGCATTCCCCCACAAGAAAATCTATCAGCTTTCACTGCTCCAGTTGTAGGATGCAGTTCTAGGAAGCCACTGCGTCAAAACCTAAGGCCTGCATCATAGAAGGCGTAAGGGTGACGCAGTGCAATAGGTATAGGCCGCGCCCATGCATTGCTGGAGTTGTATCATTCTTACGACACAACTACAGCAATGCGTGAGTTTTGCGCCAACAGATACGTCAGGATTCCTGATGCATCTGTCAATCCTTGCAACATGGAGCGCCGCACAGTAAATATGGCATATGCATGGGGTCACAAGAAGGGCACAGTGAAAAGTTTTGCATGCTGTTTTATCACAGCGATGCAACACTTTTCAAAAATAAGGCCCATAATGTTTATTTTGAAAATGTCTCCATCCTTTTTGACAGTTTTACTACAATAACATTGATGGCAGCATCTAATAGGGAGTGTGAAAGGGCTAATTCATACTTTAAAGAAACCCCCTGAAACAAGAACCGAATTTCGCAGTCATCAGTGGCCCCTGTACCAATATCGAATGATGGGTAAGATGTACAAAACAATTTTCCTGTCACAAACCCTCTGATTTGCAAAATTGCAGGGTTTGTGGCTCAAAATTTTTTTTTTGCTGTGTACTAAACCATGGGTACTCGCAAACATTTTCTCAGTGGGCCAAAAGAACACTGTGGTTTGTGGCTGAGGTCCGCAGTGATAGGCGTGCGGGTGGGGCGGGGCTACTAGAGTTAAAAAAATAAGAAAAAGAAATCATCATCTTTTCAAAACATTACCAGATAGTGCTGTATTTCAAAAGCTGATGTAACTAGAAAGCTACAAGAGGGGGCTTTTCAAAACAGCTGAATGACCTTTCAGAGATATGCATACTTAAAAAAACACACATTCTATTGACATTGTGATAATACGTTTTTATTATTAAGTAATAGCAATCTTAAGAGGCATTCCATGATAATCCTTTTTAACCTGATATTCAGCACAGGCCCATGCAGCACATGTTTAACTGATTGCTTTGCCTTAGGCCTGAACTGTACCCTGTTATAAACACCTGTGCACAAACCTGAAAGCACACAGATATGAAGCCAGTTCTTTTCACAGTACCGCACACAAAAGTAACGTTGCATGAAGTTGACTATAGAAACACAGGGAATTCTAGAGTGAACAAAATGTGAAGAAAGAACATGGCTGTACCCATGCTGAGAGGCCAATGTCGTTTTTAGGTCAAGCCTGCCTGGCCAGTGCATGCACTGCTCTGCGAGGCATACTGTATTGGAGTATGTACTTGAAGCCCCTCCCACTCTCCACCCATGTTTGTCATTGGCTTGGGTCATTGTCCTTCGGAAATGTGGGCTTCTGATTGGTTAATAGACTTGTTAGTCTCTCCTTAGTACCGCCTTGTCTTCATTTGTAACCTACCATGAGGACACCCCCTGTTACATGTGTTGTTACTGGTATACTTTAATTAGTGCCTGGGAGCACTATTTTCTTAATTGGCTTTCTTCTGCCTGCTGCTGCAGGCAACACGCTTGCTCTCTCTCTCACAACGCTTTTTTTTTTTTTATTCAAGCAGCACGGCCATCTCAGCTGGGCTAATAGCAGACATGTTTTCTTTTTTTATTGATTTTTTTGACAGCGGGCCATGCTTTCACTTTCATAATCGTGTGCACACCATGATAAATATTTAAAGTGTCATCCGCTCTTTTATTTTCTCATGAGCAGCTCGCCAAAATCAACTTTACAAAGATTGCTTTCATACTTTTTAACTGTGCTGCATACTGAGCTTTCACTTTCATTGTATCGGACTCACTTTGGGCCTTCCAGCACTGCTGCGTTCCTGGACTCCCATGAACCCCCCCTGACTCTATCTCCACTACTCAGCAGCAGAAGCCAGAAGCAGCAGTGCCACCGGTCACAAACGCCATAGCAGTCAGCAGCGGCAAGGTAACTGGCATGTGAATCATCTAAATGCCCTTTAAATGCAGCATGTGTGTGTGAAGCATTTCTGCAGCTTGTTTTTGATTGTTACTTTCTGCCACCGTTTGCATTTACTGTCCTTGCCTTTACCTAGCGTTCTTTTGGTAGGACTCGAGCATGTTTGGGCGTCTTTCCAAGGCTATTCCTGCTTGCTTTGGATTCGATGCCTGGTAGACACAAACACACAAAATTACATGCACACAGGTTTTTGCAAATAATTACTTTGTTCAAAAGTAATTCAAGTTGATAGCTATGCTGTATCATATGTGTGCAATGCACATGTTTGATCACACTGGTAAAATGGGAATTTCGACGACTTGCAACATGGTTCGAAGGACAGATGTTACCATTTACAAGCTGTCTCCTGTTTGCATAGTGATGTGGAGACAAGCACATCCTTCTACCATTGAAGGAAGAGACTACATTTCACCTGCTGTTGAACAAGCCGCAGTCCTCTCTTGCATATTCTTGTAGTGTTAGGCGTTACATCTCAAATAACAAATCCTAACATTTTCATTAGCAGCTTTCTTTGGATTGCAGCAGATGCTTCTAGGGACTTTGTGGCCCACTTTGAGGCCTGGATTGCAAGCCTGGCTTCGCACTGGAGGTTGTGTCATTCTCGACAAATCACTCAATCTCCTACATATTTAATTTCACTACCTTCGCAACGCTCTCCAGCCTCTTTCCATTTTTCGGCAGCAGGGTGGGAATGTCAAAACAGTGCAGGCTGTGGGCTGCTACTTTCCATTTAATCATGCAGATGCCATTTGGCAGCTTGCGTGATAAAGTGCAGGAGCCCTTGGGAGAAAATAAACAAGCATTTGCAATGCAATAGGTCTCACATTTGTGAGATCTTTAGTTATTGGCATTGTAAAGGACAATGCCTTGTATTTGTGTTTAAAAAACCTGTAATAATAAAAGGCATTGTCATTTACAATACCAATAGGTCAAAGTTTTGAAAATGCGAGACATATTGTATTGCACAAGCTTGTTCTTTTTATTGACTGCAGCTGGAAGTGAGGCAGGGGGTGGGGGTCAAGGCAATTACTGGTAGTGCTCCACAAGGACGCCCCCTTCCCAGGATGACACCACTAGTTTTAAGGCTCTGCAGAGACCCCAACACAGTGATTAAGTCTCCCTCATTATTATCAGCACTCTTTTTAGGTCTCGCCTAGCGAACGCAGCGCCTTGGCGAGACTATTGTTGTTGTTCTGGTGCGCGAAGGGAGACAAACCATTTGCGCGCACGGACAGGCGGTGTGCACGCGCATGGAGTGTCTCCTCTCTGCCTCACACGCTCCCACCGTGCGCTCACGCGCTCCCACCGCGCGCTTGTTTTTTAATGTATGCTATGCTGCTGTACACCAGTTTGATTTAATTTGGCCATCCCGCTTCTTTACATTTGATTTTCTTTACGTCGCATTTTCTCATCTGCCCAGGCAGCCAGGGAAGGGTCCAGCACATCACTTTACATCACATTTTCTCATTTGCCCAGGCAGCACCCGCTCTTCATTGCAGGCACCAGCTGCTTCAATCACGGGGCTTCCTCCTACTCTCATTAAGCGGATGCACCCTACGGGAAGCAACAAAGCCTGGCACCGGCGCTGAAGTGTTCCTGGTTCATGAAATCCTGGAAGGTGTAAAAATATATTTGGCTACAAATCTAGGTTTGAGACTGAAATTACATGTGTAAATAGGGTTTTGTTGCCTCACATTGTACAAGTAGAAGGCATGCTATGCTAGCAGCTCATTTCCAGATAATTTCTTAATTGCGGTCTCTCTGGACACACTAAAACAATGGTGATATTGCCTCTGATCAATGGGCTGAGTAAACGGTGAATAAATAGGCGCGTTCAGCCGAGGCAGACACGCAGACTTAAAAACTGCATTATTAATCAGGAGCCTGGTTCAAGCAGATGCACTTTCTTTAAATGCTGCATTATTGGGAAATGGCAATCAATTAAACATAGTCTATTTTAGTTTAGCTACAAACCCATATAAATTATCTGCATTGTATCACAAAAATCTTTACTCATACGATTTTTCATTATTAACCAGTTAAACAGAACATGTGGACAGTTTTATGTACAGGATATGTCTTTAAAAATCCCTCGAATTTCGTTGAAGTCCTAATCATTGTCCCTTCTTTGATCATAATTAGACACGATTTACTTAACACAATTTTTTGGGAAATGATACACCTGAGAACAGGGACATCAATGATGTATCTGGGAACAGGTACATAAACAATTTTTTTTTTAATTATTATTATTTTGTTTTATATGTTTAAGTGGCTAAAATAATGCTAAGTGAGGGCATGAACGAACTGTGAACTGGTGAGTGTATGTCACATTAGCAGAAATGCCACAGCTAGGCTGTAATGGGCTTTAGTGCAAGACAGGAAAACAGGCACTTTGTCTATTTTCTTTATAAGAACATAGCATAACTGTATTACAATGGGCCACTCAGGCCTGTGTTTTCCAGTGCTGGTCTACTTTTTGCAGTAATAATAACTACGCACCCGCGTCGCAGAATGTTAGCCTGGCTGACATTTTTTAAAGTAAGTTCACGCCCTCTTGCTTCGTGCCGCTCAATAACGGATGGTTATTGTTACTTGACTCAGAGGTACACATTTTATCGACCTCGCAAAGATGGACACACCACTAATTAAACCGGTGGCCATGATGTCAAGCACAGTTTCCTGGCTGGGGCATCAGTCCCCTGAGCCAGCAGACCCGGCTATAATAAAGTATCATTATCAACGAGTACACTCTTGCATTTGTCTCGCCCTCTGGTTCTATAGTGTGCCTAGAATTCTTCAAAGCTCTTCAGAAGTTAAATACTTGTGCCTGGGTCTCCTTCTCGTCTGCCACAGTGACCTTCTCAAGCTGTGGAAACAACAAACCGCGATCATTGCCTTATGTCTTTCCCTCTAAGCCATAACCTCCCGGGGCATGCCACTGGTTACGTTTATCTATGGCGACCAGTAGTGCTTTTAACAGGACAGTACCAACACTTTTCATCAGTAGGGTTACGTTTTGGATTTAAGTCACACAGCCATTTCTCAAAACTGCTATCACAAAAGAGCAGTAAACTTCAGGCCAGTCAGAGCAAAGCTGGAGGCCTGTAGAGTTGTACATTTTCTGCAGTAACAGTCTGTATAAATGTATAAAGTGACTGGACAGGTTCCATGTTCCACTGTCAGGAGAGTTTAGAAAACAGGAACCACCCATTGTTACAAGTTCAAGCCTTTTAAAAAAAACATAACACAGTGTGATAGTGTGTGCATCAAGTGTGTTTACTGTGTCAATAGGTGAAAGACATGGTCATTTACAATGCCAATACCTCTAAAACAAGCAAATGCGAGACCTATTGCATTTGCAATGCTTGTTTTATTTGCATTGTCAGACTGGGACAGAAAATAGACGGACACCAAAACAAAATTTGTCCCACATTTGTGAATTACATAAGTTAAAAAAAAAGTTGCCCATGTTTGCAAATTACAAGCCAGGGCTGCGCTTACCCTGAAGAAACACTTTAACGTCATATATAAATAAACTATTTACTTCCCTTTTGTAAACCACTATTTGATAGATGTTTATTTGCAATGATAGACGAGTAATGTTTACCTATAACACACATGCAGTTACAGGTGAGCCAGCATTCACCTGTACACAGACATGCAGAAACAAGAGGGATGCAGCTCACCTGTGAACAGAGACAGGGGGACTGATTTTACCCTATAAAAAGGGAAGCACAGTGGCATGAGGGTCATGAGGGACAGGGTCAAACTGGGACAGAAAATAGGTCCCGATACCAAAATAAAAGTGTCCCCCTTTAGTAAACTGGGAAACTAAAAAAGTGGCCCATGTCAGCAAATTGGGACAGTATTTATCTTGTAAAGATATGCTGTAGAAGTTTTTTGCAAGGTATGAAAAACTGCATGAATCTGAGCTTGCTGCATGCAATTTACTTTTAATATCAGGGAAATCAGCAGTAAAAGCTGGCCCAGCAGACTGTAAAACAGGCCCACAAAAAGTAAAAGAACAGTCCACATACTGACCTGAAAGGCCACCTGCAGGCAGATTTAATAGTGCAGGCAGGCTTTCTGATGATGAGGGCAGGCTGGCTGGCAGCATGCAGGCTGGCAAAGAAGGGAAACAAGCTGGTCGGTCAGCAGGGGATCGGGCTGGCCTGATCCATGGGAGCCCCCATGCTGCGTGTGCACGCAGGGAAAAGTGCCAGAGAGAGGAGGCTGCAGGCGGCGTGGACAATGCAGACTGCGGGCGGCGACGTCCTCAGCAAAGGTGGCAGGAAGCTTGCTAAAAGGCTCCTTAAAAGTAAGCTGTGAATGCGTAACAGCTGACTTTTAAAGAGTTTTTGCTTCCCACCAATGCCCTGTGCATGTCATCACTGAGGATTTCAGTAAACACAGAGGAGGACCACTGGCTCATGCACAATAAAGTTGCTATCACGATGCTCGAGCGCCCCTCTTAAGTGTTTACTGGAAGCCTTGGGGGATCCCGCAATGGAGCAGCTGTGCTGGACTTGGCCAAGCAAGAACTGTGGCATGAAAAAGGTCTGCGGGCCTCTGAGTACCACGATACAAATCCTATCCCGAATCCCATTTAGGAAAGGGTTGGAACCAATGGTAGACTCCTGATTGCTGTTCTGAATAGTATGCATCAATGATTTGAAACCACAGTCAAAATCCATTAAAATGTTAGCGGCTCCTCAAAGGAGTTTGCTACAGATTTCCCTTTGGGAATTGGAACAGGTGATCTCAGGGGAGCAGGTAGTAGTACAAATGAACATGCAAGCACACGGATTATAGCAAGGGGCTCAAATAGCGCTCTGCCTAATTAATATTCATTACGCAGGCCGTTCTGTGACCCCCTGCATCTGGATATTTTGCCACCCAACCTATTAAACAAGCATTGGCATAGCCAATAGGAATCACCTTTGGGACCTTATACCTGTTTAGCCAGAGCTATTGGCTTTGCCAATGTCTTTAAGCTATGTTGTAGAGCAGTGTGGCTGCTGGGCAGCATGTTGAAATGTTATAATAAAAAGATGTTATAAGTATTTTTATATCTTATATATAATCTAGAAGACATTATGCTCAGTACGATAGGAACCGCGGATTCAGACATTTGGTGTATGTACTTGGCTGAGGAGCCAATGGGGCGAAGCTACCATCTGTGGGATTATGATTGAACACCTCTAAGTCAGAATCCCTCCTAAACCGTAATAATACCGCAGTGCCGTGGAGCCTTGGTTGGCCTCCATCGCCCTTAGTGCACCGAATGTTCGTGGGGCACCCAGTGCTTAATCATTCGAAGACGACCTGGTTCTGGGTCATGTTTCCTAAGTAGTAGAGCAGCTACATCACAGCGATCTATTGAAAGTCATGTATAATTGAATGACCCTATTAAAAAAAGAATTAACATAAAACATGTCTTCTAGTCTTTTTGTTCATGCAATGCTGTTAACTTCTTCCTGCCTGTTCTAATGCTTGTTTGTTATCAGGTTTTTTTTGGGGGGGTTGACATAAACACCGGGAAGGGTGGAGGTTGGGAAGTAGTATCTGAATTACAACATGATGAGCGACGGACACTAGGGGAGAATCAACAAATGTCAGATTCCGAGGGTAGACTGAGATGGTGCCGAGTGATGCTGAGGTGGTGGTGTGCTGGTGCAGAAGTGATGCTGAGCGATACTGAGGTGGTGTTGAGTGATGCTGAGGTGATACTAAAGTTGTGGTGTGCTGGTGTAGAGGTGATGCTCAGGTGATGCTGAGTGACACTGAGGTGGTGCTGAGTGATGCTGAGGAGGTGGTGTGCAGGTGTGGAGGTGATGCTCAGGTGATGCTGAGTGATACTGAGGTGGTGAGGAGTGGTGCGGCGTGATGGTGTGGTGGTGCTGAGTCATGCTGAGGTGGTGAAGGTGGTGGTGCTGTGCTGGTTCTCAGGTGATGTTGCACTGGTGCTCAGGGGATGCTGAGTGATGCTCGGTTGGTGCTGTGATGATGTGATGCTGTACTGATGCTGAGGTGGGGCTGCACTGATGCTGAAGTGGTACTGCGTTGGTCCTGAGTTGCTTCGTGGGTGGGGCCACGCTGGTGCTGAGGTGGGGCTGTGCTGGTAGTGGTGTACTAATGCAGAGGTGGTGCTGTGCTGATGTTCAGATGGTTCTGTGTTTCTGTTGAGATGACGCTGTGCTGGTGCTGATGTGGTGCTGCGCTTGTGCTGAGGTGGTGCTGTGCTCATGCTGAGTTGGTTATGCACTGGTGGTGGTGCACTGAGGAGGAGGTGTTGTGTTCATGCTGAGATAATGCTTTGCTGATGTTGAGGTGGTGCTCAGGTGGTGCTGCACTAATGCTGAGGTGGAGACCCATTGAGGGAATGGCTTGTACAAAGTGAAACTAGAAAAACAGAGATTATCTCTGACTTTCCACTTAAAGAAGTTGTGTGATTTTAGGCAAATATTTTATTTTGCCAGTCTTTCTTTTGCTTCATATCACATATGAAAGCACCTTGAAATATGTGACTTCAGAATACGAGCTATACAAAATCGTATTGTGTTTTATTTAATAGACTAAAATGTTGTGCCTATAAGAATCTGGACCGCATACAGAGTCCACATGAAAACGGACTTGCCTCTTAGGTCACTAATCGCGCTGTCTCCAGGGCGCAGGGCAGGCGCGGCAACAATGCTTCTAAATTTAAGTTTAAAAAATGTCACTTTTAATAAGTATTTTTCAGTGCAGTGATAAAACGTGACTTAAGAAAAAGTCTACGCATATTAAAGAAATACACTTGTTTGACTTTTAAAGAGACTTTGCCATATTTTACATTGTCTTGTATAATTTACATGGCAAATCTTTTTAGGTCCCCCTCTGTGCATTTGTGTTTGTAAATTATCAAAGCTCAACATTCATTTAATCCTGCGGGCGTGGGAAGAGGGAGTGCCTCGAGACACAGCGTGAAGGGGAGGCATCCATTGGAGTTACAATTAGAAGAAGGCTAGAGTGATGGGAAGAGGGGTGAGAGAGACAGAGAAGGAAACAAGCATAGGCAAACCCAATAGGTTTCGCTTATGTATCATCCATTGGCAGCCGCGATCTGTGCAGGTAACAGCGGTGGGCGGTGGGGCAGGGTAAGGGGGGATGATGCTGAGGGAAAATTCATTATTTATTCAACTTTCCCTCTGCATCATCCCTCGAAATCCCCCTTTACCCGGCCCTACCGCCACACCTCTGTCACCTGCAAGGAACGCGGCTGTCTATTGGCGTTACCCGGCCCCACCTCTGTTACCTGCTGTCTATTACTTTTAGACATGTTGCACTGCACAGCAACGGGGGCTGCTGTGCAACATGGCAAAAAAAAGAGCTATGACATGGTCAATGCTGGCAGCGTCATAGAGTTTTTATCTTAATATTTTTTTTTATTTACAAGAGGTTGCGCCCTCGTGCTTAAACAAACATATGCTCCCTATCAACGGTCACTCATTGTGTAAACATTCACCCAGTCACTGCAGTCTCAGCGAGGCATCAGAGATTCTGTGCCTGAGTGCCAGCCTCGGAGAGAGTGTGGTGGTGTAAGTCAGGTGCGTTGTCATGAAATATGTTGCGGGTGAAGAGCACGGGCTTAGGCCCCGCACCTCTCGAGATTGTGCTTGGGTGGACAGGCACAGCCCTGTTGTGCTCCGGGTACTAGCGCTGATGTGTACGTGGGATTAAGTATTTGCCAGTGCTCAGGTACAAGGAAACAAAACCTGTTTTACATTAATTTCCAAGTGCCAGAGGGCGCGTAGCTAGCAGTACAAGCCATATTAACAGCACAGGACATCTGTACTCTATGTACAGGACAGCCTACTCTCATGCTGGTAGTCCATGTGCGCCTGCATGTAGGAGGGCACGGAAGAGCACCCCGCGGCACTATCAACTCTTAACCATCGTCGAATCATGTCACTAAGTGCACAATCTATACACGAGGCGCAATTTCCTTGAATGTAAATTTAAATGTAATCATGTGTTTTAAAACGACTGCCAAATATAGAATATATAACATACGGTAACAGTTGAACTCTAGAAATTTTATTAACATAACATAACATAATTGTGTGTAGAACTTCGTAACACACTTCATCCAAAAGTAAGCATTCTAAATTACAGGAGTGATGTTACCTTTACCAGTGCGGTGCATGCAGTCACCAGCCTGAGAAGGGTTAATGATGGAAGTCTGAATTAGTTTTGCCAAAATTCGAACTCGTCATCTCCAAATCTACCATGCACGAAAGGTGAGCGTGTAACTCTCAGGTCTTCCTACCAGCATTAGCATAAGTTCTTTATGAATGGCCAGTGTGTGTATCGCAAGTACTACAAGCCATCTCTGTTTTCTAGCCATCTAAAATTATTTCAGCGATAGGTGCACACCACAACCTCTGCTGCAGCCCGTGTTTCGGGTGATGAGAAGGCGTTCAGTGATTTTCAAATGTTTTAGTCAGGTTGTAGCTCTGCTTTAAACAGTATAGCCGTTCTACTGCCCGGTGTTGTATACATAAAGGTGGTACACCTTGCTCCTGTGCTGCATGGCCCTCGTTTTCAGACACATTGTGGCACGTTGGCCTGGGTCCTCTGCACCCAGACAGCCAGCCCGGGACACGATGTGTGGTGTTGATTCACTGTAACAGCACTGCACGGAGCCTGTAATCATATTCAAAAGCATGTCTCAGTCGCACAGCGAAGGGAGGCGCACAAGACACGCCCGGGTGAAGCCCATGCCAAGGGTTGAGCCACTCAGAATACTTAACTGGAATGTGGCAGGCCTCAGATCAAAAATGAATGTACCTGACTGGCTTAATTTCATCAGGGCTACGATATTGTTCTATTCCAAGAAACATGAGACTCATTCCCATTAGTAGTAGATGGTTGTCAGTGCTTTAGTGTCCCCTGCTATTCCCTCTTGCCATGAGTATGATTCTCGAAGGTTAGCTATACGGGTAAATATAGCCATTGAGGCCATGTCAAATGTGTGGAGACTTTTGAGAGTAGCTTCCAAACTGTATTCAACCAAAAGACACCAGGGCACCCCAAATGATTGTAACTATCACCCAGTTTCCATGATCTGTGGTTCAACCCGTCAAAAATGAATGTCCTTTCGAAGAATTCCACAACAAATGTTGAATCAGGTCCCTTTACTTGTTTTATTCCATTTCATTAAACATAGACATCAGCCGCAGCCGACGTACGCTTCGCCCCCTGGGCTTTCTCAAGGCTTTGATTTAAAATACTGAATTCAATTCCCTGTCTCAAATCGTAAAGTTGTAATTAAATGCACTCGGTCGTAATCATTCCGATGGTTAATAAAAGATATCAGCCCGACTGGCAGTCATGTCAACTTCTGTTTTAAAATGCGTTAATCTCGTCACGAAGTGTGGTGGACGATTATTCTCTTTCACAACAGTGGGACCTTGATACGTCCTCTCCTATTTTTACGGTGATCCAAGCACCTCGTAACCGGCAGCAGTAGTGGTAAAAAATTATTTCATTCTGTTCTTTTGTGAATTTTTACAATAACGACTGTGCCAGCATTCCAAATACCAAGTTTCCATCATTGTTTAATTACATCATCAACCTGGTAGATGACTTAATAGTGACAGGGCATCCAGTATATTTATGCCTGGGCGGTGATTTCAATGTGAGACTTCCTTCTAAACCTGGCGTATAGAATGCCGTGATGTGCCCACTGAGCAATACTGACCCACGAAGTGAGGAATTCATGTCCTTTCTCGCCCCCTGAATTTAGTAAATGCTTTGGAAGTTGTGGGGTCTAATAGCTCTGAAATGCCGACTTTTAGGGGTAGAGGTAGCCCCTCAATAATAGACTATGTTATTATTACTCAAAATTAAGTGGATATACTTTTGCATAGTACAGTAGTGACCACAACCCTATTGAAATTGCACTCTTATTATGCCCAAAAGAAAGGTTTAGGACCCACAAATGGGTCTGTGACTTCACTTGCAACCATGTACTGACAACTTAAGGCTGGTGTGAAGAATGCCGGACCTGGTTCACTACTTCAATTTGTTAATTAAGAAGAATCTGGGGTTGGTGGTGCTGTGCCTATGGGACGAGGATGTTGACTGCTATGTGGTGGAGGCCTTTACTTCCACATGCTCTACGAATAGAAAGGCTCTTTTAAAGCCCCTATGTCCCTCAGTGAATTCGCCTAGATGGTTAAATCATTAATGTTCAGTGGTGAATCATGCACTACGCTTGTCCTTGGTCACCAAACCCAGGGGCCCTGAATTAGTGGCCCACCTGCGTAAGCAATATAAAAAGGTTACAGCTAAACGGTGGCAGGAGGTAATTGTGTCACAGTGGAAGTCATTAGTGCAGGCATCCCATTCGAATATTAGTAAATCTTCCAGGGCTGTTGTATTGGAGCTCAAGCATACCTATCAGCCAGTGAGTTCTAGCTCTTACCATATTGGTAGTAACACATGGGAGGAGCACTTTGGTAAAATGTATGCTGACCCATCATCTGCAATTACTTTTGCCATCGACAATTGACATTTATTACACTTTCACACATCTCTCACAGAAGTAGAGGATGCAATTAACCAAAGTGTCAGTGGCAAGGCACCAGGCCCTGATGGCATCCCAATTGATTTAATAAAAAGCAATGTCACTTTTTGGGCACCTCTCCTTACCAATGTTTTTAATAATATTGTCTGCTCCATGGTACCCGCCACCTAGAGTACATCTATTATAGTACCCATATATAAAAAAGGGGATTTCTTACTCCAGGGATGTTATCGGCCCATCTCGTTAATTGACACTTTGGCCAAAATCCATGGGAGTGTAATCTTCAATAGAATCAAAGAATGGACATGGACTGAGTCAGTTTTATATCCCTGTCAACACAGGTTAAGGAACAAAGTGGGGCAAATTGAGCAGTGCCTACATTTTAATTTGATTTGGGGAAAATACATGGTAGCCAAACAAGTTCCTCTTTATTGTGCATTTATGGACTTAGTATCAGCATTTGATTTGACCTGTGTAAGTCGGACCAAACTGTGGCATATACTCATTGCACATGTTCTGGACACAACTTTAGTGCACTTCCTCGTCTATTTTCACAAGGATAGGAAGATAAGGGTTCATATCAGCGCCAAGGGAGAAATTTTCTATAAACATTGGTATTCACGGGTAGTGAGACAGGGGTGTGTGTTAGCTCTGCTTTCATTTATTTCATACATTAATGAGCTCCACCCCTTTTTAATGCTTACTACCCCTGATGTCCCAAGTATTAGATGCAAGGTGCTATCTACACTCCTCTATGCAGATGACGCAGTGCTCATGACATGTACCCCTAGGGCGCAGGGTCAGTTGGTGTTTGCCTCCATTGAGTTTATGGCCTCATTGGACCTGTGGCCAAATTTCACCAAACCGCACATTATGTTGTGTGGCTCAAGGTGCAAACATCTTTCCTTTTTTTCAATTGGTGCTAAATGTCTGAGCAGCACTAGTACATTTCCATACCTTAGGGTTATCTTCTCTGCACGAGGGTCTTAGGCACCAAACATTGTGCACCGTCGAACCAAACTGTCTATGGTCATTGGTTCCTTATGCAGCCTACCACAACCAGCAAGGGGTGGTTCTGTGCCCCCTTGTTACAAATATACAAATTACAATGTAGCCCTATTGCTATGTATGGGGAACACTGCGAGGCTGGAAGGGAATAGATTCTGTAGGAAACTCAGTCCTCATATCAACATCGCACTTTATATGTGATCAAGAACTTGGACTTCGTATTTAGTTGATCCGATTAAAGCCCAGCCTGAATATTGTGTCTTGCAATCAGGAAGAACGCAGAGGCTGCTTTATCAAAATTATATTGGATCATCTCTCCCTTGATAGAGGGTTTCACATCCCTTGGCTTGACTATGTGAAGCCTGAATACTCTAAGATCAGCATGCATTCTGCTTTTTCGGGCTCGTCGAACGTGCACTCTATAACTCTGAGCACACTCAACGACTAATGGAAGCGGAAGGGAAATCCAATGTTGCTGCTTACCTAGACATGATTGGATTTGACTGTTCCTCGGACTATGGGGCATATTAGCAAGGACTTGCGATAATTATCGCAAAACGCTCTTAGCGCCGGCTATCGCTGGATTTTATCGCAGAGATAACACGTTATCATCAACGTTTATCTCAAAGGCGATATTAAATCCAGCAATAGCGGCGAATCCCAACAATAACGTGAGATATCCAGCGATAAAAATCCCATCGCTAATGGAAATCTTGCTAATAGGCAAGTGAGGACTTAAGCGTAGAATCCACCTCCCATTGACTATAGTGGGTAAGTAAGGTTTCTACCAGGTGTAAAATCTAAGTGATAAACGTGGTTAGCGTGCGTTTTTTTTATCGCTTCGCAGGCCTTGGTAATAGGCGGAAGTTGTGTTTGCGACTGCTTTCAGTCGCTTTCAAGTTGGGAACGCCTCCTTTGCATGTCATTAGCGATAAATATCGCTGACATGCAAAGCAGCACCCAAAATAGCACTCGCCATAAAGCTGTCGCTAAAAGCTGTTAGCGACAGCTTGCTGATAGGGAGATAAAAATATCACCGGTTTAGCAGCAAAAAGTACCACTAAAGCGGCGATACTGCCCTTGCTAATATGCCCCTATCTTTGGTGTGCACTGGAACGTTCCTTATTATTCATTTTTAAATCGGACACAATAAAATATCTTTTTTTCCCCCCACTGGGCTTCACGTGGACTCTTGCTGTGAGGCCCTGCCCAAGAGAGGATGTATCAGGCCAATCAATGTTACATTTTACATTCTTTTGCAAATTCTATGTAAGGTACACTAGACTCAATTTAATTCCGTTTTTAAATAGAATTGTCATAATATTAGACAATGTAGGTCTGCTTTTAGATTTTTACTTCGATTATCTGATGATTAAGCTATTTTGCACACTGGGGTCTGTTGTACGAGCCCGCAGTTCTATGTTGTTTAAATCTCATTGCCAATATTGCCACATGGGGCTTGCTTTTACTCATTTTATCTTGTATTGTGTTTGCTCATTTTATGGATTGTATGTTTTTATCTTTGCACTGCATGATGCTTTATTGGACGCTGCTTACATGGGCAGTTCAGCAGTTTGGCAGATGCAGCACTGTACGGGCTGCTAAGCAACGTGATCGTGGCCCTGACTGGACCTTCTGTTATTACGTCATCATGGAGTCACAGGTCCCATTTGAAACTGACAGGAGTGTCTGGGTGGGGGAGGCCCTCTGACACCAGGTGTGTCCTGGCTCGTTTGCTGCAAGTCTGCTTCTTTGGAGCACCCCACAGGCACAGACATTGCTACTTTTGTTGTTGTTGCAATTTTATATGGCGCCGACATAGCCCGAAGGCATCAGAGCGCTTTACAACAGTAGCATGCAAGTTACAGTTACAATGATTATGCTCTTTTGTATTATCAGAAATGGGCTCTGAGTCAGCCCCCGTTTACTTTACTGCCTGGTGCCCTCCGATGCAGTTCGATGCTACTGCGGGCAGGGCGGTTTTTCCTGCTGCAGTGTAAGCAGGCTCCTTCCCTCTCTCAGCAGGTAGAAAGGTTTCTAGGCACTTCAGAACAGGTGCAGAGCTCCTCTGGCAAGTGCTCCAGACTTCAGTGATGTTCCCCCACCTTGGGTAGACTGACTGTGAGGCAGACACAAGCCCCAGTGGCACGTCAGCTCTGTACGCACTCTGCAGAGTGGTCCCTTCCTATGTCATAGAGGACGTGGAACTTCAACAAAGTAGGTCGTTTCGATTCAACTTTTATACACAACTGGCAGAAAGGAGATGTGGAGCCAATGATCCCAAGAGTACAACCGGGTTGGGTTTGCTCTTCTTTGCAGCCTTTGTGTATTGTGACGCTTCTGACAGCAGGGTTGTCCCCATGATGGAGCACACACAACACAGACAAAAAGAGGTGTGAGTTTTCTGTATCAGGCTACCATCAGACCAACCGAAGGAGTATTCAGGGAAAGATAAAAAGGTAGCACTCACCTAAAGGCTTCCCCATCTTTCACAACAGAGTCTGCAGTCCCATTCCTCACCCCCAACATCCACCAAACGGCTTTGTTCAGGAAGACTAATCAGCTGCTCCTTGTGAACCAAAGGCCTCAGAGAATATCTTGAAGAGCCCTGTCTCCTCTCCCCATCACTTCAGTGTCTAGAACTCCTCTCTCCAGCTGCAGGAATGTGAGCAATACCATTTCCCTGTTTGGGTGTACTGTTCTCACCCTCATCTTGTGCAAGGCCATGACAATGGAATCCAAAATGGATCCCACTGGCCCCTATTACTCTGGCTCACTCACACACATTAAGCATGTACGACACAAACTATACACACCAAGATGTGTAATAATCAGGAGGTATAACACAAAAGACTGGACAAGTGCATAGATGTGAAATTTTGCACAGGCCAGCCAGTAGACCTCCACTAACATGATTCAGATAAAATGGTCTGGTCGTACTATTGATCCGTAAAACATGTTACACTGCCACCACCGCTCTATGTACTAAACCCACTGATAGGGACAGGAGTCCTCTGACGCAAATGAAGGCATGCTTTGTGCACCTTTAGCTCACAAGGCAAGTTCAGGACCTCTCTTAGTCAAGGCCAGACCTAGATATCTGCACACGCTAGATTAGGTGACACCAGGACCAACAGAAAAACTCTAGATCCCAGGTAGTCTAACTCAAGACTTAGGGCAGGGGAGCACTCCCCTTTACCATACAGGCAACATTCCTGTTACATCAACATATTACTTTGATTTGGCTCTCCAGCTCCACAACCTGCTCCTTCTCTCAGTACAAGCTGGTTGTGTTATCTAAATTATGTATTCACTACTCTGATCTACTTAGTCTCTGCTTTTGCTTTTTTTCCTCGTCCTTGCATCACTAGCTAACATCTTCCAAACCCTATTCATGGTATCATTGTCTCGTCCTTATACTCCTTACCTCCATTCCCAATTTTCCTCTCTCATTTTCCTTCAATCCACATGTATCCTCTCATCTTTCACACGTATTCAGTCCCATCCCTTGTTTCTTTGTATCTCTAGACCCACCTCTCTGTTTTCTCTATCTTATGCTACTCTACCCCTCTCTTCGCATAGCTTATCACTCTGCCTCCTCTGAACACGCTCTCTAACCCTCACCACTCTCCCATATTTCCTTTTAAGTGGGCCGCCTCTGTGGGTATTAATAAAGCTCGTCAGCTAATTTGATTTAATTATGGTGGAATGTGTATGTGAGTGCGACACCACATAAAGGGTGCCAGGGCAGCACACCTTGCTGTGAGGACTGTGATGTTTGTTAAAAAAAATGTGAAAACGCTTGTCTTGAAGGGTGTGTATCTTGGAGCTTGTTAGGTTTTTATTTGTCCCTCTGCTACAGAAACAAACCTCTATGCCAACTGAAAAACGATAACAAAGGGATGTCTGTGGAAAAAGGTTGACATTATTTTAACCCTGCTGATGTTGATTTAAATAATGTGCTATAGTTAGTTTTCTGTACTAAGTCTGGAGTAATTTCGAGGGCAAGGCAGTACCGGAAGTTCACAAGGCGGTTGGTGTATAGCCCACAATGGATTCGAGTCCCATCAACGGATTAGCTTGTTGCAATGGCGCCACCTGCTGCATGGATCTTTTAGGGTGGCTTCCTTTATTGTCTATTGGATAGACTGAGAACAGCCAATGGCCCACAACTCCCACTGTCGCAGAATCTTCACATACTCAGGAATCCTGAGAGTTCACTTGGTGGAAGTAAGATCAGGGCTTTAAGTGGGCCGGGTCTTGTCGGTGTTCAGCACCAGCAGTTCTATAAAGCAGGTGCTGAACCGAGTCTCTATCGGGCTCTCCGTTTTTGCCCTCAGGGTGAAATAAAACCTTACCTCTGCAGCAGTACCACCCTTCACTGCCTTTGATGTAACTTCAATGAGAGTCGCTATAGTACTTTCACAGTCTCATCATTTCAGAACGGAAGCATTTTCCAATATTCTATAGAATGAAGCCATAGTTGTTTCTGATTTATCTTGCACAAACAACAACCATTGGCAAAGCCAGTAGCCCTTGCTTGCTGTACGTGTAATGTATCAGTATTATATATCTGTATGCAAAGACAGACGCAGCAAAATACTAGTTGGGCTGCACACTATACGAAGTACAGATTTTTAGCCAGCGTATATTTAAGCCACACCCTTAATTACATCTTCTCCCCACTCACCCTTTTGCTTCTCCCCTGCAATATTGCCAAAATGTTGAGTGTGTGGGCATACTAATAGGGGATAATCTGCTGCATGGCTAACCTTATAAGGTCCCAAAGGTGAGACCTATTGGCTATGCCATTGCTTATTTATAATATTTTTAGGAGGTGGACCTTCTTAACCCGCCCCTCCTTAGAAGAGGTGCGACTCGCTCGCTTTGTTATTTGCTACACATCAAGGCATGTGTTACGCCCCACTACTTTCAAAGATCATTTGAGGACTGTAATATAGGTGATAACGAAAATAACATTTGCTTGTATTGAATTGTTATATTAATCATACATTTATTATGGAACTGCAGCAATGTCAATAATTATGATGTCGCCTTGCCAAGGTAATGTGACATCACTTTCAGGTAACATCCGGGGTCATAGGTCATATGTTGTTTCTTCTTGTGATGTCATTAATGTCAAAGGGTGTGCGGTGTCACTTCTACTACCCCTTGCATTTTAGTGAATCGAAGTCCATGGTTAGAATGTACATTAGGAAGAGAACGCACTTTTTTTAACAATCTTCATAGTTTAGAATGAATATGCATTCATTTGTTTGAGTGTCGGTTACATGTTGCAAGATACACAAAAAAGAATGCTTTATGTCAACTGTGTTAACTAGTCTGTATGTCCTTGTTGATGGATAGAATCCGAGCATCTATTCATAATGGCTTTGTGAGTAATATGCTTTCCAGAATATGACTGTACCAATTAATTGGGACTTTAGTTAAAATCTTGCCCTTCAAAACGCCTGGAAAATTGTTTTCAGTCTTATAGGGTGACACCATGGGCCCCAGTAGATTCTAGTACAATTTCAAATTTGGTAAAATTTGTAACACTGTGCGAAATTAGCATCCCTTTATTTTGCATAATTACGTGACATTTCACCAAATTTGCATATAATTTCGCAAAAGAGCAATCTGGCATTTGGCACTGTCTTGTAGTACACAATGCATCGTTGCATTTACTTTGGATGTGAGGATTCATTTTGCATTAAAAAAGGTAAAAAAAAAAATCATTGTGAGCAACAGCTCAATGTTCAATGTCATTCTAATTTTCCTGTGCGTTTGCAATAAATATTTACTGCAAATGGTGCTTTTGTGGTAGATTTTTACTTTGAATGTTGCATACGCATGGGATGTGGTGTATTATAATGTAACTTTGGTAATTTCGTGTAGCGAAAGTAACGTAAAATGACAAAAAATACACTTATTACACCAGCGTAACACAAATTTCACTAAGCCCTAGAAATGTGTAGAACGTTTTAAGCTATTGCATCTCTAGGACTTCATTTGGACCAGGGAGCCGTGGCGGCTCCTCCGCTAAGGCAGAGGAGCGTCACCCTACTGCTAAAATGATAATAACATATTGTTATTATCATTTTATTTTCCTTATTGCAGTCAGTGGTGGGGTGGTGCTGGCCAGAGCAGGAGAGGAGTGGTGTGCACTCCCTAAGTGCGCATGAACTGTTTGGCTGACCAAACAGTTCTTTCGCATTTTGCATGTTCCTACCAGGAACATGCACAGGCTCCCTGTTGCAGTTTGAGCGCAGATCCACGACGCTCAGACCAATCACAACAGTGGGTTGTGATTGTCTCAGGGGAGCCTGTCTGCCCGGGTGCTTCCTACTGCCGCCAGCTGCAACAGCAAGATTACGAGTACTGAGGAGAGGTGGCAGCTGGCTGCAAAATGTAAGCCTTTTTATGTCTCGCCTACGCAGCACGCATGCGTTGCATAGGAGGGCCTTTAACCGTCGCTCTGCTCATTTTCAAGCACACACTCTTGCTTGTGCCGGCATCCACCTTGCGGGAGCGAGCAGCAGCGCGCATGCTAATTGGCTGTTGCTCACTCCTGCAAGGCGGATGGTGCCACAAGCACGAGTGTGCTTGAAAACAGCTGCATTAGTCATTCCCTTGTGCATGGCTCCCTCTCCTGAAACCAGCTGCTGTTACACTTTTAGCTGAGGGGTCTTTCCTCATCTGTGCGCTTTCATTCACATCTTTCACTCTTTAATTATGTCTGTTTTTTGTTTCATCTCACTGTCTCCCTGCCCGTGCCTCTTCAGGTCTGCCTTTCCTCCCAACCTCTAAACTCACCTCACCTCTACGCTGCCTCTCACTGTCCAGGCTGCGCTGCCCTCCTTTCCCCCTTGCCTTTTCCACTCTGATACCCGATATTTCTTTGCAAGCACCCTCCCTCCCTCTGTATGCACAGCAGTTTGCCTCTAGATGCACCACTGCCTCTTCTGTCTGCCTCTTCCGGGGGGGGGAGGGGGGCAAGCTCAGTCCACACTGTGATGCACGGCCCACTCAGTGACGTCACTGGCACTAATCTTCTACCAGCTGATGCAAGATTGGGCGCCCGACTCTGGCCAATGGAAGCCAGTCTTCTTTAGAGCTAGGCCAGGGCAGAGCAGCACAATGGGTCCCGATTCGCAGCCACTGAGTTGCTCACTGCTCAGCTCCTTACTGCTTAGGAAGAACCGGTGCTATCAGGAGCTGTTTTGGAGGGACTTGCAACACAGACGCAACAGAGCCGGTTAGTACCTGCTGTGTACTCCTGCTGTATGCCTTTGTAACCTTGCTGCATGCCTTTGTACCCCAGCCTGATGTACGTGCTGTGAGCGTTTGTTTGTGATACCCATAGCCACCAAGGTTTCAGATTGCTATGTGTGACATTTTCATATTTAAAGTGTAATTATGAGTGACATTTCAACAACTATGAGTGACACTTTTTTGCGAGCAAAACTCAAGCAATGAATATGAGGGAAACATATATATATAACAGTAATTGAACCCATTTGAGCAATGAGAAACTCTAAGAAGACTTTAAAACTGGATGGTGGTATGTATCAACAAGCATTGGCATAGCCAATAGGTCTTGCTTTTGGGACCTTATAAGTGTTTAGTTATCCAGCACAATATCCTTGGTGCAACAACATCAAGTGGTGCATGGCTAAACACTTATAAGGTCCCAAAGGCGAGACCTATTGCCTATGCCAATGCTTGTTTTAATTGCATTTATCACCCTCCCCCACCAACCCCCCCCCCACCCCACCACCCCCTCCGGTAGCAGCTGCTACTGCCAGGGAGGAGACACTTCACCCACCTGAACCTAAAGCTGACAATATTATGTCTTCCCTCGCATGATGCTATGCTGTTATACTTCATCGCCATCAGGTAGTACTGTTGGAGAGTCTTGGGTCCCGGGAATCCTTTGTCTTCCCTTGAAACCAGGAGTTCCAAGCTGCTATAGTAGGCATTAAGATTCACTTCACTTGGTGGTACGAGCATCTCTTGTTATGTGTGTTACTAGTAAGGAAATCCACAATATTCAGATTTTAAGAGGGGCACATATACAAACAGGGATGGTTAATCCTATGAAATACCATGCTGCATTGTGGTGCAGGGTTGATGAGAGCCATGACCCCATCACAAGTCTCAGAGAAATCATAGATTGTGCCTGGGAAATGGGTGCTCCTGTCAGCTTTGAACAAGCCGATTCCACCAGCAACATTTTATATTGCCAGGCCATGTGATCATCAGGTGATGAATAAATGGAAGGGTTTTGTCAAACTACAGGGGTTGAGGGCACAGGAGGGGCTACTTTCTACTTTTTGTCGGCAACCTTCCTTGCAATTTGGAACTGGGAGTGTAGAGATGGTACCTTAGTGATAGAGATGGTACCTTAGTGAAAAGAGGCTTCCACCTCCAATTAGCAAAGTCTCAAAACAGACCAAAGGTGCTTTATTCCGTAGATCTCTCCTTCTTCCCAATTGTTCTTACGTCAGACTTCTTCCCTCCCCTTCTCTCTCAATCTCCTTTTCCTTGCTGTCCTAATTGTCTCCCCTCATTTCCTGTACTGTGTAATATTCTTTCCTTCTTTTCCCTCATTTTTAATGTTTCTGTTCCTCCTTCCTTTCTTCTTCTTTTTCTTGCTACATTCACATCTCTCCCTTCTTACTCCCTCCATATTCTTACTCTGCATATCTTGTTTTTCTTTCCTATCTCCTTTCTAGCCCTTTCTTCTTTCTTCCCTTCTATTTTTCTCTCCCTTCTCTAAACTCATAACGTCACAGTGAAAAAACAAAGTATTGCTACAAGGAAGGCGTAAGCTAGTGACCATGGAGAGACACAGGGTCAGATATACAAAGGACCTGGGCTGCCCTTGGGTCACCAAGGCAAAATTAAAGCCTTAATTGGTATTCACCAAGCTACACAAAGCCACTTACATGGCTGTGCATGCTTTAATAAATCCAAGGTAACGCAAGGCAGTGCATTGTGTTGCTTTGTGTTATCTTGCGGTAGAGAGGTATTCCATGGGTGGTCTGTGGGGGTCCCCACGATCCACCCATGGATTTTGGTGCATTCCCAGATTTACAAAGAGTTGTAAACCTGGAAATGCATCAAAATGGTATGACCAGGCATAACGAGGAGAATATGCACCATATCTTTGTAAATATGTCGCATTTCGGATGTCTAAGTTTCATGCAACAAAGCACAGAAAGTTGCCTTGCTGCACAGTGTTGCTTGAAATGTTACTAAATCCTTCCCCGTCTTTCCTGAAAATACTCAGGAAGTGCAGCGAAACATTGCATAAGAAGTAAAAGGAATACCAAGAAACTTGAAATTGGAATGTAGATGGCACATTCAGGGAAAACAAGGCACACTTAACGCACAAACCTCAAAAGGAAAACAAAAGCAAGCAAAAATGCAACAACAATGCAAGAGTGAAATGAGAAACAAAACAAGAACAGACAATAAAGGAAAAATTATTAAATGAAATGCAATGGGCAATGAACTCGGTGAAATACCTGGTCTTTAAATAGTGTTCTTGTATCTGTAGGTATTTCTATTTTTTTGCCCTGAACTGTGACCTCAGGGCAGCACTTTCTGCCATTCAAAATTACTACTTTTCAACCATTCCTAAAATTACTTGGTGAAATTATAACTTCCCCCAAAACAGTCCAGGAATGGAGTTGGATTACTAAATAGGCCTCCTGGAATATTTGGGGAAAGTTGCCCTTTCTCCATATATTCTAGGACCGGAGTTAGAATAGTAATTTTGACCTATCTACACGACCTGTCATGACCTGGAAGTAATTATCCTCCATCTTGGGTTGGAAAAACACAAATGAGGACTGTTAAGCTAGAAAAAATAGCAGGGGTCGTACTAGCTTTAGGATCCCATCAATGCATTTTATACCATATGCCATTTTAGGAAACTCCCCACTGAAAAATGGATTGCACAATGGAGATGAAGCATCATTTCCAGTCTTCAGATGAGGTTATAATATTTTCATAGTAAAGAAGGTAAAATGTCTTGCAGGAAGCCATACAGATGGGGTTCATCAAGACGCGCTCCCCACCTAATCGCTGTGCATGGAACAAAAACAAAGTAAAATCCTTAGCCTGCTCAGAGATCCAGCTTTACTTCCTGGGGCTGCTCAATGATGGACGAATCATATATACTGTGCCTGATGCTGAATTCACACGTACTGTGTGATCGACAGGGTTGGTCGTCGTCCTGTGTCGTATGTGTTATTTCGGTACAGACCATTGCACAGTAAAAGAGGAAAGAGCTAGCGTTACTGGGATGGGGCTGACCTGTAGGTTCTGTGGAAAAATTACTCGGGCCTATATTTGCCGGCTTGTGGCTAGGGAAAGGACAATGCCAGTTTTTGCTTGCCAAGGACCCCTGTGGTTAATGCCAGTAGCAAAACAACACCCAAAGTGATCATCTGACTATGGATCTGCCCTGTGCTGTCTGAGACCTGTCCAGACATTGGGAAAACGTGCAGTATTAACATGTTATTCCCCGAGTCTGTACATTGGAACTCAAAATTGGAAGCTAAGACAGCACTTGAGAAAATCCAAACCCCGGTTCCATGGATTCTCCTGGATGGTATAACGGCATGGTGAGTCCCGAATATCAGAAAGAGGATTTAAGGGTGCACTATGGAGAAGGCAATTTCAAAACTATTTCTATTACTATTGATCCAAGCATTATATGACACAAAGTTAGTGATCGTGGCTACTGTGCTATGTCCATTTGAGATTGTAGTAGGTACAGACCCTTTCCCACCCATTTGCTCAGAAAACAGTTTCACCAGTTTAGCACTAATACAAATGAAATGTCCTTTGCCTCACTGGTAAAATAATATCCAGACAGAAGAAAGTAATATTCTCGGTTTAGTGGCCTTCCATTTTAAGATCTTTGGAAAGAAATAGGGACGCTGAAATGAGACAGACTAGTTGCATTGACATTAAAAATGACAGAAGAAGGTTCGCTAAATGCCATTCAAGTGGTATTTTGATACTAGTCCTCACCTTCCCGTTAATTTCTATATAGCACACCAAACTCACAAATATTTGTACTGTTCAATATGAATTACTTGCTATTCAATTGAACATTGCAACATTGTTATTTTTATTTGCTGAACTTCCAGGAGTTTTGAACTGTCTCCTGGGATTGCCAACAATCTGCACTCGATTTTAAAAGTGTATTGCAAGAAATTTCAAGTACAGCTCTCTGGAGCAGGCGTGTCAGAGCTTCAATACTTCAACGTCACTTCTCAGCTGTATTTATATACCTTGAAATCAACATGGTCCCTTTAAAATGATGGAAATAAATCACTTTGAATAGTATAGTTGGACATGGTAAATGTATTTGTACATTTTACCCTGAGAAAATATTGTAAAAGTTAGTGTAAATTGAATTTGTAAAGCTACTACCCCTGATGAGCCGTTTGAAGCACTTTGTGGTAAATAGCACACTACTCCGAGACCCAAAGTTAGAGGTAAGAAGGTAGGGGCATATCTACAAGGCCAGGCGATAATTATCGCTCAGCGCTTTTAGCGCGAGGATATTTTTCGCCGGCCAACGCTGAATTTTATCACGGAGATAGCGTGCTATTAGCAACGCTTATCTCCAAAGCGATAAAATTCAACGCGCAAGCTGCCAACTGTGCGATTATCTCTGGAAATCCAGCGATAATCGCACAGCGTTTGGCGAAAGCTTGCTGATATGGCAAGGCAGATTTAGCCATGGGATCCACCTTCCATTCATGGCTAAGTCAGTTGAAAAGCAGGCGTAAGGAAAGTAGCGATAACCATGGTTAGCGCTACTTTTCTTATCGCTGTGCTTGTTAGCGATTCCCTTGATAATTGGAGAAATGTCGGTTAGCGACATTTCTCCAGTTATTTCAGGAAGGAACGCCCACTTTGCATCTCATTAGAGATGCAAAGCTGGGCGTTCAGAAAACAGGCGCTAAGGCAAAGATTCACGCGATAGTGTGACCTTGCTGATATAGCGATAAAATTATCGCCGCTATGCGGCCGAAAATGGCCGCAAAAGCAGCGATAATTTTTTATCGCCACCTTGTAGATATGCCCCGTAGTAGATTACTAAAAGTGACATTTTTGTTTTTTTCCCTACCTTGTGGAATAGTTGTGGTAAATGTTTTAAGTTAGTGCTGTCAGCTTGTGGAACCCTTACAAGGTTCCTAACTAAAGCCATACAAATTTAGTGGCGCAGTTTCAATCTTCGGAACGGTGTAGTCCCTGATGTTTAGACTTTGTGCTCTCCGATTAGAACTGTCACTTTTTAATCAAAATATTACTTCTGAAACATTCTCAGAAGAATGACAGACACTAGACCGTTCCAAATGCTTTATGTACCTATTCAATTTAAAATACAGAATATGCCATCAGTAAATTAGCAAGAAAACAGAACAAACAGTTCAAGCTGAGAATAACTCAACACAATCTTTTTGTAGCTCCTAAAAAGAAATGAAACTGAGAAGGAGGGATTTATGAATTTCCTTATTATTTGATGGAAATAATTCAAATTTATTTTATGATGCAAGAACAATTTTTGCGCAGAACCATTTCTTTTGTTGCGCTGAGGTCATATATACAAAATGTTACAAGGCATATATTACAATAACACATAACTAATATTCCCCTGGAAACACAAAAAGAAAATAAATGTCAACATTCATCAAACACTCATGGCCATTCCACTCATGCATTCACGGCATACATACAAAAACTGTCTAGAACTAGGTCCTTGTGGCGACCTTTCTTTCTTAGTACGATTGATTACATTGCGATTCAAATGTCAAAAAACATTTCATTATTATTTTGCGAAAATGAATATGACAAACATGTTTTTAAACTTCGCATAGGAATACAATTTTATGAAAGCGGTGCGACACAAGGAAATGAAAAATGGTCGACGCGTTTCGAACCCCAGAGTTGTGGGTTCTCCTCAGGACCAACCAATTTCTGTAAGGAACAATGGAAAGGTTTTAGAATATGGAATCGGACTAAGAAAAACTATGAAGCACCAACCGGGCTTGTCAAAACCCACCTTTGCACGGAGAAATCTATCTGCCTTAAATGGATTTTGTTTCCAATGCAGAGGGACCTACACAAGGGAACAAACCAAAACCACCTATATCAGAATTGAAACTTGTCTGCCACACGCTAAACAAAAAACACTTAACCAACAAGAGACTTTAGACCAAGGTAGGTGATGTACGCTCAACTTACTAGAGAAAGGGAACTTTTCCTCTTTTCCGGCTGTCCAAGATTAAATACTTGTGTATCTGAAGGAAGGGAGAATGGACGAAATGAGTACCGTTGACTAGTGTAATCTCATGGAACTGAAAACAACCGTTCAGAAACGCAATCAACGAAGTGGACCGCAGCCCACTGAATGGAGTTTGGAACTTACTTCGATAAGATTTCAGTTTACTTCATGATGTTTATCCCGCGCCGGAATCTAAAAAAACGAGATGGGCTGTGTAAATAATGCGTCGGAGAGTGAAACAATCCAATATCTTAGAACTCCTCTTCTTTAGACCGGAGTGATCATTGCAGGCTTACCGGGCATACATTTTGCAACCGTCCACACCGTAGTCGTGCCTCGAGTGAGGATGCACACAGCCTTGTGGGTACTAATGGCGTGTAACTCTCATTAGGACTACCAAAAAGCGCAAAGCTTGCTGGTACTTGTAGTTTATGTTCTATGACCATACAGGTGTGTTATTTAAAACAAGGGGGATGTGGCTAAGATTCTGATAATTTAAAGTATTGGCGATGGAAGGTGGCTTCCAGGTATTATGGTTTCTGTGTAGTTTTGTTTTTAGCAATCGGACCAACTCCTTTGCTGAGCACCTCAACAACAAGGAAGGCTTTCCCTACGAGGGGAGTAAAGCATGGCTCTGAAAAAGATGGAACTCTCTTTTCTATATAATCGTATGAAGAATGATCGATGCAGCAGAGCAGGCAAAGCCCCGCACAGAAGGACAGCGGCAAAGTTAAGATGTTCTTTTACTTTAAGCAAGTGGTCTAAAAATCTCAGCGACTTCATTTAGGCCATTGATAGCCGTGTTGTACTTCATGATTAATAACGCCTCACGACGGCTTAATAGGCCTTCCAAATCACCTCCACGGGGATCTCTTTCAACTTTGGACAAGACTGTCCATCTCAAATCAGTCTCACTGTGTGAATGAGAGAGCCAATGATGGACTAGAGGGGCATTCTCCACTCGGCGTCTGATCCTAGATTTGTGCTGGATGATGCGTTGTCGCACTTCCTGCGTTGTTTTTCCAATGTACAGCTTCGGACATGGACAAACTATTGCATAAACGACATTTTTCGTTTTGCAATTACTGAATGAGTTATGTTTCCAATGCGTGGTATTGAAGGAAAAGACGTCCCCCTCTATGGTCTGGTCACAGTTTGTGCATGTGCCACATTTGTGGTGTCCTAAAACAGGTGGTAAGTTAAGCATACTCCTCAATGTGCGCTGTTCTTGTTTCGGTAAGGCCGCACGTACTATGTAGTTTGCTACACATTTCTCCTTTTTGAACGCAAACATCGGAGGTCTCGAAAAATCCTCATGGAGGTCCTTGATCAAATGCCAGTTGCCCAGGATGAGTTTGCGGAGTTGGTGGCTGTTTGGGCAGAATGTGGTCACACAAACCGATCTGTCAACCTTACTCCTAATTTTTTGCTCAAGTAATGTCTCTCTTGGTGTCCACCACGCTCTCTTCAGAGAGTGTTTAATTAATTTCTTTGGATAACCCCTTTCAAGGAGGCGGTCTCTGAGTTTGTTTGCATGCCTAAAATATTCCTCTTTTTTGGTGCAGTTCCTGCGAATTCGCAAGAACTGACCATAGGGTAGGTTTTGTCTCAGACTGCGAGGGTGGTTGCTCGTGAAATGAAGGGCCTTGTTCCGATCTGTCTCTTTTCTAAAAAGTGTGGTTTCAAGCTCTCCATCCGAAGCCACTACCTTGACGTCCAGAAAAGTGATAGAATCGTTTGACGAGACTATATTGAATTTGATGTCATTAGATCTTCCATTTAGCCAACAAATGAACTCGTCTAGTGATTGTTGTGTGCCAGTCCAAATTAAGAAAATGTCATCGATAAACCTCATATAGTTGGAAATGTTAGAGACAAACGGGTTATTGTTATATATGAAATTGTTTTCATATAAACCCATGAATAGAACTGCCAGCTCAGGCGCGAAAGGACAACCCATGGCCACGCCTCGTATTTGGTAAAAAAACTCTGAGTCGAAAGAAAAATAATTTTTAGAAAGTGCAAACTTCGCCAAAGACAGGAGGAATTCTGTGGGCACTTGTACTGGTCGTTCTCTTAAATTTAAAAACCACTCTAGGGCCTCCAGAGCTTGATCTTGTGGAATTTGAGTATAGAGTGACACCACGTCCAATGTAACCATCAATTGTGTCCTTTTGTTGAAATGTACGGATGTAATTCTATTCAGGAAAGCCGTGGTGTCTTTCAAATGTGCCGGAACCTGATTGATGAATGGTTTTAGAAAATAGTCGATATATTGAGCCACTGGCTCAATAAGTGATTCACACCCAGAGACTATAGGTCGTCCTGGGGGGTCCAATTCATTTTTGTGGAGTTTGGGTAAAGCATAGAAGACCGGTATCCTTGGATTCATATTTTTCAGGAACAGGCGTTCTTTAGGTCCCACAAAACCTTGTGAAAAGCCTTCCTCTATAATGTGAAATAGTTGGTCTTGTAGTTCTTTAGTTGGGTCTTTTGTGATTTTCCGGTAGCAGGTCACGTCTTCCAATTGGCGGAGTACTTCTTTTTTATATTTATTGACGTCCCAGAGGACCACTGCACCACCTTTGTCTGCCTGCTTCACTACAATAGTTCTATCATTTTGTAGGTCGATAAGGGCATCCTTTTCTTTTTTAGCTAGGTTGAACCTCACAAAGCTTTTTTTGCTTTCCATTGCCTGTATTCCTGATAAGATGGTTCTCTCAAACGTTGCGATTTCCTTGGGAACCTTGGGTCCTGTTGGACAAAAAGTAGATTTCCTCTTTAGTCCGGTGATTTCTGCCGTTCCTCCCTCGGTTGTCTCAGAAAAGAACGTTTTTAAACGGATTTTACGACAGAACTCCATGGTTTCAAGCTTCATTTTGATGAAGTCTGTAGCCCGAGAAGGAACAAAGCTTAGTCCTTTTTGGAGAATTGAAATTTCCGCTGTTGTAAGTATTTTGTCAGACAAATTATAAATTGGTGATGAAGTTAACTCCTGTAATATTGGCGTCGTGTCCTCATTTCCCATGGTTGGGAATATCGTAACCGTCCTCTGCCTTGTCGTTGGCCTCGGCCTAAAAAACGTGCTTCTTGATTGGATGTTTGCGGGTCCTGATTTTGTTGGTTGCCCCTTTGGTTCTGATTGGTCCTAGTTGTTGTATCTGTGGTCTCGCTAGAAGATGATGATGATTCAGAAAAGTTGATAAATCTCTTCCGGGATCTCCCCTGATAGTTTTGGAGATAGTTTCTAGAATCATTGGTAGAATAGAAATCCTTATTAAGGTAGGGGTAAGTAGATTCCAACGAGAAATTCTTTTTGTCCTGCTCAAATTTGTTGCTTTTTTGGATGACCGTGTAATCTTTGAATTCGAGTATTTCTTTCTCCACTTTTTCCAGCAAGGCCTTTGCGTCCGTGAGGTTAGGATTGTTTTTAATCTCGTTTTCAAGGTCCTCAATCTCCTGTAGTTGTGTCAATGAAAGCCTATGGGCTGTCTCCACCGTGAGGACCATAAGGTCCCTGCTGCATTTGGTCTCTATGCAGCTGTAACCTT
This sequence comes from Triturus cristatus, assembly GCF_964204655.1. Lineage (NCBI taxonomy): Eukaryota > Metazoa > Chordata > Amphibia > Caudata > Salamandridae > Triturus > Triturus cristatus. The sequence continues at coordinate 479,979,629 of NC_140590.1, read as the reverse complement.
TCTTATAGATTGGGTCGTCTATAAAAACTACTGGAATGTTACGTATCTGAAGTCCTGATGGAATGGTGCCTTCCTTAAGGTGCTGTAGTAAGAAATGTCCGTGAAGGTCCGTGCGTATTTGTTTTTTACGTAATCTGGTGAGTTTATCCGACTCGTTCTGTGTTTTTGCTGTAACACTTAAGGTGGCCGATGCAAAGACCGGCGGTGCCCGTATCAAATTCTGAATGTGTTCTTCGCTGTAAGCGAAGGCATCATTCTCTGCCATTGTAAAAAACAGATGACAAACAAGGGATTGCTAAGACTCAGACACCACAAGACAAACTAAACATTTAACATAAAATTAACCTACTAGAAAAATTACAACTGCAGCAAACAACGATTTTAGAAATAGTGACCCTTTAGATCCCTAAAGGGTGGTGGCTATTTGGCCACTGGAATGAACCTCGCGAGCAACCGCCCGCTCCAACAGTTAGAAAACAACACTGGGTGGTGGCTCAAACTACTCAGCTGAACTGAGCCAAAGATACAAGAAAACAGAACAAACAGTTCAAGCTGAGAATAACTCAACACAATCTTTTTGTAGCTCCTAAAAAGAAATGAAACTGAGAAGGAGGGATTTATGAATTTCCTTATTATTTGATGGAAATAATTCAAATTTATTTTATGATGCAAGAACAATTTTTGCGCAGAACCATTTCTTTTGTTGCGCTGAGGTCATATATACAAAATGTTACAAGGCATATATTACAATAACACATAACTAATATTCCCCTGGAAACACAAAAAGAAAATAAATGTCAACATTCATCAAACACTCATGGCCATTCCACTCATGCATTCACGGCATACATACAAAAACTGTCTAGAACTAGGTCCTTGTGGCGACCTTTCTTTCTTAGTACGATTGATTACATTGCGATTCAAATGTCAAAAAACATTTCATTATTATTTTGCGAAAATGAATATGACAAACATGTTTTTAAACTTCGCATAGGAATACAATTTTATGAAAGCGGTGCGACACAAGGAAATGAAAAATGGTCGACGCGTTTCGAACCCCAGAGTTGTGGGTTCTCCTCAGGACCAACCAATTTCTGTAAGGAACAATGGAAAGGTTTTAGAATATGGAATCGGACTAAGAAAAACTATGAAGCACCAACCGGGCTTGTCAAAACCCACCTTTGCACGGAGAAATCTATCTGCCTTAAATGGATTTTGTTTCCAATGCAGAGGGACCTACACAAGGGAACAAACCAAAACCACCTATATCAGAATTGAAACTTGTCTGCCACACGCTAAACAAAAAACACTTAACCAACAAGAGACTTTAGACCAAGGTAGGTGATGTACGCTCAACTTACTAGAGAAAGGGAACTTTTCCTCTTTTCCGGCTGTCCAAGATTAAATACTTGTGTATCTGAAGGAAGGGAGAATGGACGAAATGAGTACCGTTGACTAGTGTAATCTCATGGAACTGAAAACAACCGTTCAGAAACGCAATCAACGAAGTGGACCGCAGCCCACTGAATGGAGTTTGGAACTTACTTCGATAAGATTTCAGTTTACTTCATGATGTTTATCCCGCGCCGGAATCTAAAAAAACGAGATGGGCTGTGTAAATAATGCGTCGGAGAGTGAAACAATCCAATATCTTAGAACTCCTCTTCTTTAGACCGGAGTGATCATTGCAGGCTTACCGGGCATACATTTTGCAACCGTCCACACCGTAGTCGTGCCTCGAGTGAGGATGCACACAGCCTTGTGGGTACTAATGGCGTGTAACTCTCATTAGGACTACCAAAAAGCGCAAAGCTTGCTGGTACTTGTAGTTTATGTTCTATGACCATACAGGTGTGTTATTTAAAACAAGGGGGATGTGGCTAAGATTCTGATAATTTAAAGTATTGGCGATGGAAGGTGGCTTCCAGGTATTATGGTTTCTGTGTAGTTTTGTTTTTAGCAATCGGACCAACTCCTTTGCTGAGCACCTCAACAACAAGGAAGGCTTTCCCTACGAGGGGAGTAAAGCATGGCTCTGAAAAAGATGGAACTCTCTTTTCTATATAATCGTATGAAGAATGATCGATGCAGCAGAGCAGGCAAAGCCCCGCACAGAAGGACAGCGGCAAAGTTAAGATGTTCTTTTACTTTAAGCAAGTGGTCTAAAAATCTCAGCGACTTCATTTAGGCCATTGATAGCCGTGTTGTACTTCATGATTAATAACGCCTCACGACGGCTTAATAGGCCTTCCAAATCACCTCCACGGGGATCTCTTTCAACTTTGGACAAGACTGTCCATCTCAAATCAGTCTCACTGTGTGAATGAGAGAGCCAATGATGGACTAGAGGGGCATTCTCCACTCGGCGTCTGATCCTAGATTTGTGCTGGATGATGCGTTGTCGCACTTCCTGCGTTGTTTTTCCAATGTACAGCTTCGGACATGGACAAACTATTGCATAAACGACATTTTTCGTTTTGCAATTACTGAATGAGTTATGTTTCCAATGCGTGGTATTGAAGGAAAAGACGTCCCCCTCTATGGTCTGGTCACAGTTTGTGCATGTGCCACATTTGTGGTGTCCTAAAACAGGTGGTAAGTTAAGCATACTCCTCAATGTGCGCTGTTCTTGTTTCGGTAAGGCCGCACGTACTATGTAGTTTGCTACACATTTCTCCTTTTTGAACGCAAACATCGGAGGTCTCGAAAAATCCTCATGGAGGTCCTTGATCAAATGCCAGTTGCCCAGGATGAGTTTGCGGAGTTGGTGGCTGTTTGGGCAGAATGTGGTCACACAAACCGATCTGTCAACCTTACTCCTAATTTTTTGCTCAAGTAATGTCTCTCTTGGTGTCCACCACGCTCTCTTCAGAGAGTGTTTAATTAATTTCTTTGGATAACCCCTTTCAAGGAGGCGGTCTCTGAGTTTGTTTGCATGCCTAAAATATTCCTCTTTTTTGGTGCAGTTCCTGCGAATTCGCAAGAACTGACCATAGGGTAGGTTTTGTCTCAGACTGCGAGGGTGGTTGCTCGTGAAATGAAGGGCCTTGTTCCGATCTGTCTCTTTTCTAAAAAGTGTGGTTTCAAGCTCTCCATCCGAAGCCACTACCTTGACGTCCAGAAAAGTGATAGAATCGTTTGACGAGACTATATTGAATTTGATGTCATTAGATCTTCCATTTAGCCAACAAATGAACTCGTCTAGTGATTGTTGTGTGCCAGTCCAAATTAAGAAAATGTCATCGATAAACCTCATATAGTTGGAAATGTTAGAGACAAACGGGTTATTGTTATATATGAAATTGTTTTCATATAAACCCATGAATAGAACTGCCAGCTCAGGCGCGAAAGGACAACCCATGGCCACGCCTCGTATTTGGTAAAAAAACTCTGAGTCGAAAGAAAAATAATTTTTAGAAAGTGCAAACTTCGCCAAAGACAGGAGGAATTCTGTGGGCACTTGTACTGGTCGTTCTCTTAAATTTAAAAACCACTCTAGGGCCTCCAGAGCTTGATCTTGTGGAATTTGAGTATAGAGTGACACCACGTCCAATGTAACCATCAATTGTGTCCTTTTGTTGAAATGTACGGATGTAATTCTATTCAGGAAAGCCGTGGTGTCTTTCAAATGTGCCGGAACCTGATTGATGAATGGTTTTAGAAAATAGTCGATATATTGAGCCACTGGCTCAATAAGTGATTCACACCCAGAGACTATAGGTCGTCCTGGGGGGTCCAATTCATTTTTGTGGAGTTTGGGTAAAGCATAGAAGACCGGTATCCTTGGATTCATATTTTTCAGGAACAGGCGTTCTTTAGGTCCCACAAAACCTTGTGAAAAGCCTTCCTCTATAATGTGAAATAGTTGGTCTTGTAGTTCTTTAGTTGGGTCTTTTGTGATTTTCCGGTAGCAGGTCACGTCTTCCAATTGGCGGAGTACTTCTTTTTTATATTTATTGACGTCCCAGAGGACCACTGCACCACCTTTGTCTGCCTGCTTCACTACAATAGTTCTATCATTTTGTAGGTCGATAAGGGCATCCTTTTCTTTTTTAGCTAGGTTGAACCTCACAAAGCTTTTTTTGCTTTCCATTGCCTGTATTCCTGATAAGATGGTTCTCTCAAACGTTGCGATTTCCTTGGGAACCTTGGGTCCTGTTGGACAAAAAGTAGATTTCCTCTTTAGTCCGGTGATTTCTGCCGTTCCTCCCTCGGTTGTCTCAGAAAAGAACGTTTTTAAACGGATTTTACGACAGAACTCCATGGTTTCAAGCTTCATTTTGATGAAGTCTGTAGCCCGAGAAGGAACAAAGCTTAGTCCTTTTTGGAGAATTGAAATTTCCGCTGTTGTAAGTATTTTGTCAGACAAATTATAAATTGGTGATGAAGTTAACTCCTGTAATATTGGCGTCGTGTCCTCATTTCCCATGGTTGGGAATATCGTAACCGTCCTCTGCCTTGTCGTTGGCCTCGGCCTAAAAAACGTGCTTCTTGATTGGATGTTTGCGGGTCCTGATTTTGTTGGTTGCCCCTTTGGTTCTGATTGGTCCTAGTTGTTGTATCTGTGGTCTCGCTAGAAGATGATGATGATTCAGAAAAGTTGATAAATCTCTTCCGGGATCTCCCCTGATAGTTTTGGAGATAGTTTCTAGAATCATTGGTAGAATAGAAATCCTTATTAAGGTAGGGGTAAGTAGATTCCAACGAGAAATTCTTTTTGTCCTGCTCAAATTTGTTGCTTTTTTGGATGACCGTGTAATCTTTGAATTCGAGTATTTCTTTCTCCACTTTTTCCAGCAAGGCCTTTGCGTCCGTGAGGTTAGGATTGTTTTTAATCTCGTTTTCAAGGTCCTCAATCTCCTGTAGTTGTGTCAATGAAAGCCTATGGGCTGTCTCCACCGTGAGGACCATAAGGTCCCTGCTGCATTTGGTCTCTATGCAGCTGTAACCTTTCTTATAGATTGGGTCGTCTATAAAAACTACTGGAATGTTACGTATCTGAAGTCCTGATGGAATGGTGCCTTCCTTAAGGTGCTGTAGTAAGAAATGTCCGTGAAGGTCCGTGCGTATTTGTTTTTTACGTAATCTGGTGAGTTTATCCGACTCGTTCTGTGTTTTTGCAAAGGCCTTGCTGGAAAAAGTGGAGAAAGAAATACTCGAATTCAAAGATTACACGGTCATCCAAAAAAGCAACAAATTTGAGCAGGACAAAAAGAATTTCTCGTTGGAATCTACTTACCCCTACCTTAATAAGGATTTCTATTCTACCAATGATTCTAGAAACTATCTCCAAAACTATCAGGGGAGATCCCGGAAGAGATTTATCAACTTTTCTGAATCATCATCATCTTCTAGCGAGACCACAGATACAACAACTAGGACCAATCAGAACCAAAGGGGCAACCAACAAAATCAGGACCCGCAAACATCCAATCAAGAAGCACGTTTTTTAGGCCGAGGCCAACGACAAGGCAGAGGACGGTTACGATATTCCCAACCATGGGAAATGAGGACACGACGCCAATATTACAGGAGTTAACTTCATCACCAATTTATAATTTGTCTGACAAAATACTTACAACAGCGGAAATTTCAATTCTCCAAAAAGGACTAAGCTTTGTTCCTTCTCGGGCTACAGACTTCATCAAAATGAAGCTTGAAACCATGGAGTTCTGTCGTAAAATCCGTTTAAAAACGTTCTTTTCTGAGACAACCGAGGGAGGAACGGCAGAAATCACCGGACTAAAGAGGAAATCTACTTTTTGTCCAACAGGACCCAAGGTTCCCAAGGAAATCGCAACGTTTGAGAGAACCATCTTATCAGGAATACAGGCAATGGAAAGCAAAAAAAGCTTTGTGAGGTTCAACCTAGCTAAAAAAGAAAAGGATGCCCTTATCGACCTACAAAATGATAGAACTATTGTAGTGAAGCAGGCAGACAAAGGTGGTGCAGTGGTCCTCTGGGACGTCAATAAATATAAAAAAGAAGTACTCCGCCAATTGGAAGACGTGACCTGCTACCGGAAAATCACAAAAGACCCAACTAAAGAACTACAAGACCAACTATTTCACATTATAGAGGAAGGCTTTTCACAAGGTTTTGTGGGACCTAAAGAACGCCTGTTCCTGAAAAATATGAATCCAAGGATACCGGTCTTCTATGCTTTACCCAAACTCCACAAAAATGAATTGGACCCCCCAGGACGACCTATAGTCTCTGGGTGTGAATCACTTATTGAGCCAGTGGCTCAATATATCGACTATTTTCTAAAACCATTCATCAATCAGGTTCCGGCACATTTGAAAGACACCACGGCTTTCCTGAATAGAATTACATCCGTACATTTCAACAAAAGGACACAATTGATGGTTACATTGGACGTGGTGTCACTCTATACTCAAATTCCACAAGATCAAGCTCTGGAGGCCCTAGAGTGGTTTTTAAATTTAAGAGAACGACCAGTACAAGTGCCCACAGAATTCCTCCTGTCTTTGGCGAAGTTTGCACTTTCTAAAAATTATTTTTCTTTCGACTCAGAGTTTTTTTACCAAATACGAGGCGTGGCCATGGGTTGTCCTTTCGCGCCTGAGCTGGCAGTTCTATTCATGGGTTTATATGAAAACAATTTCATATATAACAATAACCCGTTTGTCTCTAACATTTCCAACTATATGAGGTTTATCGATGACATTTTCTTAATTTGGACTGGCACACAACAATCACTAGACGAGTTCATTTGTTGGCTAAATGGAAGATCTAATGACATCAAATTCAATATAGTCTCGTCAAACGATTCTATCACTTTTCTGGACGTCAAGGTAGTGGCTTCGGATGGAGAGCTTGAAACCACACTTTTTAGAAAAGAGACAGATCGGAACAAGGCCCTTCATTTCACGAGCAACCACCCTCGCAGTCTGAGACAAAACCTACCCTATGGTCAGTTCTTGCGAATTCGCAGGAACTGCACCAAAAAAGAGGAATATTTTAGGCATGCAAACAAACTCAGAGACCGCCTCCTTGAAAGGGGTTATCCAAAGAAATTAATTAAACACTCTCTGAAGAGAGCGTGGTGGACACCAAGAGAGACATTACTTGAGCAAAAAATTAGGAGTAAGGTTGACAGATCGGTTTGTGTGACCACATTCTGCCCAAACAGCCACCAACTCCGCAAACTCATCCTGGGCAACTGGCATTTGATCAAGGACCTCCATGAGGATTTTTCGAGACCTCCGATGTTTGCGTTCAAAAAGGAGAAATGTGTAGCAAACTACATAGTACGTGCGGCCTTACCGAAACAAGAACAGCGCACATTGAGGAGTATGCTTAACTTACCACCTGTTTTAGGACACCACAAATGTGGCACATGCACAAACTGTGACCAGACCATAGAGGGGGACGTCTTTTCCTTCAATACCACGCATTGGAAACATAACTCATTCAGTAATTGCAAAACGAAAAATGTCGTTTATGCAATAGTTTGTCCATGTCCGAAGCTGTACATTGGAAAAACAACGCAGGAAGTGCGACAACGCATCATCCAGCACAAATCTAGGATCAGACGCCGAGTGGAGAATGCCCCTCTAGTCCATCATTGGCTCTCTCATTCACACAGTGAGACTGATTTGAGATGGACAGTCTTGTCCAAAGTTGAAAGAGATCCCCGTGGAGGTGATTTGGAAGGCCTATTAAGCCGTCGTGAGGCGTTATTAATCATGAAGTACAACACGGCTATCAATGGCCTAAATGAAGTCGCTGAGATTTTTAGACCACTTGCTTAAAGTAAAAGAACATCTTAACTTTGCCGCTGTCCTTCTGTGCGGGGCTTTGCCTGCTCTGCTGCATCGATCATTCTTCATACGATTATATAGAAAAGAGAGTTCCATCTTTTTCAGAGCCATGCTTTACTCCCCTCGTAGGGAAAGCCTTCCTTGTTGTTGAGGTGCTCAGCAAAGGAGTTGGTCCGATTGCTAAAAACAAAACTACACAGAAACCATAATACCTGGAAGCCACCTTCCATCGCCAATACTTTAAATTATCAGAATCTTAGCCACATCCCCCTTGTTTTAAATAACACACCTGTATGGTCATAGAACATAAACTACAAGTACCAGCAAGCTTTGCGCTTTTTGGTAGTCCTAATGAGAGTTACACGCCATTAGTACCCACAAGGCTGTGTGCATCCTCACTCGAGGCACGACTACGGTGTGGACGGTTGCAAAATGTATGCCCGGTAAGCCTGCAATGATCACTCCGGTTTAAAGAAGAGGAGTTCTAAGATATTGGATTGTTTCACTCTCCGACGCATTATTTACACAGCCCATCTCGTTTTTTTAGATTCCGGCGCGGGATAAACATCATGAAGTAAACTGAAATCTTATCGAAGTAAGTTCCAAACTCCATTCAGTGGGCTGCGGTCCACTTCGTTGATTGCGTTTCTGAACGGTTGTTTTCAGTTCCATGAGATTACACTAGTCAACGGTACTCATTTCGTCCATTCTCCCTTCCTTCAGATACACAAGTATTTAATCTTGGACAGCCGGAAAAGAGGAAAAGTTCCCTTTCTCTAGTAAGTTGAGCGTACATCACCTACCTTGGTCTAAAGTCTCTTGTTGGTTAAGTGTTTTTTGTTTAGCGTGTGGCAGACAAGTTTCAATTCTGATATAGGTGGTTTTGGTTTGTTCCCTTGTGTAGGTCCCTCTGCATTGGAAACAAAATCCATTTAAGGCAGATAGATTTCTCCGTGCAAAGGTGGGTTTTGACAAGCCCGGTTGGTGCTTCATAGTTTTTCTTAGTCCGATTCCATATTCTAAAACCTTTCCATTGTTCCTTACAGAAATTGGTTGGTCCTGAGGAGAACCCACAACTCTGGGGTTCGAAACGCGTCGACCATTTTTCATTTCCTTGTGTCGCACCGCTTTCATAAAATTGTATTCCTATGCGAAGTTTAAAAACATGTTTGTCATATTCATTTTCGCAAAATAATAATGAAATGTTTTTTGACATTTGAATCGCAATGTAATCAATCGTACGAAGAAAGAAAGGTCGCCACAAGGACCTAGTTCTAGACAGTTTTTGTATGTATGCCGTGAATGCATGAGTGGAATGGCCATGAGTGTTTGATGAATGTTGACATTTATTTTCTTTTTGTGTTTCCAGGGGAATATTAGTTATGTGTTATTGTAATATATGCCTTGTAACATTTTGTATATATGACCTCAGCGCAACAAAAGAAATGGTTCTGCGCAAAAATTGTTCTTGCATCATAAAATAAATTTGAATTATTTCCATCAAATAATAAGGAAATTCATAAATCCCTCCTTCTCAGTTTCATTTCTTTTTAGGAGCTACAAAAAGATTGTGTTGAGTTATTCTCAGCTTGAACTGTTTGTTCTGTTTTCTTGTATCTTTGGCTCAGTTCAGCTGAGTAGTTTGAGCCACCACCCAGTGTTGTTTTCTAACTGTTGGAGCGGGCGGTTGCTCGCGAGGTTCATTCCAGTGGCCAAATAGCCACCACCCTTTAGGGATCTAAAGGGTCACTATTTCTAAAATCGTTGTTTGCTGCAGTTGTAATTTTTCTAGTAGGTTAATTTTATGTTAAATGTTTAGTTTGTCTTGTGGTGTCTGAGTCTTAGCAATCCCTTGTTTGTCATCTGTTTTTTACAATGGCAGAGAATGATGCCTTCGCTTACAGCGAAGAACACATTCAGAATTTGATACGGGCACCGCCGGTCTTTGCATCGGCCACCTTAAGTGTTACAGCAAAAACACAGAACGAGTCGGATAAACTCACCAGATTACGTAAAAAACAAATACGCACGGACCTTCACGGACATTTCTTACTACAGCACCTTAAGGAAGGCACCATTCCATCAGGACTTCAGATACGTAACATTCCAGTAGTTTTTATAGACGACCCAATCTATAAGAAAGGTTACAGCTGCATAGAGACCAAATGCAGCAGGGACCTTATGGTCCTCACGGTGGAGACAGCCCATAGGCTTTCATTGACACAACTACAGGAGATTGAGGACCTTGAAAACGAGATTAAAAACAATCCTAACCTCACGGACGCAAAGGCCTTGCTGGAAAAAGTGGAGAAAGAAATACTCGAATTCAAAGATTACACGGTCATCCAAAAAAGCAACAAATTTGAGCAGGACAAAAAGAATTTCTCGTTGGAATCTACTTACCCCTACCTTAATAAGGATTTCTATTCTACCAATGATTCTAGAAACTATCTCCAAAACTATCAGGGGAGATCCCGGAAGAGATTTATCAACTTTTCTGAATCATCATCATCTTCTAGCGAGACCACAGATACAACAACTAGGACCAATCAGAACCAAAGGGGCAACCAACAAAATCAGGACCCGCAAACATCCAATCAAGAAGCACGTTTTTTAGGCCGAGGCCAACGACAAGGCAGAGGACGGTTACGATATTCCCAACCATGGGAAATGAGGACACGACGCCAATATTACAGGAGTTAACTTCATCACCAATTTATAATTTGTCTGACAAAATACTTACAACAGCGGAAATTTCAATTCTCCAAAAAGGACTAAGCTTTGTTCCTTCTCGGGCTACAGACTTCATCAAAATGAAGCTTGAAACCATGGAGTTCTGTCGTAAAATCCGTTTAAAAACGTTCTTTTCTGAGACAACCGAGGGAGGAACGGCAGAAATCACCGGACTAAAGAGGAAATCTACTTTTTGTCCAACAGGACCCAAGGTTCCCAAGGAAATCGCAACGTTTGAGAGAACCATCTTATCAGGAATACAGGCAATGGAAAGCAAAAAAAGCTTTGTGAGGTTCAACCTAGCTAAAAAAGAAAAGGATGCCCTTATCGACCTACAAAATGATAGAACTATTGTAGTGAAGCAGGCAGACAAAGGTGGTGCAGTGGTCCTCTGGGACGTCAATAAATATAAAAAAGAAGTACTCCGCCAATTGGAAGACGTGACCTGCTACCGGAAAATCACAAAAGACCCAACTAAAGAACTACAAGACCAACTATTTCACATTATAGAGGAAGGCTTTTCACAAGGTTTTGTGGGACCTAAAGAACGCCTGTTCCTGAAAAATATGAATCCAAGGATACCGGTCTTCTATGCTTTACCCAAACTCCACAAAAATGAATTGGACCCCCCAGGACGACCTATAGTCTCTGGGTGTGAATCACTTATTGAGCCAGTGGCTCAATATATCGACTATTTTCTAAAACCATTCATCAATCAGGTTCCGGCACATTTGAAAGACACCACGGCTTTCCTGAATAGAATTACATCCGTACATTTCAACAAAAGGACACAATTGATGGTTACATTGGACGTGGTGTCACTCTATACTCAAATTCCACAAGATCAAGCTCTGGAGGCCCTAGAGTGGTTTTTAAATTTAAGAGAACGACCAGTACAAGTGCCCACAGAATTCCTCCTGTCTTTGGCGAAGTTTGCACTTTCTAAAAATTATTTTTCTTTCGACTCAGAGTTTTTTTACCAAATACGAGGCGTGGCCATGGGTTGTCCTTTCGCGCCTGAGCTGGCAGTTCTATTCATGGGTTTATATGAAAACAATTTCATATATAACAATAACCCGTTTGTCTCTAACATTTCCAACTATATGAGGTTTATCGATGACATTTTCTTAATTTGGACTGGCACACAACAATCACTAGACGAGTTCATTTGTTGGCTAAATGGAAGATCTAATGACATCAAATTCAATATAGTCTCGTCAAACGATTCTATCACTTTTCTGGACGTCAAGGTAGTGGCTTCGGATGGAGAGCTTGAAACCACACTTTTTAGAAAAGAGACAGATCGGAACAAGGCCCTTCATTTCACGAGCAACCACCCTCGCAGTCTGAGACAAAACCTACCCTATGGTCAGTTCTTGCGAATTCGCAGGAACTGCACCAAAAAAGAGGAATATTTTAGGCATGCAAACAAACTCAGAGACCGCCTCCTTGAAAGGGGTTATCCAAAGAAATTAATTAAACACTCTCTGAAGAGAGCGTGGTGGACACCAAGAGAGACATTACTTGAGCAAAAAATTAGGAGTAAGGTTGACAGATCGGTTTGTGTGACCACATTCTGCCCAAACAGCCACCAACTCCGCAAACTCATCCTGGGCAACTGGCATTTGATCAAGGACCTCCATGAGGATTTTTCGAGACCTCCGATGTTTGCGTTCAAAAAGGAGAAATGTGTAGCAAACTACATAGTACGTGCGGCCTTACCGAAACAAGAACAGCGCACATTGAGGAGTATGCTTAACTTACCACCTGTTTTAGGACACCACAAATGTGGCACATGCACAAACTGTGACCAGACCATAGAGGGGGACGTCTTTTCCTTCAATACCACGCATTGGAAACATAACTCATTCAGTAATTGCAAAACGAAAAATGTCGTTTATGCAATAGTTTGTCCATGTCCGAAGCTGTACATTGGAAAAACAACGCAGGAAGTGCGACAACACATCATCCAGCACAAATCTAGGATCAGACGCCGAGTGGAGAATGCCCCTCTAGTCCATCATTGGCTCTCTCATTCACACAGTGAGACTGATTTGAGATGGACAGTCTTGTCCAAAGTTGAAAGAGATCCCCGTGGAGGTGATTTGGAAGGCCTATTAAGCCGTCGTGAGGCGTTATTAATCATGAAGTACAACACGGCTATCAATGGCCTAAATGAAGTCGCTGAGATTTTTAGACCACTTGCTTAAAGTAAAAGAACATCTTAACTTTGCCGCTGTCCTTCTGTGCGGGGCTTTGCCTGCTCTGCTGCATCGATCATTCTTCATACGATTATATAGAAAAGAGAGTTCCATCTTTTTCAGAGCCATGCTTTACTCCCCTCGTAGGGAAAGCCTTCCTTGTTGTTGAGGTGCTCAGCAAAGGAGTTGGTCCGATTGCTAAAAACAAAACTACACAGAAACCATAATACCTGGAAGCCACCTTCCATCGCCAATACTTTAAATTATCAGAATCTTAGCCACATCCCCCTTGTTTTAAATAACACACCTGTATGGTCATAGAACATAAACTACAAGTACCAGCAAGCTTTGCGCTTTTTGGTAGTCCTAATGAGAGTTACACGCCATTAGTACCCACAAGGCTGTGTGCATCCTCACTCGAGGCACGACTACGGTGTGGACGGTTGCAAAATGTATGCCCGGTAAGCCTGCAATGATCACTCCGGTCTAAAGAAGAGGAGTTCTAAGATATTGGATTGTTTCACTCTCCGACGCATTATTTACACAGCCCATCTCGTTTTTTTAGATTCCGGCGCGGGATAAACATCATGAAGTAAACTGAAATCTTATCGAAGTAAGTTCCAAACTCCATTCAGTGGGCTGCGGTCCACTTCGTTGATTGCGTTTCTGAACGGTTGTTTTCAGTTCCATGAGATTACACTAGTCAACGGTACTCATTTCGTCCATTCTCCCTTCCTTCAGATACACAAGTATTTAATCTTGGACAGCCGGAAAAGAGGAAAAGTTCCCTTTCTCTAGTAAGTTGAGCGTACATCACCTACCTTGGTCTAAAGTCTCTTGTTGGTTAAGTGTTTTTTGTTTAGCGTGTGGCAGACAAGTTTCAATTCTGATATAGGTGGTTTTGGTTTGTTCCCTTGTGTAGGTCCCTCTGCATTGGAAACAAAATCCATTTAAGGCAGATAGATTTCTCCGTGCAAAGGTGGGTTTTGACAAGCCCGGTTGGTGCTTCATAGTTTTTCTTAGTCCGATTCCATATTCTAAAACCTTTCCATTGTTCCTTACAGAAATTGGTTGGTCCTGAGGAGAACCCACAACTCTGGGGTTCGAAACGCGTCGACCATTTTTCATTTCCTTGTGTCGCACCGCTTTCATAAAATTGTATTCCTATGCGAAGTTTAAAAACATGTTTGTCATATTCATTTTCGCAAAATAATAATGAAATGTTTTTTGACATTTGAATCGCAATGTAATCAATCGTACTAAGAAAGAAAGGTCGCCACAAGGACCTAGTTCTAGACAGTTTTTGTATGTATGCCGTGAATGCATGAGTGGAATGGCCATGAGTGTTTGATGAATGTTGACATTTATTTTCTTTTTGTGTTTCCAGGGGAATATTAGTTATGTGTTATTGTAATATATGCCTTGTAACATTTTGTATATATGACCTCAGCGCAACAAAAGAAATGGTTCTGCGCAAAAATTGTTCTTGCATCATAAAATAAATTTGAATTATTTCCATCAAATAATAAGGAAATTCATAAATCCCTCCTTCTCAGTTTCATTTCTTTTTAGGAGCTACAAAAAGATTGTGTTGAGTTATTCTCAGCTTGAACTGTTTGTTCTGTTTTCTTGTATCTTTGGCTCAGTTCAGCTGAGTAGTTTGAGCCACCACCCAGTGTTGTTTTCTATCAGTAAATTAGCAGCACAGCATATAAATCATAAGTAAAAGAACTCAATACAGTTTAGAATTACATCTGGCATAGAGTCACCTTCTAAGAATGAGAGTAGGGGCTCTCTTCTGTGAGAGAAATGCACACTCTCGTATAGGACTTTGAACAATAGGGCTCTTACATTCAATGGATCACATGATTCATTACCTTTAAACAAATAAGAAACAGTCTAAAAACACACATTTTTTCTACCTAGAATACATTCAGTGATTTTCCCACCATCAATACATTATGGTTCGATCATCCTCTCTTGGTGATACAGTTTAATGGATACAATGTTTACATAACTAGGATGAGCAAGATTTGTCCTTGGCTTCGTACATTCAGGAGACTTTATCCCAGAGCTTTTTCTGCTGACTTGTCTGAAACTATTAAAGTTTATTTTGGAAACAGAATCAACAATAATATCACGTTACAGAGATGGTTCAGTATTAGCAGTAGCTCAAATAGCACGTTATTTTTATTAACAGAAAATTTGTGCTCACGGTGCTCATTGAGATCTGATGCATCTACTGTCATTGTTTTGAAAGGGATGGATTCATTGAAGTGGATTAGGAAAGGCAAGAAATCGGTTGTTATTAGGAGTGGTCGACACGTGCACCTGTTAGTTGAATTGGATAAAGTGAGGAACGAGTTTGGAAAGTGTGTTTGGAAGTCCATAGTAATAAGAAAGGTTTGGGATGAGGCAGAGAGTGCAAATATGGGCAGAGGTTGAAAAAAGGAAATTATCATTTTTATTTTATTTCATTTTTGTATTTCCCCCAGTAAGTGAAGTATATATAAATATATAAAGACATACCCATACATATAAATGTATATCGATATGTATACAAACAAAACATACATACATAGATACACACATACACATATTAAAATTATGCATTTTTATATACAAGCATAAATACCCATATGTATGTACATGTAGTAGCCAAAGTCAAAATATCTTTTTTCAGCCAATACATATGGCCATAAAAGCACAAAGTAATAGCATTTAGCATTTGTATAATTACTACACCAGGACAAAAAAGATTAAGACAAATAAATTATCCAAATCCCTTTAAAAGCCTACTAGTATGTCATTCCATTCAGGTTAAAAAAATCTTTTAAAATAACAATAATTAATTAACAACATTGATTTTCAAAAAGGATAGTTTTTGCCTAACCAGAGTTCAAAGTGCATAGTATCTTCTTTATTTAATTGCAGTTATAATATAATTAAGAACAGAGGTATACATGTAGTAATATTTATATGCTCGAACATTCACATGTTCACTGTGAAGAAATAAACATTTTGGGGTTTTTACATGCGTAAATCAATTGTTAAAGCCTTACAGATACCTTCCATATAATCAGATTTTGGTATTTATCATAGAAAAACGCAAAACCCTAATTACAGTCATCATAGAGATTCTGTTGTTGTTTACATTTAGAGTTGTCTTCCCTGATGAAAAGTGGTCCTTTGCCATGTTTTATCATTGTAGGTGGTACAAAGCAACTTGAAGGGAAAAAGTCCGGCAACTAAAAACCAATGTAGGGTCCTCAATGCAGGGGAGATATGCACTTGTGGCTTACATATAGGATTAGTGATAGCGAATAAGGGTGGTATTTGCAAGCTGCTAGCTTGGCACAAACTCAGAACTCTGCTAAGCTAGCCCATAGGTATCTAAATCTTGAATTGAGAGGATGCATGGTGTTAACTGGCTACACCTGGTGCTTCAAAGAGAGCGAGGTACAGCTGGGGGCATGGTCTCTAAATATGGTGGTACTGCTTCGTACGCATCCCTTACTGCCATACCCCAAAGTTGCAAGTTGAATGCCTATGATACTCTATGCGCCCTAACAGGCCTGGGAACCAAGCTCCGACACAGAGCTCTCCTTCTCACTTGAGTTTTCCAGTTTTTTGAGTGTGCGATACTGCAGCCTGAGAGAGACAGCATATTTGCCTGTGATGCCTTTGCCACAGCACCCGGAAACATGTCTAAACCAGCACGACTAAAGCTTTTAACTGAGGCAGTGACTGGTAAATCGACCACAATAATGGCAAAACTTGTACCCCAGCCCGAAGCTCAGGACTGGAGTCCCTCCTGAATGATCTCAATGCATTCTGATTGTCGATGGCCACAGTAGAGGATACCAGAAACAAATCGATTGCAGAGATCCTATCGATACACTTGGACATCACACTGTTCTAAAAGTGACTGCAAAGCACAGAAGACGGTTACTCTTAGTGGACCAGAAACGGCCTCATTTATTAGGCCCTTTGCGACACCGGAACGTCACTATTCTGACGTACCGGTGGCGGAATGTGCCCTGGCATATTTACAAGCCCCCGTGAAGCCACTTTACGTGGCTTTTCATGGCCTTGTAAATATGTGCCCCCATCACGCAGAACACTGCATGAAAGGGGCGTTCTATGGGTGTTGCTCTGGGTGTTTCCACGCAACACCCATGGAATCTGAAGCATTTCCAGATTTACGAGAAAACATAAACCTGGGAATGCATGAGAATCTAACGCCACCCAGGGATTGCGTTACGGAGGCGCAACGAGGAGAAATGTTTTCAGTTCTCATTGTTTTTTCCTTTTTCTATGCGTTCTGCATTGTGCAGCACACATAGAAAGAGGAAATCGCCTGAATTGATTGGTTTTATGCAGGAAGATGTCCCTTCCTGCACAAAATCAATCAGCCCTGCAACACAGGCTCTCTTGCACCATGGCAAACTTCTCCAGGAGCTCATGAATACGGCGTTTATCCCCCCCATTAGAAATTCAAAGAGCGCACAAGCTGAGAAAGTGCAATTTTGAAGCAAAGGGGAACCCCTTCTACATAATTGACTGTTTTCTTTGACACCAACATTCTAGGCAAATGTTCACTGCTGCAAAGAAACTTGGTCCCTTCTCTGTGGGTTCTCACTTAGAATCTAACACTAGAGACATTTTGAATGAAACAAATCTGATGCAGAAGAGGATCCTCTCGCCAACAGGACGCAACTCCTGAGCCAGACAAACTGATGGGCAGAGAAGCACTGGAGGAGGTGAGCTCTAAACCTCATCAACCCAATAACCTGTGAGGTGTTCCGGTGATGATGTACGTGACGTGCCTAAACAGCCGCAATGTAGCAGCGGAAGCTCCGGTGGTGGCAGCAGGCACCGAACTGCGGGGAGTGATCAAGGCGTCAGAGGTATGGCCCAACTCTGGTCCTGATTGCGGTCCGATCTGCGCAGGACTAGCAGGACTAGCACCAGGTAACATGTCAGTACAGATTGGCGAGGGCTGCGACAAACCCAGTGCAGGTACAGGTTGAAGGCGGCGAGGTGACTGGGGCTCGAGCCGCTTCTTCAGCTTCTTCAGTCGCTGCTTCGTTGGCACGACTTGCACTTCAGGGAGTTCCCTGTTAACTCCCTCCTCCCATCTCCATTCTTTTTTCAAGCTTTGGGGTTTAGCCATTCTAATCTCCACCACCCCAGCTTCTACCAATCAGTCAATCAGTAAAGCAGGGGAGTTGGGGGGGTAGGGAGGAGAAAGTGAAGCTTAACCTGCTGGAGTTGACTGGCAAAAGGGGGTAGTAAGGCAGTAAAGTTGAAGAAGAGGGTTGGACCAGGCCGCAGGGTCATAATCCATCGCATATTTCGAGCCACCCAACACCGTTGGTACCTCTTCATACCACATAAGCAGTTGCTTTAACAGCGGAAGACCTGGCAGTAGGCTCTAAGTGGCTCATAGCAGCCCAGACTCGACCAGCTCTGTAGAGCTTTGAGTAGGTCTGAGAAACTTGCATGACAGCGTCACACGGGGCATCAGACTTTCAGATCTCAAGCTCCTCAAGCACCAAAAGGACCCCAAGGACCTCAGCACCACAAGCCTCAGAAGGTCGCGGATCAAGGGCCGAGGACAGAGGGCAGTGAGAGACCCTAGGTGGTTGGTGTCTGTAGATGTAGGAGCAGAAGCGGCCGAAGATAGTCCAGTGCGGCTTGCCCCTATACTACAGCCAGCTACCTCACTTTGCCCACTGAGCTCCTCCACAACCCACACTTCCTGTGACCTCTTCACTGGGATGTACGACTGTTCCTGTATCCTATGAGCTTGCCCCAGTACAGACCTAAAACTGAAAACCGAGACGGAATGCAGAAAGAGATGGACAGCTGAGGTAGCAGCTGGTGCAGAAGCAGAAGGTGAACAGTGATCTGCAGCAAGAAGGGAGAGGGCAAAAAAAAATGGAAGACCACCATCTCTAAGATCTGGGATAGTAAGGCAGTAGGCAGTAACAAGGCCTAACAAAAGGAAGTATTTGTAAAGATAGGGGTACCCCTGACACAATTTCCTAAATCAGGGTATGTAAATAAATTGAAAAAACACATTTAGGAAAGCAAAATATAATTTCTGGACATAACGTGCATACACAATATAATATTGGTACAAATACACCCTGTCAAATTCAATATAGAAAAAATATATGTATAGAATTAATTAATCAGACATTCAGCACAAAATTATATACAGATTCTTATTTTGTTATATGAAATGGACATTAATTTCTGGCATGGCTCTGGAGTTTTTAAATCCTATGCGCGTTTCGGCTGTGTGCCTTCATCAGAAAGCCATGTACATTGACCATGAAAACCTATACAGGGTGCATATAAACAAAACACATATGTCAGTGTTGCGCTAATATCCTATTTACATTGTCTAGCCCAGAATGGGTCAATTACAATACTTAAAGCAAATAAACATGGCCATTAAATAAACACTGGTTCTTATTATGCACTCCTATCTAGAGAACATGAAAAATAGTAACAATTATTATGTATCCCCTAAATTCAGTCACCAAGTGTTGGACTTCAAGAAAGCCTAAAAAGTGAAACACTCCCTTTGTGACACAAGGAAATATACATATAAACAGTTTATGAACAAATAAAGAAGTAGTAATAATAAAAGAATTATAAAGACAGGATTATTTGCCTTCTTATTAGGATAAACCATCATAGATTAGTATGGTACTAAACTAAAGGGATGTTACCTTGTAGGATGTACTAAGTACTTTAAGCTCAAGGATGGTCTGACTCTATCACCTTATTACCGATGTAATACAGAGCAAGCTATAGAGGATGAAAAAAGTGCTTGGATTACTTGGGTGGAATCCTTCTAAAGCAACAATTAGATAAATCTGATCGTTATTCTTTTACCTCTAATGTGGATGAGTCAAAGAATGTTGTAATAAGTTCTGTGTGACGATTGTCGTAAACCGAAAAAGGTCACTTATGTAAAGGTAATCAAAACAGTGCATATTAATTAGAACTCAACGTGGCAATAAATCGGTGCTCAACATATAATTAGCAGGTGATAACCTGACAATAAACTATTGCTTTGCTCCTAACGCTGCTTTCTAATTCTTGTCTATCTGAGTATATGTATCATTCGTAAAAATGAATGCCGTTGGAGAGATTTTTTTAAGTTTCTCTTAAAATGAGAACTTAAAAGGTCCTGTCTAGTGGATCAATTAGAGCTACCAATTTAGCGAAGGAAAGATTAAGTTTAATTTGGAAAAAATATGCACGTTAAAGCCATTACATCACGTGTAGGATATAAATCAATCATAGCATGCACGCTACAACTGATATCTAGTTGGAGCTTCATCTCTGTAAGTTTCGCTATAGAGATGCAAAATTTTATATTCTTTATTTGTAATATAGATTGGGCTATGTCTATCCATAGGTAATGGTAAGAAAAATATATGTATGATAGATCTAAAGTACCTGAGATATGTGACCCCAATGTCAATGATCGACGAACTATCTATGCACTCGCAACAATGCCATATGGAGTATATCCTACGGGCGAAGCGGATGAAGATGCTATTTGCCTTTTGTTTAAATAAAGATATAACGGCAATTATAAGTAAACAAAAAAAAAAAAGAAAAATTAATTACCCGCTATTGGGATGAATATAAGCAGACGGCACTAAAGAACTCCAAAGTAGCCTATGGTACTTCAGGCGTCTGTATGCAGGGTCTGTTTAGTGAGACCTAGAGATCAAAAGTAATAAACAGACAGCGTATTAGCCACTAACCGTTTCTCAGGTTGCTGTGTGCTGTCTGAAACATTTTCGATAACTATAACAAACATCCTGTGCTGGCTATCCGATGTACGCTTGCCTTTAAATAGGATTGGTCCTACTGGAATTGAGGGGTCTGTCTCTCTCAGTCACAAAATTGATGAAGAGACGTCTGTGGTGCTGAACGCCGTCTGTGAAAACCGAACTGCCAATGGCAACCTTGTCAAAAAAAGATGCATATCTCGGCAATTCAGCAGTGGAACGCTCTCAACCATGGCGGCCATCTTATAATAGGTCCAGAATAGGAACCGCCAATTTAAAAGTCTATACTTAGATCGAGGGAACAAAGCCCAAACATTTGATGGTATCTAGTTGGAGAAATCTGAACTATGTTCGCCACTTTATCCAACAAGGCATTGCTGGATATTTTGATTTTCACTCACTATATTGGTCTGAGTTCATCCTCTATTAAGTGACCTATCCATATATATTCTATCATACACTTGGTACATAAAGCGACCTGTTCTGCACAATTACCATAGTTAACAAGGCTTTGTTAACATTTATGTATGACCTTTTTTATAATCTCAGATTTCTCCAACTAGATACCATCAAATGTTTGGCCTTTGTTCCCTCGATCTAAGTATAGCCTTTTAAATTGGCGCTTCCTATTTTGATCTCTAGGTTTCACTAAACAGACCCTACATACAGACGCCTGAAGTACCATAGGCTAGTTGGGAGTTCTTTGGCGCCGTCTGCTTATATTCATTCCAATAGCGGGTAATACATTTTTTTTTTTTTAGTTTACTTATAATTGCCGTTATATCTTTATTTAAGCAAAAGGCAAATAGCATCTTCATCCGCTTCGCCCGTAGGATATACTCCATATGGCATCGTTGCGAGTGCATAGATAGTTCGTCGATCATTGACATTGGGGTCACATATCTCAGGTACTTTATATCTATCATACATATATTTTTCTTACCATTACCTAGGGATAGACATAGCCCAATCTATATTACAAATAAAGAACATTACATTTTGCATCTCTATAGCGAAACTTACAGAGATGAAGCTCCAACTAGATAGCAATTGTAGCGTGCATGCTATGATTGGTTTATATCCTACACATGATGTAATGGCTTCAACGTGCATATTTTTCCAAATTAAACTTAATCTTTCCATCGCTAAATTGGTAGCTCCAATTGATCCACCAGACAGGACCTTTTAAGTTCTCATTTTAAGAGAAACTTAAAAAAATCTCTCCAACAGCATTCATTTTACGAATAATACATATACTCAGATAGACAAGAATTAGAAAGCAGCGTTAGGAGAAACGCAATAGTTTATTGTCAGGTTATCACCTGCTAATTATATGTTGAGCACCGATTTATTGCCACATTGAGTTCTAATTAATATGCATTTTTTCGTTTTCCTTTTCATAGATTCATAAGTGACCTTTTTCGGTTCACGACAATCGTCACACAGAACTTATTACAACATTCTTTGATTCACCTACTTTAGAGGTAAAAGAATAAAGATCAGATTTATCTAATGGTTGCTTTAGAAGGATTCCACCCAAGTAATCCAAGCACTTTTTTCATCCTCTATAGCTTGCTCTGTATTACATAGGTAATGAGGTGATAGAGTCAGAAAATCCTTGAGCTTAAAGTACTTAGTACTAGGGGTGGGCGGAATTTGCGGAATTAACCTTCGCAAATTATCGCGAGAATGTTTAAAATTATCGCAAACAAGCAGAAATATCGCGAAGATGCGGAAGTTTTTTTCCGGCATGTTCGCGAGATTTTCTGCATGGTTGCGGGTCGCCAACTTACCCATGTGGTTGCTTGCGGGCGCGGCCATCTTGTTTTGAGTTGTTCTCGCGGTGCATGATCGCGAGAAGAAAGACGTGATCGCGCGACGCATGACGTCACTGCGGGCGCGAACTGTCGCGAGACAGCGCAAATGGCTAAAAACAATACAACATCTCATGGAGAACGCGACCGGATCAAGAAAACTTGTCGGCGAACGCAGGGATTCAGGTAAGGCGATCGCGCGCGCGCGAGAATGTATTATTTTACAGCGCGAGCAAGAAACAAATTATCGCCAAGCTGCGGAAACCGGAATTTTTGACATTTTCGCGCTCTCCGCGGAACGCAAAAATGTCAAATTATCGCAATTTCCGCGAACGGAACGAAATTTTTGCCCAGGCCTACTTAGTACACACTACAAGGTAACATCCCTTTAGTTTAGTACCATGCTAATCTATGATGGTTTATCCTAATGAGAAGGCAAATACTCCTGTCTTTATTATTCTTTTATTATTACTACTTCTTTATTTTTTCATAAACTATTTATATGTATATTTCCTTGTGTCACAAAGGGTGTGTTTCTCTTTTTAGGCTTTCTTGAAGTCCAACACTTGGTGACTGAATTTAGGGGATACATAATAATTGTTACTATTTTCCGTGTTCTCTAGATAAGAGTTTTAATGTGCATAATAAGAACCAGTGTTTTTTTAATGGCCATGTTTATTTGCTTTAAGTATTATAATTGGCCCATTCTGGGCTAGACAATGTAAGTAGGATATTAGCGCAACACTGACATATGTTTTTTGTTTATTTGCACCCTGTATAGGTTTTCATGGTCAATGTACATGGCTTCCTGATGAAGGCACACAGCCGAAACGGGCGTAGGATTTAAAAACTCCAGAGCCATGCCAGAAATGAATGTCCATTTCATATAACGAAATAAGAATCTGTATATAATTTTGTGCTGAATGTCTAATTAATTCTCTAGACAAAATGTATTGGCGACACTGAGACAGGAAATAGATTTAGAGCACATTGTCTAGTTGCACAATATAGAATAGAATAATACAAGTGTAAACATCATGCATTTTGTAGTGGTAGAGGGTATCATCCTCTTAACATGTTCTCCTTTTTAAATTGTATGGAAACCTAATGCACTTTATAATGAATATAAAATACAAAAAATAAAAAATATATTTTTCTATATTGAATTTGACAGGGTGTATTTGTACTAATATTATATTGTGTATGCGCGTTATGTCCAGAAATTATATTTAGCTTTCCTAAATGTGTTTTTTCAATTGACTAACAAAAGGAAGTGCAAGACAACTACTATGGCAAGCAAAGGGAAAAGGATGAGGAAGGAGGAAGACTGCTCCTTGATTTCTCCACTCCAGCCCACAGGCTCTTAAAAACACCCCCACAACCAGTCCGACTACTCCAATTAAGCCGATCCGCTAACCTAAAATATACACCAAATTCTCTTTTCTAAAGGACGCTGCAGTAGTGTTATTCTCGAGTAACCCAATATGTTTCAACAACAACAGAACACGGAATGCGGGAAGCTCACTACAACTAGCGAGAGTATAGGTATACATGAGGAAGCAAGGGAAGAAGAGGAGATCAAAGAACCTGATGAAAGGGGAACAACAGGCCAGGAACCTTGCCACCAGCAAGAGCCTGTAAGGGCCAACAACCACATAAGAAACACAGGTAGAGAAAATGAGGCTACACGACAGGCTAACAGCCACAAGGAAGCAATAACAGAGAGCGGGAAAGGAAAAGGCTGCAACCTTAAAAAGTACCCTCATGAGGGACACCTGGCTAAATGGCTCGCTAAACACAAGAAAAAGGAAGAAGCACATGAGAGTGCACACCCTAATAATTGCCATTAATTTAAAGGAAGAGGCAGGACTCCCCAAGGTTATCCAACAAATCGAGTCAATCGGGGTGCAGGTATCCTCTATGCAGGAGACGCAATTAGCTCGACCGGTTACACCTGAGAACACTGAGGGTAGCGAGGACCCCCACAATTCGACAGTTAGCAAAGAAGGAGCACAAATTCTCAAATCACTCCATACTACAATTACAGAGCCACTGGGATGACCAGTTCAGGAACAGTTGCAACCCGCAGTTTGTGCAAAGTACCTTTTAAACCCAACTCAGCAAAACAATGCAAGGGTCACATACATCAAAAATTCTGGAATCAGACTTAAAAACATCCTATCTCAGACCAGAAGAATGGGAGGAGCTGCTAGCCTCGTACACCCAGGACTCTCCAGAAGAATTAAAAGGAAAAATCAGGAAGTCACCTGAATGTAATACTAAACAAGTCAAATTGCATGAAAAGGACGACATCTGGACTTCACTGTTGCATCCCATGCAAATGTCCATTAATGTCATGCAATACCTGTCTGACAAAATGGACATCCAACTGTCGGTCCAAAACTCACTCTCTATCTTTGTCGCAAATATTGATACAAAACTGGCAGGCCTCAATAAGTTGATCAGGAGGGCCTAATCACAGACACAGCTTACCTAGACCAGCTGCACCTATGTAACAATCGTTGACAAATTGTCAACGCTACCAATGGCAATGGGCAACTGACGCAAGAGAGGAAACCACCAGCCATTCACCTAAAACATCAGCCCCCTCCCTGAATACAGAACTATCAGTGATGAACTCACTAAACCGGGGCCGGGGCCAGCTCACTAAGATTATCCTTGGTTCATCTGTAATTGCGGAAACTAACATAGCGTGACTCGAAACTAACATAGCGCGACACAGCATTGGGCATTTTTGCACGCGCTCATCTTTTTAAAATTGTGTTTGTTCCGATATTGTGCTTTTAATCTGTTTTAACTGTTAGAAAACTCATTAAGAGCCCCGCATTTGTACTTTAATTTGCACGCTGACTGGCCAAGGGGAGCTGGTGTACTTCCGCCTGTTAGAGCAGGTCACCGAGCACACGCCATCTTGGTCAGCGATCTAGCGCTCCAGTTCCACTGCCCTAACGCTCCTCCCTATTTAAGGAGAGTCTACGCAAGCGCGAGGTAACTAAGATTATCCTTGGCGCGTCTGTAATTGCGGAAACTAACATAGCGCGACTCAGCATTGGGCATTTTTGCACGCGCTCATCTTTTTAAAATTGTGTTTGTTCCGATATTGTGCTTTTAATCTGTTTTAACTGTTAGAAAACTCATTAAGAGCCCCGCATTTGTGCTTTAATTTGCACGCTGACTGGCCAAGGTGAGCTGGTGTACTTCCGCCTGTTAGAGCGGATCACCGAGCACACGCCATCTTGGTCAGCGGTCTAGCGCTCCAGTTTGACTCCCCTAACGCTCCTCCCTATTTAAGGAGAGGCTATGCAAGCGCGAGGTAACTAAGATTATCCTTGGCGCGTCTGTAATTGCGGAAACTAACATAGCGCGACTCAGCATTGGGCATTTTTGCATGCGTTCATCTTTTTAAAATTGGGTGTGTTCTGATATTGAGCTTTTAATCTATTTTAACTGTTGGAAAACTCATTAAGAGCCCCGCATTTGCACTTTAATTTGCACGCTGACTGGCCAAGGTGAGCTAGTGTACTTCCGCCTGTTAGAGCGGGTCACCGAGCACACGTCATCTTGGTCAGCGGTCTAGCGCTGCAGTTCGACTCCCCTCACGCTCCTCCCTATTTCAGGAGAGGCTATGCAAGCACGCATTGCGCGTGCTCAGCGGGCGCACAGCCAGCGCGTCAAAGGCGCGCCTGAGGCAAGCCTGTCTGCGCCCGTCCGCACACCGATCATGCACAGCGCCAGTGATGCTGCTAAACAGGAGCACCACATAACTGAGAAGACTATAATTACTTATTCAAAGGAGCAAATACTGAAAGATGAGAAACTGATAGAAGGCAGGAACCCCTTATTAAATTTCACATCATATAGCCTTAAATTCGGTCTAATCAACGTGAGATCCCTAAAAAAACACTATCAGGAGATCTATATTCTACTGGAAGACCATGATTTTGACGCAGAATTTTTAACAGAAACTTGGACAGGTGCTGACTCAGAAGTCGAAATGGGATTTGCCTGCCCCCGAGATATAAAGTATTCCACAAACCTAGACTTAGTGGTAGAGGAGGTGGGGTGGGAGTGATACATAAAGAGAAGTGGAATTTTGCCACTATAAATGTTGATGAAATGGAAGGCATTGAAACATTAGGATTCTCCCTCAAGGATGCCAAAGGACAATTGTTCTCTGGCATAGTATGCTATAGACCCTCAGGAGGATCAAGCCTCCAAATCCAAGCCTTGATTGACACTATATACAATATGTCACTCACCCACTCCAGAATGATCAGATTGGGAGATTTTAACCTTTGGGAGAACGGGAGTCTTGACTTGGCTCTGAAAGAATTACTTCAAGCATGGGAAAATATAAGCTTGCGACAATAGGTGAAACAACCAACACATCAGGGTGGCCATATCTTAGACTTAATATTTGCGAACCATATGGAGGTTACTGTAGGAGAAATATTGCCAATATGTTGGACTTATCATTTTTTAATTCATTTTCTGCTAACACCTCCTAAACTGAGCAATAAAACTACTCAATCTGGCAATTACCGCCAGGGAAGGGAATGTGCCAAGTTGCGGAAAATGAAATATCCACCATTATGCTCTGGAGAGAGCTTATTTGACACTAACAAAATGGTGGAAGAAAACTATCTTAACTTCTGTGGTCAGATCAGTCACACACTTGACCAGTTGATACCCACAAAGAAGCTAAAAAATAGGGATAAACCTTCAGCCCCATGGTACAGTGAGGAATTCAAAGAACAAAGGAAAACCTGTAAACAGGCAGAGAGAAAATGGTGGAAACTATATGAGGAAAAGGGCAAATTAGCCTTACGAAAAGAATTAAATACCTATAAAGGAAAAATTGCTAAGACTAAAGCAGCGTACTTTGAGAAACTTATTTTACAGGCACCCGATGAGGTTAAAATAATCTTTAACATAGTGAAGGATTTGTCTAAACCCGATAGTATGAAAAATAATCAGTCTTATTTTTCATACTATCGGGTTTAGACAAATAGGCCACACAAGAGCTATGCGATGGCCTGGCAGGTTTTTTTGAGGAGAAAATTAACAAAATCATTGTTGGCCTGGAACATAATAAGGAGAACAGGATGAACAATACAAATGTTACTTCGCAATCAGGGACATTAGAGAAACAGAATGAGGGAGCAGAGAAAGATACTCAGGCAATCTTGACTCAGTTTCAGATCCCCACACAAAAAGATTTTAATAAAACAGCCCAAAGTGTCTGCTCTGGATCGCCATTAGACCCCCTTCCGCATAGACTGTGAAGGAGTTCAATCTTGAGCTATTCCCTTTGGTTCACCAAACCTGCTCTCAGTCACTGAGTAGCGGTATGGTCCCTGGATGTTGGAAGAAGGCGATGGTGACCCTTTTACTGAAAAAAGCCACACTGGACCCCCTATGCCCAGCCAACTATAGACCAATTTCTTTGCTGCCTTACCCAGCAAATATGGTGGAAAGACTAGTCAGTAAAGCTCTTTCAAAATTTTTAGAAGAAAATCATTTATTAGATGAAGTCCATTTCGGGTTTCGGCCCCCACACGGCACGGAGACAGCCTTGGTGACAGTCCTGGATGAGATGAGAATGCGTGCTGACACCAGTCAAGTGGTTATACTAGTATTATAGGATATGTCAGCCGCATTCGATACGGTGAACCATGAGATTCTACTCGAAAAGGCTTAGGAAATTTGGAATTCGAGGGATGGCTCTTATCGGGCTTCAATCATACCTGTCAGATAGACAGCAAGCAGTGGCTATTCCCCCGTTTGTCTCCAAAAACAAATCTATGAAGCACGGAGTCCCTCAAGGACCAGCAATAAGCCCGATTCTATTCCATATTTATATGCGCCCTCTCATCTCCATGATAAAATCCTTCAAAATCGAAGTAGCGAATTATGCTGAGGATACAAAGCTTATTTTTTCACTAGAAGGCTCCAAAACAATATCTTTTGAAAGATTCCGTGACTGCATGCATAAAACCTCAAAATGGCTTACGGACAACTCTCTGCAGTTTAATGGGGGTAAAACAGAGATTGTACACTGCACAACGAATAAGATATCTCGCCCTCTCCCTGCTGATTTCTGGCCCCTTCCAACAGATAATCCGCTGACTCCGTAGAAGACAGTACGAAATTTTGGAGTACTATTTGATAGTAATCTACAGTTAGACTCGCAAGTAAACAGAACAATTGGCACTTGCTGGTCTCTGATTAGAGCCCTATGAAAAATAATCCTGTTGTACAATCGTCCGCTAGGACACAGGTAGTGAGGAGTGTCATCATGAGTAGGCTAGATTACTGCAACGCCTTGCTACTAGAAGCTCCAATGTTTCTGATTAATAAACTGTAGAGACTCCAAATAATAGCAGCCAAACTAGCTTTGAAAAGACAGTGTAGGTCCTCGGCATCCTCATCATTGAAGGATCTCCACTGGCTGCCAATCCTACAGAGAGTGCATTTTAAATCACTCTGCATTGTTCATAAAGCAGTGCACAAAGTGGGACCTGTACCACTGCAAAGCAAATTCTCATGGTATGCACCAGCTAGAAACCTTCGTTCATCATCTGCCAAACTGGTGTGCGCAGCCAGATTCAAGAAAACCCGGATGGGAAGCAGGTAATTTAGTACTGCAGCCTCGCGTCTGTGACCGAGAACCTGCTGGACTTCAGAAAGAAGCTGAAAACGTGGCTCTTTTCCACAGATTATTTTGGCCAGTTCTAATGCCTCTTCATCTCTGCCCGCATAGTTGCAGGTTGTATAGCCTTGTAGGATAATCTTTAGTGCCAGGATACCCATTGGGTGACAGAGCGCTATACAAATTCATATACAATACAATACAATACTTGCAGTTCAAACTTAGAATTGGGACAGTCTCACGAGGAGTTGCAGCCAAAAGAGAAAGACACCAGCACGCCAGTCCTTCGAAGAGACTCAACCCCTCCAATGGGAGGTCCTGCACTGATAAGCAAAGCTCCTCAGGAAGACAACTCACTGGCAAACATACAAAGCTCCAAACAGTGGAGAAAACAGAAGAGGAAGGGTCAAAAATGGAAAATGGCCCAAATAGTATCCCCCACCCGCGAACAGAACCGAAGCCTTGTCAATCGCTCGGAGGTAGATTTAAGGGATAAAGCAATTCCGGAAGGGGTAATGAATAACACAGTTATAAAACAGCAGGGAATGTGGAAGAGAGGCTAGCCACTAACGGAACTATCCCCTTATATGAATCAACAAACATTGACACAAATACTAAGGGTTTCGAGATGGAAGAGGAAACACACAAAGGGTCCCATCTGTAACAACAGCTCCTGACATAGATCCAGTTTGGCGAAACGAGCTCTCAAGACCCCGGGGTAAAGATCCAACATACAGTATCACTAGCAGCTCAACTAGAATTATCAACCATCGTGTTTCATCCTGAATACAAATCAAAAGGCCGGGCTGACATCTTAAACAGGGGAAACATCTTACCACTTCTAAAGTCAATTAATAGCTTGAAAACCCTAAGCTCCCACTATCTGGAATCAATAGAATTTGTGGAGGCGACAGACCGACCAGGAACCTTACCATCCAAAACAGTCTGGGCTTCGCCAGACTTAGCCATGAGGGTCCTGAATAAGTATGTACAACTTAATGCCTGGGGCATCAAACTGCAGCCCTTCAGCAAACCAAGATACCCAGAATCCTTGCTAATTTAACTCAAGATCCAACCTGAATCCCGGCAGGACCTAATCAACACCCAATCATCATCAGTATTGCAACGGGCGTGCAGTAAACCTCTCAGGAGAATAGCCATTGAGCAGCCGAACCTTAGGGGAATTAAAACCAGATCCACAGTTCCACAAGAGTGGAGGTGGCTATCCAGGACAATAAAAACCAAAAGTCACAACCTTTGACATAATTCGACAACTGCACCAAACACAAAAAACACCCTGATCCTCTGTCCCTGGAATATAAATGGCCTTGCAAACAATATCTCGGCTCTCGAGCTGCAATCACATTCCAAAAGTTTGAGATGATCTCTTTGCAAAAAACGTGGTGTGAATTACCAACTGCACTGCAAGAATTTAATTTACATTATTCACGAGCCATGAAAAGTGCTAAATATGGCCACCGTAAAGGGGGTCTTGCCACTTATAGCTTTATAAGGAGCTATGCAGCTGAAGCATTGCTAATCTATCTAGCATCCCCAACGCAATGCAAGTCCTTAGAATAATAACACAGGGGGTGAATCAAAACCGATAAGTACTGGTGACTTTAATTTATATATGCTGGGCTCAACAATGAACAATAATTACATGGGAGGTGACCCACTCGCATGGAATGTACCAGTCCAGGAAAGGAACACTTGGAGAAGACACACCAAGTTTGTCCAGGAACTTCTTGAGATTCTAGAGCGGCTGAGCATCCGTGTACTAAATGGTCGATTTCCATGATTTCCAAGTTAAGTCTGACTGCTCTGTGCCAAGCTACCAGAGGGTTGAGCACAGATTAATTTAAGGTTTGCTTGTGCCTCACCCTGACAAGTATTGTGGTTACTGCTTGACAAAGGCTTACATCCCAGTCAAACAGGAACTCAATTTCTTACATCTTTCCTCTTTTCACTACTGTCCTGATTTCGGCTCATTTGGGGGAGTTGATATGGCATTGCATGCATTTTAAGGAACATTTACCTCACGCACCCTGAGGGTCCTGCTTGATCAAGATTAACTTATTCCTTATCTAGAACCTAGATACCCATGATAGGGTTTCCACATTGGATTTACAGTATAAACCTCTGGTATGGAATGCTCTCCTAATTTCTGGCCGTTCCATCTGCCTGCCCTGGCCCCCAGTGTCCACTTCAGTGCCATGGTAATAGCATTTTGGCTGTCTCATTGTAACGAGCCACCCTGTTGGGGAAGAAGGCCCCTGGATTTTGGGTTCCACCTGAGATACAGTTGCACTCGCTCAAAGTGCGGGATAAGGTAGATCGCCTCGAACTTCCTTACTTTGGGATGAGAGTTTATAAAGTATGAGTGCTCTCCTGATGGAAATCCATATCCAATAGTAGGTCTGCAGTACAGGTACAGCTTCCAACCACTGAAGATCTATACCAGTCAGGATGTCTAGATAGTACCTGTTGGACAGGCTGCAATGTCCTGAGTGAATCACCATGGAACACAGACCTTGTCAACAACAGGAAACTAAGCAGTTTTAGTGAACAGGAAACGGAATTAAACAAAACACCTCTTCCAGATATTGTGGTAATGAGCACTATAATGTCAGGTAACCTCAGCAAAAAGTACTATTTTAAAGCTGCTCAGCTTCACAATCTAAAATGGAACTTAAAGACTAATGAAATCATTCAGATGTGTTATGAAGCAAGTACTTTTGAAAGGAGAAAGGCTTCTGTCGGCTTGTTTGCAAAATTTCTAAAGACAACTAGAGTGGGGGAGTTTAGTGTAGGTACAAGAGACCAGAATTCATGAAATATTTCAGAATAGCCTCTGGCGATGTAGATGAGATCAATTTAGTCTCATTTATGTAAATGTATCTTATGTAAATAGCATGATCCAGATGTCCTGGAACTATATGGCTATTCATGATGTAGAGGTAAATCTATCATTTAGGTGCAGCCACGGATGAACCTAGATCGTCTGCAACCTCACACACACCACAGGACGACGCTGGACCTCATCTGCACATCCAGCCACGTCTCAGAACGCACTTGGACAGATCACTCTGTTGTTCACTTCAGCATCTCTAGCTCTTGCACCGCCACACCCAAGATGATTAGCGCACCCACCTGAGGTGGAACAAAATTTCAGAGTCCAGCTTAGCGAACGCCCTCAACACCCCAACCCCGCTTCCACCACCAACCTCAAACAGGGAGTTAAGAACTTCAAATCCTGGATCACCAATTGAGCCAATAACATCACCCCCATCAAGAGCAACATCCAGAGAAAATCCTCCAAAAAGGTCAGCTGGTACACCCAGGAACTCAGAACAGCGAAACATGACAGCAAACAGCTGGAGAGAAAATGGCATGCCAGCAAGGTCACCTCTGACAGGGCAGCCTTCAAGAACTCCCTCAACCACTACCATCACCTGCTGAGGGCAACAAAGAAGATAGCCCTAGCCGCACACATCAAAACCAGCGTTAACATCACCAAGGAATTTTTTTGCGTCATTAAGGAATTCTCCAACCAGGCCGCCACCGAAAATGATATTGCACCCTCACAGGAGCTGTGCGACAACCTCGCCGACTTCTTCCAGGACTAGATCGCATCCATATACAGAAACTTTGAACCCCAACCAACACCTACGGACTTCCTTGACAGGTTTGCCACCACCACAACCAACACAAACCACAGACTGACGACCTGAAACCTCCTCTCCGCCCAGGACACCACCACCACCACCACCATGAAATCCATTCACTCTGGACCTCCCACAGACCCATGCCCCCACCACATCGTCAATCTCGGAAACCAAAGGATCAGCCAGGAACTCACCACCCTGCTCAATACCTCCATCACCATCCACAACATTTCCTGACGCCTGGAAACAAGATGAAGTAAGACCACTACTCATTAAAACGCTCCGCCAACCCCAGTGCACTAACTACAGGCCAATCACCCTGCTCCCATTCCCTGTAAAGTTACTTGAAACGATTATCAACAAGCATCTCATGACACATCTGGAGCAAAACCAGATACTCAACGCCTCTCAATCTGACTTCCACAGCAATCACAGCACTGTGACCGCCCTGATTGCAGCCACCGATGGCATAAGAACCCTCCTAGACAGAGAAGAAACAGCAGCTCTGATCCTCCTCAACCCCTCAGCAGCCTTCAAAATCGTTTCCTACCACACACTGATTGAAAGGCGCCAACACAAAAGCATCCAAGGGGGAGTACAGATGTATCGCCTCCTTCCTCACTGGAAGAACCCAGATGATCCACCTGCCACCTTTCACCTTCGAACCCAAGGATATCGCTTGTGGTGTTCCCCAGGGCTCATCCCTCAGTCCCAAGCTCTTCAACTCATATATGACCCCAGAGGCCAACATCGTCAGATCCCATGGTCTCAACATAATTTCCTACTCAGATGACATTCAACTCATCCACTCACTCACCGACCATCCCACCGCCAGCAAACCCAACTTTCACAGATGGTTGACAAGTGCCGCTTACTGGATGAAGAAATGCTGCCTGCAGCTGAACACAGATAAGACTGAAGTACTGAGCTTCGCCAACAGCTGCAACACATAGCATGACTCTTGGTGGCCATCAGACATAGGACCTGGACCTTCGGAATCATCATTGACACTCACCATGAAATTACAGCTCGACACCAGCTCCTCCACCTGCTTCCTCACACTACGCATACTACATAAGATCTTCAAGTGCCTACCCCTGCAAACAAGATGCACCATAACACAGGCCCTCTTCACAAGCCGACTGAACTACTGCAATTCTCTCTAGGTTGGAATTGCCACACACCTCCTAAAGAGACATCAGACCATACACATCACACCCCTCCTCTGGCAACTCCACTGGCTCCCTGTACAGAAGAAATGCCAATGCAATTCAAGATGCTGAACCATGCACAAACGTCTCTACACAACCAAGGACCCACCTACATTAACCATCGCCTGAGCTTTCACCAACCGTCGAGAAGACTACAATATGAATATAGGCCTTTTTTTCGCATGGGTTTACAATGCATGCCATAACAATGCGGTTGTTAAAACGACTGCGTTGTTATTTTGCATACCGTTACAACGCAAGTCGGAACAACGACTTGCTTTTAGGGGCGCTGGATGTTGGAATAGTATAATTTACTATTCCACCCCGAGTCTGTGCCGACACTAGGGAGGGTGTTGGATTTTAAATCCAACACCTTCTTCCCCCTAACGTAAGTCGTTCTACCGACTTGCTTTGTAACGGTATGCAAAATAATAGCGCGGTCATTGCAACGACCGTGTTGTTATGGCATGCATTGTTTAGCATGCGAACAAAACGCTGTTTACCCTACAATATCACTTGCCCATTCTCCCCGCATCCACTGAAGCAGAAGGGGAGGTTGCTCCTTCTTTCAAGCCACAGCAAAGACCTGGAGCAGCCTCCCAATGCAACTCAAAACCATCACCTAATCCGGGAATTCCGAAGGGCCCTCAAGACTTGGCTGCTCAAATGCACCTCCAGGACCTGCAAGCCCATGGATATCCGATCGGGTGATTAGCTGCGCTTTACAAATCCTGATTGAGGTGGAAAACTAAGTTTGGAAAGTGGTCAACTTGCAATGGACTGTGAATTTGATATCTCTAGAAATCGCTCTGATGCAGATGTGTCAGTTGGTAAATTGTTACTGGATCCCATTGTATTTCTGATTCTAAGTAGGGGTGGGCGGAATTTGCGAAATTCACTTTCGCAAATTATCGCGAAAATGTAAAAAATCTCCGCAAACATGCGGAAATATCGCGAAGATGCGGAAGTTTTTTTCCCGCCCGTTCGCGGTATTTTCTGCATGGTCGCGGCTCGCCAACTTACCCATGTGGTTGCTCGCGGGCGCGGCCATCTTGTTTTCACTTGTCTCGCGGTGCATGATCGCGCGACGAATGACGTCACTGCGGGCGCGAACTGTCGCGAGACAGCGCAAATGGCTACCAACAATCCAACATCTCATGGAGAACGCGACCGGATCGGGAAAACTTGTCGGCGAACGCGGGGATTCAGGTAAGGCGATCGCGCGCACGCGAGAATGTATTATTTTACAGCGCGAGCAAGCAAAAAATTTCTGGTAAAATGCGGATTGTGGAAATTTTGACATTTTCGCGCTCTCCGCGGAACGCGAAAATGTCAAATTATCGCAATTTCCTCGACCGGAACGGAGTTTTAGCCCAGACCTAATTCTAAGTCCACAGAAAGACGGTGCTCAAATTAGTAACGAACGGGTCAATGAGAGGAGAAGGACAGTCGAAGCTAGCAGGAGGGTCTTACTTGGCAGCCACAAAAGATGGATAGCATATTTTGAGCTTGCCAAACACCCTAAAAAAGATAAGAAGGGAAGACAGAAAAGTATTTCTGTTCCTTGAACTGTACTCTGAAACTTTTCAATGGAGAGATCTTTCAGGAAGAACCTGTAGAAATGAAAATTCAAGAATTCGTTTGACTGCCATCCAAAGATCAAGTCCAGTACAAAAAACAAACTTTATTTTTTTTTTTAAGTAGGTGTTTCAGACTCACAGTCGAACTGGGCTGTTACCTGGACTTTGATACTGCTCCATTTTGCCCATCTGGTACCCTGCAGAGGCTAGGATGCCACTTCCAAAAACACAGGGAAAGGGGGAAAGTGCAAAGGCACAACATTTGCTCTGTAAACCTCTGAACTGAACTATCTAAAATATTGTGTATGATATACATTTTAGAGTTGGGTAACGCTCTGCAGCTATGTCTGCTTGTAAATACAAATGGTTCGGCTTCATCATATATTATGAAATGTAAGTCAAAAATATAGCTCCTCTGTGGTGAGATCATATATGCATGCAGAACCAAATCTCTCAACTATGATGAATAATACTGAATGCAATTTATAATTCATTAAAAAAACAGATCACATACATGATTCAAAGTTTATAGAAGGCTTGGGTGATTTTCGATCCACAGATATAAATGTAACAGTACCACCTTCGAAGAAATGTCTAAGTCCATATAAGCACTGACAGCAGAACTACAAGAAGGATCAGTTACACTGAAGACATTCAGATGATACCAAGTGGAATTAGTTTTTAGAGGTTATCATAGCACAATTCAGCCTGTTATAATTATCATATTTTTTCTACATTAGTTATATATGTTGGGTATTTAGATATAAATATTCAAATATGAAAGCATGCCATTATTCCTTGCTACATGATAATCAAATCTGCTTGAATAATGGTAATTTGTTTTTGTGTCACTGTTGAGCCCCCTTGCATGGTGCAAAGGAGATGCAATAGGAGACGCAATATGCCCCCCCCCCCATTTCTAAGTCTCCTGAATCCTTAAGGCAGCCTGTGCTTTACTGTTTTTTCACGGGTTAATCTGAGGTGATGTTCTCACGCCCATTTACTCAAGTTCAGCAGGAGTCTTATCAGATCGGAGAGTTGGAGCTGTTTGGCCTGTCTCGCACAAGGCCTTGGCCAAACCCAGGCCCAGGCAAATTAATTTTTGGTTCACTAGCGACACACTGTAACTGGGCTTCCCCACTCACAGTCACTATGCAATGCATCACTGGTTTCCCTATGTCTGTGGAAGTAAGTTGTTGCTTTCTTCCAGTCTAGTGTTTGCCTTTTGGGGCAAGCCAGACCACGTTTAGTTGCAATAAAGCAGTTTTAAGTTTTGTAGTTGTACATTGGCACTTGTAACACAGCACATGTGTGCCTACGTAAGCCTGACAATGCCTGCTCTATAGCAAGCACTTTGGCGATAGCATCGTTGCATGGCCAACTTGATATACTGCCTAGTCATATGGGAGCTGGTGGTGAGTGTCGTGAGTCTTGGGAAAGCATGCTGCTGTGCTGCCTAGCATTGCTGTCCCTGGGCCTCAATCCCCAACCCACATACTTTGATACCGAAAGCCAGGTGGCATGGCCATATACTCCTCTAGTCTCGACCAGGGCACAGCGACTGACTACCTGTGAGGTGAAAGAGTGAAGGAAGTGGTCTTTGTATCAGGCAGACACCACTTTGCGAAATCACAACCAACATATTAATTGATGGCAGCTTAACTATTCAAAGTTTAATAGCC
Organism: Triturus cristatus; assembly: GCF_964204655.1. Taxonomy (NCBI): domain Eukaryota; kingdom Metazoa; phylum Chordata; class Amphibia; order Caudata; family Salamandridae; genus Triturus; species Triturus cristatus. The sequence continues at coordinate 479,942,456 of NC_140590.1, read as the reverse complement.
AAGAGCATTCTGTGGGGTATGCTATAACAACCAAAATGTGAACCCCGAGTGTCAGAATCTGAAATTAATACATAACAGTTCATAGCAAAAAAATACTGCACAAGACCTCGTTTGCACAATGTGCATGCCAGGACACTCTGGGAACCAAACCCGTAGTGCAGTAGTCTGTGCCAGTCCTGGAATGGGCCACTCCAGTGGTGGAAATGGAGCATGGTGGTGGTGGAAGTAGGTAATAGCCTCCTAAGAAAAAAATGGTAATCTGCAATTATTTTTTACAAATTGCTAAAGCTATGTGCTCAAGAAAGAGTCACTCCTCCCTTTTCAGTTTTAATACTGTTGCGGCCCAAGAGGTTGCCCTATTTTGAAATTTTCTTTCTAGGACTACACACAGGGCCGGACTGGGAACTCAAAGCAGCCCTGGCAAATTTTGTCAAACCAGCCCCAATACGGTGCATAGCGAGTGCAGCAAGCGAGCCTGACCACAACAAAGGGGGGCTTTGGGAATTCTCTTCCTAAGAAAATTTGGGAAACTATATTGCATTCTACAACATATTTGTTAACATAGATTCAATTGTATTAGCTTGTAAAGCATAGTAAATAATGACCTTACTGTACACTAGAAAAATGATAATCTTTCTTGGTGCTTTTCAATGATTCCCTCACTATTATCCTCAAACAGTGCCTCCCATCTCTCCTTAGCCCTTCTCTCACATGTATTTTATTTGTTTTATAGCAACTCTAATACCAGTGTAGGGTGTTGGAGCACTTTACATCACACTCACATACAGAGACAATGAATCATACGTGTGTAAATTAGTGTATAGAAATTGTTAATAAAGGCAAAGTGGGCGACAAAGTGTAGGATTCACATGTAATCTATACTGGTACGCATTTTTGTAAGAGTGCTTGGTCTGGAGAACCACAAACTTAGGCTTCGGAACATAACACAGCGGTTAGTGTTGACTTTAATTATTATAATTTGTTTCTACCCGAGCAAAGCTTTTTTAGCAACATCAGGATAAAGAAAGGCTGGGAAAAAAGCCCAACTTTCTAACCTTTACCATACAGTGTGCATGCAGCTCTTTGATAGCAGTTCATAGCTCACTGTGCTGTGCTGTGCTAATAAACCGCACAGTAACAAAAGAATCGCTTTGACAAAAGCTGTAACCCACTGAGCTATGCACAAGAAATACTATTCTTGGATATGCATGGAACACCTTCTTTGCAGCAAGTATATTAACCCTCATACCTTAGATAAGCCAAACTGCCACTACACAAAACTCGTATCTCTCTTCAGTAGGTACATTAATCACCAGTTATCTTGACACTGTTATTGTTGCAGGATAACTGTGGCTATACAAGGAAATTTACAGTGCTTTTAAAACTGCTTCTGTGCTACAAAACCAGCCCCCACTAGTCCCCCCCCCCACCTGCCCACCCTTCCAGCTTCCCAGAAACGACTGATAGCTAGTATTGCCAGTCCGGCCTTAACCACACACAATATTGCGCAACTATTGTTACAAGCCTCCCCAACAAAAAGCCAAATCAATTGGCTTTGACAGTGCTTTTTGTATGAAGTGTTGTAGCACACAGACAAAATATAAAACCTTCAAAATAAAATAAAAAATAAATAGAATTCTCACTAACCAGACCTAAAACTGAGTTAAGGTGAGAGCTGAAGATATTATATGGAAACTCCCAGGAGATTTGATTTGAGCAATAAAATATTTAATAATCAAATATAGGGGCATATTATCAAGACAAGGGATAAAATTATCGCCGCTTTAGCGGCAGAAAACTGCCGCTAAAACGGCGATAATGGGCTTGATAATATGCTCTATGGAATTCCAATTGAAGCCCATGTTAGACGTCCTTCACATCTAACATGGACTTCAATTGGAATTCCACAGAGCATATTATCAAGCCCATTATCGCCGTTTCAGCGGCAGTTTTCTGCCGCTAAAGCGGCGATAATTGCATCGCCTGTCTTGATAATATGCCCCTTAGTTTGACAGGTCTGCTTCGCGTAATCTGACTAAACTGATTCTGTGAAAACGCTGCCGCCTTCCCCATTACCTCTCGAGCTGGAAATGCCCGTTTTGAAAGCTGCGTTGTTGACCTGCAGGGAACAGGAGGGTGTAATGGTCAGCACATGCCCCCGGTAGCATCATGTGGTTAGCAGAAGGCTTAAGCGACTTCGTCCAAACCGACGTGTGCTGGATTTCTGTGGTTTCACATGACAGAGGAATCCGATTCACAAAACGCCCCGGCGCGGCTCCACGGTCTGAGCAGCGGTGTGGGTGCCTTCGAGCTGCAGGCCTCAGCTCGGGGAGAAACCGCAGAGTTCATCACCTTGTGTGTCAGCCACACCTAACCGCAGAGGCCCTGCTATCACAACAGCGTGAAATGCAGACCGACTCTGACAATATCTAGTGCGCGGATCTCCAACCATTTGTGTAATCAGCGCTACTTATCTGCGAGTAAAATCATCGCCAGCTGCTAATATTAGCGCAGTAATGATGAGAACATCAGACAAAGATACATTAGTGGCCACTGTATGCAAGATTACCCGCAGAGATCACCTCTGCATCGGGCAGGGTTGCAGCAGTAATGCAAACAAGCACTGGCAACGCCAGTAGGTCTCGCTGTATAGTGGAGTTTAGTGACCTTATAAGTATTTAGCCATGTAGCATATTTTCCTGGGTGTTACATCATCTACTGTTACTTCACGTGCCACTGGTGAATGGCCACACACACCCACGGTTGGGCTTCCGTGCTATTTAAAGAACACTGGACATCTAATTTATTCCTAAATAGGACAAGTCTGCAACCTAAGGGGCATATTTTTAAGAGCCATTTCTCCACTTTTTTGGCTTTCAAAGCCAAAAAAGCGGAGATAAAAATATCGCCCTATTTACAAGAGGGTGATAACATGCATTAGCGCATGTTAGCACCCTTTTACCTGTCGCCTCCCTTTGCATCTCTAATGAGATGCAAAGTGGGCGTCACTGGGCAGTACAACCTTGTAAATATCACTGATGTACACATCGTGATATTTACAAGGCTGCCCACACGTTTTAGCAGACGTTAGTTTTTGGAGAAAACAGCTGTTTTCTCCAAAAACTAACGTCTGCTAAAATGCAGACTTAGCTATACTTACCATTGGGGGTGGATTATGCTGATACGACCACAGGGTCGTATCAGCAAGGTTATCGCTGTTTTCCATGGAACATCGCTGGAAACCCAGCGCTAGCATGGCGATAATTTCCTGCGATAGCCGGAGATAAAATTACTCACGCTAAGAGCGGCCAGCGATGATTATCGCTGCCGCTTGTTAATATGCCCCTAAAGGATTTCAAAAGATGAATAAAAATAATATTACTCAAATAAAGTCTTCCTTAACTGCACCAGTCGGTGATACAATGAAAACAAACCTGCATTAAATAATGGCAGGAGTGACATGATGCATGTTACTTGATTATTTGTGCAGCTTCTATCTGAAATGTGCCAGTAAAAGCGGGATAAATGTTTCTTATTCTTTGTAGTATCAACACGCACACTGTAGTTATGCATTGCGCTAAATAGTAGTTATTAACCAGGTTTTACCATGTGCAGTGCCTAGATGAACCGTAAAGGCACTGTTTTCTAATGTGCCATGGAAGAGTCCTTAATGAATTAATCAGACTATGGAAGGCATCCTACAGCTTGTGCTGCTATGTTTGAGCAGCTGCTGCTGTGCATCGCGGAAGAAGAGATCTTTATTGGCTGTTTCCCAGGGACCCTCCAATGAACACTGCATTGGCACAGCAGTTTAGTGACCAATGACGTGTCTTATTGAATAAGCACTTGTCTCTCTCTCTGCAACCCTTGAGTGCTCTGAGGTCAGTATGTTAAAGTGCAACAATAGAGTAAATAGATACTGAAAAAAACAAGCTACCGGTGCAGGTCATTTCAGAGAATTCGACATTGTCAAAGATAATCCTTCTAAAGAGACAGCAAAATAAAGTGCTGGGACACCCCAAAGGCAAAGGTTTACAATTGTTTGTCAGGGATAATAAACACAGCAAAGTTTTTGCAAACCCACAAGGTGTGTCTGAGAAACACCTTCATTGTGTATATATTTACTAGGCCTGGGCGTAGTTCGCGAAGTAGCACTTCGCGAAGCTACGCAAAGTGAAGTTCGCACTACGCGAGCTACGCGTAGCACTTCGCGAACTGCGTAGTACCTTGTTCGCACTGTGCCAGATGTCGTTTTCAATGATTGCACAGTGCGGATAAGCAACCGGCACTGTGCAATCATTGAAAATGGCATCTTGCACAGTGTGAGCTGTAGTTTTCTGCTGCTCGAGTAGATTTTTACTCGAGCTTCAGCTTTCTCAACGCGAACTGGTAGTTTCTCATCGTGAGCGGTCGCGAGCATACGCGACCACTCGCAATGAGAAACCTGACCTCCTCGCGTTGGGAATCTCGCCGGGAGGTTTATTTTCCATGCTCGCGATCGCCAACTTGAAGTTGATGATCGCGAACAAGGAAAAAGTCTCGCAGGGATGTCATTTTGCTTGCTCGCGGTCGCCAACTTGACGTTGAGGACCGCGAGCAAGCAAAAAATGACGCAGCACTACGCAACAGTACGTGAGCGTAGCGTAGTGCTTCGCCCAGGCTTAATTTACTGTCCGTCCCAACCACTGATGTCTTAAAATCATCATATTATGCCGTCCTCTGTAACTGCCCAATTTGCTGAAAGTGTAAAATATTTTGTAAATATGGGCATCCTGTAATTCAGTTGTACAACACCCTATACAACGAAGGTACAGTATGCTGTTCACAAAAATGAGAAAAAAAGTCTTGAAAAGAGTTAGAAAATAATACGCTCTCTTCTTACTTTTCTATTCACATAACTTTCTAAAACAGATGCCGAAAACAGGCATCATTCGAACGGCTGCGGACACCCCTCAGAAGACAGCTAAGCTGTTCGAGAGTGGACCGCGCCCCCACCCCTCCTGCGCTGGACCTCGCGCTCCCTCCACCAGGACTGGCACGCGCTGTCAGCCCCAAACTTCCAGTGCCAATGCTGGCAACTTTGAGTGACAGCCATATGTTTGCAACAAAGATTTCATACAAAAAATGATTACCTACCGAATATAATTTACACTTAAAACAGGTTTAGAAACCCAGTCGCCACAAACTTTTTCCAAGGTCACGTCCTGGGCTCCTGTGACGCTTAGGAGATGGATACTGCAGCACCGGGCACAAGGGGGAGTGGGAGGGGCTGCAATGCCTCGTGCGCTCTATGGAAACCTGGCAGAACAGCATTGGTATGAACATTTAAAGGAGAAAGGCATCCAAAATGTACTAGATCATCAAAACCAAACAGGGGCATATCAGCAAGGGCCGGCGATAATTATCGCTAAGCGCGCTTAGCGCGAGGATAATTATCGCTGGGATAGCGCGCTATCAGCGACGCTTATTTCCAAAGCGATAAAATTCCAAGCCAAGCTGCCAAATGTGCGATTATCGCTGGAAATCCAGCGATAATCTCACAGCGTTTGGCGATAGCTTGCTGATAGGGCAGGGCAAACTCAGCCATGATATCTAACTTCCATTGAATATAATGGCTAAGTCAGACTGAAAGCAGGCGTCAGGAAAGTAGCGATAACCGCAGTTAGCACTACTTTTCTTATCGCTACGCAGGTTAGAGATCTCCTTGATAATTGGAGAAATGTCGGATAGCAACATTTCTCACGTTATTTTGGGGAGGAACGCCCACTTTGCATCTCATTAGAGATACAAAGCTGGGCGTTAAGGGAAAGGGAGCTAAGGCATGGATTCACGCAATAGCGTGACCTTGCTGATAGAGCGATAAAATTATCACCACTTTTTGGCTGAAAACGGACGCTAAAGCAGCGATAATTTTATCGCCGGCCCTTGCTGATATGCCCCCAAGTTTGCTTTTCAAGTTAGTGGTCTGAGAGATGTTTAGTAAGATACAGAGCTGCTGACTTTGGGACTGGGGAACCTTGTTCGAGTCTTGCAGTTGGCTCTCCCCATGCATTAAAAAAACACATGGCGATCGTAAAAAATACAATAAAACAATGGGAATGGAAACAAAATTAGAAATGCTTTCATACAAAGGCTATGGTTGGTTGAACTCCTTTTGTGAACACGTACATTACAAATGGCGATCCATACCACAGCAATGATTCAATTCCCTTCACGAATGAGTACAGGATCGGTGAACAAACGGCGCAAATTCAAAGAAAATAAACAGGTGCTTTCACCTTTCACAAATGGTGCTCTCACCCTCACATACGCACAGTCAACATCGAACCCAAGGAACCATGCTTGAACATAACAGCTGAGTCCACAAAATAAAGATACTCACATAACTACGCAAAACACATTGGTATGTTGAAGAGCAGAAAGTAAAAATCAGAAGCGGACATGTCCTGGGGCAATGCTCCAGAGATCACAAAGTGCATACAACAGATCTTCCAGACAGAGCAAGAGCTGTCTAGGCTCGGCATAAAAATGAGTTTTCTGTTAGGAGTGCCTCTACATAGATAATACACGACAACCACAGCTTAGTGCCCTTTCAATAAAGTAATAATATTAGTAATACGTCTCTCCACATGATTTATCACTCAAAAATCAACTTTAAATATATTTAGGAAATTGTGCTATATTACTGCAAACATTAGCTTATGAGACCTGAAAATACATACATTTACATCATGAATACACCACTTTGGCATGCATATATTAATTCAAACAAGCAAATGGCTACAATTTAGGGCTGGGATGCACACAGGTGAGCCACTTACAGGTAGTTGTAGAGCTACCAGTAGCTCACGAGCTACCAGTTGGAGAAGCCTGACCTAGTGAGATTTGCGGACTACTAAACTGCTGGGCTGGGTTTAATCTGCAGTGAGATTCTATCTAGCAAAGAATAAATGTACGGAACATGAAATGAAGAAAAAAAGCAGACTGCTACCGTATGGACAGTGGTGCAAATTAGCACCACTCGGCAAGTTTAGGTAATCAGGAACAAAATCTTGCTCCTATTGGTCTTTTTCAGATTTAAAGCAGTGTAAACAACACTATTTATGTATAAAGAGGTGAGTCGTTCGAGGTGAGTCTTGCAGAGACTGACTAGCTAGACTCAGTGTTGGGGTATAAAAGAGCGAAAACATATTATCTTTTCAATAGGTATACTTTATAGATCTTAACTTTCATGTTTATGTGATTTTACTGTCTCTTCTGTGCATTAATTCTACATTTTGTTATAAATATTATGAACCTTAAACTGGCTAAAAGTAAGAACTCTGACCTCGCCGGGGTGCTAGGGAGATCTATGCATGCTCTCTTGTGCATTGGTGCAATTTCTGTGATATCACCTAGCTTCCATCCTTGCACCACTGATATTGTGTTTCCATGCACCTGCACAGTTGGTGGTTAGTACTGGGGCATTTGATCATATTGCACTCCTACTTCTACTGCCTTTAAAACATTCTATCTTGTAGGCCTCACTGAGACACTCACCAAATTAGTTTATCACTGGTATTACACCCCAAAGAGACACCACCAAACTGACGCGACGCAGAGCCCTGTCTGTTGGCGGGGGTGTGGCAAGAAGGGCAAACTGGTCCACCTACTGTGGGACTGCGAATCTCTCCGGACCCACTGGACACACATTCTAGACGACGTGGACAAACATCTCGAGACTGAAGTCCCTAGGCTTCCTGCCTTTGTCCTGCTGGGGGTGCCAAACCCGCTTACATACCCCTTGAAATCTAGGCGAGGGAAGCAGATAGCCATAGCACTGGGTACAGCTGTCCAGAACATATTAATTAATTGGAGAACCCCCCGTATTCCTTCACACACAAGGTTGTATCAATGGTTATGGCACGTGCTAGGTATGAAAATTAATTCTCTTACCCTGGCTGGGAAAGGTTCCTCCTTTAGCGAACTATGGCAGCTGTTCCTCTCACTGCTTGCGCAAGAATTCTGGGAGCTTTCCTGCCCGAGATACTTGCGCTTGCTACGCCTAATGACGCAGGAGCTCCCCACATAGGCTGACGTGCCTGCAAGACCGATAGCCCGCTGGGCACAATGCTATATTGCTGTTATGGACCGGGGGAGGGTGGGGGGTGGCTCTCTCTATGTTTCCTTTCTTCTTCCTTTTCCGTTTTGTTGGGTGGTGGGTGAGATAGTGATTGTTCATCGTTGATTTTGGATAAAATAATGCACTGATCAGTATTGCTGATGGGCCAGTGTGGCCGATATTTGCGATCTTGCTTTTTTTGCCGTGTTCAATAAAAGAATTAAACCATAAAACATTCGGGTGCCGATTACGATCCTGTAAAAAATTTCCCCGTACGACTCGTATCTGGTCTTTTTACCGTACGAATCGTACAAGTGCCGTACAAACTGCCAAGCACGATTCGCATGGGAAAAAGTCCATACGAATCGCTTTGGGAATTATTCCCCACACGTCCTCGGGTCGGAAAATGTGTCCGACACATCCTCGGACGATTTACCGTACAAATGTGAAAAGTGAAGTCCGACCGCGCCAGTACGATCCATCCCGTGCGTCCGATGTTACAACCGGATGGAAAAAACACCGTCCGCACCGAACTCCCATAGCAACCATGGAGACATGTGCCCGCATACGTGCCCAACACTCCCCCAGCCCTCCTATGTACGAGTCGAATCCCCACCCATGTATGTACACCCGTCTATGTACGAGACGTACCCCCACCGTGAATGTACACCCGTGTATGTACACCCATGTATGTACGAGACGTACCCCCACCCGTGTATGTACACCCCCGTACGTACGGCCCATACCCCCACCCGCGTATATATGGAGCGTACCCCCACCCCAACCGTGTATGTACGACCCGTACCCTCACCCGCGTACGTATGGAGCGTACCCCCACCCCAACTGTGTATGTACGACCCGTACCCTCACCCGCGTATGTATGGAGCCTACCCCCACCCCAACCGTGTATGTACGGACCGTACCCCCACCCCAACCGTGTATGTACGACCCGTACCCTCACCCGCGTATGCATGGAGCGTACCCCCACCCCAACCGTGTATGTACGACCCGTGCCCCCACCCCAACCGTGTATGTATGACCCGTACCCTCACCCGCGTATGTATGGAGCGTACCCCCACCCCAACCGTGTATGTACGACCCGTACCCTCACCCGCGTATGTATGGAGAGTACCCCCACCCCAACCGTGTATGTACGGACCGTACCCCCACCCCAACTGTGTATGTACGACCCGTACCCCCACCCCAACCGTGTATGTACAACCCGTACCCTCACCCGCGTATGTATGGAGCGTACCCCCACCCCAACCGTGTATGTACGACCCGTACCCTCACCCGCGTATGTATGGAGCGTACCCCCACCCCAACCGTGTATGTATGACCCGTACCCCTACCCCAACCGTGTATATACGACCCGTACCCTCACCCGCGTATGTATGGAGCGTACCCCCACCCCAACCGTGTCTGTACGACCCGTACCCTCACCCATGTATGTATGGAGTGTACCCCCACCCCAACCGTGTATGTATGACCCGTACCCTCACCCGCGTATGTATGGAGCGTACCCCCACCCCAACCGTGTATGTACGACCCGTACCCTTACCCGCTTATGTATGGAGCGTACCCCCACCCCAACCGTGTATGTATGGAGCGTACCCCCACCCCAACCGTGTATGTACGACCCGTACCCCCACCCCAACCGTGTATGTACGACCCGTACCCTCACCCGTGTATGTATGGAGCGTACCCCCACCCCAACCGTGTATGTACGACCCGTACCCTCACCCGCGTATGTATGGAGCATACCCCCACCCCAACCATGTATGTACGACCCGTACCCTCACCCGCGTATGTATGGAGCGTACCCCCACCCCAACCGTGTATGTACGGACCGTACCCCCACCCCAACCGTGTATGCACGGCCCGTACCCCCACCCCAACCGTGTATGTACGACCCATACCCTCACCCGCGTATGTATGGAGCGTACCCCCACCCCAACCGTGTATGTACGGACCATACCCCCACCCCAACCGTGTATGTACGACCCGTACCCTCACCCGCGTACGTATGGAGCGTACCCCCACCCCAACATTCTAAGTACGGAGCGCACCCCAGGCCCCAACACCAGCACCTTCACCCAACATCGCGCATGTACGAGTCATACCAAGCCAGACACAAGGACAGCACTATACAACAAAATTGCCGAAGTACACACCGTACACACGCTAAAAACGCACGTACACAACCAGGACAAAGCACAACAACATAGAATACACTATTCGAATGGCACAAAGCCACAAAACATGTCCAACAAGCACAAATACAACACATTCACTGACCTGCAACTGCCAAAATCCCAAACAGAGGCCCAAAACACAACCACTCCTTATAACACACCCACCCAAAGTTCAAACACAGCCACACCCACCAATGGACCAATTAAAAGGGCCCACAGCCACAAACCACGAGCCTTTGCAACAGACTCACGGCTGCCAGACCCCACAGACAACCTACAGCACCATACTTGAACCTTTACTACACCTTACACTTGCACACCTTCACACACCGACCTTCACAAACACCCCCTCATCACATTCACACACACACCTGCACAACCACACCCACACACCCACAACCATCCACACCCACACCCCCCACAACCATCCACACCCACACCCCTCACCATGCCCACTAACAAGAATCCAAAGTTCACTAGCCAAGAGTTGGAGGTCCTTGTCGACGAAATCCTCAGAGTCGAGCCACACCTCTTTGGAACATTGGTCAGACAGACCAGCATTTCCGAAAAAACAGCCATGTGGCAGAGGATTGTCGATGGTGTGAATGCTGTTGCGTCCACCAGAAGGACCAGGCATGAATGCCAAGCCAGGTGGTACAATCTGCGGAGGAGGGTCCGAGCCAAAATGACCGACGACCACAACCAGGCCAACATCACTGGAGGAGGGCCGCCCCGCAGACCCGTACAATACCATCCCTGGGAGGAGAGGGTGATGGCCATACTGCCGGTGGTGTCAGTGGACGGATTAGAAGGACTCCGAGACCCGGGTGAGTACACAAACAACTCACCTCACATGGAGGGAACGTCATCCACAACCAAACTCACAATCAGTCACGCAACCACCCCAAGCTATCGCATGACTCAACCACACTCCATGAACACGCACATGCCACTAGCGCCACCATGCCCCATGCACCCAGCTGGACAATGCAAAGTCAAAGGCCACAGAAAACACCAACACAAGACACGGTAAGCCGGATGGCGGGAGTGTGGGCCCCAAAAATCACATAGTGCAACTCAGAAGCAGACAACAATGCCCTCTGCCCATATGGCCTAGGTCACAGCCAGACAAACAGTGTGTCCCCACACAGGAAAGACTTGCCAGCAAATGGCGGACGCCTTGCATGAAGACATGGGGGTGAAGGCACTTTTTGCACATGACAGCAGCTAATGAACAGCCAACACTGTGAAAGAGTGGCAGCACACACCACCACAGCAGCAGCGCAGACACTACACCCAATGGGTGCCTGGAGATCAGAAACAAACTCACATCAACAAGCCAAGGGCCATTCAAAGATCTGCTAAAAGTGTGTGCCTAGGAAGCTGGGCTGAGGTGACAGAGGGTGACACAGGGAGGGAGAGGGGGAGAGAGAGGGAGGGAGACACAGGGAGACGGACAGAGAGAGGAGGCTGACACAGGGAGGGAGGGAGAGGGGGACAGAGAGGGAGTGAGAAAGGGACACACAGGGAGACCAATTCAGCCTTGTGGGGTGTGGGAATGTCTGCTCGTCAGCAGGTGGACTGCGTGCATGTAGACAAGGGTGGCCAGTGCCTGAATCCCCCTCTCTTCTCCATGGCAAAACACAGGGCCATGTCTCAACCTGTGCACGAGCACAACGCCAGCTACCTGCATTATATAAGTGTGTGGAACAACTCCATGTGCCCACGTACAGTGCAACACGGAAGGCGCCAATGCATGGCTCGCCACACCTGCTCACTCCACTGCTGACTGCAGTCACAATTGACGCAGCAAGTAAGACTGTGCCACACATAGGTAAAGTCTCAAAAGCTGCGGCCAAGGGACATACCCATGCACAAGTGCACTGTGAGTGGAATGCAAGACATATCCAAATTCCCAGAGGAAATGTGCCAACTTAGAAACGAATGAAACATGGATGTTGCATAGAACAAAATTAACATTGTCTCTCTCACACACAGGTCAACGTCGTGGATCACCCCCCAGCACTGGGGGGGAAGACTCACAGGACCCGGCTCTGCGGGATGACGGACCCACCGGCAGCGACGACTCTCACCACTCTGTGGACGATCCCGACCAACCTGGCCCCTCTGGTGTCCAACCACCTGCAGCACCTGCTTCAGGTACAACTGGGCCAACCACCACCCCCACTCCTGCCACATCCCAGGAGACACCCAGGATCCCTGCCCCACCACCACGACGCAGCCAGGCTGACCAGGAGGAACACGGTGTACCGGGCACCCAGGAGGAGGCAGGCGACAACGCTAATGCCACCCCTCAGGGGTCCCGGAGACCCGATGTGCCCACAAGGGCAGGCCAGGTGCAAGTGGGCAGGGGTGGTGGGAGTGGAGGATGGCGGAGGCGCGAGCCTGACCAGTTGGCTGCGGAACCGGTATATTCCCATGTCAGAAACATCCTGGACACATACCGGCAGGACACCACGGGCATGGCCCAGGTTGTGTCCATCCTCGAGGAGATCAAGACCCAGCAGGCCCAGCAACATGCGGAGCAACATGCCTGTCTACTGCGACACCAAGGGCGGATGGAGGACAGACAGGCTGAGCTCGTGACGGTGTTCACGGGAATTCACAGTACACTCCGTCGGATAGCCGACAACATGGGCAACCCTCCCTGTGCCACCAGGCGTAGAACATCACCACCCACAGGGAGGGATCAGGAGGAGGAGGAGATATCCGACGGAGCATCCCAAACATCGTCACGGCCTGCTTCTGAGGGTTCCCGCAGGAGGGCGGGTCGTCCACGGAAAAGACCGTGAGGGTCGGCGCAACAGCACCATCTCCCAGGACACCTGGCGTGGCACCTGGCCCACTGGACCAACAGCAGCACATCAGCAAAAGACAGTCTCTGCCACATGGACTTGCTGGTCACTGTCTGACCAATGTTGACAAAGACTGTGGCATGGACTCTGAGGATTTCCAATGGCAAGGACACCAACTCCCCTTAGTGAACTTTGGATTCCACACACCCGGAAAGCCCCTCATGTCATACCCCGCCCCCCCACATACCCCAACAAAAATAAAAAGTTACACGATAAAGAGAAGATGCCTACATTTTGCATTATTAGCTTACATGTGTCTTGTTAAGTCTAACCATGCCTGAGTTCTCATATGACTTCAACCATCCACACCCTGGGGCCTGAGTCTGGCACAGGACACACATGGGTCACAATGTATTAGGCAACACAGACATGGAGCACCATACACACCCGTGATGGGCCCAACCAGCTGAGGGGGTGGCCGCACAACCGTGCCGACAGACATATTGAGTACAGCGACAGCCATGCGCAGAGGTCAGGGATCACGTGGAGTGTCCTGGGGGGCACCCAGGTATGTGTGGACAGGTGGCAGAACCATGTCCTGCAAGCTTGAGTCAGGTGGATGCAGAGAATGGTGGCCTGGCCAACGTTGGATGCATGGGGATGGCACATGTCACAATACCCACACAGTCATGGACATCATGCACAATACACAGTCTAATCACACACAAACAGCTTGCATCTTGCTACTCGACACATAGACACATAGCCACTATCACGGAAAACCATGCCAGACATGCCGTATGCACCGTGGCAACACACCAGCATTGACTGGGAATAGGCACCTTGGAGGCATAGGGACACCTTTATTATTCATGTATTCGGGAATGCAGAGGCAACTCGGAGTACACATAAACAGGTCATGTGGAGTAACATGTGGGTCCAACACTGGAACCCCCCTTCTGCAGCACAAATGCGTGATAGCCATGGAACTGGCACACAAGTGTCAGCTAACAGCTAAACACCCCTTGCTGCTCACAGAGAGGCTGCCATACACCATTGATCCTCTGATGTGGAAGTCCCACACCATGTCAAGCCAATGCAAACCGTATGTGTCAGAGGGCAGTGTTACACACATTGATGCCATCATCACAATCCACTATACCATCACAGATGACTGTCAACAAGTCTGACCATCTATTCAGGTGTACCCAGCTACATGTCATGTGTCCCATGGTGATGCGACATGTCTGCAGAGGAACCAAACATCGACAGGGGCAGTGTGCACACATCGTAAACAACTGCCACACCCAATACACCCCTGATGCATCCCTTACCCTAAGGAGACTTCCAAACTTGTCCGTGCGTGTAACGCTGAGTCAGCACACGATGATGTGTCCATGAGGAATAGCAGTGCCACAACAATGCAACCAACAGACGGCATGCGCAAGTACCTGGGGATGAGAGACACACAAGAAGTCAGCCACAAAAAGCACAGCCACTTGCATGTGCATGTACTCGACACATGTAAGGATGACAATATGCTAGGTCACAATTATGACTGGGGAAATACACTCATCACTGGCACCATCACTCCAGTGACACATCCACACACACCTCTGACTCACGTGGCATACATGCAGATGGACACACACATCACAACACATGCCACACGGGGACCAATGCGTGCACACACAGACACTGGTACTCACCACTAAGCAAAGAAGTTGCGTATGAGCCGACTCCGGATGTCCTCTTGCGGAACCACATCCTCCACATCACTAGCCCCATTGCCAAGCCCTTCGTCCTCCACGGGTGGATGGTCCTGATCATCTTGATCCAGGATGAGTGGCACAGCTTTCTCAACTGCCATGTTGTGCAGCATGCAGCAGACCATGAAGATTTTGCAGACCTTCGCCGGGGCATATGGGAGGGCGCCGCCGGTCTTGTGGAGGCATCTGAATCGGCTCTTCAGGAGGCCAAATGTCCTCTCTATCACTCGCCTTGTCCGGCCATGGGCGGTGTTGTAGTGGAGCTGGGCCGGCGTGATGGGGTTGCGGAGAGGTGTGATCAGCCATGTCATGTTGGGATAGCCAGCGTCCCCTACATGGAAACCACATGGACATAAGTAGGACAGGAGAAGCGGTCGCGCTGGAAGTCTACGTAAAATACAGGACAGACAGAGTGTACCCACCAACAACACATGCTCGTTCGTTGAGCAGCTGCGTCATCATTTCAGGCACCCTGCTACGCCTCATGATGTAGGCATCGTGTGCTGATCCTGGAAAACGAGCACAGACATGTGAAATCACCATGTTGGACAGACACACCACAAGGGCATTGAGGGAGTGGTAGTGTTTGCGATTCCTGTACGCTACCTCCTGTGCCTTTGGTGGTACCAAAGCCACATGTGTCCCATCTATGGACCCAATGACATGGGGCATCCCTCCCAGGGCATAGAATCCACGCTTGACCCCAGTCAACAGTTCAGGAGTTGGGAAATGGATGAACTCATCCAGGTGAAGCAACATGGCCTCTAAGAAATCATGCAGCACATGGCTGAACATGCTCTGGGACATGCCACCAACATGAGCTATGGTATATTGAAAGGTACCCGTGGCAAGAAAATGTAGGACTGCCATTACCTTCAGCTTGGGTGTCAGTGCCGTAGGATACCTGTGCAGCGGTTGCAGGTGTGATGCCAGCCTTGCCGTCAACTCCTCAATCAACGGTTGGGGGAAGCGGTAGCACCGTATACAGTCATTCTCCCGCATGTCAGCCAAGTCCGGAATTGGTCGGGGAAGAGGCGGCGCTCTGCAGTAATTTGGAAGTGACAAGGAAGAGTGAGTGCACTACAACAACAATTGATTTGTACTGAGCACATGTTAATCTGTCAATACACATATGCTACATACGGAGTCAGGTATGTGCCACATGGCCTGGACACGTATGGCTGCCAGGTGACACTCCTACCAAGACCCAGCTACACACGGAGATTGTGAACCTCCACATGCCATGGCATGGGATTAGCTGTGTCCCAGTGTAAGTGAACAGCCAGACGCAACACAGGAGTGACATACATCAACACATCAGCAGAAGTAGGATGTCGATTTCAGAGACAGGTAGCGGAACACTAGAGCCACAGGTCACATGATATTACACTAGGACAGCCCACACACCTTGCCAATAAGGTTTACATGTAATGACTCACCACACATACATTGAGAGGATGCAGACATGTCCTTGTTACGCTACTCCGTGTCCCATGCATACATACGCACCTCACATCCGATTCCACATGTGGCCTGGTGTGCGTAACAGTGTGCCATGTCCATCTACACACAGACAGATGTTGGTTGCTGCAACAGCTGATACTTTTGAGGGAGCACCAACATCAAGCTAATGGGAACACACCACACATACATGACATAGACACATCGTGCACCGTGGGTAGTCACATGTCTGGTGTGGTAACCCCTGTAGCGGGCATCAGGGGACACCTGCGTGTGTTGTTGACTGTGCCATGCCAGTGACGCTCATCCCAAGTGTGCAGTATGACATGCACACATGTCAAAGGAGTTAAGGGCATGCCTGGCACACATTGCACCGTCACACATAACACCTGTACACATCTCATCATACATCTGTTGCCTTCTCGACTCAGGAGTAATGTGCCACATCACAGCCTTTCACACCTGAGCCCCACACATGTAGTACTGCCCAGACAATGCCTTGATGTTCATCCATGGACAAGTATGTCAGCTCTATTCCTTCCTGTGTGCTGCCTGTCACCACTGTGATGTGTGAAAGGCACCGTACATTCGCTCAGAGGGCCTGTGTACGTTCCCTATCACTATGGGAGTGCTGCCGTATGCGTACCCATAGTGATAGTGAGCGTACGCATGCGTGTACGGTCCGTATCACTATGGGTACGCATACGCGAGCACAACCATAGTGATACGGACCGTATACACGCCTGTACGCTCACTATCACTATGGGTGTGCTCGCGTATGCGTACCCATAGTGATACGGACCGTACACACGCCTGTACGCTCACTATCACTATGGGTACGCATACGCGAGCACACCCATAGTGATGCGGACCGTACACACGCCTGTACGCTCACTATCACTATGGGTACGCATACGCAAGCACACCCATAGTGATATGGACCGAACACACGCCTGTACGCTCAACATCACTATGGGTGTGCTCACGTATGCGTACCCATAGTGATACGGACCGTACACACGCCTGTACGCTCACTATCACTATGGGTGTGCTCGCGTATGCGTACCCATAGTGATACGGACCGTACACACGCCTGTACGCTCACTATCACTATGGGTACGCATACGTGAGCACACCCATAGTGATACGGACCGTACACACGCCTGTACGCTCACTATCACTATGGGTACGCATACGCGAGCACACCCATAGGGATACGGACCGTACACACGCCTGTACGCTCACTATCACTATCGGTGTGCTCGCGTATGCGTACCCATAGTGATACGGACCGTACACACGCCTGTACGCTCACTATCACTATGGGTGTGCTCGCGTATGCGTACCCATAGTGATACGGACCATACACACGCCTGTACGGGCCGTTGCTATGCATTTGGGGTGCCCTAGGGCCCCGGTACGCACCGTACCTGTGTGTGAAACTCCAAATTACATAGGGGACACATGAGGGACCAGTATGAAGGCCTACATGCATGCTGGTTGTCATGGAGACCAAGTTTAAAGTATGATGTTTTTCAGCAGGTGCACAGCAGAAGTCAGTTTGAATGAATCTACTTTTTTGCAATGTGGTTCTGGAGTTGACATCATGCTCAAGAAAAAAAACAATAAAAACCCACTGACTGTGCTAGGTTTGAAGGGATTGGAGGAAACATAGGATGCAAATGTGAGTGACCAATCACTCTGTACTCCTGTGCATGAAACAGGCCAGCAAGGCAGATATAAGGCAGCCAGGTCTCATGAGGGAGCACTTGCCTGCACATCTTTGGATTCTACGACCCAGCTGCTGCTCCTGATTCCCTGGAACCATGTCAAGGGTTGTGGAGAGGGCACAGCCATTCACCCTGGAGGAGAACCTGGCATTGCTGGATGTGATCCTCCCACAGTACCCCCTGCTGTATGGGCGACCAGGGTATCAGGTGAGTGCAGAGTCTACTAGCACAGACTGTGTCCCTTTTTTGTGACTGTGACTTCTGGCATTGTGTCCAGGTGTGACACACATGCTATGTACTGTAGGGGGGGTTCCAGGGGGGGGGGGGAATGCCTGATGTCTCCCAGCCAGAGCATGCTGTGGTGCATGTCTGCCGTCCTCACTTGCATTGTGTTTACTGTGACAATCACTGCATGGTGCATGCCACATTCTGCCTGTCTTGTCCTCCTGGGAATGTAGCCTCTACAGTCCTCATTTGATTATGTGGTCAGCCCAGTGTGACAGGTGACTGTACCCACAGATGTGTGTTAGTTCTGTGTACCTGTGCTGAGAGTGTCCACATGATGTGTTCGTACCCTGGACATCGGTGTGTGTGTAAGTCCCCTGTCATGTAGGTGGGTGCATATGTGGAGTGTAGCACCCGGGCTGCATGAGGGATGGATATACCCTGCCCATCTGATGTGAGGAGGGAGCAGTGCTGTGTGTCTGACGTGCAGAGCCAGCCCCACACCTGTGAGCCCCCCCCGTCTAGTGGCACATGTGCAGAGTGAGGTTTGTCGCTGCATTTGGCAATGGCAGGTGAATGTCCTGTGCCTGTGAGTGTCTGTGTACTCTGCTGAGGTAGCGTCAGTGGCCTGTGGCATGTGACTGCTTAGAGGTGCTGCACATAATCCTGGTGTAGCTTGTGATGCACAGTGTGAGCCTGGATCATTGATTGTGTCGTTGCCCTCATTCCACCTGTGTACTTTCATGGCACGTACTGCTTCTGCCCTTCCCCAGAGGATCATGTCCCTATGACAAAGGTGCAATGCGTTGGATGCATACTATGCCTTGTTGTAAACAGCAAATTAGTTCTAATATGTGTCTCTGTGACATGTGCCAGGTGTATTGATGTAGTGTCACTTGTTCATCCTCACAGGTAGGCGCCTCTGCCAAGAAGCAGATCTGGATGAACGCCGTCAGTGCCGTGAGGAGGACGGAGGGTCGCAAGCGGCGCCTGGCCCAGGTGAGAAAACGCTGGCAGGATATCCGGTGCTGGACGCGGAGGATCGCACGGGTCCTGCTGGGGACTCACCTGAGACCCATAAGAACCGCGGGCGCCGCCGTCTGACCCACATCCACAAGCGTGTGCTGGCGGTGGTCTTTCCAGACTTGGACAGGCGCTTACAGGAGAAGCAGCAGCAGGAAGGGGGTAGGTACATGTGTGTTTGTTGTGTGTCACCAGCATTTGTAAGTGCACAGTTGCATGGATACACTGCCAGGGTTTAAAGGTGCTGTGCAGATCCTGTTACCCACAGTATAGCGGTGCTCTCCTACCTCCCTTCCCCTCCTTGCAATGTGTTCCCTGGTCTGTGTGTAGTCACTCCTTCACAAGGTTATCTAGGCTGGCACTTTATCCACGTGAACAATACCTGTAGCATCATGTGTGGGGGTGGTGTGTAACAGGTTTTGGGACCTTGCCTGTGCCCTGGCCAGTTCAGTACTTGTGGGTTCCATGTCAGTTGGCACTGATGCTGAGTCCAGACATGGGAGTTAGTCTCTCAAGTGTCATGCCTTACAGCACGCATGTCCTATGTTGTGGCCTGTGACATGATGTGCATGAGTGTGCGATACGCATGGTGCAGGGATGGTGGTGTGTGTTGCAGTCATTCCCATTCAGGACCATGGAGTTGTGTGGCCACTACTGTCCCCTGGGGCATATTTTCCTAGGTGTCATGTGTGTCATCACAAAATGTGGACACTCTCAGTGTCTACAGCATAGGTTGTGCTCTGTGCCATTGTCCCCTGGCACCATGTATATTGACGTAAAATGTAGTACAAGTGTCCACTGTACAGCCTGACCTGATTTTCCTTGTTCATACTCACGGTGGCCAGTGCCTGTGTGTCTTGTTACAATCATCTGATGATGACCATTTGTACATGATTATTTGGACAGGCGCACCTTGGGTATTTGGCGTCCAATCTTGCATTTATGCAGCCCATGTGTATTTCACCCAGACTAAGAGATGTAAGTGCTTCCTGTGTCTCAACTAATTGTCTCATGTAGGGGGTGGTTGGTGCGGGCAAAGCCTACATGTCAAAACCTGATATCTCCTTGCTAGGTCTGGCCAGTGTGTGATGTTTGTCTGGACATACACTCAAGGTGCAGTGAGCCAGTCATGGTGGGCATGTTTTCAGTATTACCTATGCAGCATGTGCCTCAAGTTCATGGATATGGTCCCTGCTCATCCCTATTTTCGGCAACGCTGTGTGGTGCAGATGCAGTGCTGGATTGTCCCCAGGGCCTGGCTCCTCTGTCAAAACCCATTTCATGTCATTTGCTATTGTGTCATGCTCTCCATAGTTTTTCAGTGGCATGGTGGGTCAACCAACTGTGTGTTGCATGCCCTACATATGTACCTTGTTTTGTAGATGTTACTCATCTTTCTTTTCAGGCTATGCACTGTAACCTATGTAGATTGGACTCATGTGACATATGTATACAGGTGTATGATTAATTGCTGTCTCTTCACCTTGCCCACAGCATCGTCGGGGGACACGGAGGGAGAAATCAGCACAGACGGAGCGGAGGGACCGAGCACCAGTGCCAGCGGTGACATCGTGGCTGGCACATCGAGTGGAACTGAGGTGGAGGAGAGTGAGGCCGAGGACCTGTCCAATGCCACCACAGAATATGAAGCTGACGGGTCCGAGGATGAGCTCTCCGAGTGGGCGGAGGCTGCACCAGCAGCTGACAGCGGCACAACATCTCTCCCCGCCCCCTCCATTGCCATCAGCCGCCTCCCACTTGCTCGTGTCCCTTCCCAGCGTGCCCAGTCACCACATGTCTCCTTCCTGCCAGGCACCGCACCCCCTGCCCCTGTCTCCACTGCTGCCACCAATGCCGAGTCTGTGGACATCCAGCGGCAGTTGCAGGTTGGTCAGGCTGCGATGCTTAATGTCCTCCATGGCCACAACATGGAGGCATACTTGGAGGGCATTTTCTCATCGCAGGCTGACCAACGCAACTTGCTGAGGTCCATTGACTCGACACTGACTGCAGCAGTGGGTCTCCTGCCGCGCTTCGTCCAACCCCCTACCCCTGACCCATCCACACTTCCCACTCCCATGCCTGTCCCACGTACACCCAGATGTCAGCATGCACCCACCACAACAGACACAGGCACCACACCAGCAGGGAAGGTCAAACGCACACCTCCTGGCACGCACACACAGGGTGAAGTAGGCACACCCACTGGGTCGGGGGGGAAACGTAAGACACGCAGCCAGAGTGGGAGTCCGCATTCCACCAAATCCACTCCCTCCAAATCCCCTCCCCTCAGCTCTCCTGGCCATATATCCAGCAAAGACTCCTTCATGGCCGCTCTGTCCCTGAGCCCCACAGTGACACCACCCCGCAAGCGGTCAAGGGAGTCCCTGTTCAGGGTGGTTGAGTCCCCCCCCTGTCCACACCCTCCCCCAGTGGCGCTGCGACCCATCCCTCTGACCCGCCCCTCCTTGGTGCCTGTGGTTCCTTCGGGTGCAGGGGAGTCACTGGAGGACCTTGCTAAAGTGTGCAGAGCCATCCTGGCCTCCGCCTTTGGCCCTGCCCCACCCCCTGTGGTGGAGTCCTCCATCCCTGCACCCACGACGCCTACCCTTCGCCCTCATGTCCCTGCGGTGCCTGGTCCTTCCCCCCCACATGATGCCCTCCCCCCTCTGGAAGACAAAGGAGTCTGACTGTGCAGGCAAGCTAGGGGACAAGCGTCCCACTGTGTCCCCCACCTGGATTTGAACTTTGGATTGCCCTATGGGCATTGTACATTTTGAACTTTCAAGGGACAAACTGATTTTTGGATGCTGAATAAATAAATTTATTTTTCCTTAGTACAATACTGTCTGTCTGGTATTGCTGTTGGTGGACCTGCCCCATTATTTTGGGTGGTGATTATGTGTTGGGTGTGTGGGAATTGTAGTCTTGTGCTGGTCATAGGGTGGATCCTGGTATCTGTGTGCCATCACAAGCTGTTGGCTACATAACTTTGTTCATGTAAGCAGTTACTGCATGGTGACATCGTCCCAAGGTGTGTTCCTTCCTCTGTGTAACCTGACATCTTCCCTGCAGGGTCTTTCCAATATGTGGTGCTGAGCTGTGTCTACATTGTCTGGGTGTGTGACGGACTCATTAGACTTGGGCCATGCATGCTGAGCGATGTCTCGACCTGCATCATTCGTGGCGTCCTTGGTGGTCACTGTACTTGTGTATGTAGACTGTTGTCATGACTTCATGTGGACATGTTTTCTTTTCGGCGCTATGCATGTGTATACTCCCAGCCTGGCACACATGTGGTACATGTACTGCAGGATCTTTGTGCACCTGACTGACATATGTTGGCATTGGATCTGTGGGTACTCCACCCTTTTCTTTGCAGGGGCACTGCTGTGAGTGTTAGGCACCCACCCCTTCTGTGTCTGGGCACTGCTGGGAGGACTCTGCACACACCCCTCCTGTGTCTGGGCACTGCTGGGAGTGTTAGGCACCCACCCCTCCTGTGTCTGGGCACTGCTGGGAGGACTCTGCACACACCCCTCTTATGACTGGGCACTGCTGGGAGGACTCTGCACCCAACCCTCCTATTTCAGGATATGTACGCTTAGAACATACACGGGTGTGGGTTCGCTCCATGCATACGCGGGTGGGGGTACGGTCCGTACATACACGGTTGGGGTGGGGGTACGTCCCATGCATATGGGGTGGGTGTACGGTCCGTACGTACACTGTTGGCATGGGGGTACGCTCCATACGTACGCGGGTGAGGGTACGGGTCGTACATACACAGTTGGGGTGGGGGTACGCTCCATACATACGTGGGTGAGGGTACGGGTCGTACATACACTGTTGGCATGGGGGTACGCTCCATACGTACGCGGGTGAGGGTATGGGTCGTACATACACGGTTGGGGTGGGGGTACGCTCCATGCATACGGGGTGGGGGTACAGTCTGTACGTACACTGTTGGCATGGGGGTATGCTCCATACGTACGCGGGTGAGGGTACGGGTCGTACATACACGGTTGGGGTGGGGGTACGCTCCATGCATACGCGGGTGAGGGTATGGGTCGTACATACACTGTTGGGGTGGGGGGTACGCTCCATACGTACGCGGGTGAGGGTACGGGTCGTACATACACGGTTGGGGTGGGGGTACGCTCCATGCATACGGGGTGGGGGTACGGTCCGTACATACACTGTTGGCATGGGGGTACGCTCCATACGTACGCGGGTGAGGGTACGGGTCATACATACACGGTTGGGGTGGGGGTACGCTCCATGCATACGGGGTGGGGGTACGGTCCGTACGTACACTGTTGGCATGGGGGGTACGCTCCATATGTACGCGGGTGAGGGTACGGGTTGTACATACACGGTTGGGGTGGGGGTACGCTCCATGCATACGGGGTGGGGGTACGGTCCGTACGTACACTGTTGGCATGGGGGGTACGCTCCATACATACGCGGGTGAGGGTACGGGTCATACATACACGGTTGGGGTGGGGGTACGCTCCATGCATACGGGGTGGGGGTACGGTCCGTACGTACACTGTTGGCATGGGGGTACACTCCATATGTACGCTGGTGAGGGTACGGGTCGTACATACACGGTTGGGGTGGGGGTACGCTCCATGCATACGGGGTGGGGGTACGGTCCGTACGTACACTGTTGGCATGGGGGGTACGCTCCATACATACGCGGGTGAGGGTACAGGTCGTACATACACGGTTGGGGTGGGGGTACACTCCATACATACGCGGGTGAGGGTACGGGTCGTACATACACTGTTGGGGTAGGGGGTATGCTCCATATGTACGTGGGTGAGGGTACGGGTCGTACATACACGGTTGGGGTGGAGGTACGCTCCATGCATACGCGGCTGAGGGTACGGGTCGTACATACACGGTTGGGGTGGGGGTACGCTCCATGCATACGGGGTGGGGGTACGGTCCGTACGTACACTGTTGGCATGGGGGTACGCTCCATACGTACGCGGGTGAGGGTACGGGTCGTACATACACGGTTGGGGTGGGGGTACGCTCCATGCATACGGTGTGGGGGTATGGTCCATACGTACACTGTTGGCATGGGGGGTACGCTCCATATGTACACGGGTGAGGGTACGGGTCGTACATACACGGTTGGGGTGGGGGTACGCTCCATGCATACGGGGTTGGGGTACGGTCCGTACGTACACTGTTGGCATGGGGGGTACGCTCCATATGTACACGGTTGAGGGTACGGGTCGTACATACACGGTTGGGGTGGGGGTACGCTCCATGCATACGGGGTTGGGGTACGGTCCGTACGTACACTGTTGGCATGGGGGGTACGCTCCATACGTACGCGGGTGAGGGTACGGGTCGTACATACACGGTTGGGGTGGGGGTACACTCCATACATATGCGGGTGAGGGTACGGGTCGTACTTACACTGTTGGGGTGGGGGGTACGCTCCATGCATACGGGGGTGGGGGTACGGTCCGTACATATCCGTACCCACGCTGTGGAATGCTTGTGCGGGCCGTACCCAGGCCTTTGCCACGTGGGTACAGCCATCCCGCTATTGTTGGGGTGACGTAGATGTGGGCGTGGTACGACTCATACCCACGCTCTTAAGGCGTGGGTACGGGACGTACCTGTATTGTTGTGTTGCCGGTTCGCGTCGTCAACCACTTCCGTTGTGGCGGACGCTGGCTTTGCTGGACACGCCCCCACCCCCTCGTAGTGACCAGGGCCTGGGGGTCAGGTATGTCCAGGGCATGTGTGCTGTGTGACTTTGGTGGGGGTTTTGTGGCCTGCCCCTGCTCCTGCCCCCCCCTTTCCCCCCTCCCTTTGTTGTTCTGACCTTCTGCGACGTCTGCGTCGTAACCTGTAGAGGAGGTCGACTGCTATGAGGGCCGGTATGACACATAGGTTCGGGTCCATGTCTGTCCGTCGCGTGCAGGTACTCCTTGTTCGCGTCGGCCCGATTTCCCGGCAGTTTTTGGCTGCCGGAAAATATTCTCTGTGCGGGATGACGTCGGTGCAAATCGTACTTCCTGGTTCGTGAATGGCAGGCTGCGTGCGTCCCGACGTCACGTCGGCGCTTTCCCGGGTCACATTTGTATGTTTATTTTCGTCGGTCGGGGTTTTGTACGATTCGTACGGAAATACTATTTCCGTGCGAATCGTACTTACATGTTTGTATATTGTTACGACCGGGTACGCGTCGGACGGAGAATATGCTCCGTCCGACGGTTCGTACCCGGTTTTTACAGGATCGTAATTGGCACCTCTATCTTTGCATAACTGCTTTACTGGCATCACTTACTCAGGGTCAACATATACTTAAGATCCAAAACCTGATCTGAACAAATGGCAGCAAGCAGATGCTTTAATACAAGTATTCTGTTACAGCAATTCCCATCATGCAGTAAGGTCAAGGGACTGCTTATCTTTTAGATATGAAGTGTCAAAAATGACCTTTTTTAAATAAAAAGTTGAACAGTTACCTTTCCACTGCCTTCTGTGTTTTAGGGCCATATTTAGAATTTAGCAAATGGGATACAAAATGTGGAGGATATGTTGTCCACTATATTATAAGTGGCATAGGCTGTAATGGCACGTGTAATATGGCTTTTGGGTCGTCCACCAAACTCGAAATAAGACCCTTAGTTCTTCGTGTTTAGCACGGTTTGAGGATGTCGCTGGTGTTCTTTTTCTACTTGTTCTTTTTTTGTTTGATATATTGTTTTTTGGGGGGGGGATGATTTTTATATGATGTGAACTAGACCCGATAAATCGGGTATCAGAGCGCTTCACATAGCAACAGTTTAGGTACACAAGAACACATTCATTTTTCTTAGGCACGGGGAGATTAAGTGATTTGCCCAGAATCACAGGATGTTGAGCGTCGTAGTCAAGACTCAAACCCGGTTCCCTAGCTTCGATGTCGACCGTTCTAGCCGTAAGGCTACTTCCTCTCCCAATATTGTTGTTGACAGTATTATTTTAGACACATCCTACTTGCAGGCATCACAGACTCTCGTCTGGATCCAATTTAATGTGGCCATCACAAAGATGAGCAGCTCATCAAGGATATGACAGTGTGTACGGCTGAACCCCGTTCTCAAGCAATTTCATTGTTCTGGCCTCAAACCTACAACATGTTTAAGATCTGCTTCATCACACTTAAGGCTGTGACCTGTAAAAGGCCACCCTTTCTTGCAAGTAAGATGAATATCATTAGTACCTTACACAGCCTCTGTACCATGGATGTCACCAAGCTTGCAAACAAGAGAAGCAAGAAGAAGACCTGATAGATAGCATATCATTTCTATGATTCCCCAGAATCCTGAAGTAAATCCCAGTACAGGTCTGATATGTTCCCAACCTGCTTCACTTACTAAAAGACTTGGAGATTCACCTCTTAAAGGAACATCATATCTGCGAAGAGTTATACCTAGCCCAGGTCTTCCTCCCCTCCCACCCGCCCAACAACAGTCCATGGCGAGCAAACTAAAAGACAAATCAAAACCTACCATTCTTCACTTCCTGTACTCCTCCTGTGCATTGTGTACAGTGCTCTTCTCTTTGCTTCATAGCCGGATTTGTGTAATGCTAAGTACACAAACATACCTGGGGGTGTGGCCAGGAGCTCAGTGGAGTAGGACGCACCACCACGCAGCTCTGGCTTAGCTCCAAAAATTGAACATTTCACCGGTACTGCAGCCTCTTTGAACATTGTCTGGTGAACGGTGGTGACCGAGTGTGGGGAGCAGAAGAGACTCCTTAAAAGCACACGTTCTCATTGCCACTGACAGCACAGAACAACAATAAAGGCTAACCTAATGCGTAAGGTAATGAACAACATGGAGGGCTTGAGAAAGATTGGTCGGTGCAGCCATGGATCCCAATAAAACAAACTGACAACTGGGGCAGTGTTGGGGCTATCTAGTGAGTGGCAGAGGGGAGAGCTAGCGGCCACAGGCCCAACTTGTGCTGAAGGTATGGCTCAGGACAAATAGCTGTGTGTCCAGGCGTGGGCGGGTACACTCTTGGCATATCACTGCAGTGGAGCCAATGGGGCATGGGGTCCTTCTAAGGACTAGGGCTGGGGTTGCTGCTTGTTATGTATGATTGGGGTGCCAGGCCTCCCCTCCTGTATGGGATGGGATGGAGGAGCCCCATACAATTGAAAAGCACCGGTGATTAAACAGTACAGAGGATCAGGGGCTGCTTGGCCTGAGAGTGATGGATGTAGGGACCAGGGAGATTACAGTGAGCGCACAAGCGGATCTATACGGCTGGAGCAAAATGAAACTAGCCTATGCAAAGTTTTGAACAAGCATATCCATAGCTCTTGGTGGCAGTGGAGAACACAGAGTGGCCCTCACAGATGTGCCAATCAGAGTTGGGGCGAAGACCTTGTGCAGTATCAGAAAAGGGACAATTTAGAGGCGAGAACAGCAAAAGTGATAAACCAGAGGGCTGTGGATAATGCAGTGTATAATGGCAGAAGTTGAGAACTCACGTAGAGTGTTACAGTGACTTTTGTGACTAGATCTACCTTGTAGCATCATTTTAACCAGACAGGGGACGAAAAAAGTTGACTCATGCCGGCAGCAAGATTGGAAAGACTCCCGGATACAAGTCGCAGCATAATGGTCCAACCAAAGGTGGGGAAATAGCATGCAGATAAAGGATCACCACTGGACTCTGATTCTGAAATGACATCCAATATATATGCTGAAAGCAATTGAAAGTACACAAGTGGGCCACAATGAGAAGTTTGTCGCAATCCTGCAGGCAATTTCAAACTCGAAAGTCACCTAAAAGAATAAGATTGATCCGGTTGCTCTCATCATCGTGCTACTTAGAGCAGATCAGAACTGTAGGAGAGTAGGGTCTGCTATCCTATGGTCACCCCAAATTTTTGCTTTTTGCTTCACTGGTTTTTGACATATTGAGGCTGTGGGCCTGCTAATCAGACCCCCAGCCTGCTGTTCTCTCTACTAAATTGACACTATGCACCCTAGGTGCATAACCAATTGGAATTGGATCACCCTGTGAGCCCCTGTACCAGTGTACACTAGGTACCCAGGGCATTTGTGTATCTAAGGCCTACCAGGGGCTGAAGCATGTATTATGCCACCCCTGGCCTGGCCTAACAAATTTAACACAACTGGCTGATCACTCAGCTGGGGTAAGTTGGTGTAACCACCTCTTACTTAGGTGTAGTATACCTATACCTAACCTTAAATGGGACACATGTTAACCTATAAGTCACTCCTATGGCAGGCCTTAACAATCCTGAAGGCAGAGTGCTTGGTTCCATGTGAGATGGTGCTCTGGCATGAGCTGAGCCTGTCTGCAGTGGTCGGAACAACTTCCTTCTACCGTTTCCAGATATCGCCATACCATATACTCTTAAGTGCATTATGAACCTCGCGGTTAAATGCTAACTTTGGTTTGGCTTTATCAAAACATGTCGAGTAAGGTGTCATACGAATTGGAATACTAACCCCTCGCCAATTCTGGCGACGGAGTTAGCATTCCACCCTTCTAGAGGGACACGACATGTACAGTACCTGAAACCCGGGTAAAATCAGACATAGCCTCAGCTCCACAAAATGGATGCTGCCACCACAGACACAAGTCTGCCCTCCTGCTGCTGGGAGTCCTTCCAGCTTGGGAGACGTGGACAAAGGGTTTCCTGCCAGGGGAGGTGCGAGCACCACCCCAGACAGGATTTTGTGTATTGGTCAGGTAGGGCTTGAAAGGAAACAGACATGCCTGAGGCTCACAAGGAGCCTCGGTGCATATGCCAGTTCAAACCGGTCCTGGGGCACACCAGCCCCAGACCTGGGGCGAGCTGGACAAAGGATTGGGGGTGTAACCACCCCCCTTCCTGGTCCCACCCTTAGGGAGGGACCTAGCAGGTAGTCCGGCCCCTAGAATCCGCTTAAAGGTAGGAGCTGTAACCTAAGACTTCAGACATCCTGGAATCAACTTACTAAAAAGAAGAAGACGGGAACTTTGACGCTCTGCTGCACAGAGGACAGAAGGAAATCTCCCCTATGGTCAGGGAGTGACCATCTTGCTAACGCAAGCACCAACCAGCGAATCGACGTCTGCTTTGCCGCTGCCTCCCGCCGGAGCCCGAGCCCAGAGCCCGACAAGACCTAGACCTTCAGACCTCTCACCGCCCGATCCACAGTCCCTGAAAAGAAGGAACCCGTGGAGGCACCGAGACACGTGGAGCCAGCCATCTTGAAAAACCGACGACAAGCTGCAAGCGCGACAACAGAGGCTCCCTCCAAGTTGTGCTTTGGGTCCTGAGAAGCCCAACATCCGAGAAGCATCTGCACCAAAGGTGAGCCCTCCAGCATCTCCACGATCTGCGTGGGGCCCCTCTGCACTTTGCATCTCGACGCGCCTGCCCGGTCCCTGGCCCGTTGGCTAGTGGCCATTTTGGCAACCTAACTTGAAATCAACGATGCTGGTCTGGTTGCTCCAGACTGGCCCCAGCTGCTCTCCAAAGGAGCAGCCCCTCTGACCTTGCTGGTCAGAACAATCAGCTTTCTTTACTTTCCACGACTCCTGCCTTTGCGAAGGCTTGTTTGCTTCTTTCGAGTCGCCGACACCGCCGACAGCGAGAGCCTGCGTGGGACAGCTCGTGAACCGAATCCTGGACGTCGTCGACCTTCAGGGACCACGTGGCTGCAGAGACAAGCTACACCTCATCACCTGTTTGCACCCGACATCGCCTGGTACCTACCTGGTGCCACGCCGGTCACTGGCTAGTGACTGTGAACCCTGTCCCCTCTGCTTTCAGGTCTTCTACAACTCCGATCCACTCTT
The DNA here is from genome assembly GCF_964204655.1 of Triturus cristatus. Classification (NCBI taxonomy): domain Eukaryota; kingdom Metazoa; phylum Chordata; class Amphibia; order Caudata; family Salamandridae; genus Triturus; species Triturus cristatus. The sequence goes on along the minus strand of NC_140590.1, from coordinate 479,912,288 downwards.
GGATCCACCGCATCTCTTCTGGACCGGCCGCCTGCAGCATCTTTGTCATCAGGCTCCATTGAATCGATAGACGAAACCCGACGCACTTCGAGACCTATGCACCCGCTTCCTGTGGGTGAGGTAACGCTGGCACTCCGGTGCCCAAGTGTAGAGAAACATCTCTAGTGTCTGTGTTTTAAGTCCCAAGTTCGTAGTCCATCCAGAAGACCCTTCTAGCAGTAACTTTTGAACTTTTTCGCACCCATTGAAAACCTATGGGAGCCCGCGTGTAACTTTCCTCACTGCACACGCGACCCGTGGACCTCCTGGTCACTAACTGAAGTTAGCTCCTTGTAGGCCCAGCGATTCTAGAGGCCATAGGCCTTTTCCCTTTCCTGTTCGTGGTACTTATACCACTATTTTAGTATATGGTTTGAGTGGCCACCAGGGCCCATCCATATAAAGTGCAACTTCTGTATATTATAACACTGTCTTGTTTAACGATTTGTGCTCCTGTGCTCATAAAGAGTCTAGGGGATACTTTGAGTAATAAATACATATATATTTTGAATATATATCTGTGTGGTGTCCTTTCATTGGTATAAAAGGGCGTTACATATGGTAAAACAGCCTGCTTAACACGCTTTAACGAGTTTAGCCTCAAAGACTGCTTAGCCTACGCTACCACTAGGGCAGCTAGTCCGAAAAGGTTGACTTACAACCACACCATAAGGGTTGCTTGGCATGGTACAAGGTGGTCACTTTAACTAGTGAACATCATATACCAGGCCAACTTCTCACATTGGTGAGCAGCGGTTGGATTTGAGCTTGCTGTGTTTTACCATTGTAATCTCTTGGTTACCAATTGAAAGATCACATAGGTACCTGTAGGTACATATAAAACAAGATTAGATATACTTAAGTTCTACTGAACTTAGTTGTTGTAGAGCAAAGGGAGTAGGACACCCTGACTACAACTACTAGATAGGTTTAGTAGGAAAACCCAAGTGTATGAATGAATGAAAAAACATTTAATAAAGCGCACTGCGGCCAAGCGGCTTCCTGGCGCTGGGGACCTGGTCAGAGCTCACAAAAGGGATCCGAGGGACCTATGAAGAAAAAGCCTGAATGAAAAGAAAAGTTTTGAGGGCTTTTCGAAAGTGGGTGTAAATGGGGATGGAGCGAATATGAAGTGGAAGGCTGTTCCAGAACTGGGGGGCCAAAACGGAGAGGCGAGTGCCACCAGTTCTGTGTTTGCGGAAACGGGGGATGTGCAAAAGAGAGAGAGAAGAAGAACGGAGGGTTCGACTAGGGGCGTGGGATGAAATAAGGGAGGTGATGTAGGCAGCGGCAGAGCGGGAGTAAGCTCGAAAAGCGAAGCAGGCTAGTTTGAAAAGAGATCTGAAACGGATAGGGAGCCAGTGAAGAGATTTAAGAACAGGAGTAATGTGAGAGAATTTGGGAAGGGAGAAAATGAGGCGGGCAGCTTGATTTTGAATGGCCTGTAGACGTCGGGACTCGTAGGCAGGAATGCCCACGTACAGGCCATTCCCATAGTCGAGGCGAGAGATGACTAAAGCCAGGACTATGGTTTTGAGTGCATCAGTGGTGAAAAAGCGTGAGATTTTCCGGATGAGACGGAGGGAAAGAAAGCAGGAAGACACAACAGAGCTAATCTGACTATGCATTGTTAAGTCAGAACTAACTTTGATGCCGAGGGTACGAACAGAGGAAGAAGGCGTAGGAGGGGGACCAAAAGAAAGGGGCCAGTGTGCTGGGGACCAGGGGTTAGATGAACCACCCGTGAGGACAAGTTCCGTCTTATCGGGGTTGAGCTTAAGATGGTTAGCGCTCATCCACTCGGAAATGAAGATTAAGGTGGAACTGAATTTAGGAAGAAAGTCCGGAGAGGAGGAAAGATCAAAGACGAGCTGGAGGTCATCTGCGTAGTTATACACAGAGACCACCAGCTCAAGAAGAGAGGTGACAAGGGGACAGATGTAAAGATTAAAGAGAAGGGGGGAAAGAGAAGAACCCTGGGGAACACCACAGGTGACCGGACAGGGGGGGGGCAGAGAAGCCGGAGAGATGAACCGCCTGGTACCTATCCCGAAGGAAGGATGCGAGCCAGGAGAAGGCCGCGCCCCGAATGCCCGCTGCGCTGACATGGGCGAGAAGAATGGAATGGTCAACCGTGTCAAACGCAGCGGACAGATCGAGGAGGACAAGGGCTTGGGGGAGGTTGGAATCGGCCTTTCCCTTGAGTTCATCCAGAACCGCGAGAACCACTGCCTCCGTTGAGTGACCTGAGCGAAAGCCCGCCTGATGGGAAGCGAGAAGGCCATTATCCTCGATATACGAGGAGAGGCAAGAGGTGACATGGGTCTCGAGGATCTTAGCTAAATAGGGGAGAAGGGAGATGGGTCGGAAATGAGCAGGGAGGGAGGGATCCAGACCGGGTTTTTTTAGAATGGGGAGAACGACGGCGGATTTAAATGATAAAGGAACAGAACCAGAGGCCAAAGAAGAATTAAGTAGAGAGAGCGGGGGGACAGGAGAGTCGGTGAAAAGAGTTTTTAGGATGCGCGCCGGGGCACAGTCTGCAGGGGAACCAGATTTAACCTTGAGCAGGTAGTTGTAAAATAGATCAGGAGAAATAGGGGGGAAAGTGGCGAGGGAAGAAAGCGGGGAAGTGACAAAGCACATAGGGGTAGGTTGGGGCACAGTCGGAATGTTAGCTTTAATCTTCACGATCTTTTCTATAAAAAAGTCATTGAGTGACAAACAGAGGGACTGAGAGGGGACCAAACCGAGGGAAGAACGATCAGAGGTGGCAAGATTGTGAACCAGGGAAAAGGTTTCACGGGATTTGTTTGCAGAGAGAGCTACTCTCTCAGTGAAATAGGAGGTTTTGGCCACAAGGATAGCTTGTTTGTAATCAGTGAGGAGTGATTTATATTTAGCGCGCAAAGAGGGAGAGTACTGCCGTCTCCAGAGACGTTCCGACCGCCTGAGGTCGAGTTTTAAAGCTTTAAGCTCTGGAGAAAACCATTTGTGCGCATCGTGAGGGCGAACCGCCTTGATCTTTTTTAGCGGGGCCACTCAATCGCACGAAGAGGAAAGCCATGTACTGATGGCGTTGGCCTGGGACTCAAGGGGGAGGTTGGTAAGATCAGGAGCGGAGGAAACCAAAGAAAGTGAAAGAGAATCAAGGTCGGTCTGATTCCAGTTACGGGCGAGGAGATTTTTGGGAAAAGAGGGCTTGTCAACCACACCCAAGTGAATAGAAAAGGAAATAATATGGTGATCCGACCAAACACAAGGGGAGATAGAGGGAGGTGAGGCAAGGGGGCGAGAAGACCAGATTTGGTCAAGGATATGACCTTGAACGTGAGTAGAGGCTGTGACATAGGAAGTGAGATTCAAGCAGTGGAGAGTGGCAGAAAAGTCTTTGGAAGGGAGATCTTCCTTTGGATCTCCTGGCCAGAAGTTGAAATCTCCGAGAAATAGAACGGAGGAGTTGTTAACCACCAAGGTGGCTAGAAGATCCTGAATAGAGGCTACGAAAGAAGGCATCGATTGGGGGGGACGGTAAACAAGAACAACAGTAAGAGGAGAGGGGAGATTAAGGGAACGGGCCACAAGGTAGTCCACGTTGGATATAAGGGAGTGAGGGAGGAGTTGAAATTTAAGTGCCGACCGGACGATCATCGCCACCCCTCCACCGGCCCTACCATCCGAGCGATCAGCTCGGAGGGCATAGTAGGTGTCGGGGAGGATGGCTAAAAGATCAGGGAGAGAGTCGGCAGAGAACCAGGTTTCAGTCAGAAATAAAAAGTCAGGAGAGTCAGTGGTCAAAAGATTAAAGAGTGCTGTCTGATGTTTGACTGCAGACCGGGTATTAAGTAAGTAGGCAGAAGCCACAGTGGGAACAGGGGGGGACGAGAAACCGGAGATAATGTAGTGGGACAAAAGGAAGAATTGAAAGAGGTTGGTATCGAGTAAGGCAAGGGAGAGGAAAGAATACCAAGTGAGTGTAGATGATGTAAGGGAAAAAGGGGGGGAGAAGGAGAGGCAGATAGTGCTATAAGTTGAGCGGAGGAATAGACCAAGTGAGGAGCAGGGTGTGTGGCCCCTGGTCCCGGCCCGTCGCGGACGGGCGCAGACGGGCTTAACTTAGGCGCAACTGCGCCCGTCCGCTGCGCCGCCGGAAGACAGGAGCCGTTATATAGGGACGACACATGAGGAAGGAGGGTCAAAGGGGCGTGGCAGGGGGGGAGGAGCCAAAGAGCTGCAGCGCCGAGGCCAGACCCGCCCAAGATGGAGGAGCCGCCCGTCCCCCTCCGAGAGTCAGGCGAGGAAGGGGCGATCAGCGGAGGCGGTCTGGTCGCGTGCAGGAGAGAGGGCAGCCAGGGAGGATCAGGGCGCCGGATCCGAGGCGCTTTGAGGCAGTGCAGGTAGGCGGCAAGTTGAAAGTCAAGAGTTCTTAGTAAAAATAACGTTGCTCCCGGAGAAGCCTCGGGAGATCTGGCGACAGGTCAAGAAGTGTGGGCAGGTGTGCGCCTTAAGTGTCAGCCAGGGGGGGAGGAGCCAAAGCGGAGGCGGTCTGGTCGCGTGCAGGAGAGAGGGCAGCCAGGGAGGATCAGGGCGCCGGATCCGAGGCGCTTTGAGGCAGTGCAGGTAGGTGGCAAGTTAAAAGTCAAGAGTTCTTAGTAAAAATAACGTTGCTCCCGGAGAAGCCTCGGGAGATCTGGCGACAGGTGTAGGTAGTTGCAACACATCCACCCACACTTAAGACCAATGGCTGGGGCAGAGGGGTCCAATGTACCCATCTCTGTCGAGAGTGACCCCCAGAGGGCACCATCTATCTTTGCTACCCTAAACCAGAATGAGCTCAGGCAGTTGGCAAATATCAGGGGCCTTAAACAGCCCAAGAACCCTACCTCTGCTGAACTCAGAGAGCTTTTACAAGCTGATGAAGATCAGAAAGCTCTCAAGAAAGCCTCCCAGTTAGGCCCCTTAGGGATTGGAACAGGAGGCCCCCCTTCTGAAGATGCTACTGAGGTACCCCTTTCCAATAGTCACCCCTTAGGTGAGAATCATACTACAGAGGATGAAAGTGACAAGGGTACTGATACAGAAGGTAGTGGGGATGAAGGGAGAACTAGCCCAGTGACAAGTGTTATACGTGGCCCAGCTAACCTAAGGCTACTGGGGACTGACAATGGGATCATCCCATTGGATCTCCCTAGTGGACTTAACCAGGGGTTTGGGAGGCAAAGGAATCCCTCAGGTGAATCTAATGCTTCTCATACCTCTAGAGGCTCTCAAGGTCGCTCCAGAAGGGGGATGACCAGCCCTCAGAGGAGGGAGCATGAGGCCAGAATGAAGGAAGCTCAGCTGAGAATCAGGAGACAGGAGCTAGAAGTAGCTCTGATGGAAGAGAAACTGAGTAAGGCTAGGCAACCTAGAGAGAGTGGGTCTATACCCACTGGTGGCAGCATTGTCCCTAAGGACAAAGATAGGGTCTTTGATAATAGGAACCTGTCCAAGGTTGTGCCCCCCTACAAAAGTGGGGATGATATCCACAAGTGGATGACTGCTCTTGAGAGAGCCTGCAAAGTGCAGCAGGTTCCTGAAGACCAGTGGGCAGCAATCCTATGGCTCTCCTTTGAAGGAAGAGGCAGAGATAGACTCCTCACTGTTAGGGAGGAGGATGCCAGAAACTACAGAGCCCTGAAGAGTGTCCTAGTTGATGGGTTAGGCTTAACCACTGAACAGTACAGGTTAATGTTCAGAGACACCCAGAAGACACAGACTCAGGACTGGTCTGAATACATTGAATGTGCCACTAAGGCTTTGGAGGGTTGGTTGCTGGGAAGTAAGGTATCTGATTATACAGGATTGTACAATTTGATGATGAGAGAACAGATTTTAAATAACTGTCAAAACCAGCAACTGCATCAACACTTGGTTGACTCAGATCTGACCTCTCCCCAAGAATTGGGAAAGAAGGCAGACAAATGGGGTCAGAACCAGGGTTAAGCAAAAGAACCAGAACCAGGGCCAAGGGGGTGATCAGAAGAAAACAGACCAAAAGGGTGGAGATCAGAAATCTAAAGACCAGAAGTCTTCAACAGGGCCCCAAACTAGTACTAACGAGGGTGGGTCCCAACAACCTAAAGGGAAGAAGAAAGAAGGTCCAAAGAAACCCTGGTGCAAATCTTGCAAGAATACAACTCACTGGACTAGTGATTGTAAGAAGGGTGGAGCCCCCAACACTGTTGCCCCTAAGGCACCTGCTCCCAGTACTACTGTTAGCAGTGTTGGTGCCCAGACAAAGGGTGTAGTGGGAATCACTATGGGAACTGAAGGAGATTCTGACTTAGACAGAACCCTGACACAGGCAGTCTTGATCTGTGATGGGGACATGGATTTGTCCCTGACTGTGAGCCCCAGTAACCTGGGCAAGTACAGACAGACTCCTTTAATAAATGAAAAAGTGGCTCAAGCCTACAGGGACACATGTGCCAGTGTCACTATGGTGACACCAGGCTTTGTGGACCCTGGACAGTACATACCAGGTGAGAATTACCTGGTGACCAATGCCAGCAATGCCACTACTTCACACAGTGTGGCAGTTGTTAACTTCTCATGGGGAGGGGTAACTGGCCTCAAAAGGGTTGTGGTTAGTGCAGACCTCCCAGTAGAATGTTTGTTGGGCAATGACCTAGAGAGTTCTCTATGGTCAGAAGTGGAGTACAGGACACATGCAGAGATGTTAGGTATATCACCACATGTCCTTGCTGTGACCAGGTCACAGGCCAAAAAGTGCCTTACTGAACCACAGGTCTTGGATCCTGGAACAATGGACCAAGCACCTACCAAGAAGAAGAACAGGAGGGTTAAGGCTGTGCCTTCCCCCCTGCCTCCAAGTGATGATCAGCCTTCCCAGGAAGATGATCTAGAGAACCCTGAAGGAACTGTTCCTGAAGAGCTTGAACCTGATCAGGTTGAGTTTCTGGGGACAGGGGGACCTTCCAGGGCTGACTTGGGGCAGGCTCAGTTTTCCTGTCCATCTCTTGAACCCCTCAGACAGCTGGCTGCTGCTGAGGCTGCTGGGAATGCTCAAGGTACCCATAAAGTGTGTTGGGATGATGGGCTCCTTTATTCAGAGGCTAGAGACCCAAAACCTGGTGCAACCAGGAGGTTGGTTATACCTCTGCAATTTAGGGGCTTCCTTCTTACCTTGGCCCATGATATTCCTCTAGCAGGACACTTAGGCCAGAACAAGACTTGGGACAGGCTTGTCCCTCACTTTCACTGGCCTCACATGAATGAAGATACCAAGGAGTGTTGTCGCTCCTGTGTGACCTGCCAAGCCAGTGGCAAATCAGGTGGCACAACAAAGGCCCCCCTAATACCACTACCTGTGGTGGGGGTTCCCTTTGAAAGAGTGGGAATAGATATAGTGGGTCCCATGGATCCTCCCACTGCATCTGGGCACAGATTTATACTGGTGGTAGTGGATCATGCCACCAGGTATCCAGAGGCAATTCCCCTTAGGACCACTACAGCTCCTGTTGTGGCCAGGGCCCTGCTAGGAGTATTCTCCAGAGTGGGGTTTCCTAAGGAGGTGGTTTCTGACAGAGGTTCCAACTTTATGTCAGGATACTTGACAGCTATGTGGAAGGAATGTGGTGTCAACTACAAGTTCACCACTCCTTATCACCCACAATACAATGGGCTTGTTGAGAGATTCAACAAGACCCTAAAGGGTATGATCAAAGGATTACCTGAAAAGCTCAGGCGAAGATGGGACATCCTTCTACCCTGCCTTCTGTTTGCTTACAGAGAGGTCCCACAAAAAGGAGTTGGCTACAGCCCCTTTGAATTGTTGTTTGGGCACCCTGTAAGAGGCCCACTGTGTTTAGTGAAGGAAGGATGGGAGTTACCTCTCAAAAAGCCTAAACAAGTCATAGTGGACTATGTACTTTGTCTCCGCTCCAGGATGGCTGAGTATATGGAGAAGGCATCCAAAAACCTTGAGGCAAGCCAGGCCTTACAGAAAGCTTGGCATGACCAAAAGGCTGTCTTGGTTGAGTTTCAGCCAGGACAGAAGGTATGGGTGTTGGAGCCAGTGGCCCCAGCAGCACTCCAAGACAAATGGTCTGGACCCCATACAATCCTGGAAAAGAAGGGAGAGGTTACCTACTTGGTGGACCTAGGAACTCCCAGGAGTCCCCACAGGGTACTCCATGTTAACAGGTTAAAAGCATATGTTGACAGGGCAGACATGGGCTTGCTCATGGCTACAGATGAGGGACAGGAGGAAGAGAGTGACCCTCTCCCAGACCTGTTGTCTCAGAACCCTGAAGATGGTTCAGTTGAAGGAGTGACCCTTGGAGGCAACCTCACTGAGCATCAGCAGATTGAATGTAGACAGGTTCTACAATCATTTCAACACATGTTTCACTGATACCTAGTCAAACTGACTGGTGTACCCATGTGGTGGACACTGGTGACAGTCTGCCTGTAAAGAACAAACTTTACAGACAACCTGACTACGTCAGGGACTGTATAAAGGCTGAGGCACACAAAATGCTGGAATTAGGTGTCATTGAACCCTCAGAGAGCCCCTGGGCTAGCCCAGTGGTTCTGGGCCCCAAACCTCACACCAAAGATGGCAAGAGAGAGATGAGGTTCTGTGTGGATTACAGAGGACTCAATGCTGTCACTAGGACAGATGCACATCCTATTCCAAGGGCAGATGAGCTCATAGATAAACTGGCTTCTGCTAAGTTTTTGAGCACATTTGATTTGACAGCTGGCTATTGGCAAATCAGGTTAGCTGAGGAGTCCAAGGCCAAAACAGCATTCTCAACCCCAGGTGGGCACTATCAATTTTTGGTGATGCCCTTTGGTCTGAAGAATGCACCTGCCACCTTCCAAAGGTTGGTGAATCAAGTCCTTACTGGGTTGGATGACTTTTGTGCAGCATATCTTGATGACATTGCTGTCTTTAGCTCCACCTGGGAGGATCACCTGACCCACCTGAAGAAGGTACTTGAGGCTCTGCAAAAGGCAGGCCTCACTATCAAGGCTACTAAGTGCCAGATAGGGCAGAGTAAGGTTGTGTATTTGGGCCACCTTGTAGGTGGAGGCCAAGTTCAACCACTGGAGAGTAAGATACAATCCATCAAGGACTGGTCTCCTCCAACCACCCAGACTCAAGTTCGAGCTTTCTTGGGCTTGATTGGGTACTACAGGAAGTTTGTTAAGAACTATGGGTCCATTGTGACTCCTCTTAATGATCTGACATCCAAGAAGATGCCCAAAAAGGTTCAGTGGACAGTAAGCTGTCAAAAGGCATTTGATGACCTGAAGAAGGCCATGTGCTCTGCACCTATCCTGAAAAGTCCTGACTACTCCAAAGAGTTTATTGTCCAAACAAATGCTTCTGAGTTGGGTGTGGGAGCTGTGCTGTCACAACTTAATGTAGATGGTCAAGACCAACCCATTGCTTTTATTAGCAGAAGATTGACCCCCAGAGAGAAGAATTGGTCAGCTATTGAGAGGGAGGCCTTTGCTGTGGTGTGGGCCCTGAAGAAGTTGAGGCCATACTTGTTTGGCACTCACTTCAAGATTCAGACCGACCATAAGCCCCTCTTGTGGCTAAATCAGATGAAGGGTGAAAACCCCAAACTGCTTAGCTGGTCCATTTCCCTACAGGGGATGGACTTTACAGTGGAGCACCGGCCAGGTAAAGACCATGGGAATGCAGATGGTCTCTCCAGGTACTTCCACTTAGGACATGAAGACGAGACTGGTCAAGGCTAGTTTAATTTTAATGTCCCTGCGTTTGGGGGGGGGGTTGTGTAGGAGAGTATGGTCTGCTATCCTATGGTCACCCCAAATTTTTGCTTTTTGCTTCACTGGTTTTTGACATATTGAGGCTGTGGGCCTGCTAATCAGACCCCCAGTCTGCTGTTCTCTCTACTAAATTGACACTATGCACCCTAGGTGCATAACCAATTGGAATTGGATCACCCTGTGATCCCCTGTACCAGTGTACACTAGGTACCCAGGGCATTGGTGTATCTAAGGCCTACCAGGGGCTGAAGCATGTATTATGCCACCCCTGGCCTGGACTAACAAATTTGACACAACTGGCTGATCACTCAGCTGGGGTAAGTTGGTGTAACCACCTCTTACTTAGGTGTAGTATAGCTATACCTAACCTTAAATGGGACACATGTTAACCTATAAGTCACTCCTATGGCAGGCCTTAACAATCCTGAAGGCAGAGTGCTTGGTTCCATGTGAGATGGTGCTCTGGCATGAGCTGAGCCTGTCTGCAGTGGTCGGAACAACTTCCTTCTACCGTTTCCAGATATCGCCATACCATATACTCTTAAGTGCATTATGAACCTCGCGGTTAAATGCTAACTTTGGTTTGGCTTTATCAAAACATGTCGAGTAAGGTGTCATACGAATTGGAATACTAACCCCTCGCCAATTCTGGCGACGGGGTTAGCCTTCCACCCTTCTAGAGGGACACGACATGTACAGTACCTGAAACCCGGGTAAAATCAGACATAGCCTCAGCTCCACAAAATGGATGCTGCCACCACAGACACAAGTCTGCCCTCCTGCTGCTGGGAGTCCTTCCAGCTTGGGAGACGTGGACAAAGGGTTTCCTGCCAGGGGAGGTGCGAGCACCACCCCAGACAGGATTTTGTGTATTGGTCAGGTAGGGTTTGAAAGGAAACAGACATGCCTGAGGCTCACAAGGAGCCTCGGTGCATATGCCAGTTCAAACCGGTCCTGGGGCACACCAGCCCCAGACCTGGGGCGAGCTGGACAAAGGATTGGGGGTGTAGCCACCCTCCTTCCTGGTCCCACCCCTAGGGAGGGACCTAGGAGGTAGTCCGGCCCCTAGAATCCGCTTAAAGGTAGGAGCTGTGTCCTAAGACTTCAGACATCCTGGAATCAACTTACTAAAAAGAAGAAGACGGGAACTTCGACGCTCTGCTGCACAGAGGACAGAAGGAAATCTCCCCTATGGTCAGGGAGTGACCATCTTGCTAACGCAAGCACCAACCAGCGAATCGACGTCTGCTTTGCCGCCGTCTCCCGCCGGAGCCCGAGCCCAGAGCCCAACAAGACCTGGACCTCCAAACCTCTCACCGCCCGATCCACAGTCCCTGAAAAGAAGGAACCCGTGGAGGCACCGAGACACGTGGAGCCAGCCATCTTGAAAGACCGACGACAAGCTGCAAGCGCGACAACAGAGGCTCCCTCCAAGTTGTGCTTTGGGTCCTGAGAAGCCCAACATCCGAGAAGCATCTGCACCAAAGGTGAGCCCTCCAGCATCTCCACGATCTGCGTGGGGCCCCTCTGCACTTTGCATCTCGACGCGCCTGCCCGGTCCCTGGCCCGTTGGCTAGTGGCCATTTTGGCGACCTAACTTGAAATCAACGATGCTGGTCTGGTTGCTCCAGACTGGCCCCAGCTGCTCTCCAAAGGAGCAGCCCCTCTGACCTTGCTGGTCAGAACAATCAGCTTTCTTTACTTTCCACGACTCCTGCCTTTGCGAAGGCTTGTTTGCTTCTTTCGAGTCGCCGACACCGCCGACAGCGAGAGCCTGCATGGGACAGCTCGTGAACCGACTCCTGGACGTCGTCGACCTTCAGGGACCACGTGGCTGCAGAGACAAGCTACACCTCATCACCTGTTTGCACCTGACATCGCCTGGTACCTACCTGGTGCCACGCCGGTCACTGGCTAGTGACTGTGAACCCTGTCCCTTCTGCTTTCAGGTCTTCTACAACTCCGATCCACTCTTGGATCCACCGCATCTCTTCTGGACCGGCCGCCTGCAGCATCTTTGTCATCAGGCTCCATTGAATCGATAGACGAAACCCGACGCCCTTCGAGACCTATGCACCCGCTTCCTGTGGGTGAGGTAACGCTAGCACTCCGGTGCCCAAGTATAGAGAAACATCTCTAGTGTCTATGTTTTAAGTCCCAAGTTCGTAGTCCATCCAGAAGACCCTTCTAGCAGTAACTTTTGAACTTTTACGCACCCATTGAAAACCTATGGGCGCCGGCGTGTAACTTTCCTCACTGCACACGTGACCCGTGGACCTCCTGGTCACTAACTGAAGTTAGCTCCTTGTAGGCCCAGCGGTTCTAGAGGCCCTAGGCCTTTTCCCTTTCCTGTTCGTGGTACTTATACCACTATTTTAGTATATGGTTTGAGTGGCCACCAGGGCTCATCCATATAAAGTGCAACTTCTGTATATTATAACACTGTCTTGTTTAACGATTTGTGCTCCTGTGCTCATAAAGAGTCTAGGGGATACTTTGAGTAATAAATACATATATATTTTTAATATATATATCTGTGTGGTGTCCTTTCATTGGTATAAAAGGGGGTTACATATGGTAAAACAGCCTGCTTAACACGCTTTAACGAGTTTAGCCTCAAAGACTGCTTAGCCTACGCTACCACTAGGGCAGCTAGTCCGAAAAGGTTGGCTTACAACCACACCATAAGGGTTGCTTGGCATGGTACAAGGTGGTCACTTTAACTAGTGAACATCATATACCAGGCCAACTTCTCACAAGAACAAGTTAAAAGAAAGGGTCACAGACAATGAATCCATCGCGGCAGCCCTGTGCCCCACAGTACAAGAACAACAGACTTAAGTTAAGACCTTAACGGGCACAGGGAGGTCATGAGTCTTGAGAGCTTGGAGAGGGAGGGAGGTTGCTATTATGTGCCTTAACGAGGTTATTGAAAGGAGCTCTGATATTGTCCTGCCTGAGGTTCCATATAAACTGAGGAGAATACACAGAGATGCTAAGGAGAGCTATGCTATTCTGGATGGTAATTTGGAGGTTAAGCATTTGAGAGTAGCGAGTATACACCACAAATACCAATCATTATGCACCAAACACATGAAACAATGTGCCTGTTAGGGAGCGATAACCACATGGTAATGGATATACATAAAGACAAGTCTTTACCACCACTTGGAGGCTCTCCATGTATATCACAGTCACAACATTTTGTGGATTGGAGGAATCACTGGGGGCTGATAGAGGCATGGAGAGAAACTCAACCTGTGGGTACTGAATATTCATTTTACTGCCTGCTGCACTGCATACATACACGCCTATAGATGTTCTTAGTGAGAACGGGAAGGTCTATGGAGATTAATGAAGCAGTATATCTTGGATGTACTGTCTCAGATCATAATCCACCTGTACTTGTGATTGGGGTGAAAGAGATTGGATCACCGATTCCCACTTGGTGACTACATGGGGAAGCACTCTTGGATTCAGTTTTCTGTGCAGAAGTTGGCAAACACGCAGATTATTATTTTTGAGAAAATAAGCATTCATCAAAAACTTAGCTGCTGAATTAGATGCATTCAAGGCAGTCATTAGAGGCATTTTTATTAAAACTACGTATAGAGTTAAAAAGACCATAGATCGAAATATTAGAAAAAACCCTGAAATTAAAGAACTTGGAAAAGTGGTGATCTCGGATTCTGGTGTTTATAAAAGTAAATTGGCAGTCATGAAAGAGTTAGCAGAGTTAAAATGTAGATTGGGAGGGGTCCATTATAAGGAATACATAGCTACAGTGCACTCTGAGAGCGACAGGGCTGGTAGCTTGCTTGCCTAAGTATTATACTCTGAATTGGATAGGAAACCGATATGTGCCATTAAAACGGGAGTAGGGACACACGGCGGGAAAAGAATGAGGTGTTTACAAAATATTATGAAACCTTGAATTCTGCCTCTTCTCGGAAAGACACTGGGATGTAGCAAAGTACTTAGAGACAGTACACATGCCAGTGTTAAGTATACAACAAAGAGAAGCCCTGGATGAGTCAATGTCTCCTCAATTAATTAATGCTGCTATAGACCAACTGGCTAAAAGTAAAACACTTGGCACAGATGGCTTCTCTAAGGATTTGTATGTAAAGTACAAGACAAAACTAACTCCCCAAACAATCGGCAATGTATAACAATGCGCTTGAGAAAGTTCAGTTGCCGGAATCCAACACAACAGCCATAGTTATGTTGATGCTGAAAGTAGGAAGGGATCAATTAGATGCAAAATCATATTGGCCATTGCCACTATTAAATGCAGAGTATAAAATCTTGGGAAAAATATTGATGCACAGACGGGCTCTGCTGGCTCGAACACTGGTTCAGTCAGATCAGAGTGGGTTTATCCCAGGAAGGATCACACATATAAATCAAAGGTGTCTCATGTTTTGGATGGAACCCCAAGACTCTACAATACCTATGATGGCCTCCTTGGATATTTGGAAGCCGTTCAATACCCTCCAATGGCCCTTCCTAGTTGAGGTGCTCAGTAAATTGCGGATTGGAAATATTTATTTGAAATGGATATGATTACTATACTCAAAATCAAGATCAAGAATACGAAATGGAAGTGTGTTATCCAAGCAATGGAACATTTGCAGAGGCACTTGAAAGGAATGCCCCTGGCAATTGAACCACTGCCCTGTATCCTGAGGTATAGAGAAATAGAATAGGAGATACAGCTGGCTTAGGACCCCAAAACTGTTTAATTGTACACGGATGATGCATTGCTAATCTATGTGACCCGTAGTCCAATCTTCTAGGTAAATTGAGACAGCGGGTTAGCGAGAGCATTTGCCACCTGTGGCAGCCCCAGTGTTTGCCACATGTAGGAGCAGGTGGGTGCTGGTGATTCCTGTGGTTGCCGTCCTGCGATGGCCACAGGTAAAAGCGGGGGCGAGGCTGCTGCCCCCAACTACCATGCTACGCCACTGTATTGAGATTATTATCTGACCATGGTGAGGTTTCTGGACTCAGGACCACCTATTTCCAGGACTAAAATTATGACACAGAGACTCCATTCAAATATACTCCAGATACTTTCAAATACTTAAATGTTTGGATATATCATAATGTTGGGGAGGCAGTGAGTTCTTTTCAGTACTTAGTCATTTTTTGGACTAAGTTGCCCTCACTGGGAAGGTTTTCAATTAATATGGTAGTTCTGCCCAGGCTGCTTTTCAACCTAATATCTGTGGTTTTGAAACAGATCTGTTTTTCTGAATCAAACCGTTTGTTGTCAGACCTCATATGGACAGGAAAGAGGAAAAAAATGATACCTTCCTTGCAGAGCGGCACATGATTTAGTATCTAGTGGCACAGCCGATGAAACCAAAGGCTGGATGGCAATCCAAGAGAGCAAGACACCTTAGAGATAGAAGCATGTATGCCAGGGACACCAATGATTAGTGTACTGCTGGGAAATTCCAGTCCTACTAAGAAGCCCCTGAGGGAAGTCAAAGTGGTTGGATACTACTGGCAGAGAAACACACACAGATCAGGGCTAAAAAACTACATATGCCCTCAAGATTCCCATGTGGTGTTAACTGGCTCTTACTTCAGCAAATAAGTTAACCTGACCCACTGAAAATCAGGAACCTTCAAAATCCAGCACACTTTCAAGCAGACTTACGCTTGCATGCATGCAGGAATAATTTTAAGTACCACTTTGTCCCCCACTTTTCAAGTTGACGCCATTCGGGCAAGGGGCGTTTGGGAAGGATCGCTTGGAGCAGATAGCAGAAGATGATAAGGAGACCAAAACAAGAATGTTTTAACAAGGTGACTAAAATTGCTTGACTTAGGTTCACCCAAATTAATTAGGTCTACCAATGTTATCTATCAGCCACATAGGATTGCTAAAATGTATATCAGAACTGAAGACGTTTGCCCAAGATGTTTTCAGACACTCATAAAATGCTGGTTCTGGTAGTGATAAAAGAGGCACCGGAACATGAAATTTTACGTGAACTGTTACTATGTTTATTATAGTAAATCAGAAGAACCAAACTTACTAGGGAGCAGTGTAAATTTGTTAATTGAGCACTGGTCTTAGCTACAATAAATATAGCAATATTTTGGAAATGTTACATGACGTAATCAAATAGACATGTGCCGAATTGACAGCACTGATAGCTTTGCTGAGAAGGAATATTAAAATGTCGCCTATGGATGCATGGGCGGTAGAGGCAGTGTCAAACAAACACCCTCCGTGAAAGAATGAGTGGGATACATGAGCAGAAAGAAATAGCTGCTGGATTAGAATTACGGTTTTTATAACTGGATAGGCATAAACAAACAGTTCGGCAACAGAGGGTGGGGGTAGAATGGCTTGTTTCTTTTAATTTATACTGTTAATCACAACAATACATGCATGAGGACCATGTATGGCAGGCAGATGACTGAACTGAAGCACATGAGGCATGAATTTCATATTATTTCCCTCTATGTCGCTGCTGAATATTTCAAAATCTCAATAAAGATGGATATACATAAGTGCAAAAACATGCATAAAAACTTTTCTTTCTTTCCTGTTATCGGGGGTATTCGGGTAGCAACTTATTGGTTATTTCATAACGAAGAAATATTTTATAACTCAAAATGAAATAATATGCACATAGATACCAGAACACAAGAGATCAGAACACAAAAAAGCCTGCACTAGTTTTTCTTCGATGTGGGCTCTAGATGATCTAATTGCCTTTCAAGCACCTCTGACCTATGTCGGTTCACTGATAGAATATCAGTGGTAAATATCGAAAAAAATATATAGATTGTAAATATATTGACTCTCTATACCTAAACAGGTAAGTACAAAAATATTGAATCAAAAATATCGAAGTTAAAAATATAAATAAAATCATTTCTATTAAATATATAAAATATTATTATTGTCTTTAACAACAACAAAAATGTAACATCAATGTTAACTAAATATAAAAATTAAATTAAGTAACAATAATATAAACACACAATCAATGTAAACATTATTTAAATTATATAACAATTAAATATATACATATATCAATAATTGCAAATTAAAACTAATCTATAATTAATTAAAACATTAAACTCTTCAAACAAAATTAAAACTTACATTTGTCAAAACAATAAATACAACAGTAGGAAAAATGTTGGGTAGCTAAATAATTATATTTACTATTCCAACTGCAATGAGTGCAACAGTAGGGAAAGTGTTGCATAGTGGGAGGTAAAAATTACTTTCCCCACTCCAATGAGAGCAACAGAAGGGAAAGTATTGGATAGTGGAGGGGTGAAAATTACTATTCCCACTCCAGTGAGTGCAACAGTAGAGAAAGTGTTGCATTTAGCAAAGAAACAAAAATTACCAATAATATTTAAACAATTAAAAAAACTAAAAAAATCTTAGAAATAAATAAACAATATTTTAAAATATGCAATTAAATATAATAAACATACAAAAAGAACACATATTATAATCTTAATTACATATAACAAAAAGGTACACATATTATGAAAAGTTAATTAATAAATACATTAATAAACAATATTTATTTTAAAGGAGCAAATATTAACAAACAAATTATTTAAAACAATAAAAAATTACTTTCCACCTTTCACACCATTTATACCTATAAAAACCACAACACACCTAAAATTAAGTACACAATTACCATAATTAATTACTAAATAATTAATTAAAATCAATTAACAACTAATTAATAATTCATCAATAAAACAATTACTTCCCACCTTTCCCACCATTTACATCTATAATCCCCCCAACACACACATAAAATTAATTACATAATTTCCATAAGTAATTACTAATTAGTTAATTTAAATTAATTAACAACTAATTATTAAACAAGTATTAATACATTAATTTACACAAGTAACACTATAACATCACAATTAAACAAATATTAATTAATAAAAATTATCCAATTAATATTCTATAATTAAATTACTTCCCACCCTATTCCCCTATAAACCCACAACCCGCTACGGAACTAAAAACGCAAATTTCAAATAAATAATAAATGAATAACTACTATAAATAATCAATAAATTTGATATAATTAAATTACTTCCCACCCTATTCCCCTATAAATCCACAATCCGCTACGGAACTAAAAACGCAAAATTCAATTAATTTTTAAAAAATAATTACTAAAATTTTAACACACATAATAAAAATACAAACAATTCTTATGCAAAAAAACAAACATCACACACATATAAAATATATACTAAAATACATAACCTTAATCACAAATCGATATTTTTAACAACTGTATTTTTACAAACGATATTAAACACTTCGCTATTTTTTAAATCAATATTACTTACCTAAAATCGATATTCTTGACCACGAGGATTTTTCTGTCGATATTCCTGACCCACGATATTTTTACCACGATATTTGTGCAATTCGATATTTCTTACTCGATATTCTCTCTCTGCACCCTCCCCCATCAGGGATACTCCTGATTTGAAGGATTATGTCCAGTGGCATTTCATAGGCTCCCACAGCCCCTGTGGTGCAGGGGCCCCCAATCTCTAGGGGGC
This sequence comes from Triturus cristatus, assembly GCF_964204655.1. Classification (NCBI taxonomy): domain Eukaryota; kingdom Metazoa; phylum Chordata; class Amphibia; order Caudata; family Salamandridae; genus Triturus; species Triturus cristatus. The sequence continues at coordinate 479,893,847 of NC_140590.1, read as the reverse complement.
CCCCTCAGCACAGTACCCTGGCCTTAGAGCTCCTATGTCCCCAGAACACTGGACAGCATTTCAAATGAGCACTGTGTGCAGAGAGAGACAGAATTTACATTACTAGGTCATGTACACTATGGCAGGTGACCCACCAGCCCAACCGGTTGGTGGAAGCCCTGACCTCCACCATCTTGCTTTTATGTTGCTATTTTGTGCAGCATTATAGCAATGGGACTTTTCTTTATTGTACTGCAGCAGTTGTGTTAAGTTCTGTTTTGAGTGTTTTGTTTATGTGTACTATTATGTTTTACTTGTGTTGTTATGTTGCCTTGTGTATGTGATGTGTTATGTTACGTTCTTTACTTAAGATATATTAAAAAGCCCTTTCAATTCAATAGAGACTTTATTCGGTTATATTTCACACCATAAAAGTACACACGTAAACAATACGATTAAAAAAACATTATTCATACTATTACAATAGTTCATAGTCACATACAAAAAATCATATTACACGTAGCCCATTGCCAATAACTTGATCCAGATACATGGTAAAGTACAGATAGTAAGTACAACATCATTGGTCTAGGCAATTCCTTAATTTGACAGTTAATTTTAAAAATTCTTTAACCTGTAAGACGCTATCACTGTACAAAAGCTGCAAATAAAAAAAGGCAGGTTTGATTTGGTTAAAATTAAGTTTCCTTAAGAGTGCAACAAGATAACGTTTGCGGGGATATTCATAAAAACTACATAAAAACATAAAATGCAGCATATCCTGAGGAGACTTCCCGTCGCAGCCACAGGGTGCTGCAACCTCGTTAAAAATGTCTGACTTCGGTCGTATTAAAAGATGATGGAAGATGTCAAATCTAAACCTAGTCAACAAGAATTTCTCATGAGAGGTGAAATTACTCATTAAATATGGCTCCATGCTTTCACAAGTTTTTAACATCACATATTTCCTAATTCTTGGTTTCAAAAGCTCCTCACTTTCCCTTTGAGCCAACTTATCCTTATAAAAGGCTTGTTTGATTGCTGTTATATCCCCCTTTACAATTCCGCTAAGATTTTCAAACAGATTCAGGCGGCCAAGCCTGGAAAAGCAGGATTTCAGATATTTTAACCAGGGGACACACATATGTTTGTCCTGAGATATAAGATCTCTTACAATCAAATGGGTAAGAGGTATGTCCTGATTTATCCACAGTTTCACCCAACAAATCAAAGGCCTTAAGGAAAAAATATCACTTAGATACTGGATTCCCAGTTCTTCGTGTACTGTCAGGTTGAGTGTACTGGTGGGGACACAAAGTAGACGTTTTAGGAAATTGTTTTCGGCAACCTGCAACTGTTCTCCAGCCACATATCCCCAAAGTTCGCTGCCATATGCAGCTGTAGCAACAGATTTAGCATTGTACAGCTTAATCATTGCGTTGATTGGCTTCTTACCCAGTTTTGTCGCAAAGTTAAAAACAGAAGCATTAGCCCTTATCAGTTCACCTTTCTTTTTGGCCAAATGTGGGCCCCAGTTAAGCTTGGTATCAAACAGGACACCAAGATATGAGAATGTTTCTGTGACTGGTATTGGGACATCATCCGATTTAAAGATAAAATTCTTTTTGGGTTTATGGCCAATATGCATTATATATGATTTAGAGTTGTTGACCAATAGATTTCGGTCAGACATAAAAATGTTAAAAGCATTTAAAAGCGCCTGGAGTCCCTTCTCCGTTCTTGAAATTAAAACTGCATCATCTGCGTATAAAAGAACTGGAATACCCCGCCTGCCGACTCTGGGGCAATCTGCCTGTACATTCTGTAGATAATCATCTAAATCATTAATATACAAATTAAAAAGGAAGGGGGCAAGAATGCAACCCTGACGCACTCCCTTCTTTATATCGAAGTTACCAGTGGTGTCCCCGTTTGCAGAATATCTGACGTTAGCACTGGTATTACTGTGCATATCCACCAAAAAGTCAACTATCCCTGGATCCACACCTTTCTCCCTCATGGACCTCCACAGCCCTTCCCCCTGTTGACACAGTCGAAGGCTGAAGAAAGGTCCATGAAGGCAAGATGGACAGTTCCCCTCTGTACAGTGGTATATTTGCTCAATACAAGAAATAGGTTAAGGCACTGGGTTATGGTGGAGCGCCCCCCACAGAAACCATACTGAGAAATCGACATGATGTTATTTTCGATCGCCCAACATGTTATTCTCTGTAGTAGAATTCTCCCCATAATTTTGACTATGGAGTCAATTAGTGAAATTGGCCGGTAGCAGTGAGGACTGCCCTTATCTCCTTTTTTAAAAACGGGAACAATCGTTGATAGTCCCCAGGAGATAGGACAGCCCACTTTGGCAGCTGCATTAAATACTGCAGCCAGGATGGGCGCCCAAAAGTGTGGATCAGACTTATACAAGTCTGGGGGGATCCCATCAGGCCCTGGAGCTTTTCTAGCAGTGAGACCTTCAATGGCCACCATAACTTCAACATTAGTAAACCTAATAGCACCTCCCCTAGCATCAAGCAATTTCTCACTTGTGACAGGTAACCCAGAAGAGTGTAATTGTTTGAAATGAAGTTCCCACTCCTCCTTGGTAATACAGCAATCCAGACCATTACCCGGGTCTTCTACCAGGAATGTTTTTTTAATTATTGTCCAAAATCTGGTGCTGGATTTTAAGGTAGAGGGATCAAGTAACTCATTCCACGCTTCTACTCTTAGCGACTCCTTATGGGATTTTAGAATGGACTTATATTCCCTGCGACACAGTTTGACATTTTCCTGCACTCTCGGAATAGCTGCCAGTGCTAGCCTAAGGTTACTAGCAGCTTTGGAGCAATCATGATTGAACCATCTTGGCCCACATTTTCCCACACTCGTCTTTACTGGGACCAACATCAGTTCTGACACCTTCTCCGACAGATTTTGATAAGCAGTAAGAACCCGTCGAGGGTCTGCCCCCACCTGAGTGCAGTTCACAATATCCTCAGTACATGTGTCTACAATGTTTTTATACAATAAATCTGGAGTCACCATTGACCATTTAAGTCGCCGCCTTCCATCTGTAGTACCCAGCCTCCCGGAGTTACATATCAGTCTTTCCTTAGAAAACCAGGGTCCCTTCAAACAGATTGTTAAAGGATTATGGTCACTGAATTCGCTTGGAACAATATCAAACAAATCCAGTAAAGGCAGCAGTGTTGCTGACAACAGCATGTGATCAATAAAAGTGCCCCTCCCATGCCCCTTAAAGGTGGGAGTATCAAAACATTTAAATGGATCCCTGAGCGTCATGGCCAGGGAGAGGTCCAGGTTATCCAGGAGAGCATTGCATAGTTCCCCAGCCATTGTGTGATCCAGGTGGAGTCCCTCCATACGCTCACAACTTAAATCATTTATGCATTTGTGCAGAGGGTCTCCACACAAGTGAACATTGAGATCCCCCACAATCATGAGGTTATGATTGAAATCCTTTAGAGAGGAAGTGAGAAAGGCATGCAAGGCAGATACGGAGTTAGGTACTGAAGTGACATTGGCAGCATTATAAAAATTCACTAGACATACTCGGCAGTGTACCCCATTTAAAACAAAGCCCATCATACCAGGATCATTTGCATCAATTCTGCTAATTTTACAGGTAACAAGGATAGAAACAAAAATCACCAGCCCACCCTTAGGTCTGCCTCTTAGTGATGGTGTGGCCGGGACATAGAAGGCCTTGTACCCTTCTAGAAAAAGATCACATTCAACCAGCCAAGTCTCTTGTAGGCAGATAACTTTAAATTGCTTAATGTAGTTGACCCAATTTATGTCTGTCATTTTTGCAGCCAACCCCGCAATGTTCCACGAGACAACATTGCTACCATAGTTTTTATCCTGTGAGTTCGGAATAGACACCAATTCGTCTGAGATTGAGATGCCCTGACCCACAGGGATCTCATGTCAGTCGCACATGTCCAGGCCAGATAGAAGATCGTACCTGTTCAGTGTGTTGATGTTAAACCCAGGATTAGGTTTGGCCGAGAAGTAAGGTCTATTCTGTGTATTGGTAACGTTTCCCAGTCCCCTCCGATTAACAATATTATACTGAAAGTGGGTATCCATAACCTGGGTCTGAGTTTCAGCCACTGAACTAAACAGCCTTTGTTGGGGGGAGTTATGACAAAGATGGGCGTAAAAATACCCCAAAGGTCGAACACATATACTGCTCTCATTGTATATCAGTGACGAAGCTCTTAAGAGAGCGGTGGCCACATGTTGGGGATGTTTGAAGTTCACAACAATGCAGTCTCCGCTTCCCATTTTTTTCGATGGGCCCACCCAATTCACCCGCCTGACTGCCAGAATCTGATCAGAATATGCAATTGGGAAGCCACAGTTTTTGTTAAGCCATGACACTGTTTTGTTTTTAAGTGAGGCATGAGACTCGTCATAGGGTGAGGCAGGATTGGTACCGCAGGGTGGGACATTAGTTAGGACTACCACAAATGACGCACAGTCAGGCGGTAGGTTAAGATAACCTTTACTTCTGTGCGACCTACTATCTGTTCCCTGTCTTAATACAGGGTCAGATTGAATCTGTGGATCCATTGTTACTTGAGTGGCTGGTGTGGTTGCTAATGTAGGTGCCATACTCGCAGTGGTAGGTACTGCCGTCACATTGATGGGATTTGACTGAGTTATTCCCCACACCAACCCTGCCTGTCTGCCTTCCCCAGGTTTATCCCTTAATCCAGTAACTGCAGCCTGGTACGAAGATACCAGGCCGCCAAGCCTGGACACCTCAGCTGTTAGAGTGTCTATCTTAATGGTTAAAGGTCTGATAGCCTCCTCTACCTTAGATTCTAATTTAGACTCAAGATTTTTTATAAGGGCAACCAGTTGTGCAATATTAGCATTAAAGTTATTCACCTTGTTTCCAGTAAACACAAAGGGATTATTAAGTGGGACATTAACATCAGCAAAGTCTACAACAGTAGGTTTTTTCTTCTGTTTCCCACCCCCTTTTATCTGTGTTCACCTACAATTGCGTACCGGCCTTATAGCTGGCGGAACTTCTTCCAAATCCTCACTGGATATATCTTGTTGATCTATATGGACCTCAGCCCTTACCACAATCGGCGTGACCGGGTTTTCTCCAGCAGCACCATTGACACTGGCCTCTCCCTCAGCGACCATCGCTGTCAGAGGCAGCGTCTCAACCAGTGCTGTTGCAGGGGGCCCTTTCCCTAGAGATGCCCTGCGTTCACTGTTAATCAGAGTGACTTTTTTTACCATGTAATTGTCAATAGTACTATGGCCAGTTGCAGTTTTATCATTTTTAGCCTTAGACATCCTAAATAGTAACAATACGTGTTGGAATTGCAATGCGATTATACACAAATAATTAAAAAGAATTAAAGTCTCACTTGTTACTTTAAATAAGAGAAATCAGTTCACAGAACCAGGGTCTCGGGCCCAGCCCAGTCTCTTCAGGCCTCTGAGGGCCACATAGGGCCCGCCCTTTGCCCGGGCTTCACCCGGGCTCTGCCCGCGCGCGTTCCGCGCTGCGGGAGGCGCCTCGATCTTTTAAGGGCCTCCTCCCCCTCAGCTGTGACAAATGCGCTGGCTGCGCAAAGCCCTCTGGGTGATGTAGTTTTAGACGGACTAGAGCCGTTCCCCTCACGGCTTAGGAAATGCTGGTGAGGCGAGGCAGAGAAAACAGAAAACACTCTCCACGGACAACCGTTCCCCTCACGGTGTGCAGGCTCACTTCAGCGCGCTTCCCCGATCTCTCATGGCATCTTTCTATATGTGGTTGCAATTCCTGGTCCAGATCAGGTACTTATATCAGCTCCTGCGAAAGTCGTCCCTGTCCGTTGCGAAGCCATAAACTGTCTTGAGCCCTTTCATATTTCAAGCCAAAAGCAACACATGCTTTTAGAGTTTGTGTGACAAGCAACCACTTATCTCCGTCTAACACGGTAAACTTGCGCTGTTCAAGCTCTGCAACTTCTTAAGACAACCATTAGCCCAAAACTGTGGAAGGGACTTTGGTATGTAGTACAGCCCCCAGAGTCAGTTGTATCAATTCAAATAGATTAGATGAAGCTAAAAGAGATTACAATATGGAAAATAAGTTAGAAGCACACAAAGAGGGCAGACATCTGACATTTTGAGGCCGATTCCGATGTCGGACGGACTCAGGTCCGTCCGACATCGGTCAGGAGCCGTAACCGACCGACCTGCTGTCGTTGGTTATGGCCCTGCTAGTACGATGCGACCGAATATCCTTGAAAGCAGGGGTGCAGTTCATCCCTGCACCCTGTGGGCAGCACCCCAAGGAGCCTGCCACCGGGTGCAAGGATCCACAGAGGGGCACCATAGGTGCTGCCAGGCTGCCATTCGGCAGCCTCACACCCATGGGGGACCTACAGGTGGCCTCCAAAGACAGTTTCCGACTGCCTTTTTGTGCCGGAAAAAACAGCACGAAAAGGCAGTGAAAAGCTGCCATCATACTTCCTCGGTCGCAAAGAGGCGGCCGGGGAAGTACTGGGAGATTTCCGGACGACGGGCGGGCTCTCCTAGGCAGTCGTCCGCAATCCAGAAATCCGTGTCGGATTCCTTTCCGACCGAGCCCATCGGAATGGCTCGGTCAGAAAGGAATCCGGCCGACATGATCCGAATCGGTCGGAAGGGCCCCGATCGGAATCGGCCGCTATGTGTTGGAATTTAGGGAAAGTAGCTTTATGGAAACTTGCTAAAAATCTTTAAATTCCCTGAGCATCAGGCTGAGATTTTTCTGAGGAAATAAACTGGCCTGTGGGTCACGCAAGAAGATACATTGCTATTTGCAGGTCGGCTAAAATATACTTTCAACAGGGCTTTTAGCTTTTGGCCAGAAATGGGGAATATCTGTGAAACATTCTTCAAGGGGCTAGGAGTCTGGACTTTATCTGATCCTGCAGGATAATGACTACTCTCAAAGGGTATGGCAAAGGGGACAGGGATGTTACTTAGGCTGAAGTTCAGAGGGAGCCACAAAGACATGATCTCCTAAAAGCCTATTTGCATGCAGACAAGTAGGAGTCACTAAAGAATTCTCCTCATACCTTCTTGCAGTGTGCCAATTGCCCCAGACTTGCAAGTCCAACTCGGTACAGCGACACAATATCTGGCAACAAAGGTGGGATGGGAGTGCTTGTGAGTGCCTTCACTTTGTCTGGATCTGGTGTCATTCCCTTTTCTTTAAAAATGTGTCCAAAGAACCTTTGTTTTATCTTGTGGAACACATATTTTCCATCGTTTGTTGTGAGGTTTGCATCAGAGAGTGTCTGACATACTTGTGTTGAAGCAGTATCTTGATTTGATGCCCTAACACTAGAATTTCATCACTGTAATCTAAAGCACCGGCTACTGGTTGTAGGTTATGCGGATTGCCTCCTGAAGTAGTTCTGAGGATACTGTAAAGCTGAGCCTCTTGTATCTGAACAAACCTAATGAGCAGAGAATGTTTTTCTTTTTAAATTGGAACAGTATGAAAGGTTAAAATACTGACACCATAACCATGACACCAGCATAAATACAATTGCAAATTTCATATTATCTGTCCAATAAAAGCAATACATTTGTCATACCACCATAATACCAGAAACAGTTATAGATACATAGGGGCCGATTAGGAAGGCGGGCGAACTTTTGTCCGCCCGCCACCCTGGCGGTGCTGGGACCGGCCGCCAGTGGTTCAGCGGTCCCGCACCGGCAATTAGGATGCCACCGCCACCGTGGCGGTGGCATCCTCTATTCCCAGCATTGTGGTGCTGTGAGCACCGCCCGCCACAATGCTGGGAATGCACGTCGTACCTTGGCATGCACAAGGTGACAGGCACCGTGCGGTGCCTGCCACTTTGTCTGTGCCAATGCAGGGGGGTAACATAGGTACCCCCATGTGCTCCCCCACCCCTCCAACATCCTGGGGGCCCGCAACGGGTCCCCAACTGAGAAAACTGCATGCCTTTCCGTTCCATCATAATATGGATGTCTAGGAGACACCGCCACCATATCAGGCCCCTTTTCTGCCTGGTCACCTGTGTGACCGGCGGAAAACCGGCGGACGGTCTTTCCGGCCTCCGGGGTACCCACCGCCATCCTAATATGGCAGGGGGAAATGACATGCGGGCGGAGGAGAATGTCGGGCGATCCGCCTGACATTCTAATAGACCCATAGACTGACAGAGCAATCAATAAAAATGAATTTCATAAAAACTCATGTAGGTAGTCAGACATGTGCAACATGAGCCTAACCTAACAGGTGCCGATAGTCTCATCAATTTAAGTCTAGTAGGATTTTTCTGTATTATCATGAATTCACTGCCAGTCACCAGGACCTTGGATCTGAGCTGCAGCAGGGAAATACTATAGAGATATATTAATTTGTTAATAAATGGTTCCAAATACAGAGCAAATTACAAGGGGTACAGGGAACAACCCTGTCTAATTCCTCGATTAACCACAACTTTCTCTGATATTCCACCAAAACTGATTATACAAGCTGTATAAAGCTAGTTAACAGAGATAATACAATTATCTCCTAACCCCATTTTAGCCATAACAGCCCACAGGAAGCACAACAGGAACCTATCAAATGCCTCCAGCAAGGTCATTCCAGAGCGCTCCCCAGACATTATTGCCAATTTTAAAGTTGAGCAGTTGAATCATGAGCAGGTAATGTTGTGATATATTTTCTTCCAACTCCAACTAATAATAGCCTTTGTTCAGATTAAACCTTTTGCTTCATTCAAACGGGTCATCGTGTCTGATTTTAGCCGCCTATTGTAAAGGGGAATGAAGAATGATACAGAATAGTTGTATATTAAAGTAGTTTGATGCAGCACACAACCGAGTGTGATCCTTGCTTGACAGTCAGAATGCAACTAACAGTGTTGGAATTCTCAGCACCCACTATTCTTACTTTAGAATTATGACAACAAATGACATCATAACTCATCTCCTTCCCTTTGTACAATATGATATATATTAACAATTTCCAAATGAAATATGAAATATATAAGATTTTGTTAACATAAGAAATTTGCTAAAACACACATTCATTTTTTTTTTTAGATTTTAGAATTATGCCCCACACACTTGGAGGAAAATATAATTTCACATAATCACTAATATACGAAAAAGGGGCTCACATAATCACTAAGATAAGTAAGTAAGTAAGTAAGTAAGTAATAGTTTATTAGCATAGTTAATTAAAACCATTGCAATTCATCCTTAGGAGAATCAAACACTAATGTGTGATTAATACATTATTCATCACTTAAATAAAATTACATTCACCTAAAATCTATATTTATCATTCCTTTCAAAAATTCATAAAATGTAATATATTAATGAGAATAAAATAATAAACATATTGTTCTCAATGTAATTTAGGGCAAGGGGGCAAGTTCCAGTATTCACTCTTCTTCCACTTTCCACCTTCCATAATTGGTACATTGTAGATAGGATTCTGCTTAATTTCAGGGCCTCTAAAAACATGACGATAGGTCAGTCTTCGGCATCTTTGTTTCTACCTCCTTCAAGAACTTCACCAGGCTACAGTTCAACTGCGGGTCGCTAGGTGTAAAACAGGCAAGAACTGCCTGTCTTCGTGAGCGTATTCCACGCTGGTTGAAGTGGTATTTCAGTAACCATTTCCTTTCCACCAACAGCTTCTCGCAGGAGCACAGCAAATGTTCCATGTCTTCAGACGCCTTGCCACATAGGCGACAGAGGGGACCCCCATTAACCCTCAGCCACTGCGGAAAATGGCGTGTGCATGGTAACACGCCCAGTCTATATCTGAGAAACTTAAATTTTATATAACGTGAGTACCCGAGATCAAGATAACTCTGATGGCCTTGTTTGGAGTAGGAGTTTAGAATGAACCACCCATGTGACCTCTTTGCAACACACGCTTTATCTTCAATCCATGAGAGATGTTTTATTGTTCTTTTTACTATTCTTTTGATCGTAGTATGGTTGGTAGGAGTATTCCACAGCTCCTGTAACCCTAGATTCCCTAGGCTATTTTTCAAGTATTTGGCGGCTGGCGATGCCGGATACCGTTCTAGTTCTGACCATAAGTAGCTGTTTAGGGTTCCTTTATTTGCCTATCGGACCTTATCCCAAGTCATTATATATGCGCCTTGTCTTGCCAAAGACTGCTTCTGTACTCCAAATTCCAGCCTGAGTTGGGCCAGAGAGGTTTGTTTTGGCAGGCTGAATATGGTTCTGTATGCTAATGCCACAGTTCTATCTAGGGTCACCGCGTCCCTACCTCTCTGTACTTCACTCCCATAGGTAATTGTGGGCAACAGTTTTGCTCTCATAACTTGTGCCAGGGGCAAGAGAGAGGGACTGGTGAGCTTACCATTTAATTTTTTTAATGAAATAGAAATCGAAATGCCCTTTCCTCTAATGCTTGCTTTCTGAATGGTAAATTGGCCACTATTGTCAATTTTGACTCCCAGATACTTATACACTGTTGTATTGTCAATACGGTTATTATTCCAGAACCAGCCATAGTTGGTTTTCCCTTTTGACATAGTTTGTGTCTTCTGTAGATTTATCGTAAGTTGATTGTCATCTGAATACAACCGAGTTGCATCTACAAGGTTTTGTAACCCTATTTTTGTTTGACTAATTAACACTATGTCATCCGCATATAGTAATGATGGTAATATTTGGCCTCCTAGTTTCGGTGCATGGGAGTTACAGTTATTTAAAATCAGAATTAGATCACCTAAGAACAGATTCAAAAGGGTTGGGGCCAAGACACATCCCTATTTTAAGCCCTTGTTTGTTGGGATGCGTCTGGACAGATGAGATCCATCACCCAACTTCACCTGTATCCAGGTGTCACTATGCAGGTTAATAAGTAGATCTAACAAGGGCCTCGGGATCCCCCCATTTGTTCAGTTTGGACCACAGGAGATTCCGATTGATGTAATCGAAGGCTGCCTTATAATCAATAAAGCACAGGTGGAGTGGCATTTTAGTAATTTTGGCTTTATCGATTAACAGGCCCATTGTCAAGATGTTCGTTGTTGTTCCAACAGTTTTAGCAAAACCTGTTTGATTTACAGGGATTAAGGAGTTTTCTATAGCCCAGGATTGTAATTCTTCCAAGAGGATCCCGGCGAAGTACTTGGCCTCATTGTCCATGAGGGCAATCAGCCTATAGTTGCTTGGTTGTGATTTATCCCCTGATTTGAGTATAGGAGAAATAATTGAGCCCTTCCAGGAAGCAGGTAATCTATTAAACTGTATAATTTCATTAAATAGTGGCTCTAGTCCTCCAGCCCATTCCCTATCGTTCTGTTTGTAAAGGATGGGAGGTATGCCATTCGGGCCTGGGGCCCCTTCCCTTCTTCCCTTTTTAATTTGTTGCGTGATAATCTTTTGTAGATTTGTCTCTATTGTTTTCATGATTTTATTGCCACATGCTTGTTTATGTGAGTTTACACGCATTATTGTTAATTTATTACCCTCATTTCCTAACTCAAAGTCAGAGGCCTTTTGTTGTGTAAAATGATCTTGAAGATACTTTGACCATGCAGCTTCACTGATATTAGAGGATATTCCGTCATGCACGGGATTTAAAAAAGAGTTGATTGATTTCCAGAATTTCGCCCCATCGTTCTGTTTTATGTCAGCCTGTAGTTTTGCCCATAAACTGTCCTCAATTTCTTTGTTTGCTTTCCACTTTGTTTTTTTTAAGGAAGCCTTCAATTTCCATAAGCAAACTTGTTTCACCATGTCACTTGGAGAGTACCTAAGTTGACGCATTATTTGATAGATACTTTTCTTTAAACGTGATATCTTCGCTTGATGTTCCTTTGTAAGCGAGGTCATATTTTTGACTGGCCGTCTTGATTCAAATTTCGGTGTTGTGGAGTAGCCTGCCATTGTTTTTGTAAAACACTCCCATTTCTCAACTTCGCTTGCCCTGATTCTCCCCTCAAAATGCAGTATCGCCATGTCATGCAAGCCTCCCTCATTTGCTGCCGAATATTTAATCCTTTTGTAATTAACGGTGTAAACTGAGTCAGTAGGTACCAAGGACTGCTCAAATTTGGGCTTGCAGATATTCAGTGTGATTTCCTGGGGGCAATGGTCACTCTCAGTTTTATGCCCTATTTTGAAGGAGGTCACGAAGTGAAAGAGAGATAGTGACATAAACGTGTAATCCAAGATTTTACTAACCCTTGATGAGTGAAACGTGCATGCTGGTGGGGTATCTTCGATGAGTCTTCCATTTAGTACTCTAATGTTGAAGGACTCAAAGTTCTCTAATGCCTGTTTATCTAATTTAGTGTATTTTGATGTTTCTAAAGGCGCTTGGTATGGTATATTCCAGGCTATATCTTGAAGATACTTTTCATCATCTGTTGTGTTCCCCATCAGGTTAAGATTAAAATCACCAGTGAGCACGACATCCATATTCGATGTTTTAAGTGTAGTTTCCTCTAGGTAACTACATAGTTCTTTTATTACCTTTGCTTTCCTTTTTGGATGAACGTAGGCCTTGATTAGAATTAGGTTTGCGCCCCTCTTGCCATGTTCTGAGGTGAGAAGATTTAATATCAACAGGTTGGGACTGGGCGGCCCAAGTGCCTTGATCTCATGGACACTTGCCGCTGAGACATAGGTCACAAGGCCCCCTTGGAGGTGGCCATATTTTGCAGCTCTCACCGCACTTGTATTGAAACGCAAAAAGCCAAGCAGATGCGGAGGTTCTTCTTGCCACGTCTCTTGAAAGGTCATGATGTCAAAAGATCTTATATAGCTGACAAATTCTTGATTGCTCATTTTAGATGCAAGACCATTGACATTCCATGAGCAAATTCTGTAGTTATTGTATCCATTCGATGTAGGAAGGTCCATAGTTGGTCATTTTGCTCGATTATTAATTGTTCTGGCAATCCATCTCAGATCAGGTGGGCCTGTTGACGTGCCATCTAAGGCATGTCCTGTGAATTCCAGGTCCTCCCTGGTTCCTCCTCCAGTGTTCCCTATTGCACCTCGGAGTACTGACATTCCAGGTCTATTGACACAATTCTGTGCTCCATCTCTTCCTGCAGGGATTAATAAATCAGGATATTTTGGTTTTGTATAAGGGGCAATTGAGATTCCCCAGTTTTGAAAAGTTTGGCTCTCGGCCAGTATGTTCTGTGCAACTGAAGAAGTAGTCCATGTTGCCTTTGTTTTTTCCGCCTTCGAGCCTACTACTACAGTAAATTCGATGGAGACTAGATCCAAGGTAGTCACGCTAGCCAGAGATGGAATATGAGATAAGAGCCGTAGGATGTTCCCTCTGTTCAGTATGTCATGACTACCTTTCGAATTGTAGTCCGGGGTGAACCATACAATATTTGCCGTTGTGTTTCTAATGTCTTCCGGCTTCCTTTTGTTTGTGTTTTCGGCAGTTCCTTCATGTCCTAGTCCGGTTCCTTGCATTTCTTTAGGTAGAGCTTGATATAAGGAAGATTCCACTCCATTACTCCCTTCGCCATGTATTTTCTGTTGTCCACCTATGGTTGTTGTTTGATTACAGTCCCTTGATCTGAGGACTGGTTTTTCAGGTCCCCCACCACTTGTACGTTCATTCATGTCTAATCTTGGGATCACTCTTGTTTGTGTAGATATCAATGTTTGTCTACTTTGTGCCGATTTGTTCACATCTAACTCTTCCATAACTCTCCCCTTTATTTTAATTAGGGGGTGCTGGGCACTTTCGCTCCCAGGCATTATTCCACTATTTTCATTAAGATTCTTTGTAGAATTGGTGATCAGACCGCCTTGCTTTCTTTGAACTGGATTTTGTTGTTTTTTTCTTTGTTCCAAACTTGGTGGAGAGGGTCTCTTAGTTTCTTCTTGGTGATAAACTTCTCTTCCTTCCCTCTTGTCAGTCTCATTGATAGTCTCTGCGTCTTCATCGTCGGTTTGGATATTATTTAGTCCATCTTGATTGAGTGATGACCCAAAGAGGTGACTGAATCCTACTCTATCCAGTTTTATTTTTTGATTCCTGCCTTTACGTTTGTTTGCCCTCCTTTGCTTTGCATTTAGAAGATTGTCAGCCCTCTCAGTTTGTGGATCTTCAGGCAATTCATTATCCACTGTTCTTGTCTCTTTGGCCTCTCCTTTCTGATTCTTGTGGATCTGTTTCTCCGATACCACAGTATGGACATTTTCAGTAATTACGAGAGGTGCTATGATTTTTAATTTGTCTCTTTTGTTGATGGTGAGGCATTCTGGGGGACGCTTATCTAATTCCCCGACTATTTGTCCGTTGTGCCAGTGGCTCTCTGTTCCTTGAGATAATGGTTTTATTAATGTACATAAATTGCTCAGCATCAATGGAAGTGTGGCCAGTTTATCAATTATCGGGCCACATCCACAGCCCTGGGGCTTGCTTTGAGCTTGATCCTGTTTATTTTGTAATAATGTATTTAATGTGCCCAGTTTCCCATCAATCGCGACCACAAAGACCGCCAGTGTATCTAAGAGGGTCAGTTGGGTGTCCATCTTATCTGACTGGTAGTGCAATGCTTCTACCAATAGTTGGACTGTTTTTAGCAGACTCTGCCATGCTGTATCCTGAGTAGCATTTTTTTGTTTTTCCTCCTTACTGTCTGTATTTATTGTTTCATCACAAGTTTCAATTGACTTTCCTCCCTCGTACGGGTCCTGTTTATATTCACACATTTTATCATTTATTTTAGAGTTGGACCCACTCCCGCTTTTCTCTTCCGTGTAAGCAGCCAAGAGACCTTCCCAGTCCTCTGTGCCAAGGTCTGAAACGGTTTCTATTTCTTCTACTTTCCCAGCTGGGTTAAGTCCCTCCGTTCCACGCTCTGAAGCCAATTCTAATCCTTCTACGTTTTTAGCTATATTCGAGTCCAGGGTTGGACCCAGGGTTCGAACTTTAGTTCCTCCTTCTCCAATAGGTGACTCTAGCTGGGGGTTTGATGTTACGTCAGTTAGAATTGGGGTTATTGGTTTTTCCTGTGTTTCCCCCTTCCATTCTTGATTGGGGTTGATGCACCTCAGCAAGGGATTTACACGCGGGCTTTTTTGGCTGTGAATTTTCGATGTCATAGCTATTGCACAATTGCCAAGTCGGTTCTTATTTTTTCCTGGTCCGTTAACACTAGTCCAGTCCAAGCTAGTTTCGAATTTATCCTGGTTTCTTTTTTGAGCGTCGTCAGCCCTTTTGTTTGCTTCGCAGTGTTTATGAATTTGGACGATCTCGATTTCTCCTTTTTGTATATTATTTGTGGTTTCAAAGGTCATCCATGTTTTGTTGGGTTGCGGAGTTGAAGTTTTTTGTAGAGGGCTACTGTTGTCTCTTTTATCTCTTTTTTGGTCTAGACTTTCACCTTTGTGAGTTGAGGTCCGCTCTTTTGTGGTTAATGATGATTGATTTATTTGAAGAGGTTGAAGAGGTGATTGGAGTCCTGTTACCTCTTTCGTATTTGATAGTAGGGCATCCCCCACATTTTTTATGAAACTAAATTTTGTAAAAATTTTCGGTTGATGTGAGAATTGCCTTGTTTTGGTTTTATTGCTAGTTTCCAGTTTTAGTGAGTGCCCACTCTTGTCTAATGCAGAGGAGTTTCTGTCTGCTGGTTTTTCTATTTCAATGAGAGTACTATTTTTCGAGTTTACTTGGCCAATTTCTTGTGATGTTACATCCCTTACATACCCCAACCTATTCGTTTTTCTTTTACATTTTTTTGACTCTTGTTTGGCTGTTATAGTGCCACGAGTACGACCTGACCTCATGGCGCCCCCTTCTTTTTATATTTTTTTCCTGTCTTTCCGTTCTACTCCACACAGGCAATAAATTGGGGCTCGATGGTTAATGACACGATCTAAAGATGCTCCTGAAATTGTTTTTGTTTTTGATTTTTTAAATGCCCAATTAGTTTGAAAGTTTGACCATTATCATAGTTATTGGCTCACACTTTCCTGCAATTTGTTAACACCTCCCCTGATTTGTCGGTAATAGAGCTCCTTTTCCCGCTCGGAAATAGCTCAGATTAATCAATCCTTTCCAGTTGTTGCTTAGTTATAGCTCCTTTCCCTGTGCCCTGTGCCTTACAGGATTACAGGAACAACCTTGTCCCCCCTCACCACCACACCAACAAATTCAACAAAACACTCACGTTGGCTTTGCCTCCAGGCCTGCCTGCTCCGCAGAGAACCTGCTCAAGCCACCCAACTGCAAGCCAACCGCCGACTCCAACCGCCGAAACAGCGTGGCGGAGATATGGTGGTGGTCAGCTTGAGCAGTAGCCTTCAGAAAAAGCAGCCGTCAGGAAGTAGGTAACACTGATAGTGGTGGGCGGGAGGTAGATAGTCAAAGGTCAGACAACAGCAATCATCGGAGAGGACGGACTCAATTCAGCTCAGTTAAACAACCATAAGCTCTGTAAGCTCCGACCGAGCGGCTAATTAAAAAGAAGAAGTCGCTGCACCTCGCCTCGCCCCACCCCACCTCACCTCCAAGTCAGAAGTGTGGATGCCGCAAACAATCCAAACGGCAGAAGGCAAAAGGTAGGCTCAAGAAGAGGCTGCCACGGGCTGGAAAGGCCACACCTGGCTATACTGTACTCTCAGGTCTCACCGCTATGACCTGTTTCCTGTGCCTCGTTCCTGCGGCGGTCCGCAACATGGGCAGCAGCACCAGCGACGGCGGGGGCCCCAGCAGCAAACTAGCAGCAAACCACCGGCAGATAGGGCGGCTCTCTGTGCTTCTCCCCGCTGGTGAAGCCAAACTGTTCAGCCCCCCTCGATCGCTACAGCCGCAGAGGTGAACACCCCACTCCCCACAGCAATTCTCGGGGAGACTTCAGGGAGGCTTCCAGCGGCGAACAGCGGTAGAATGCAACGGGGGCCGGGGGCCGCTCCTGGCTCGCGGTTCACAGCTTGCGGCAGCGGCGGCTCTGTACGGAGTCTTGCTCTCGGTAGCACAGCTCAACGGTGACACTCAGAGGCTCGTAGGAGAAATCACTAAGATAAGACAGAGGTCTCCGATTTCTCTTTTCTCTGACCACACCACTTCTACCCTCAGCATCTGTTGCCATTGAAACCATACTTTCTCCTCTGCATAATTTGACATCTTCCATCAACATCACACCAGTACATCCTTAATTTCTTCTCATACATGTACCTCCTTTCTGATACAATGCCACATTTAATCAATTCCATATTTCTAGCACTTTCTAAGATCACAGAGAAACCTACAGACTTGTTTGATCCAAAAGGGGCCATTTAATTTGGACAGACCACCACGTGTACACTCTGATTTTATCGTCACTCAGTCTCCTACGCTGAAACTGTATCCCCTTCTTTCTTCCCCTGAATCTGTTATTTTGCCACCTGAAGCAACTCAATCATTTAACCATGCATTTGTTACCAGGTAGACATCCATGCATCTCTTGGAACTGACATTGCAGCGTGACACTATGCACAGTGGTCCGATAAGCCCATACTGTGTCACACACAATCTTTTTAACATCATATTGATTAGCTAGTACCATTTGGATAGACTCTATAACTAATCTGTTGGCTCGCTCCACCATACCATTTCCCTGGGGACTGTAGAGTGATTTATGAATATGCTTAAGCCAAAACGTTTTTAGAACATTTGACATATCTCTTGATGTCAACTGAGCGCCATTTTCCAAATGAGTACAGCAGGCAAGCCCAAATCTGCAAAGATCTCTTCCAAAGTACAAATAGTAGTACTAGTTGTTATTTCGATCAGGAACATTGCAGTCAACCACTTAGACAAAACATCTACAATTACCAAAGCAAACTGCATATCTTGTTGTAAACTAGACATGGGATATATGAAATCAAAACAGACTTTATGCCAGAGTACCCATGGGTCTTCAATATGATATTCTTCAGATTTGCAACCCACTTTAAACCTTTTTTGAGTTTATTTGCAAACGACACAATGTTCAACCCATGTATTGACTTGATCATCTAGACTGGGCCCCCAAAACCCACTCTCAAACCTTTTTTTTGTTAGGGACTTCCCAAGACGATCCTCATGGGGTAAATTAAATATTATAATTCTCAACCCAACAGGGGAAACAAAGTGATCAACTCTCAAAACTCCATTCTGACCACTTACTGAAAGCTCATTCAAACTTTCAAACTTTTAACAAATGATCTCACTGATAACGAGGTCACACTCTCACTTGCCGCACCAGTGCTCATCATATACACTACTTTTTTCAAGACTAGATCAGAATTCATTTCATTTTCCCATTCTGGACTTGTGAAAGCCCCGAAAGTACTATGTACCGCATCCTGCAAAGATGCTAATGCTCCTTCATTGTCACACTCACTCACAGCAGTTTCATCGACTAACTACCAATCGAATGGTAATTTTGTTAGACAATCAGCCTGTATATTCCTCCAGCCTTGAATAAATTCCAATACATAGCGATACTTTTATAATCTGGAAGCTAATCTGGCAAGTCTTGGAGATCCTTTGCCTGCCTCACCAGGTAATAAGATCTTAATTAGTGGCTTGTGGTCCATTCGCAAAATCCATGACGAACCCCACAAATATGCATTAAATGATTCCGCACCCTATGCTGCAGCCAATGCTTCCCGCTAACTACAGAATAGTAACTCTCATATTGCGTGAGTAAGCGCAAAGCAAATCCCACAGTTCTTTCTTTCTTCTGATGAACTTGGGAAAGCCCTGCCCCAATATCTGTAGGGATCACATCCACGGTGAGGACAGACTTGATTCTTGTATAAAATGGGGGTAATATGCCAGCACTACTGATCTCCTCTTTTATCATATGAAAACATTTTTGTTGTTCTCCCCCGCAAAAATGTGTTCCCTTTTCTCAACAGTTTTCTGAACCCCTCAGTTTTGTCAGAGAAGTTTTCAACAAACGTTGCGGATTACTCAATTAGCCCTAAAAATGATCGCAACTGGCTTTTGTCCTTTGGGAATGGTGAGTGTTCAATGGCCTCCACAAGACAGCTTTTGGGCTTAATCCCATCTGCTGAAATGGTAAACTCCAAGTATTCTATTTGTTCCACCAAAAATTGGCATTTGTCTTGGCATAGGGTTAAACCTGATTCTCTCAATTTGTGTAAGACTTGTCCCAGAGCTAAATTGTGTTGCTCAATGGTTTCCCTAAAAACTAATATGTCATCCTGCAAGAATATGACATTTCCCATCCCTTTAAAGATTTGAGCCATCATCCGCTGAAACACACTAGCGGCAGAAGCTAATCCGAATGGCATGCACGTGCCATCCTTCGTTATAAATGCAGTTTACGATTTGAATTCTTCATGTAGCCATATCTGATAGTAAGCATTCCTCAGATCCAACGTAGGGACGTTCTTACCACCCTTTAAAGAAGACACCAATTCATTAATGTTCAGAAGAGGAAATGTGTTGACAACAATATTGTGGTTTAAAGATCTGAGATCTACAAAAATCTCAATCTTCCACCTGAGGTCTGTGTGATAACAACAAATGAGACCCAAGGTGAAGCCTTGAATGGCACACTAACCCCTCCCAACATTCCATAAATATTTTTTTTTTACATCTCCTCTCACCGCTAATGGCACTCTTCTCACCTTATGATGTACCAGTATTGCATCTTTTTTCAATATGACTTTGTGTACATAACCTTCGAAACATCAAAGTTTCACTTCAAGCACCCTCCTTGCACCACTCAAGATATCCTGTATCTGCAATTCTACGCAACCGTAACTTGGTTTGGCACCCTAGGATTTATCATAATCTGCAAATCAAATTGGTGCATCTAATATAGTAGGACCATCAGCAGATACATACAGCTTCCATTCAACCTTGTGGTTCTCAAATGTTATTGTGCCCACCATATACCCCAGAATGTCTATGGTTTCACCTAGGTACCCACCAGGGCATATATCCTTTGGCAATAATGTGACATTCTGCCAATGTATCCTAAACAATTCTTTCGGAATAATTGTGTGCATTGACACAGAGTCCACCATTAATTCTACTTTGCTTCCACACATATCAAACAATGCCTTTGGCCTACACATTTTCCTCTTGTCATCCTCAATTTTTTCTCTCCTCTTATCTCATCTACGCGTATCCAGTTTGCTGCTCTCTTCAACTATGCCTACCCTAGTTTTGTTCCTTTCCTTGCACATGCATACAAAGTGGCCCTTACGGCCACATTTCCTGCAGTCTTTATTCAACGCAAAAAAACATTTGGAATCTGATCCATGGTATACGTTTCCTCATCGCATGCATCCTTTAGAATCATTCTTAGTTATTGCACTCTGATTCATCACTCTGTTACTACCCCTGGATACTGCATTTACTACCCTTATATCCTTTCCAGGCTCTCTTTACTTTTGTCCATATATACAATTGATACTTCACCACCAACTTTCTCCCTTTTGCTCAAAGCCCTCATATAAAACGCTGACTCCTCAATCACTTTGACAATGTCTACCAGATCTTTGAGGCTCGGATCTTTCGCTGCTTAAAGTCATCCCTGTATCATTTTGCTTTTACACTAAGCTATGAGTTGATCTCGAATAAGCTCATAAGCTCATCAGTCATCACCCCAAAATGTCATTTCACAGACTATTCTCTGAGTCTAGCTGCAGATTCATCAATAGATTCTTGTTCATACTCAGATTGACTTTTTTGGAGAACCTAATCTCTAGTCTTTTAAGTGCTTCCTTTTTGTTTTTTTTAACTTTATTTATCATGTATTATCAAACCATCAATAATTACGTTTCATTTGTTACAGTCGTCCTTGGAATATCATAATAGACATAACAATGATACCATGTCCATCTTTCCTCTTAATATACAATGGTGTTTCGTCAGAATATAAACATAACATGTTATGCAACATATCACATGTCATTCAATTCTTAACAGCTCCTTCTGCGTAGACATGACCCCTCCAGTTTTATCAAGGCGGCAGAACAGTACCCTCTATCTGTTGTGGTCTGAATCCCAGAGTGCTCGGCGATGTGGACTGGGCGAGAGTGATGCAGGGTGAAATACACCCATGCAGTATAATGTCCAACATGACATGTCAGTGTGCAGACCAAATGTTCTAACCAATCCCTGTGGGAACTAACCCTTAGTTAGGCTGGGAAAGTGAAGAATTGTTCAGGGTGTTAATATACGCCTTATACGGGCCCCAGATATCTTTTGGGTGTGCTGTGCTGAGTAGCAGGCTAGAATAGATTTCGCTATTTGTACTACAGAACGCCAAACTATTAAGCCAGCCTTGTGTCGTAGGAGAGGTCCTGCTGCCCCAGTGTAATGCTATCTCTTATTTTGCCAGAAGGTGGCCAAGGGTTACTAGCGTCCGGACTGCTTTAGGAAAGTTAACTGTGTAACCCAACAGCACCTCCTCCGGAATAGGAACCAGTGTGAGCTCAAGAATGTCCCCCAATGTTTTGTGCACCTGTTCCCAGTATGGGTGTATGCGTGGACATGTCCAGGCCAAATGGGCGAAATCAGCGTGTTGCGCGCCACATTTCCGGCATGTGTGGGGCCTTTCAGGGTCGATTCTATGTAGTTTTGCCGGCGTCATGTAGATTCTACGAAGAAACTTGTAGTGTAATAGCTTATGGCTACTATTTAATGACACGTTTTTTGTAACCTTGCAACAGGCGGACCACTGGTCAACCGAAATAGGATGTCCAAGGTCGGTCTCCCATTCCAAACGAAGCCTGTCGTCCACACTGGGAACTTGTGTTTTACATAGTTTGTACAGTTTGGAGATTATGTGTGTACCATTCTCCTTCTCAATGAGTAGAGTCAGCGGCTCGAAAAAGTCCGGTTCCAACGGGAAGCCAACTATCGTAGCTCTTAATGCTGAATAAAGTCTACTGAGGACGAATTTATCCATGAACGTAGCGTCATGGAAGCGCGGGTCCTCCGTGGCCGAAAATATGTGTCCACCAGGATACAAATCACCTATTTTGGCAATATCTCATTTAGTCAGTGTGCGTTGCATGAGTTTTTCGCCTGTTATGGGGAGCCAACGAGCATTCGGCAATGGGAGAGTTGATGAATAGAAAATTGAATTGCCCGTATAGCGAAGGAGCCTGCCCCATGCCCAGCTAGTGGTCGAGACCGTTTGTATGTCGACCGGACTCCTGGGTTCGCCCTTGAGTAAGACAGCTGCCAATCGCTCAGGGAGGACAAAGTCGGCCTCTGGACGCAGAAATGGGATCCGAGCGTCAGGGTGGTACCAAGCAAAGGCATAGCCACATTGAGCTACCAAGTAGTATATATAAAAATCCGGCGCTCCAAGTCCGCCTTTATCATATCGAAGAGTGAGTATCCTCCATCGAACACGAGGCTGTCTGCCACCCAATACCAGCCTGACAAGATGGGATCGCAGTGTTGCAAAGAAACTCTGAGTGAGGGGTATGGGGAGATTGTTAAAAAGTTGTAAAAGTTTTGGGAGAACCATCATCTTACTTATAGCGATTCTGCCTGCCATGGATAAAGGGAGACGTAACCATTTCTCTACTTGAGTCTCCAGTTTCGCAACCGCTCGACCATAATTAAGGCGTATGATCTGGTCTTGATTCAGGTGCACGTGGATACCCAAATATTTGACGGAGTTTGAGCACCATTCCAATGGAAACTCGCATTCCCAAGGGGATGTGCTGTTGGTTAAAGGAAAAATAATCGATTTATGCCAATTAATACCCAGCCCAGAGTGCCGACAAAAGCGGAGTATTTCCCGTATGAGCGGTGCTAGGTTCTGATGTGGCTCTCTGACATAAAGGATGGTATCATCGGCATACAATGAAACCAAAAGGGGGCCCGTCTTAAATTGCAGTCCTCTATGGAGATGTCACTCCTGGAATTGCCATATTAAAGGGTCCATGGCAAGAATGAACAAAAGAGGTGACAGTGGACACCCTTGCCGGGTGCCTCGGATTAGCGCAGATGAGCCAGATATAGTGCCATTAATGCGGAGTCGCGCTGTGGGCCGACTGTATAATAGGCTCATAGTGGCTATAAAGCCTGCTGGCATGCCCATCCAACGCATTATAGATAGAAAAAAGGGCCATTCGAGTGTGTCAAATGCTTTTTCTGTATCTAGCAGAATAGCCGCGGACAGAGTTTTGGGATTTATTCTGTGTAACACTGCAAACAAAGTTCGCAAATTTAATGAGTTCGAGCGATGTGGGACGATGCCTGATTGTGCCGGGGAGATAATAAACTCCATCAATTGTGAAAGTCTGTTGGCCATGATTTTAGCAAGGATTTTATGATCTATATTCAATAGTGATAGAGGTCTGTACGACCCACAAAGCGATGGATCCTTGTTAGGCTTTGGAAGAAGAATAATGACCGCTTGGTTTAATGTAGGAGGCAGGGTTTGTCTTTCCAGGGCCTCAGCATAAACCTCAATCAGTTTAGGTGCTAGAAGATCTGAAAAGGCCTTGTAAAACTCTCCAGTGAAGCCGTCGAGGCCCGGAGCAGAGGAGCCCCATGTACCTCATTCACCGTGATGGGTTCCGCCATGAACTCCTGCATGTTTTTTTCTTGAAATACTAAAGCAATTTTGGATAGAAAATCCTCTCCTGAAGTTGTATCACTGATATGTCTAGATGTGTATAGCGCCGTGCAGTATGCAAGAAATTTGTCCAGTTTCTGTGATGAATGCGTTACTGTATGGCGGTCTGAGAACCGGAGCAAGGATGTGATCCGGCCGGTCACCCTCCCCGTATCTACAAGCAGTTTGATATTTACCCAAGTAGAGGATCTCGCGATCCGCAGTCTCCCTGTATTCGGAAAGGAGGGCCAGCCTCCTACCGTGCATGGAGCCAGGGGGAGCATGCTGTGCTTCTGCATCCAGCGTCTCTAGTTCATCCTCCAGCCGTGTCAGTGTTGTGCATAGTGCTCTGAGTACCCCAGCGTGTTTGGATATACATACACCGCGGATGTAGGCCTTGAACCCCTCCCACAACACAGCCCAGGAATCCACCGAGCCAGTATTAATAGTAAAGTACTCCTCAATCGCTTCACTGACCTCATGACGGAAAAGGTCGTCTAACAGAGCGCGGCCAGGAAAACACCATTGCCTTTTGAACCCTTCAGGACGCGGAACTTGGAGACATAACTGAACAGGCGAGTGGTCCGAATACGTTCTAGGGAGGGTCTTCAATGCCCGATACCAGGGGGATACACCCCGGGAAGATCAGCCAAAAATTGATCCTAGTCCATTTGTTGTGTTGACCAGAGAAATGCATGTAATTAGTAGTGGTGGGTTTGCGCCTGCACCAAATGTCTATCAGTGAAAACTGGTCACAGAGGTCACGGACTGTGCGCCTCGCTCTAGGTTTAGTGTCCGCAGCGCCAGAGGTGCTATCCAGGTCTGTATTCAAAAGGAGATTGAAATCCCCGCCTATCATAATCAGAGCGGGTCTAGTTTGAAAAGTTGAGTGTGCAGTTTGTGAAAAAACTCCGGGGAGGCAGTATTGGGCGCGTAGACACAAACCAGAATGACCCTGTATCCCATTACCGAGCCCACCACAATTACGTACCATCCCTCCCCGTACCTGATGACCAGCTGGCAGCTAAACGGAACTCTTTTATGGATTAGAACTGCTGTGCCCCTCGCATAATTGCTGAAGTTAGCAAAATACCTATGGGCACCCCAACTGGCAGCAAAACGTGCCGCGTCTGTAATAGTGAGTTTCTTGCAGAAAGGCGACGTCTACATTATGTCTATTCAGGTAGTGCACCACCTGCCTTCATTTATGCTGATTATTAAGACCCCTTACATTCCATGACAACAGGGACAAATTATAGAGACCAGCATTTAAACCTAGCTGAGCCATCTGGGAGTTTTAAGAAGACTGACGAGGACAAATGTCATAATATAAACAATAGACCAATACCATGGACAACGTGCAAGATAATATTGAAAGCGGTGCACCCTACCCCAATCCCCCTAACACCACCCAGCCTCACTGCAAAAAAGGTAAGGCCTACCCCAACCTGTAAACAAAGACCAAAGTACTAATCGGTTGTACAATAGAAAAATTCAATTATTAACAGGTACATTCGAATCAGCCTGAAAAAACCCAAGGTATCCACCTAGGGGGATGGCAACGCCACATCAGCAGACCAACTGTGGAAAGTGTACTCAACCAAATTACAATGTGGCCCCAAATATTTCTAATGACAAAGAGAAGGCCCAAATACTCATCGGTGTCCCCCCACACCGGAGCCAGAGAACAGTTCCAAGCTTGCGACGGAGCCGCTGTGTGGGGGAGACGGGCCACCCCCCATCGTCCCATGGCTGGCCATAGTTGTTTTTGTAGGTGCGGCAGAATTCTTGGACATTGTTAGGATTGTCAAAGAAACAAACCCGGCCCCCAGCTTCCACTCGAAGTCGTGCAGGATATAACATGCCGTATTTAAGGCCAAGGTTTCGGAGTGTGGCCTGTACCCCGGTGAATTTACACCTGGCTTCCTGCACCATCATCGTGAAGTTAGGGTGAAGAACGATTTTTGAGCCCTGCCAGGTAATGTCCCCACATTCCCTGACCAAGCGCAGGGCCGTATCTCTGTCTCGAAAGTTCATGATGCGGGCTATCAGGGGGCGAGGAGGGAGGCCCAGGTTAGGTCTAGGTCCAGGGGTGCGGTGGGCCCTCTCCACCACAAAGCTTGGTGTAAAAGAGTCTCTCTCAGACATGTCTGCCAGCAAAGTTTCTACAAAAATGTCCAAGCAACCCGTTGCTGTGGACTCCTGAACCCCAAGAATGCGCACATTGTTGCAGGGGCTGCACGCTTCAAGGTCCTCATTTTTGATGGCCACTTCCTTCAATATGTGTTCCATTCTGTCTAGATGTTTGGTTGCCTGTGCGGTTCCATTCTCAATGTTGGAGATCCGTGCCTCCTCCACATCTAGAGGCCTGTTGTGCGCTTGGATCTTCGCGCCCATTGATTTGAGCGTTTTGTCCAGGGAGTCGAAGCGACTGTCTAAGGACCTGAAACCTGCTCTCATTTCTTGTAGCCATTCTTCAGCGGGGGCCAAGGCTGACGCATCCCCAGCAGGGCTCACTGCACGTTCCGCCATGGCAAGATCGCCCTCTGCTGTTTTATCCGCTAGCTTCTCGAATGGGAGTGTCCTTTGTTTCGGGTCTTTGCGACCCATGCTTCTGCTGAGCGACCGGAGATTGCCCAGCCACCTTTCTTGTCCCTAGGGTGTCACTGGCCGCGTTGATGGTGTTGAAGTGAAGGAGTATTGTAATGACTACTGGGCCCCTCAGTGATGCGGAGACCTCAGAGGCACCACTGCGAACCACACAGTGCCAGCCATCTCATCCGCAACCCCAGACCGCAAAACAGAATCCCGGTGGAGGTCAGTTATCTGTTGCCATATGATTTAATGCGAGAGGAGGGGAACCGCTGCAGTCTGGAATCGGGCCCTAGACTGTGGGAGCAACCGCCCGGCCACCAGGCTCTGTGTGCACTACAATAGCTGGCTGGTGAAAAGATAGTGCAGAGGGCCGGTAATGTCAAGGACAGGCAGCAGCCCCTTCCATTCAGAGTGCACCCAAACGTCTTTGTAGGGCAGTATCTCCCCTTGTGCGGAGCCAGAGGGGTCAGAGAGCACCGCTGAAAAGGATCAGTGCTTCCTTTTGAGATTCTGCCATTTTAGGTGGGGGACCACGCAGGGGGGGGGACCCGGGCGCCGGGGGCACTCATCAGTCCCAAACACTCTCCCACCCTGCGATGTTTGCGCCGCCTCCGGCCCAGCTGTACCTGCCCCGCATCAAACAATAGCAGCAGTGGGGGTTGGGAAGCAGGGCGGCCGGGACCACACAGCAGCGCCTGGCCGACACCGTCTCGGCTGCGGTATCGGTGCTGACTGTGAAAAGGCGGGGGGGAGCCGAGAGCACCAAATCGGCACCCGGGCACTCACCACATTATCGAACCCAACACCGAGTGAAAGGCTGCTCCGGTGACTGCAGGGGTAATGCTCGATCGTAATCTTCCTCCTAGGCCGCCATCTTGTTCTCCTCCGCGTCTCGGACGGAGCTCGCGTCGGGACTGTTGCATGGACTTCCCATCGCTCTCATGACACCCAGCCCATGGCACAAGGATTCAGGGGTGCAGCGATGCCTTTGTCTCCAACCTGTTGGCACTGGAAAACAGGGACAGCACAGCTATCGTTGGTCTGCCGGCGGAGCTTCAACACCGCGCGGCCATTGTAGCCGGCAGCTTGGCCACGCCCCTTTTAAGTGCTTCCTTAAATTCATCGTCCATCAATAGACAATGGGGCCCTAGTGCTACAGGTAAGAACTTAAATATGTGTTGACCCTCTTTCCATAACACGCTCAACAATAATGCTTTCTTCCTAGCTGGATGAAAATGTTTCCATCTAGGGCTGTGATATAATTTTCAAAGATCCCTACCCAGGCCTCCCACATAATAGAAGGAGAACCTGGGCTCCATGCCATCACTAGGCCGTATGCCTTGAATGATACGTTGTCAGAAAATCCTCTGCACTTTGAGTGATCAATTGTCAGAATATCCTATTAGGGTCACCAATACGAGAAAGTATCACAGTGAATGCTCTCACCACTTCCTCACTTGAGATGAATAGTAATCGTCACAACGTAGTAGCATTGGAATGGAAAGTCACTGACTATTTAGTTGCTAGTAGTAAGTTTTCCCAGAGACCAGTTTGCAAAATAGCATGCGGATGACTCTTAAATGTGTGTGGCTCACTGTGTACACTCACAGTCCAATTATTGTGTTTGTGTTGCTTAAACATAGGTGTGCCTATCACCGTATACGGCCTCTTCCAGCTGATTGGTACGTCGTATGTTCAGTGAGATGAATAACTAAATGCCCAAACCCACGCTATGGTCAGTAAGGTGGGCATAGCACTGCAAACGCTTGTTACACTCAGATGAGTGCATCATCATATACACTTGTTTCAAAGTTACTGATCAAATGCCCAACCCAAAATGGAGCCTCTGCGCGATGATGTGACTGTGATATACATGTTTTTTGCCAGCACTGCCCTCTTCACTCTTTTGCTTTCTTGCCTATTGTTACCAATTGAGGCAGCCCTATCCAAGATGGTGCCGATGCAGTTTGAGGTAAGCATGTAGCGTGTAGTGTGTGACTCTGTGCTTGCCCACTTCTGCTCATCTTTAATTTGCATGCAAGTCCAACATTCTCTGCGCGCACTACGGGTCAAGCGCCATAACAGCTGATATTGCGTAATGGCAAAAGGTTCGCCACGCAGTACCTTAATATTGATGACAAAAATTTTGTTACTTCTGTTTCTGTGTGCTGTGTGCCACTCACTGCTCTGTGTGAGCGCAGCGCTCCTCCCAGACGAGGGCCTACACGGTCCGATCACCTCCTGATGGCCTCTCCGCTTCTCCCGTTTGAGCACCTAGGCTGTGTGCCGTCCTGACCTTTAATTTTAAATCCCCTACTTGTTGCCAATTTATGTTGTAAAGGGGAATGAAGAAAAATACAAAATATCTGTGTGTTAATGTAACTTTTAATGCAGCACACAACTGCGCGCGATCCTTCTTAGAAAGTTAGAATGCAACCGACAGGCCAGGAATTCTCAACACCCACTATTCTTACTTTAGAATTATGACAACATATTATATCATAACAGCCCCAAATGTTGTTCCCTATTCAAGGCTTTTTTGGGCTGCTTCATGTCAACACATATTCTTGCGTCTCCCATTGAGAACCCCATGGCATCGGCTTCTACACACCTCAATGATTTCCATTTGAGGAAGGTACTGAGTTCCTTCTCTACTGCATCCTGTAGAAGGGAAGCCACTCCCAATGACCTTGAGTGACAGGTGTAATGTTTTCATTGATGTGCTGCTGTACTTGCATACCTTGCATTTTTCCCTATTCATTGTACAGTTGTGGGAACTGTTGCAGCCCTGACGGTCATAGTTTTTGCACATAGTTCATGGCTCTCAGGCTCACTGTCACTGCTGTAGCAAAACTCAAGAAACATGCAGCAGGCATCTTCCCTCTTAGTGCCATTTTGATGGCTCGCAGTGATGATGACTTGTATGCTAGAGTAGCTTCAAATCGTCCTCTTTACTTAAGAGATTTGGATGCTGGACATGTGTAGACAAGAGTATCAGTGTGTCGTAATGTTGGTTGTGGCTACATTCTCCAGAATTCTCATATGCACATGACGTTAATAGATGTTCACCCGTCATGATTGAAACATACTGGGTGTTCATCCACTCTCATGTACACCATCAGACATTTGATCATTTGTGTTTTTTCCCCAAAATTATGAATTTCTTCACCGGAATGTTTCATATTTACCAATCCTAGAGACATAGTTGTTTTGAGGCCACATATGTCATATGTAGACATTTCTCCCTATAATACATGTATATTTGTCAATGTATGGTTTAGTTCCTTGAAACAGTAGGTGAGCCATGAATTTGCCTCTGTACCTGCGTGGTCCAGCGGCTGCCCATGTGAATATCTGAGCATCAGGGGTTTCCTGCCTCAGTCTATGTGGCATGATCAAGAGCTCTTTTATTCCCACTGTACTGACTGGTGCACCACTGTCCACTGCCAAATCCACTGGGTGATTTCCCACCCTGGGGCTGATCACTGGTGCCGCTTTGGTCATGCTGCTCTTGGACAGCATGAGTATGCGGTCTTCCTCCCCAATTTCTGAACTCACGTTCGACTTTGAGCAACTTGTGCAGGAGAAGGCTTCGGTTGTGTTTTCAAATTAGATTCCATTGCCCATGCAAAATTCTTTTCTCTTTCTCTCGTGCTTCCTGCGCTAGAGGATACCTTTGCATGCTCTTTTATGATCCAAAGACAGCTCTGAAACTGTTTTCTTTCTAACATCACTTGCATGTCTGTCCCATGACTAGGCACTTTCATTCATGTGGAAATGAGACCACATCTGTAGCATGTTCTCTGCTCCGTGTTCTTTGTCGTTCAGGTGGCATTTGGGGTGTATCCCTCCTTAAGGTTCTTTTGTTTCTAATGTCAATTTAATGGAATGCTTGCAGGCCTCCTTCATAGCTGCTTGATTCTCAGTCCTTTCTTCCGCCCTTGCTATCTGAGGCCATGTGTCCAACATGTGTGTTTCTTTGAGAGTTCTTCATTTGAATGACTGATAAGTCAGTTTTTATGATCTGCAGACACATTGCTTCCTCACTGAATTCACTAAAATGACAGTGTTCCAATATTGTTTCCGGTCTTTTCACAAACTGGCCCATAGTCTCCCCTGGTCCTAGGTCACTTTGTTGTAGCTGTATCGTTCATAGTGAACATTCCTGTCACGATCACATTTCTTTGCCCCTACGCGTCTTTTACTTCTTGAAACATGAATGTTTCTTCTTTTAAGGGTTACTTCGTGGCTTCTGTCACTCCTGCAAGGTTCCTTAGGTACTTTAATATCTTCTTAATATCAGTCTCTCGTAACTTTTCAATTACGTCCTCACATTTTTCTATCCAACCCATCTATCTGACACCAATGTTTGCTTTCTGCCATGTCAAAATGTGGGGGCGGTTTCAGGAAAAAGGCAGAATCACACCTCGGTTTTCTGTCACTGGACATTGTCACCTTGGGCTTTGCCTTGTAGGTTCAGCTGGCTCTGCCTGGAGGTTCCTCACTCCTGATGCCCTATTCATGATTAGGCATCAGTCTTCCTTGCCCTTGGATTGTGACAACTGCATCAGCTGATTTCCGTTTCCACCTTAATTTCATTGGGGTACACTTTTTAAGATGGGGGCATCTCTTTGCCATTAAAATAGCGACAGTCAGGTGCCTTACATGTGTTTGAGTGCTCCCCTTTTTAAGATGGCTGCGCCCATGTGAATTAACAGGGTGATACGCAGCGTATGGCCTCTGTTTTGCACTCCATTGGTGGTACTCACCTCACTTAGGAGCACCACTCTTCTTTCCGTAGTTAACTAAAGTGACACTCTCTCTCTTCGCATCTCACTCTGCTCTCGTCCCGAGGTGTGTTGGCTTCAAATGCCCATGCGCTGTGCTGCATAACCTTCTGGGACATTCACAGATGCGCGTCACCTGCATCTGCTTTCGGTCCTCCGCAGCAAACGCACAGCCTTCCGGGGGACTCCCGAGGGCGTGCACTGATACGTGATGACTGTGTCAGCTTCCTTTCTTCCTTGGCCTGCTCCTGGGTCACGGTTCTGCCTGAGCACTTTTCTTTATACAGCTGCACTTCTCTTAATCCTGCTGCGTAATGGGGCTTTCTTTTTACGATCCGTTCATCTGAGCTTTTTTTTCCACTGCAGCCACAGCTCCAGACTGATCCACCACTCCTGCCTCGCTGCTCCCTCATGTACTCACTCAGGCTCTTTTAACCTTCCCAGCCACAGTCATGGCATATTTCTACTCAAAGTTACACTCAGGGTGTGAAGGGGACTGTTGAGCCATCTTTGCACAACAGGAGGCAGCAAAGGACTTTGTAGGGTGGCAGCATCTGCCAGTCGAAGCCTTTTGGAGGTGGAAAGAGCATACTCACACCCAGGAAATGAAAGTCCTGCAGTGGTATGGGCATGTGAAATCCTCCATTGATTCTTGTATGGCAAGCAATTCACCTTAGTAACAGACCATCAAGCACTGGTAACCAGTGCTGGCAACCTGAAAGGAAACACGCCCTCACAAATTGAAAGATGGGGAATCAGTCTGCAAGAGTATGCTTACATCTTCATCCAAACCTGGGAAAGAACACATCCAAGCAGACTATCTGTCTAGACACGCTGAAGAAAATAGTGTCAAACTCTTCAACAGCCGAGGAACACATTCACTTACTAGTAAAAGCTAGAACACCACCAACGTATCAGTGTAACAGGTGGCAGCAGGCACCAAAGAGGATGACAACCTGGTAAAGCATTTGAATAAGTCACATAAATGGAAACACCTCAGAGAAATGGGAGTCAACCAGAATAAATAAAGTCATTTGATAACATCCAAGATGACCTAGTAGTGACGGCTAAAGGGTTCATACACCGATGGTCAATGATTGTCGTTACTAAGAGTTTAAGGACACAGGCTAGTGACACTGCATAAGGAGGACCGAGGAGTAGTGTAAATTTAAAAGAGCACTGAGGAAAAGGATGTGGTTCCCGAAGTTGGACACAATGGTTGAAGCTGTCCTTCAAGAGTTTCATGTGTGCAAATGCATCTCCCAGTCAAGCAGACTAATGCCACTTGAAATCTTTACGTTGCCAAAAGGAGTATGTGATCTAGTGGCTATCAACTTATTTGGCCCAATGATGTCTGGGAATTATCTATTAGTTCCCCGTGGATGAATATTCTTGGCTTCTGTTGGGGAAGATCATACCATCCACCAGTGTGGTAAATGTAAGCACGGCGTTGGATGATATTTTTGCAGCATGGGATATCCCGCTGACCGTGAAATCAGACAACGGTCCTCCTTTCACCAGTGGAGAATACCAAATATTTCTCAGCCAATGGGTTGTAGAACATAAATGGATCGCACTGCTGTGGCCACAAGGCAATGGTATAGTAGAGAAATTCATGGGTACCCTGAAAAAACAATGTCGAGAGCCGAAGGCACCAACGCCCAATGCCCTATGCCAAGTTCCGAGAGCATACAGGAACACCCCACTCTCAAAAACAGCTATTGTCCTCACACCCATGTTTAGAAGACCACTACACACCAAATTGCTATGGACATAAGAAAAGGAGACTTGATGCTGGACAAGAAACGGCAGGAAAAAGTCCTACACCCCCCATGTCATCGAATCTTTACGTGTGAAGGAGAGAAGGGAAATATGGTCACAGCTGCTCATGATGTAAAATCCATCGCCCAAAATATGTCACAATTTACACCCCTGACATCTGGTCGACAAAAAGTAAGACCGTGGAAAAGGCGAGCGGAAATGCAGACTACTCACACAGCAGGGTAAAACCAGATGTGCTGGAGGAAGGACGGGGCATTCAGGACAAGCAGCAAGAGGAGCAACGAAAGCCCTTAGGCACGATTGTACACCCAGGAAGATTGAAGAAATGTAGGGCTACCATCCCTTTTGTACTGCGGAGCATCACTTTTTTTATGTTCCAGTGGTGCAATGTGCCAATGGCATATTAATATGGCCACGTATAGCCACATTACGTGACTTTTCATGGCCTTATAAGTATGGGATATTAGTGCTTGACAAGGGGAAACCCGTAAGGTAGGAAGGACCCAGGGTACGTACTTATTTAAAAAACAAAAGGTCCTTCAAAAACAATACAACATGCAATAAATATAGACCAGAATCGGCTCTATATTGCTCGTACAATGCCCAGCCGGGCATTGAAGTTTTAATAATCAATAGAATTATTTTCTGACATATAATAGATTGAAGAGTGGGACACAGTCCTGTATCCTTAACAACTGAACAAAAAGGTACAGACAGTCAAACAAAAGAAACATAAGAAACATACATCAGGCTGAAGAATGAAGCTTTTTGCCAATTCGAGATACAAGGCAAGCTTTCTTTAAGGTACAAAGTCATGCACAATTTTTAACAAATGCGTTTAAAATGCATGTTTGTACATGGGGTCGACAACGTTTCGATCTATTCAAAAATTACATAGATCATCATCAGGACTAGAAGGAATAAAAAGCCTGATTTTACAATTCCCAATTCGGGAGACGAATCGCCTCTAGAGCAAGTACACACAGTTCCAGTGGTTACGCGGATCAATCGGCCAGAATTAAACCATGGCTGTTAAGCTGAAAACAATTGTGGGCTCCAGCTTGTTGTGGGAATTAATAGCACGACCAACTACCCAACATAACGGCCTGAGAATCCAAGGTCCGCCAGTGTCAAGGGGGAATTGCACGATCGCCAGCGATCGTGCAATTCCCCCTTGACACTGGCGGACCTTGGATTCTCAGGCCGTTATGTTGGGTAGTTGGTCGTGCTAATAATTCCCACAACAAGCTGGAGCCCACAATTGTTTTCAGCTTAACAGCCATGGTTTAATTCTGGCCGATTGATCCGCGTAACCACTGGAACTGTGTGTACTTGCTCTAGAGGCGATTCGTCTCCCGAATTGGGAATTGTAAAATCAGGCTTTTTATTCCTTCTAGTCCTGATGATGATCTATGTAATTTTTGAATAGATCGAAACGTCGTCGACCCCATGTACAAACATGCATTTTAAACGCATTTGTTAAAAATTGTGCATGACTTTGTACCTTAAAGAAAGCTTGCCTTGTATCTCGAATTGGCAAAAAGCTTCATTCTTCAGCCTGATGTATGTTTCTTATGTTTCTTTTGTTTGACTGTCTGTACCTTTTTGTTCAGTTGTTAAGGATACAGGACTGTGTCCCACTCTTCAATCTATTATATGTCAGAAAATAATTCTATTGATTATTAAAACTTCAATGCCCGGCTGGGCATTGTACGAGCAATATAGAGCCGATTCTGGTCTATATTTATTGCATGTTATACTTATAAGTATGGGGGCATTCCCAGCAACATCCTTCATGGCTTTTTGACAATGCCTCAGATTTACAATAAATCGTAAGCCTGAGGCAGCGACAAAAACTTATGCCTCCCCAGGGAAGGGCATAAGGGAGGCACAATGAGGAGAAATATCTTTGGTTCTCCTCATTTTTATGTCTTGCCTAGGCAGCACGCATGCGCTGCCTTAGGAGGGCCTTTAGCCATCAACCTTCACTTTTCAAGCACTGCACTCGTGCTTGTGGCGGCATCCACTTTGCGGAGGCGAGCAGCGGCGTGCCACAAGCACGTGTGCAGTGCTTGAAAAGTGAAGACTGCTCTCCCAAGCGCACGCGCGTGCACCACTCGCGGGCTCACCTCCTGCTCCCCCTCTCTCTCACAACTTCTTCCTCGTCCTAAATCACTCAACCATGCAGCCCTCTGCCTCTCTCTTCCCCTCTGATGTCCCTACTGCTGCAGCCTGCACGCATCTCCCCTACCACTCATGTATCCTCCTCTTTCACCCATTGCTTTTTAGGTCTCGCCTTTTTAGGTCTCGCCTAGGCAGCGCTCATACGATGCTCTAGGTCGGCCTTTAGCCATCGGTCTTCACTTTTCAAGCACTGCACTTGTGCTTGTGGCGGCATTCACCTTGCGGGAGCGGGCAGGAGCGCACCACAAGCACGAGTGCAGTGCTTAAAAATCGAAGACTGCATGCGCACGCGCGCACGCGCGCACGCACCACTCCCAGACTTGTTCTTTTTCTCTCTGTCTCTCTCTCCTTCCGCTGGTGACATTCACAGCGTGCAGGGACCTGGTGACTGCTGTCTGCGATCGGAAACTGAACACATTCTTGCAGATCTCTGTGGTGCACCCAGCGGAGCAGAGCGGGGCAAGACACTGCAGCACTGAAGTAGTCGAGGTGAGTTCCTAATACCCTTGGTAGCAATGCACTTTTGCTTTGTAATTGCATGTCAGATATTTAGAGAGCCTGGCAGGTAGCAGATACGTGTTCCCACACGAGTATCAACAAGAAACTGACATCCCCAGCAGTGCACGCTACAGAAATTCATCCTGCTCCTGGCATGCACTCAGCAGCAGCAAAAGCAGTCAGAAACACACAGGCTCGCCTTTTTCAGAAAAAGTAAATTCCTTCCTTCCTTCCGCCCCACCCTCCCCCCCATCAAGGGCCATGAAGAGAAGTCTGGCTATTTTAGAGTGGCTGCAGCAGGGCTGCATTTGTTTTTGCCTGCAGACAGCCAGAGCCAAAACAGTTTGCAATGACCGCTGGCCGATGCTCGGGCTGTTTATTGATTACCAAACTTTATGGGCAAATGCCTGAGCGCTTTCCTTATTCAAAGGTTGGCATTTTTTGTTAGTTGTGGTTCCTTGCTTTTTTCATTTCTCATGTTTTTGGGGAAATTGAATTCTGCTACACTTGGAAAAAAAATGTGCGCCCGTTTTCCTGCTTGCATAATCAGGGTACGTATTCATGATGTTCTTACCTGTATTGGGCAAGGAATGTGGGGAAATATTGAAGCTGTCTTTGTTGAAATAGTTTATCACCAGTGCTGTTTGTTTAAAACCCCTCCTCTGTGCTACTATTCTCCTTCCATTCGATTGTTCCCGCGTTTTGCATCTTTTACCTATACTTGAGGTTTCCTGATCTTGCATGTGGAGTTTTAAAAATGTATTCTGCAAAAGGAAGAATGTAATGATTGTTATCTTTCATGTGACACGGTTGCAACTAAGGATCGGGCATGTTTATCCTCTTTGAAGTGCTTTATGATTTCCCCTTATTCCATGTCGGCAGAGACAGTATGGTTTCCATGTTGAACTTTAGCTTGGCATCATATTGCTTTCTGGGAACTGTAGTCTTCGTGGGTTTTAATTCAGCTGCTTGGATGAATGAACTTTAGAAAAAGAATTTATATCGAAAATAAAAAGCAGAGGGCTAGAAAGTGAGGTGTGTTGTAAAAGTTCACAGAGGTATTAACTCTGTGATATTTACATAGCTGCTAAGGGACGCAGGCCATATTATTCATTTCCTGCCATTCCTGACCTATCAGCCAAACAGCATTTTGCAGCCTGCATTTTTCAACACTTTTCCCAGTGTTACAAGAGAAACTCCAAATCCCAGAGCGCAACTTACCACTGCCTAAAAAGACAGAAATGCCTGTAGGTGTCTCACAAGACATGAGGCTTTTGACAGCCATGTAGTTGGTTGAATAGTAAGTAGGTTGAGTGCCTGCTTCAACGAAGTGTGATTAACGTGCAGGCAGTGAATCCAATTTGGCCTTTCATCTTTTCAGGGTAGATAACATTGGTACCACAGGGTCGGCTAATGATATGGAAGCCCTGGCTGTTTACCTCTGTCTGTAGGTTGGGAGGGAAGAAAGAGCCCACTGTGTTGCCAGGAGTCCCAGTTTTTTTTAGGTCGAGCCTAGAGCAGCGCATGCGCTGCTTGCTCGACTTTTAGTAGGGGGTAAGAAAAGTGCTACCCACAAGCTTTTCGTGGCCTAAAGCTTGCGTGCATGTGCGCGTGAACGCGCGCAGCCGCCATCTGCCTTTCTTATCTCATTAAGCCTTCAAGCCGTCATGGCTCATTAAGTGCTTTCGCGGGCAGCGCGCGTGCACACATCTCCCTCCGCCTCTCTCTCCCGCTGCAGCCCCATCTATGCATTCCGCGTGGCCAATGTTTGTTTCCACTGGCCACTGCGCTGATTTTTGTAATGTGCTGTTCATAGATTCTACAGACACCCTGCTGTTGCTCCTTCCAGCTTTCCTGCCACCCTTGTTTACAGTTCAGGGAATGGTTTGACGACGTGAGGGAAATCCATGACGCAACTCAGGCTGTAAAACGTCAATACCATTTACCTGAAGGGCTGACAGTGAATCTCTGCACAGCCTGTACCTTTCATGGCTTAACCTGCTTGCCAGGAAATGTCAGTTTTTGTACTGAATCGTCTTGGACTTTTATTAAAGATTGTACATACTTAATGCATCATGAGTCTATTATTAACACTGAGTGAAGAGTAAGTGATGAACTAAATAGGGTGTACAGCATCTCCTCCCACTAAAGTTATCAACGCTGTCAGTTTGTGTATCAGTACTGCGTGTGATGTTAACTGTTGTTGCCGCATGCCACTGTTGGGGGCAAGAGGGGGGTATTTTCTCTATCCTCTCCAGTTCTCCGGTAATCCTCAGCAATGACAATCTGTCGCTTGTAAAATCACGCCATAGCAATGACAGAAATATCCTGTAAAATATGTTTGGAGTTAATGAAAGTCGTGCACTGTGTTTGGGGCATCATATTGCTACAGTAATCGAAATGATTACTTTGTTTCCGTGTGTCTTCTTCGTGAAAAGGCATGTCTCAAGCATCACTGACAGCCTTTTACAGAGCATCTTAAGATCTCACATCTGCCAAGGGCATGTGAGGGTCTTATTGTGCTGATTGGGTTAGTGACGGAAGGGGCGCCTATACATTTTCCAAAGACAGAGAAAAGGCTCTTACTGAAGGGACAATCTGAATGAAGGATTTGCCAGAGGGCAGACATTCTTTCACTAGTAGCATATTCTTCCAGGTCAGGTTTTCTTTAGTGGCTTGTACAAAATTGGCAGCCTGTGTTAATCCAGCCCCTTCCTGGAAGATTCTGTCACTGTTCTCTTATTCTTAAAGACGATGGATGTACCAGACACCTTATCTGTTTAAAGTAATCTTTTAACTAGGGTTGCAGCATAGTATGCTATTAATGTGGGTATTTCAAAGAGACAAGGGAACCCAAGTGGTCTGGAAGGGACCTGGGGTGCAAGTATTTATAGGGAAACAGAAGGTCCCTCACAAAATGAATTAGGACATGTAATTAACACAGAGATACAATTTTGGTTATGTTTGTAGAAATACCAATGGCTTGTATATAATGTATTGAACAAAGAAGACATGAAAGTAGGACAGCATTCAACAAAAGAGTGAGTCACTAAACTCAGGCATTTGTAAACAGTGGCCACAATACAATTGATAACTAGGCCACAAACATGTGAGTAGCACCATTGCACAGATTTATGATATAGAAATAAACAGGTATGGATTAATTTGCCTCGAGAAATTCTACATGTTAAAACATTTGTTTCTTGTCTTTTTTCTCCCTTCCTCTGTTTCCTTTCAGCAGGCATTTTTCCTCACGCATCACTTGTTGTTTCCTGCTGATGGTCCCATTAGTATGTTAGGGATCGATACGTCGTTGACCTGAGCACCTTGATATGTATTTGTTTATTTCTGCATCGTCAATATGGGAAATGGTGCTGCTCACATATTTGTGGCCTAATTATCAATTGTACTGCGCCCACTGTTTAAAAACAAGCATTGGCATAGCCAACTGGTCTCGCCTTTGGGACCTTATAAGTGTTTAGTTATCCAGCACAATATCCTTGGTGCAACAACATCAAGTGTTGTATGGCTAAACACTTATAAGGTCCCAAAGGCGAGACCTATTGGCGATGCCAATGCTTGTTTCTCTTGTGATTGTTTTTGTACAGGAAGGTTTTCCTTCCTGCACAAAAATAATGATCCCCTCTACGCAGGCACCCTTGCACCATGCATTCGCGCAGGGCAGCCCATTGTGCGCCAGTGCAGGGCAAAAGGACAGGAATGTGCCATGTCTAATTGATACAGCGCATTCCTGCCCTTTTCTTTTGCCACAGGGCAGCGCAGCAGCGAGGCCCGGGGCGCTGCCAGTGCTTAATTTGTGCCGGTGCTTGCCTGTGCTTAGCACCGGCACTTAATTATCAGGGCAGGGTCTACACGCATTTAGTGAACGTTATTGATTTGCTAGTAATTAGCGGCACAGCGTGAGTGCTGCTCTACCGTAAGTGCTGCTGTTACTGTTACAGACTTGTGTTACGTACTGTTGTGTTGTTGATGGCTGATGTTAGTTGTTTCTGACTTCCATTCTGTTAAGTTCTTTCTCACTGACTCAAATCCTGTTCAATGCAGTAGCGGTCGCGGCCCAGCGGCCGCTGCTCAGTGTTGCCGGCCCAGTGGGCGGGACTCCTGAGTTGGGCAGGGCAGGGCTGGATTTTGTTCTTCTGTGGGGGTTGGGGCTGTGCGCGGCAGCGTGCGCAGATTTTTTTTCAGATTGCGCGCGCATTCGCCACTTCCCAGCATACCCGCACGGCCGCACCTCACCCAGCAGTACCGGCACCGAGTCATCATGGTTCAACAGCCGCCGCCGTTCAATGTCTCTGACAGTGCGAAGGCAACCTGGACAACGTTGGCCGCGTTGAGGGCTTGAGGCGAGCCTTAAGGAGAAGACACCAGGTAAGGCAGGGCCTGGTACTGCTGGTACCGTCCCCTAGGCCTAATCATTAGTTAAAATAAAGCAACGCACTCAGCAGCCTAAGCTGCACCAGGTGAGGCAGGGCCTGGTAGGCGCCGCGGCCTAATCGGTTATGTAGCTGCGCAGCAGCCTAAGGGCAGTGCACACACAGAGCAGTGTCCCGAGTGAGTCAGGACCCAGACTCCCACAGTCCCACACTCAACTTACTGGTCCCGTGGTTTAAGTCCCATAGTCAAGAAGAGAGACCGTTGCGGACACGCCCGCTGTGAGCCAAGAACAGTTCAGCAGGCAGGCAGCGCTGCGTTCACTAAGTCTAAGTGAAAGTAAGTGTGAAAGCCAGCAGCAGCAAGCGCGACCGTCACCGCTCCCGCCAGGTTGTATTTCTTCTACTACTTGGGTCTTGGGTCCTACGGACCTAAGCCACAGTGTGAATATGTGTGAGTTCATAATGATGTCAAAGACCATTATACAGCTGATGCGTACGTACTATCCTAGATAAAAGGAGCACCTTTACACTCGTGGGTTACACGTCATAGCTTTGCCATAGAGCCAACTGTACAAGCTCAAGAGATTATTTTATTTCATAGGAAGGGGCCTTTCTTTTCCTACGAAGGTAGGTTCACTTTTCATGGGAGCAGCTTCGTTTTCACGGAGGATATTTTAACTTTCTATTGAGATGCTTTTTTTTATTTTACAACTTTCCACTAATGAGGGGCATTTTTTTCGGATTATGAGTCCACTCTTGAAGATTTTTCATTGTCATGGACAGGAATTAGGGCTAATAAGGCCAGCAGCTGTTGACCTCGGGGGCACAAAGTGGCAGAAATGAATTACTGCGCGAGGCTGCAGGATGTTCACTGCAGTCAGTGTGTGTGTGTGTGTGTGTGTGTGTGTGTCCCGGGCCAGCCACCCGTCCCAAACCGGTAACTTGTGAAAATTACACTGAGCACTCTGTTACTGTAACAGCAGCAGTACATGTACTGCTGCTGCCACTGCCCGTGCCAATTGCTTGCCAAAACAACCAACGCTGCTTTTTGTTTGGGTGCGCACCGTGCGTGCCTCCCTCTCCACCCGAGTCGGAATCCATCATCAGACACAAAACACACAGATTGTG